>NC_044989.1:46887935-47526986 GCF_008728515.1 Papio anubis | reverse complement strand
CCACATAGTGAAGGAGGCAGGCCTCTGGAACAGAACACTTTAAATTTTAGACCAAAGTGATGGCCTTCATCATATCTAGCCGCTAGCATTTCTCTGGCTCTCACTCAGAAATTAAGTGATAACTAATTACCAAATCCTAGCTCCAATTGACTTCCAAACTTTATTTATTTATTTATTTATTATTTTCTAAAAATATAAATAGAGAGAGGGTTTTGCCATGTTGCCCAGGCTGGTCTCAAACTCCTGGACTCAAGCCATCTGCCCGCCCTGGCCTCCAAAGTGCTAGGATTACAGCTGTGAGTCACCGTGCCCTGCATTTTTTTTTTTTTCTTAGAGACAGGGTTTTGCTTCACCCAGGCTACAGTGCGGTGGTGCCATCATACCTCATTGCAGCCTTGACCTCCTGGGCTCAAGGGATCCTCCTGTATCAGCTTCCCAAGTAGCTGGGACTATAGCTATGTGCTACCATGCCCAGCTCATTTTTTTCTTTTTTTTTTTTTAGAGACAGTGTCTTGCTATGTTGCCCATACGGTTCTAGAACTCCTGCAAATTCTATTCTTTTTGTTTGTTTGTTTTTCTGAGACAGAGTCTCGCTCTGTCGCCCAGGCTGGAGTGCAGTGGCATGATCTCAGCTCGCTGCAACCTCCGCCTCCCAGGCTCAAGCAATTCTGCCTCAGCCTCCTGAGTAGCTGGGATTACAGGCACCACCACGCCCGGCTAATTTTCGTATTCTTAGTAGAGACGGGGTTTCACTATATTGGCCAGGCTGGTCTTGAACTCTGGCCTCTTGATCCATCCGCCTCTGCCTCCCAAAGTGCTGGGATTACAGGAGTGAGCCACCACATCTGCGCCACAAATTCTATCCTTAATGTCCAAATTCTAACCCCTCCTTTAAATCATTCACTCCCTTATTCTAATGGGAATACATCACTCCACCTCTAAGGGAAACTCGGCCTCTCTCAAATCCTCATATCCCCCAGTGGGTTCAAGCATCCTGGGGCAACGAGAAGGTCCAAAATAAGGGTTGCATGCATGCCAGGGAGGATCTGGTGACACCACAAATTTGTCTTCGTAATGAAAGTGACCCCCTTTCTCTCTCCAGGTACTCAGGCTATCATGCCCCCAGGCCCTCCTGGAAGGCGGGGGGAAGACATGGTATTAACCCTTCTAGATATTTTCTAGCGAGGCCTAAAACAGGCAAGGCTTAGCAGAAGAGATGAAGCATTAACAGAAGGAGTCCAGGTATTCAGGCATGAATTAATTTATTCAGGCATGAATCAGATATAATCCCCGCCTTCAGGCAGATTGCGATCTAGAGACAACTGATTTTTTCCAAGAACGCTTGCAATGAGTTAGGTACCTCTGTTATGTACTTTTCCATGTTATATTATTCTTAATTGCTACAATCCTATGGAAAAGGAACTATTATCCGATTTTGCGGATGAAGGAACTGAGGCTCAACACTAATTAAAGGGGCAAAACCAGAGACTGAAAGCCTCCTAAGTCCCCTTTCCTGCATTGTCTCCAGGTGGGGCAGGTGAGAAAAGTGATCCAGTAACCCTGGAGCCTGTTTCTAACTCAAGTCATCTCCGGCATCACCTAGGCCCGAGCTGCAGGCTGTGGAGCCAGGAGATGGGTCCAGAGTCTCTCCTAGGCTCCACCCACCTCAGATGGGCTGAGCCTATTAGATTGCAGGCCCTGTGGGCAGGGCTGTTAGAATGGTCGCCTGGCGTCAGTGGTCAGGGCCTGGACCCTGGGAGTTCTGTTGTTTGGTTACTGCTCTTTTCCCTGGTGTGTCGTTCTTGTTGACCACCAGGGTTCCAAGCCACTGGAGAACTTCCCATTGAAGTCACAGCCAGACTTGCTTTCTCCACAAGGTACAAAGCCCTGCCTTAAAGGGAGCAATTCTGCTTCCATTTTATGATTATTGTAAAATAACGCTATTTAGTCATTGGTTATGTCAGACAGCTACTTTATGCCCAGCCTTGTGGAGAGGAATGACCACTGCCCTTAAGGTGCTTACAAACGTGGTCATAAAATAGATGAACTAATGAGTAGGGCACGATAATAACAATAATAATAATAGATGACATCTGTAGAGCATTAACTGCATCCCCAGGGCCGCAGGTTTCAACAGGATTATCTCATTTAATGCAGAATAACATCAGCACATATTATCGCAACTTTACTCCTGCAATATGTAACAGGTGGGAAGGGCCAGGGACGTGGGATCAGAAGAACTTTCATTCAAATTTAAATCTTGTCGGATACTACTTGTATGATGCTTGGAAAGAACTTGGAAGTTACTTAACGTATCTGAACCTCAGCTTCTCTAGCTGCAAAATGGGAACTATTTTAAAGGCCTAGGTAAAGAGTTGCCTGTGAGTCCTCCAGGAACTGTCTCCTTTGACACACATTCCGGTCAGCCCCACATTTCTCCTGGGGGCTCTGACTCTTCCAGAGAAAATTCCTGCTAGAAGTGTTAGTCCCTCCCATCCTCAGACCCCATCTACACAGGTGAGCCCTGAGGGCTGCGCACCAGGACAAAGCCTTCCACCAGTATAGACAGACTCAGCGCATGTTGATGGGGAAGATTCACAGGTGGAGAAACAGGTCAGTAGTGATTGAACCTCCTCTGTCAACCTTCCCCACCAACTCCACCAGAACAACTGTCCACTTAGGTTCCTTCCCACCCACCTAGACTCCTCCCATCCCTTCCTCCAGACTTGTTCAATTCATGGATGAGAACCGGGCAGGACCCTTGCATAGAGTGGGAAGAGCTCTACAGATGGGGTGTCAGGATCATCAGGTAAGTAAACTTGTGTTTAGTAAAACTGGCCCTCAAATTTATTAACATGCAGCCAAATTCATTCTGAGCAAAAGTCAAAGGAGTGGGCAAAGTTGATGTGCAAGCATATTCATTCACTTAAGAGTTACTTAGGATTGCAAAACAATGGAAACAAGCTAAACGTCCAACAACAGGGGTTCATTGAGTGAAACTGTGGCTTTCTCTACTCTGCAATATTAGGTAGCCATTACCAATTCTACTACAAAATAGTATTTTCAGACCTGGGGAAATAACTATGATATATTAATAACAGGTAAAATCTGGCCAGAACATTAAAGAAGTCCTCCAAGAAGAGGAGGCTAGGGTCTGCTCTTTGACTGATTTATTTATTTATTTATTTATTTATTTTTGAGATGGAGTCTTGCTCTGTCGCCCAGGCTGGAGTGCAATGGTGCGATCTCAACTCACTGCAACCTCTGTCTCCCGGATTCAAGCAATTCTCCTGCCTCAGCTTCCTGAGTATCTGGGAATACAAGCACATGCCACCATGGCAGGCTAATTTTTGTATTTTTAGTAGAGATGGGGTTTCACCACATTGGCCAGGCTGGTCTCGATCTCCTGACCTCATGATCTGCCTACCTTGTCCTCTCAAAGTGCTGGGATTACAAGTGTGAGCCACCGCGCCTAGTCGCTCTTTGACTCTATCACCAAAGAAATTATGGCCTGGATTTATTTGCTTGTAGAGCTATCTCTCAACCACCTATAAGAAGTTTGTGTGTTGTAAAAGTTTCCAGAAACTGGTTCCAGAAACTGAGGTCAGATTTTTCTTCTTTCCCCCTACTTTGTTGTTTTTTGTTTTGAGACAGAGTCTCACTGTGTCGCCTAGGCTGGAATACAGTGGCTCACTGTAGCCTCGACCTCCTGGGCTCAGGTGATTCTCCCACCTCAGCCACCGGAGTAGCTGGGGCTACAGGTATGTGCCACGACGCCTGGCTAACTGTTTTGTATTTTTTGTAGAGACAGGGTTTCACCATGTTGCCCAGGCTGGTCTTGAACTCCTGGGCTCAAGAGATCCATCCACCTCGGCCTCCCAAAGTGCTGAGATTACAGGTGTGAGCCACTGCATCAGGCCTACCCTCCTACCTTTTGTTTGTGTGTTTTTTTGGAAACCACAATCCTTGATGTTTCCTAAAGTACAGTAGAAGGAGCTCATGAAAATTGTGGCATTCTGTCTCAGGCTCAGCCACGGCTTTTACACACTGTTCCAGTTGGAGGAACCAACCACTGAGCTTATATTCTCCTTAATAAACACAAAACACACACACACACACACACCCCTTGACTCAAGTCACCACTGCACCTGGGAAGCCTTCCTTGACTCTCCTGTCTGGTCTCTCTGACGCATGCTCCAGGCACCATCCACTTCCTTCTCCTTTGTTGCTTTTGTCATGGCTGTTATTTTACATTTGTTTCTGCAATTATCTGATGAATGTCTTTCTGCATCTATGCTGTCTCCATCCATGATGACAGGGATTATATCTGTTTATGCTTCCCGCTCTCTCTCTACCACTCAGCGCATTCTTGCCACAGACTCTCAATAAATGTTGATGCATAAATGATGAATGACAGATGAGATGGATGGATGGATGAGCCTGCAGGATATGACAGGCAGGAGGGAGGGCAGGGATTACAACAGATATGCCTCCAAGGTAGAAGACAGCTTGGAATCAGGGTAGGCTCAATCTCTGCATAGTGGAGTAGGTGGCTGCCCGTCGTGCAATTTCAGGGTCACGGGGAAGGCCCTCCTCCACCTCCACTCCAGTGCGTGACAACCATTTTATAAAAGGAGATGAAGCCTTTTGTTCCCCAAAGTGTACAGAGCTCAGGCCTGAATCCCACACTCCTGGGGGTGCCAGAGGGGCTCATTGGCTTACATTCATAGTGCTAAGGGGTCAGTGACCCAGAGAGCCTTCCCTAAGAGCAAAGTGTGATTAGGGGGAGGGGGCAGTGTGGAGGAGGAGGGGAGAGGGAACTGGGAAGCTAGGATGGAACCCACATGGGGGAAAGGACCCAGAAAAGGCCAACCTTGACCTGCAGCGTTGTTTTGCCTCTGCTGCACACAGCCCAATTCTACTGGGAATTAACAACCTTTTTGGTAAATCTGGTTCTGCAAATATTTGACGTCTGGAAAACTTTCAACAAAGATGGCGTTCGGAAACCTGGCTCGGAGGCCCCAGGATGACAACCTAATTACATTCCTTTTAATAGCTCCTTCCCAAGTGCTCAGTCAGGGACATCTGCTCTGCCACGGTTGCACCTTCAGGGAGGAATATTTTTAACACCGTCATGCCACAAAAGGAAACTTCTGAAGGCTGGATGAAAATGGCCTCTGCATTCCCAGAGTCTCAGGGCCCAGGTAGGGCCTCAACCTCTCCCCTACTCCTTTCAACACCGCTCCCCAAAACAGGGCCAGGCTCCCTTCACAAGCAGAGGAGGTGGCTGGCTTACTAGGAAGTGGTCTTTTTTCTAATCTTTTTTTTTTTTTTTTAAATCTTCCTTTTTCAGTTTTCACAGAGGTAAATTCAATGTGCCAGGCCGTCTCAGTCTCGCCCAGCTTTCCGTGTAAGCAGGGTATCTGAAATAACCATCCAGGGCACAGCAGAGCCACTGGCGCTAGCCCTGTGCGCTCCCACTTGGCTCCCAACAGTCAGGGTGCTTTCTGCTCCTGGCTGCTTCTACCTATTTACTGGAATTACTGCCACACCCCAGCTGGGGGCCCCCCCGCCCAGACCCTTGTTATGGCAGAGGCCCCTGGGATCAACAAGGAAAATGCAAGGAGCCGAGAGGTAATCTACTCCACATTCTCTCCCCGCTTTCTGCAGACAAGTTAACCTGAGGCCTGGGAAGGCAGAGACTGTCTTAAGGAGTTAGCATCAATGCTGGGTTCACTCCCCTATTTTCAGCCAAAGAATGTGTTTGGGTGAGAGCTGCTCTGTTCATCAGTTTATCAAAAACACATCGGCAGGCCTTTGATTGAAGAGTGACCTCTTTATCTAGGAGCCTATTCCCTTTGACAGAGGAAGACCTCTGGAGCAAGAGGGAGCACCTGACTGGCTCTGGCCCCAACACCCATGTGCCCATCAGAAAGGAGCAGCTGAGCGGCGATGTCTGCACTGATGTGATTTTAAGGATGGCTGCCTTTTTTCACGAGAAGCTCTAGCACATGACAAGGGCACCATGGAGTCTTTGGACTTATGCTTCCTCCAAGTCCTTCCCATACTTTTAGTGAAGACAGAAGCAGCAGCATTTCCCTTCAAGTGCCTGGGAGCAAAGAGTGAAAGCTTTACCCCAGGGAGATCTTCATTTCTCAGCCCGTGGTCCGCTGCCATCGGCTGGGCGCTGTTCTTCTCACTGCACGCACAGTCTTTGTGACCTCTTCCCTTCAGCTCTGAGTTTTTGTTTGTTGTTGTTGTTGTGTGTGTGTGTGTGTGTTTTGTTTTTTGTTGTGGGACAGGGTCTTGCTCTGTCTCCCAGGCTGGAGTGCAGTGGCGTGATCTCCACTCACTGCAATCTCCACCTCCTGGGCTCAAGCGATTCTCATGCCTCAGCTTCCTGAGTAGTTGAGACTACAGGTGTGCACCACGAGGCCTGGCTAATTTTTATATTTTTAGTAGAGATGGGGTTTTTGCCTTGTTGGCCAGGCTGGTCTTGAACTCCTGGCCTCAAGTGATCCACCCACCTCGGCCTCCCAAAGTGCTGGGATTACAGGTGTGAGCCACCACACCCGGCCCGGCTTCAGTTTTGATTTGACCATCATAGATGTCCCTGGTTCCCTCAACTCTGGACTTAAGCCTCCATGGCTAACCAGCTCTCCATTCTTTGGGCCTTCCTTTATTCAAATTCTGGAGAGAGGGAATCTGATGGACTCAGTTTTCCTCTGGCTCCAGATGCCCTCCCTCTAGAGTGCCAGTGTCTGGATGCAGTGGTCTTGAGTCAGGTGGACCTTCAGGGCTAATCCTTATCCACTTTGCATGATGGCAGGCCTGCTGCTTCCCTGAAAGGACTCTTGGGCCTGGTGGGCGGCCCACTGCTTGGCCCGGGCAGCACACAGGGGTGCTGTAGCTTGCAGGAAAGACCAAGGAGGCAACATGGCTGGGCAAAGGTGGGGCAAGACCGTGGTGGTCCAGCAGGGACCGTTAAAATTGGAACAATTAAGTGCTCAACAAGCATTATGATGGAAAATTCTCAGGTGTGTCGGGGGCAGGACTGGGGAGGAGGGAGGTGCACTGTGCGTGCAGCAAGAGTGGTGCCCATGGTGAACTTGACTTATTCACCACCTCCACCAAGGCCATGATACAAGAATCAAATGCTGCCAGTGCTACTACTTCTAGCCAACACTTAGTCCACGCCAGATGTGATTCTATGTGCCTTCCATTTATTAACTCATTTAATCTTTTCAATGCCCCCTGAAGTAAGTACCAGTCTCATTTTATCTATGAAGACATGAAGGCTTAGAGAGATTATGTAAAGACAAGGTCACACAGCTAGTACCTGGAGGAGCTAAGATTCAAACCCAGGAAGCATGTGCTCTTTTTTTTTTTTTTTTTGAGGCAGGGTCTCCCTCTGTTACCCAGGTTGGAGTGCAGTAATTATGGCTCACTGCAGCCTCGACCTCCTGGGCTCAGGTGATCCTTCCACCTCAGCCTCCCGAGTAGCTGGGACTGCAGGCACACACCACCACGTCTGGCTAATTTTTAAATATTTTTTTGTAGAGATGGAGTTTCACCATGTCACCCAGGCAGGTCTTGAACTCCTGGCCTCAAGCGATCCACCTACCTTGGCCTCCCAAAGTGCTGGAATGACAGGCCTGAGCCACTGCACCCGGCCGGCTTGCACTCTTAATTGCGTTGGTATACTACCCCGCTGATAGAAGCAGGTGGCCATCTCCACCAAGCTGTTTGAGGAGTGACATGCAGTCCTAACGGCCTCAGAATTTCTCCCCTCAGCTCTGTCATGCTTGTCACCTAGGGTTCAGAAATTCCTGCTCTCAGTCACTAGTACAGTGGAAGATAGGGTGACCTCTGGAGAGCTCTTTGCCCTCTCCCATTAGACTCTCAGTCCTAAGCTGCTACAAAATGAGCAGGGTGCATGTTCTCGTAGGAGGAAGGGAGTTATCAAAGGCTGGGGGTTGAAGGAGGTAACAGGTAATCTGGAGCTAACCTCGTATTGAGGCAGAGAAAGAAGCCAATAATACTTAGCTTGATTTGAGAAGTCTCAGGGAAGAAACTCACCACCCCAATACCTATCATTCTACCATTGTAGTTTGAGAGCAGCACTGACCCATGTAATTTTCTGTGGTGATGAAAATATTCCCTATCTATACCGTCCAGTTCAGCAGCCACCAGCCATACGTGGCTAGAGAGCACTTGAAATTTGGCTGGTGTAATTGAAGAACTAAACGTCAAATTTTAATGAATCCAATTTTATTTTATTTATTTATTTATTTATTTATTTATTTATTTATTTATTTATTTATTTTTGAGACGGAGTCTCGCTGTGTCACCCAGGCTGGAGTGCAGTGGCACGATCTCGGCTCACTGCAAGCTCCACCTCCCGGGTTTACGCCATTCTCCTGCCTCAGCCTCCGAGTAGCTGGGACTACAGGCGCCCGCCACCACGCCCGGCTAGTTTTTTGTATTTTTAGTAGAGACGGGGTTTCACCATGTTAGCCAGGATGGTCTCGATCTCCTGACCTCGTGATCCACCCGCCTTGGCCTCCCAAAGTGCTGGGATTACAGGGTTGAGCCACCGCGCCTGGCCATATTTATTTATTTTTTGAGACAGAGTTTCACTCTTGTCACCCAGGCTGGAGTACAGTGGCATGATCTCCGCTCACCACAACCTCCATCTCCCGGGTTCAAGTGATTCTCCTGCCCTAGCCTCCCGAGTAGCTGAGATTACAGGCATGTGCCACCACACCTTGCTAATTTTGTATTTTTAGTAGAGACAGGGTTTCTCCATGTTCAGGCTGGTCTTGAACTCCCAACCTCAGATGATCTGCCCGCCTCAGCCTCCCAAAGTGCTGGGATTACATGCGTGAGCCACTGTTCCCAGCCTTATTTTATTTTATTTTATTTTATTTTTGAGATGGAATGTCGCTCTGTCGACCAGGCTGGAGTGCAGTGGCACGATTTCAGTTCACTGCAACTTCCCCCTCCCAGGTTCAAGCGATTCTCCTGCCTCAGCCTCCTGCGTAGCTGGGATTACAGGGATGTATCACCACACCCAGCTAAGCTTTTTGTATTTTTAGTAGAGATGAGGTTTCACCTATGTTGGTCAGGCTGGTCTCAAACTCCTGACCTCAAATGATTCGCCTGCCTCAGCCTCCCAAAGTGCTGGTATTACAGGCGTGAGCCACTGTATCCAGCCATGAATCCAATTTTATATGAAAATTGCCACATATGACTAGTGGCAATTATAATGGACAAGGCAGTTCTTGAGGCCTCCTTTAGAATATACATCCCACTGGGAGGATCATACCTTTAGCAATTATCTGCCAAAACCTCAGTTCAGGTAGTGCAAGCTAGGGACAAAGCTGCCAGGCAGGTGCCTTTCATCTGGCCAGCATCAGGGCAGAGGATCTCTAAGTCTGAGTGCCCTCGGGCAGGGGAGGTGCTGTCCAGTCTCCATACCCCCTTGTTTTACTCCAGAGCTGAGTCACACATTTTGTCACCTCTGAAGGCAATCCCTTAGTAAAGCCCTTCAATCATTCTCAACTGTGTTTCATTTGCTCCTTAGAGCAGCCCTGAGATGGAGATGGGATTGAAATTGTATCCATTTTATGGGTAAGAGAATGCAGGTTCTTAGAAGTCCCCAGGAAGGGCTGTTCTCCAAAGCCAGGCCTACCTTTCCTGTCTCATTTGAATAGACATTGGAAGCCAAGGACTTGCATCTGGGGCCTCCTCTCTGGGGAGCCTTGTTTTGCCCTGGCCAACAGCTCCTGCTGCCTTCAGAGCGCCTTTCCCCCGTGCTCCATTCTTCTTTTCATTCAACCATCATCTTGATTCTTTTATTTATTTATTTTTTTGAGACAGAGTCTCGCTCTGTCGCCCAGGCTGGAGTGCAGTAGTGAGATCTCAGCTCACTGCAACTTCCACCTCCTGGGTTCAAGCAATTCTCCTGCTTCAGCCTCCCAAGTAGCTGAGATTACAAGAATGAGCCACGACACCCAGCTAATTTTTGTATTTTTAGTAGAGACGGGGTTTCACCATGTTGACCAGGCTGGTCTCCAACTCCTAAGCTCAAGTGATCCGCCCACCTCGGCCTCCCAAAGTGCTAGGACAGGCGTGAGCCATCGCACCCGGCCTTGATTCACTTTTAATGCAACCCAGCTGCTGTCCCATGGCTTACTTCATACAGCGCATCCACTTGCCCATGCACCTGCTTGCCTGCCTGCCTGCCTACCTGCCTGCCTGCCTGCCTGCCTGCCTGCCTGGGCTTCCAGCCTTCTGTGGTGCTGCCAAAGTTGAACCATCAGCAGATTTAACTGGTTGAATTGGGAGGGAAAATAATCCTCCAACTCTATCACCAGCCCATCCCTGCACCCCAGCCTCCACTCCACATCAAACCTGATCCTACCAGCATCCCAGTTTTCCTTTGACTTCATGCTGCTTTTCTACCAGCTTCTGGAGTTTAACACCTGCTTGACTCATGCCCCCTTCCTGAATGACTGCCTCTGCCCCTTCAACCACCCAGCAGGGCCCACACTCACCTTTCCTGTTTCCCTGACCATGGCAGCCCACACTGAACTCCGTCTGCCTCTCTGACTTCCCCGTCACTTACTCCCCCCGTTTTTGACTTAGTGTTTACACTACTTTTTGACAGAGTAGTCGAGGAAAGAGTCCTGCCTGCAATTAGGAGGTGCAGGTTGTGTGAACTTGGGTGAGTAATAATTTGGCCTACCGGATTCTCCATCTCCAAATTTTGGGGATTTTCAGGGATTGGACTGGATCCATAATTTTTCAAACCAGTTTTTCCAGGAAGGTTCTTCAGAGGTTGTTTTGATGGGTAGAGAGTGGTGGGGAGGGGAGCCAAGTCAATAGGAGCTTTAGGTTTCCCCTATTCCTTTCCACTAGTGAGCCAATTCTGAGTGGACAAATGGACTAGGCTTCTAAATGCTACTGAAAGAAGAAGAAGAGGAGAGAAAGGAAGAAAGTGATTGAAAGCCCCAGACTGCTGGGCCTGGTGGCTCATACCCACCTATTATCCCAGCACTTTGGGAAGCCAAAACAGGAGGATTGCTTGAGCCCAGGAGTTCAAGGTCAGCCTGGGCAACACAGTGAGACCCCATCTCTACAGAAAAATTAAAAATTAGCTGAGCATGGTGGCACAAGCCTGTCATCCTAGCTACTTGGGAGGCTGAGGTGGGAGGATTGCTTGAGGCTGTGAGGTCAAAGCTGCAGTGAGCAGTGATCTTACCACTGTATTTCAGTCTGCATGACAGAACAAGACGCTGTCTCAAAAAAAAAAAAAAAAAGAAAAGGAAAAAGAAAACCCCAGATTATTCATAATTAGATGATCCAAAAAGACTCTTGCAGCTCTAATGTGGCAGAGTCCAAGTCTTTTTCCCCCAGGTGGGCTATAGGCATCTTGAGGGCAGGACCCACACCTCAGACAGGGTTGCGTGCAGACTATACAATGGGAGCCCAATGCCTGTGGAATGAAAAAAGGACCGATGAACCCTCTCTTGTTCTCATCTGTGATGTTCCAGTATATCTCCCCTCACCAGCCAGACTGACAGGCCTGGTTCTTGCGCTTTTTGGGGTTTCGCCAGAGCTCCTGGCACAGAGCCTGCAGTCTGTCCACAAACTCTAATTAGGTGACCTGGTCAGGTGGGGGTGAAGGGGACCTCTGGAAGACACAGTCTGTGAACTATAAAGCAGTGACTTTAAAGTACAATAAAACAGGCTGGGCATGGTGGCTCATGCCTATAATCCCAGCACTTTGGGAGGCTGAGGTGGGCGGATCACGTGGGGTCAGGAGTTTGAGACCAGCCTGACCAACATGGAGAAACCCCGTCTCTACTAAAAATACAAAATTAGCTGGACATGGTGGCGCATGCCTGTAATCCCAGCTACTTGGGAGGCTGAGGCAGGAGAATCGCAGCCCTGGGTGTGAGTCCTGCCTCCTTTACCACTTTCACCATCTCCAACAGGTGCCTTAAGTCCCTCTGAACCTCATGTTTCTCAGCTAGATAATGATGCTTATGGTTTGCTTAGTATTTTGAAGAGAGACTTTCTATCTAGACCCCTAGACTGGGTGGGTCGGGTCATAAGGAATTCCCCTCTTGCCCTGAAACCTTGCACTCTCCCTGATATGGGAGGCTGAGAAATTTGTTAATTGCTTCTTCATAGTCCGCTAGGCCCAAGATGAAACCACAACTGAAAGATTCATGGTTGAGACGTGAGAAGCAATCACTCGCTAATAAAACCCACACAGTAAGATGAGCCTTATAAAAACCACCGCAGAATGACAGAGGCCAGAAGAGCTGCTTGGGAAGGGAGGGGACAGGACAGGGTGTTTCACTGAGGGAAGCCATGGGCCAGCCTGCTGGGACCAGCTCAAAGGACACAGAAGAAAGCCATGGGGTTGCTGTGGCCTCAGAGATGGCATTTCATCTCCCAGGACCTGTGTCTACAGATTGTGGCTGGTGGGCCAGGCATAGGCCCTTCCTGGGGGATAAAACAATGAGGTCAGAGGGGTTTCCCCCAGCATCACACCTCTCCTTTCAGTGATCTCTCCCCTCCTTCCCATCTTCTTCAGATGCCCAAAGCCTCTGGAACAAGAAAGAAGGAGAATGTCAGGGACTAGCAAGGAGTTCATTGGAGCACCTCTCCCACCCACCTCCAGGACCTCTCTCAGAGGGGGCCGCATCTCCAGGGGATTCTGGAGAGAGGAATTCCCAAGCCAGAGGCTGTGTGGGACCCACAGATGCGTGTGGGGTTGGTCATGGTAACTTCAACAGAATTTTGTGAAAATATAGTTTAATTGATGGGATTTTTAAAAGCCAGATTTTAATTACAATGTAGATTTCTGGCTTCTTTTGGAAAATGGAAGAACCAAAAGGGCTTGTCTCACATTCTCACTGGGTATGAATTGGAGGAGGTGAGCAGCTGCTGCCCTCCATAAAGGAGGCATTTTATTTATTTATTTATTTATTTATTTATTTATTTATTTATTGAGACGGAGCCTCACTCTGTCGCCCAGGCTGGAGTGCAATGGCGCGATCTCAGCTCACTACAACCTCTGCTTCCCAGGTTCAAGCGATTCTCCTGCCTCAGCCTCCCGAGTAGCTGGGATTACAGGTGCACGCCACCAGGCTTGGCTAATTTTTGTATTTTTAGTAGAGACGGGGTTTCACCATGTTGGCCAGGCTGGTCACTCCTGACCTCAGGTGATCTGCCTGCCTCGGCCTCCCAAAGTGCTGGGATTACAGGCGTGCGCCACCGCACCCGACCCGAGGAGACATTTATTAATACTTCCCAGTTTGCTGCAGTTCCTGCCTCTTCCAATTGTTCCCTGTCATTATCTGGCCCCTTTCTCCCATTTGTGCCACTGCCTGGCTCCTGCAGCTTCTGAGCTTGTGGCCTTAGACTTTATTCAAAGAAATTACTTATTAGGAGGAGGAGCACAGAGACACATGAATATTTCTGGGCAGAGGAATATCTCCTTGCTCCTAATACCATTGCATTCTGGAGGCTGCCCCTCCTAAAGAAGCGAATCCTACCACACAGCTTCACAGATTGAGGTGCGCACCAAACTGCCAAAGGATTGGGAAGAAAGTTTGCATGGATCTGTGCAGCTCCCTGCCCCCACAGCCTGCCTCCTCCGGCACCAACAGCTGCCTGTTTGTCACCACCAGCGAGTCGAGGCTCTGATCCCTCACCTCTCTGTGACCCAGGCTGGAGTCAGCTTTGTGCCTGGACCAGTCTGACCTTGCAGTTTGTTTTGTTATCAGGGCCTTTTGCTTTGTGCCTACAGACTGCCTTGTTTGGGGTAGCCCTTCACCTGAATGCCTGCCTTGGTTCCTACCAGTCCTCAAAGCTCTAGGAACAAATTGAATTCTGCCCTGCCCCTCCCATGCAGAGTCTCTGCAGCTGCGCCTCATCCCCGGAATGCCAGTTGCTTCTGCTGGACTCCTTGAGCTGCAGGGCTTCCTTGATCCACTTCTGCCTATCCTGGAGGATGACCTGCTCTGATCCCCTAGGACCTAGTGACCTGCAGTATGCCTCACCTATTGCCTGCCTGGCCCTGTGCAGGATGATGCCAGCAGAAGCAAAACTTGTTTGGAGAGTAGGAGTTAGGTGGGATTTTGACCCCCACTTACTCCCTTAGCCAGGCGTCTTTCTGCACAATGCACGATGACTCTGAGTAGGTTCTCCTGAGCCCTGAGCACCGGGCATCCCTGTGTGGCCTCATCCTCTTACTGACTCAACCTCATTTCTGATACTCACCTCCCAGTTTCCTATCATGTCCTCTTCTTCCTTGTCTGACTCCTAATCTTGGGGAAGCAAATGATTCATATAAATAATAATAATAATAATATTGAGATTCTGTTTGAGGCAGTGTACCAAGCATGACACATACATTATATATATATAATATGTATATTTTATATATATATATAAATTTTTTTTTTTGACATGGAGTCTCGCTCTGTCGCCCAGGCTGGAGGCAACCTCTGCCTCTTGGGTTCAAGTGATTCTCCTGCCTCAGCCTCCTGAGTAGCTGGGATTACAGGCATGCACCACTATGCCCAGCTAATTTTTGTATATTTAGTAGAAATGGGGTTTCACCACGCTGGTCAGGCTAGTCTCGAACTCCTGACCTCGTGATTCACCTGCCTCGGCCTCCCAAGTTCTGGGATTACAAGTGTGAGCCACCGCACCCAGCCCATTATTATATTTAATTTTTGCAACAACCAGGCAAGATAGGACTGTCATCCCCATTTTCCAGATGAAGAAACTGAGGTACAGAGCGATCAAGGAATTTTCCCAAGGTCCATCACTAATGAGTGACAAAACTAGGATTTAAACCCAGATCTATCTGTTGCTAAAGCTTAAACTTTTAACTACTCAGCTCTGTCTTCCAAACCAAAGAAAGCTAGAAAGGAGGCTCAGAGAAGCCAGTGATTTGTCTAGGGTCACACAGCTCATCAGTGACAGAGCTGGAATTCAAACCCAGGTGAGCTTCTGTCACCGAGCCCAAAGCTCTTTCACATGTTGAGATATTCTTGGGGCTCTTTGCCCCTTAGTTCCTGGCGGATGGGCACACAGGAGGTGTTTACTTGCCTCATTTTATTTGATATGCCTAGATTGAATCAGTTTCTTATAGACTCTCCCAATTGCTTTGATATCAGCCAGGATGCCCTTGTCCTTAGACATGTTAGGTCTTAGCTCAACCCCTATTTTCCCAAACCTGAAGGGCCTCGATTTCCAGCATGGAATGCAGATTTCCTAGGGTAGCGGAGGATAATGAATAGGATTTGATGTCCTAACATCCGAGGATACATGAGTTTTTCAGAAGGTTTTCTGACAAGAGGGGCTGGCTGCTGGGAGAGGAAAACAGGAACTGAAGTGCTGGTGGAAGGTAGCTGGGGAGATGGCAGGAGACGGAACCTTCTGAGCAGGATATGCAGACAAATTTTATGCAGTGTGGCCAGGCATGCTGGCTCACACCTGTAATCCCAGCACTTTGGGGGCCGAGGTGGGTGGATCACCTGAGGTCAGGAGTTCGAGAGCAGCCTGGCCAACATGGCGAGATCCTGTCTCTACTAAAAACACAAAAATTAGCCGGGCATCGTGGCACACACCTGTAATCCCAGCTACTTGGGAGGCTGGGGCAGAAGAATCACTTGAACCCGGGAGGCAGAGGTTGCAGTGAGCTGAGATTGTGCCACTGTACTCCAGCCTAGGCAACAGAGCAAGACCCCATCTCAAAAAAAAAAAAAAAAAAAAAAAATTATGTAGTATGATTTTCGGGAGACCAGAGCTTGTTGATCCTACTTCCTTGATCCTACTTCTGGATCTCTGGGTCTGACCTTGTCTCTTGGGCTCTGGAGACCCCTGGCCTAGGCCCCTCTTCCTAGCTAGCGACACTAGCTCGCAACACTAGCTCATCTATTCCTGGAGTAGAGCTGGGGATGGGAGAGCCCTGGGATAGGGCGAGCAGAAATGCCACTTCCACACAGCAGGGCTTCACCTATGTCTCCTTCAAGTGGTCCTAGCTCTGGCCACAGCCCCTGGGGATGGTCCTGCCAAGCAGCTTGGCTTGTTAGCAGCTATAATAGACAATAAACTGTGTGAGAGCCTTTAATAGCTTTGGATCCCCAGCCTGCCTGGTAGAAATAGGTTTCTCAGAGTCCTGTGCCAAACTGAGTTCCCAGCAGGCTGGTGGGGATAAAGGACTTTCCAGAACTTTCACCCAATCCAATTTAAATGAGCAAGGATTTACTTAGCCTCTCTTGAGTGCCAGTACTGTTTTTGGATACCAGGATAGGAGACTCCTTGCTATCCTCCTATTCCAATCCTTTTTTGTATCCTGATAGCAGCTGAGTTTTCTCAAAGCCAGCAAAGTATTGTGCTTAGGGGCTTTGGAGTAAGACACACTTGGGTTCAAATTCCTCTGCTGCTGGCTAATTGCTTCACACATTACTGAGCTACAGTTCCTTCATCTGTAAACCATCAACTTTACAGGGCAGAATGTGAGCACTACATGAGACTGTGTGTGAGCTTAGACAGTTTAAGACCCTTCTGGGTTCATCGCCTGGAAGGCTGTGATTTGTCAATAGCAACAATCAAACCAATAAGCAAATAAAACCAGAAAGCCTCCTCTGTCCCCATCAGAACATCCCTTTGCTCAGGCATCTCCCATACTTCCCTACTACTCATGCAACAAAATCTTGCCTTTTTTACTTAGTATTCAAGGCCTTCCACATAAAGCCACATTTCAAGGGCTCAATAGCCACATATGGTTTATGGTTACATCATTATTATTATTATTTTAAGACAGAGTCTCACTCTGTCGCCCAGGCTGGAGTGCAGTGGAGCTATCTTGGCTCATTGTAACCTCCATCTCCCGCGTTCAAGCGATTCTCCTGCCTCAGCCTCCCAAGTAGTTGGGGTTACAGGCACCCGCCACCACACCTGTCTAATTTTTAGTATTTTTAGTAGAGAAGGGGTTTCACCATGTTGGCCAGGCTGGTCTTAAACTCCTGACCTCAGGTGATCCACCCATCTCGGCCTCCCAAAGTGCTGGGATTACAGGCATGAGCCACCATGCCCTGCCATGGTTACCATATTGTACAACGCAGAATAGCACATTCCCATCACTGCAGAAAGTCTATTGGACGGCTCTACTGTAGGTGATATTATAGCTCACTCACCTAAGCCCCTTTCTTTGGAGCAGGCTTCAATAGGAGTGTGGCATAAGGATGGTCAGCATGAGTGGGCACCATCAGGCCAAGGAAAGAAGTCAACAGTGCTCAGGGAAATGAGGTCAGACCACAAGGGTAGCCATAACCACTCCCCACTACCACCCTAACACCACCACCAGAAAGTAACCCTTTATTCCTTTTTCCCATTTTGGCCTTGGCTTCCCTAGGGGTGGCCCTGGAGGATAAGGAGAGTAGGCGGCAGTAGAAAGTAAAAGTAGGCACTTGGACTTGGTGGGCCTCCTTAATTTATTGCCTGTGAGCTTTCTGTCATCTGTTTAATTATACCTATGTCTCCAGTTGCTGAGACGAGTAAACACTTAATAGTTGGCCCCTGCCGCACACCTAGGGAGAGTTTATCAAATGATAGGCCCTTTCCCTACCTTTAAATAAGCCACATATGTAAAAACCTGTCTCTGTCAAAGGGGTGTGTATGTGTTTTGATACAGAAAAAAAGAAAAAAAAGAATAAAAAAATTAGCAGACTTCCTTACAAGAGCATGCTACCTTTATTTGTTTTTTGTTTTGATTTGTTTTGTTTGAGATGGAGTCTTGCTCTTTGTTGCCCAGGCTGGAGTGCAGTGGCACCATCTCGGCTCACTGCAACCTCCACCTCCCATGTTCAAGCGATTCTTCTATCTCAGCCTCCCGAGTAGCTGGGACTACCGGTGCTCGCCACCATGCCCAGCGAATTTTTGTATTTTTAGTAGAGATAGGGTTTCACCATGTTGGCCAGGCTGGTCTCGAACTCCTGACCTCCTGATCCGCCCACCTCAGCCTCCCAAAGTGCTGGAATTACAGGCGTGAGCCACCGTGCCTGGCCGCATGTTATCTTTAAGAAGTATGCTGCTACCAGGCACAGTGGCTCACGCCTATAATTCCAACATTTTGGGAGGCAGAACTGGGAGGATCACTTGAGCCCAGGAGTTCAAGACCAGCCTGGGTAAGATGGCAGGACTCCTATTAAAAAAAACTTTAAAAATTAAAAAAAAGTACACTCCTGTTTCACTCCCAAAAAGTTGAGGAAAGATGGATAAATGGTTGATTATGAGTTCATAGTTTTTTTTTTTTTTTTTAAGGATGAGGTCTTGGTATGTTACCTAGGCTGGACTTGAACTCCTGAGCTCAAGCAATCCTCCTGCCTCAGCCTCCCAAGTAGCTGGGACTACAGGTGCACACCACTCTATCCAGCAATTAGTTGAGAATTTTTGAAACTCAGCTATAGTAACATGAAGATTTACCATTTTAGTTTTTCTGCAAATGCTTGAACTTTTTCTTAATTTCCTTAGAGCCCCTTTCCTTGGAGTCAGTTTCAATAGGAGTGTGGCATAAGGATGGTCAGCATGAGTGGGCACCATCAGGCCAAGGAAAGGGGTCAACAGTGCTCAGGGAACTGAGGTCAGACCACAAGGGTAGCCATCAACAACTTCCCCCATCCTAATCCACCACCAGTAAAAGAAAAAGATAAAGATGGATACAGCGGCTCACACCTGTAATCCCACCACTTTGGGAGGCTGAAGAGGGGAGGATTGCTTGGGCCCAGGAATTTGGGATCAGCCTGGGCAACATAGTGAGACCCCCATTTCCACAAAAAATTAAAAAGTTAGCCGGGTGTGGTGGTGTCTGCCTGTTGTCCCAGCTACTCAGGGGGCTGAGGTGGGAGGATTGCTTGAGCTTGGGAGTTTGAGGCTGCAGTGAGTCATGATCGCACCACTGCACTCCAGCCTAGATGACAGACCGAGATCCTATCTCAAAACAAAAACAACAAAAAAGAAAAAGCTAAAAAATTAAGCACATACTCCCACTAAGACCTAATGTACCCAAGCAGACCACTGGCCCCCAGACTTCTAAGGACGTCTCTTTCCGTAGTATGAAGGGCATATGTTCTTGATGATGGGTGGGAGGGCACTGAGTGTGGGGAGGGGCAGAGGGTGACTGTTCACTCTGGATGTTTCCATCCTGGTATCTGTTTATTTTACAGGGAACTTGAGCCTGTGGCCTCTCAGGTGTCATGTCTGATTCCTGACAAAGGAATCTGAGGCTGAGCCCTGGTGTCCAGGTGTCCTGGCCCCCAGCCAGGTTTTCCAGTCACTTCTAGGTCTCAACCCCAGCTGGGCTGGGCTGAGAGCCTTGGTGTCCTGGGGTGAAGAGCCATTGGCCCCTCCTGGCTCTCTATCCTATAGCTGCTCAGCCTGCACCTTTCTTTCTCACGGCTGGAGCTGCCCCGTTCCCATCCTCCTGCAGCCTGCTAGTACATCACCTCTGAGGGCCACTTCACGTCTCTAGGCCTTACTTTCTTTTTGAAGAGATAGGGTCTCACTATGTTTCCCAGCCTGGTCTTGAACACTTGGCCTCAAGCAACCCTTCTGCCTCAGCCTCCCAAAGTGTTGGGATTACAGATGTGAGCGACCACACCCACCTATCCTAAGCCTTTCTTCTCAACACTAGGAAGCAGCTGGACAATGCTTGGGGAAATCACTCCTCTGGGGCCCTTTGCTGTACCCTATTTTGCCCTAATTGTTTCAGGGGCCAGTCTGGTCTCTCTGGCTATCATACCAGTCCCAGGGGACCCAAACTCTATTATGTCCTTGTTTACTTCTCACAGCACCTAGCATAAGGCTGAGTACACACAGAAGGAAAACAAATGAATGAATGAATGAACCAATGAATTAGTTAATGAATGAATGAATAGGTCTGACAGGCAGTTAGACCCATTTTTTTCTACCTACCACCCTGCACACTCACCAGGGGCTCTGAGCCAATGTCAGGACTGTGAGGGATGGTCTCTCATCTGAAATTAACTAGACCAGTGATTCCAAGCATCAGTCAGCCACAGTGACGCTGTCATTCTGTCTGTCTGTCTGTCTGTCCATGCTAGGGGAATGGTGGGAGACTATATGTGAATGCTTTCACTGAGAAGGGTGGTGGGTACTCACATCTCTAGAGAGTGATATTGAAAGAAAACTGGAAGAAAAAGAGACAGGAAAGTGGGGGTGGAGTAGAAACAAGAGGTAGGGGTGGGGAGGCACAGGGAAGAGGATGGGAGTGAGGGACACAAAGAGAGAGCGATTCTTGCCTTGCACATCTCCAGTCCTCTGACGTGGCTGTGCCAATATCCCCAGCACTAATTGCTTCAATTAATAATACGGCTCTATAAAATTTCAGCAGCCGAGAGCAAGTGCAAGGAAAGATGACATAATGCATTAATAATGCAGGCAGGCTATCGGGTTGGGCTCCTGGGGAGCTCCATTAAGGAGCGGCTGCTGCAGTCCTAACGCCGGCTAACGCTCCAGCAGGGCAGTATGTGTCCTTGGGCCTCTGCAGACCATGGGCTGTGGAGCTGCCGGGGCAGAGGTGGCACCAGTGGGTGGGAGGCTGGGGAAGGCTTTAACCTTCTCATAAACTCCAGAAAGCATTCCTTCCGTTCTTTGATCTGGACAATTGATGTTTTCTCAATCTTATGTAAGTGCTGTGCAGTTTCAAGATTGCTGCCCTACATCCCTCTGACTGCTCCTTCCCAGATGCAGCTTACATTAGCGGACCCTCTGGCTAGTCCCTCTGATTGTTGTTGCTATTGTTGTTTTTAAAAATCTCCAATCCATTCTTTCTCTATATCTACATCTCCATCTTTCTGTCTCTTTGTCTGTCCCTGGATTAAGAGCTCTTAAGGAGGCAGTCCTCTCTTTCAGGACAAAGATTCTGTATCTAAAACATGTTGAGCTGGTTTCTCTCAAGTCAGCATCACCCTCACCAAAAGGCCCCCTTAAATGTCTGCTCGTGCACACAGTCTATCCCCAAACAGTACGTAGGCCTGGGGCTGAGTGTGGAGTCTGGAGCAAAGGGGTCAGCAGCAGGTATCCCAGATCCTGAAGCTGGAAACCACTAAGTGATTTTGTACTGATGCAAAGCCAGTTCCTTTCCCATTTCCTGCAGAAACTAGGCCTGGATCATCCCAAACAAATCCCCTAATTCAGAGCTTCTCATTCCACAGTCTAAGGAGATGCTTCAGAGTGTTCCAGAAACCCTGGAAATGACATACGACAATCTTTGTACCTATGTGCATTTCTCTGACAAGAGAGTCCACAACATCTTCTGATCTCTAATGAGTCTGTGATGGCCCCAAATATGTGGAAGTATAGCTCTAGTCTTCTTGGGCAGGTAGGCACTTAGACAAAACCTTAGATGATCGAGGCATTAGATGGACCCTTCATCTCTGCATCTGTGGCTCTATGTTTCATCCATGGTCTTCCTGTTTCTCACACGGATTTCCTCAAAGTTTGTGTCAAAAGAGGTCAAGGGCTAGAAATAAAGAAGGCAAGAAGAGGCCCAACATTCACCGAAGACTCAAGTTAAAATGAAAACTGGGGCCGTGCAGTGGCTCACGCCTATAATCTCAGCACTTTGGGAGGCCTAGGCGGGAGAATTGCTTAAGCCTAGGAATTCAGGACCAGCTTGGGCAACATGGTGAGACCTTGTCTCTACAGAAAAATTTAAACATTAGGCCGGGCGCGGTGGCTCATGCCTGTAATCCCAGCACTTTGGGAGACCGAGGCAGGTGGATCACCTGAGGTCAGGAGTTCAAGACAAGGCTGACCAACATGGTGAAACCTCTTCTCTATTAAAAACACAAAAAATTAGCCAGGCACCTGTAATCCCAGCTACTTGGGAGGCTGAGGCAGGAGAATCACTTGAACCCAGGAGGCAGAGGTTGCAGTGAGCCAAGATTGAGCCATTGCACTCCAGCCTGGGCAACAAGAACAAAACTCCATCTCAAAAGAAAAATATTAAAAATTAGCTGAGTATGGTGGCTGGCATATGTCTGTGGTCCCAGCTACCCTGGAGGCCGAAGTGTGAGGATTGCTTAAGTACGGGAGGTTGAAGCTGCAGTGAGCTGTGGTGGTGCTACTGCACTCCAGTGTGGGTGACAGAGTGAGACCCTGTCTCAAAAAAAAAAAAAAAAAAAAAAAAAAAAAAAATCCCAGAGCAAAGGAAAACTCATGCTTCAAGTCTTGGCATCCAAGCACAGCCTGGTGCCTCTATTTCACAGTATAAATGAAGTTTGTGTTGGCAATTCAATGTGTTCTCTAGAACAGCCTTCCTTTCCAAAGAAGGACAATTAAAACACGTGTTGGGCACCTTCAGTGTATAAGTTTCTGTCCCAAACAGTCTGATGTGATCCTGAGCACATTCCAAGGAGACCTGACCCTCCAGTTCTACTTCATTGAGGAGAAACCTGAAATTTCCAAAGGTTAAGAAACTTGAGTAGCAAAGCCAAGATGTGAATCCAGGCCTTTTTGCCACCAAAGTCCATCTCTTTCCATTACCCAACATTGCCTGCATTTAAACAGTAGCTCTTAGCGAGCATTTTTTTTGGGAGCCACCTTGTCCAATCCCCACCTCCAGGGTCCTGTTTCTCATTGCCTGTTCTTCTCCACCTGTCCAAGTCCTATCCTTCTTTTAAGACTTAACTTAAGTTCTACTTCATTCCTTAAGACTTTTCTAGACAATTTCAGCACAGAGCGATCTCTCAGTTTGGGATGAATGATGTGAATAGATGTTAGGTATACAAACGGGAGGGCTGCAGTGGACACTTGATTTTCACCCAACATCTAGTTTCCCATTTATTATTGTCTAACAGATCCTGATTCCTGATTCCTTTGTAGCTGAGTGGGCACTGACCGCATCCCAGTTCTAGGAGTGGATGAAGCTTGGTCTAAACCAGTTGCAGAAATGTTAGCCTCCTCACTAGTGGTCAGGTTGGGAATGGTTTTATAACCAAATTCTGGCCAGTGGGAAGAGACCATCTTTCCTTCTTGAGCGGGATGGTTCCATGTCTAGAACTGCTGTGGACTTCCTGCCACTCAGCTTGGGGGTGAAGCCCCCATGAGGATGGCGGAGCAGCAGGGAAAGGAGTCCTTGAGCTGCCATATCAAACACCCCTGGCCTGCCCTTCCTCTGAACTCTGCTATGAGAGCTGATATACTTCCTTGCCACTAATTCCAGTTTGAGTTCAGGGTTTTGTGTTGCTTGCTGACAAAAACATCACAGCTGCTACTACACTCCCTGCTTTAACACACAGTGTTTGTACTGTTCTCCTTGACACTTACCACCTTGTCATCTCTATTTGTATCGTTGCTGTGTTGTTAAATAACTTTTTCTATGTTCATATCTTGTCTATGAAGCTGACATCAACTCTTCCAACCCATAGGAATGTTTTCTGAATTCTCATAGAGCTCCCAAATAGCCGTCAAATCTGTCACCCCTTCATTCCAGAAATATTTATTGAGCTCTACTATGTGTAGGAACTGGGGATATGCAGTGGGGAAGGCAGCCGTGATCCTATAGCTACGGAGTTGAGAGTCCTCATGAGGAACTCAGATGTTAATCAAATGACCTCAGGAATAAGTCTAGAATGATGACTGGGAAGAGTTATGAATGAAAGTACCCAGAGCTATCCTAAGGCACACTAGGAAGATCTGCCCTGACCTGGGGGTCAGGGAAAGTATCCCAGAGAAACTGAGATCTGAAGGATGTGTGAGAGTGAACTGGGTGAAAAAAACAGGGAAAAATGCATTCTAGGCAGCACGAAGAGTGTGTCCTCTCCTCTTCATCCCAGCAGCCACTGCCCCCATCACTTTTGACCAGATCATTCTTGTTGCTTTCTAACTGACCGCACTGCTTGCAGTTTCATTCCCCTCAGGTCCATCCTCCTCCCAGCCATAAGACTTATCTATGAAATCCCTTCTGTGGTCCCCAGCCTCTACTAAGAGAAGGTCAATTTTCTCTCTCTTTTCTCTCTTTCTTTTTCTTTCTTTCTTTCTTTCCTTCTTCCTTTCTTTCTTTCTTTCTTTCTTTCTTTCTTTCTTTCTTTCTTTCTTTCTTTCTCTCTCTTTCTCCTTCCTTCCTTCCTTCCTTCCTTCCTTCCTTCCTTCCTTCCTTCCTTCCTTCCTTCCTTCCCTCCTTCCTCTCTCTTTCTTTTCTTTTTTGACACAGGATCTCACTCTGTCTCCCAGGCTGGAGTGCAGTGGCACAATCTCAGTTCACTACAACCTCCGCCTCCCGGGTTTGAACAATTCTCCCACCTCAGCCTCCCGAGTAGCTGGGATTACAGGTGCATGTCTCCATTCCTGGCTTTTTGTATTTTTAGTAGAGATGGGGTTTTGCCATGTTGGCCAGGCTGGTCTCAAACTCCTGACCTCAAGTGATCCACCTGCCTCAGCCTTCCAAAGTGCTGGGATTAGAGGTGTGAACCACCATGCCCAGCCAAGGTCAATTCTCTTAATAAGGCTCTTCATGATCCCATCTCTAGTCACCTCTCTAACCTTATTTTCTGCCGCTCCCTGCCTCTGAGAACTCCCTACCTGTGATTCTCAACCACGCTAGGCCATCAGATCTTTTCATAGTGTCCTCTCTGCCTACAACATCCTTCCAGGCATATTTGGCGTGGTTGCCCTGATGCAGCGCAGGCGTCACGTCGCCTGGATTGGCCTCAGTGGCCCTTCTCTGTGCTGCTGCTGTCCCTTGTACATATCCAAATTGTCTGTTCATGGGTGTCTCCCCAATTAGAACTGAGCATTTCCAGTGTAGGGACCATGTCTCCCATATCTTTGTACCCCTTAGAACTTAGCACAGCCTGGCACACAGTATGCCCTCAGAAACTTCATTCATTAAACTATATTTCAGCACTTACTGTCTTGCCACATAATCTGGCAATGCTCATGTTCCATTTGACTGTATTGCATTTCATTGGCTCTTTCACGTGTGCTACCATTGACTGCACAGGTAGATCTTAAGTTCCTGGAGACCAAACGGCATCTTATATTTCTCAGTAGTCCTCAGAGGATTGAGCATTTGTACCTAAATAAGCATGCAACTAGTGCTAAATTAATAAAGATTTGAGGCTGGGCGCAGTGGCTCATGCCTATAATCCCAGCACTTTGGGAGGCTGAGGCGGGTGGAAGACTTGAGGTCAGGAGTTTGAGACCAGCCTGGCCAATATGGGGAAACACTGTGTCTACTAAAAATAATAATAAAAACAAAATTTGCCGGGTGTGGGGATGCGTGCCTGTAATCCCATGTACTCGGGAGGCTGAGGCAGGAGAATCGCTTGAACCCGGGAGGGGGAGGTTGCAGTGAGCCGAAATGGTCCCACTGCACTCTAGCCTGGGTGACAGAGTAAGACTCCATCTAAAAAAAAAAAAAATTAATAAAGATTTGAAAGCATACATGAATGGATGGAGTTAAATAAATAGTTAAACATATTCCTTCTACCTCTCTAGGAAGGAAATTACAAATGAGTCCTCTTGCTGCCAAGATTCTTGCAGGCAGGCCTCAGGAGGAAAGGCATCCGAGAAAAGTGAATATCCACAGGGAGAGGGGGTCACTGAGCCACCCTCTTCCCTCCCCAAGCAGTGTGCTGACACCTTTGCTGCTCAAGCTGCCTTCATCCTCCTGGATTGGATGGATCCTGAGGCATCCTGAGGGTTCCTAGAACATGTGGTCCTGAGCTTTTAGAAGGAGCCCACCATTCCCTCCTCCCTGTTTGCACTGCTCAGCAGCTAAGTAACCCTTGTGGATTACGGCTCAGGAGATCTGGCCCTTCTCTTCTCCTGCCGTGATGGCTTCCTCGGCCCAGGAGACCAGAAGTGCTCCTGCTAGTGGTCTGGAAGTGCTCTCTCCTGTCGATCCAGGCTCCCGGAAGGTCTTGAGAGAGGCAGAAGTCTGGAGAGATAATGCAGGCTGCTTACTCACTTCTGGGGTCTAAACTCTGGAAACACTGAGCAGGCTTGGGCCTGAGGTAGTCCAGATGACAACCAGCAAAATTTGCTGAGGGTTTGCTGAGTGGGCTGAGTTATAGCCCAGACCCTGGGAGGCAGGCAGGGAGGAGGAGCTGAGGAAGGGAGCGGGGAGTCCTCTGTGAGGTGTCCCCCTTAAAAATCCATCACCCAGGCCCATTTGCAGATGGGACGAGGTCTTGCCTGCTGCAGAAAGCAGAGAGAAGTCCTGGCAGAGGCTGCTCAAGTGCCTGGACTGGCACCTGGTCTTGCCTGGACTTGGATGCTGACCCCTCAGCCAATCCCAAGTGTGACTGGGCTGTTCCTCTCTGTTTTTGAGTTTCAAAGTGTTGCAGAGGGACAGGATAACTTGGTCTGGTGCAAAATGAAAATGTGGGGTCCCCTTTTACAAAATTATTAAGAATTTACTATACTTTTGTTTTAGTATTTCAGTTTTTTTTTTTTTAAGTATTGCTTTTTATTTTTCTTATTTTCCAGAAACTGCTAAACAGGAGAGTATTAAACCAAGTGCAGGGCTCATCTAAGCTGGAGCTCACCCACCCATGAAGCCGGCCCTGCAGAGGGGTTACATGAGAAAAGCATGAGTGGGAGGCTCTCACCTGTAATCCTAGCACTTTGGGAGGCTTAGGCAGGTGGATCACTTGAGGCCAGGAGTTCAAGACCAGCCTAGGCAACATGGTGAAACCTGTCTCTACTAAAAAGACATAAATTAGCTGGGCATGGTGGAACACGACTTGTATAGTCCCAGCTACTTGGGAGGCTGAAGCATGAGAATCGCTTGAACCCAGGAGGCAGAGGTTGCAGTGAGCCGAGATCGTTCCACTGCACTCCAGCCTGGGCAACAGAGCAAGACTCTGTCTCAAAAAAAAAGAGAGAGGGGCTATAATTCGGAGAACCTAGGGCAAGGCAGGTTTTCCTCAGCACCAGCACCTTCTCAAGTTAGCCTCTAACCACATGCCTTAATTAAAGGCAGAAACTATCTTTGTAGGGGAGAAAAAGTTTCCCTCACCCATCACAAGGCTCATTGCTGCTGATCCTATAACAAAAAACAGGTTAATGAGAGAAAAGGACCACAGATGTATTTAACCAAAGTTGTTTTGTGTGTTTGTTTGTTTTTTGAGATGTTGTCTCGCTCTGTCGCCCGGCTGGAGTACAGTGGCGCGATCTCAGCTCATTGCAACCTCCACCTCCCCGGTTCAAGCAACTCTCCTGCCTCAGCCTCCTGAGTAGCGGGGATTACAGGCGCCCGCCACCTTACCCAGCTCATTTTTTTTTATTAGAGATGGGGTTTCACCGTGTTGGCTAGACTGGTCTTGAACTCCTGACCTCAGGTGATCTGCCCACCTCAGCTTCCCAAAGTACTGGGAATACAGACGAGATTGACTTCCTGTGTGTGGTATGGAATGAGAATGAGCGAGGCCCCAGGACCTAGAGTCTAGGTTGGCAGTCAAGGCAAGGACACCCCAAGGTGGCTATTTGTCCCAGTGCCTTTTGATTTAAGTTAAGGCATGTAGGCAGCTGTCTTTAAAAATGTAACTCACCGATAACCAAGGAAGAGGTAACACATTCCCTGCTTAGCAGATGAGATTCTATAGTCTCTTTGCCAAATAAGCCTTGAAGGCAGGTAATTCAGAGTCAATATGGAGTGTTAAAAAGTATTTGGACAGCAAGACTTTATTTAAATGAAAAAACATATTCTAATCTGAAGAGAAAAACTCAATTTTGTAAAAGCTGAAGGGTAGCAGAATATGCCACCTCAAAATATGCCCCTTTGGCATAAGGGTTATTTTGAGCCAAAGGCAAATGAAAACTAGCAGGTACTGGAAGGGCACTCTGATCACGCCTTTTTCTTTCTGAAACCTAGAACAAAAGCCCCATAAGGAAGATGTCCTCTTTATAGCAGGAGGAAAGCAACATTCTTTTTTTAAAAAAAATTTAAACAAGAAATAGAGATGAGGGTCTCCCTATCATCAGATGAGGCTGGTCTCCAACTCCTGGCCTCAAGAGATCCGCCCACGTCGGCCTCCCAGAGTGCTAGGATTACAGGCATGAGACACCACACCAGCCAGAAAGCAACAGTCTTATCACCAGGGACAGGGAGAGGAGGCTGAGAGGGATCTGTACAAACCGACCTTGGAAACTAACCTTCCTCTTCCTGGTCACTCCTCACGATCATCTTTCCCAGCCCAAGCCCCCTTGCCTTGTCACATTTCCATCATTTACTTTGTGAAACTCTTTGTCTGACTCAGTATATGAGTGTTTGACTCTAAACTGCTTCTTTGGGTCTTTATTTCCTTATGAGGGCTCCCATCTCATGTAAAACTTATTTAAATAAATATGTTTCCTTTCCTCCTATTAATCTGTTTTATGTTGATTTAATTCTTAGGCCCCGTTGAAAACCCTAGGAGAGTGGAGGTAAAAATTTTGCTGCACATACGAGGTAAAAAAATTTTCCCTAAACTAGTCTATTAATTTGGTATGGTCTCAGCCAAATATCAACAGGATTATCTTTGTTTTGAACTTGGCAGAAATGGTATTAAGATTGATTTGGTACTGGGAGCTGTGGCTTGCGCCTGTAATCCCAGCACTTTGGAAGGCCGAGGCAGTTGGATCATTTGAGCCCAGGAATTTAAGACCAACTTGGGCAACACAGTGAAACCCCATTTCTACAAAAAGTAAAAAATTAGCCAAGTGTGGTTGCACGTCCCACATACTGGGACCTGTAGTACCAGCTACTCAGGAGGCTGAGGTGGGAGGATCACCTGAGCCTGGGAGGTTGAGGCTGCAGTAAGCCGTGATCTAACCTGGGTGCCAGGGCAAGAACCTGTCTCAAGAGAAACAACAAACAAAAAAAAAGCATTTGGAAAAATAGACATGGAAGGAGGATCAGGAAAATTTAAAAATAAATAAATATTAAATGATAGAACCTTAGCTATTAAAGCATATTTTAAAGGGCACATAAAGGGGCTCCTGGGACCCTAGGTGGGCCTCAATTCACAGGGGACTTTGGGAGTTGCTGTAAAACTCTGTTCCTGCAAGGTTTAAGACTCACTAAAAAAATCATACCAGTTCCTGTTGCCAGTCCTCTCCCATCACCCTGAAGGCTGGGGAGTCATGAGGCTATACTTCCCCCATGCCCACCCATGCTATTTCCATCAGTATGAGCTGAGCAGAAGGTCTTAAACAGGAAGGCAACATGGAGCTTATATATACATGTTGGGCTGTCCAGGCCCTAGCATGGGATTTCTTCTTTCTATTGGTTATTGCTTGGATCTTTGTACTTTGTCTTCCTTCAGTGTCTCCATGCAAAATTCAAAGCATTAATTTAGGCTGGGCGTGGTGGCTCACACCTGTAATCCCAGCACTTTGGGAGGCTGAGGCAGGTGGATTACCTGAGGTTAGGAGTTTGAGACCAGCCTGGCCAAGATTGTGAAACTCCGTCTCTACTAAAAATACAAAAAATTAGCTGGGCGTGGGGTGGCCACCTGTAATCCCAGCTACTCAGGAGGCGGAGGTTGCAGTGAGCTGAGATCACACCATTGCACTCCAGCTTGGGCAACAGGAGTGAAACTCCATCTTAAAAAAAAAAAAAAAAAAGCATTAATTTAAAGGACAGAGAACAATTAGGGTCAAAATTTGCTTTAGAAGGAAGTTTAATTGGTGGAAACTGGGTGTGGTGTTTCTCTGGGTGTTGGTGGTGGCTTACCCTACTTCATCCCTCTCTCCAGTCCCTCTCATTTCACAGATAACTGAGAGTGGGGACTAGCTCCAGAAAGCAGTGGAGATCCAGCCATATGGATATTCTTACTCCTTCCCACAGCCTTCCCAGCAGCCCTGGACTGCATTCCCAGAAGGGGCACCTGTCTTACTTGCTTATCTATCAATTTGCTTTGGGAAAAATGGTTTGCAATTGAGTGTTTGAAGCAAAATCCCACAACAGCAGTTTTTCCCCTTTGCAGAAACCACTCTTTATTTTGGCAAACACTGGGTACTCAAGGCAATTTGTCTAAACTGGAAGCAGAGATGTTGTTGGGCCTGAGGTGGATTTCTAATCTTTCCCTGCCTCTGACTAAGGACCAGTGGCTCTTGTCCTGGATGAAGTTATCACAGGGGTCTGGGAGAGAAAGAGCAAATGTGCACATGGCATCAGCCCTGCCCCCAGCTGGAATCGGGTCCTGTGTGTTGACACTCAATGGCTGAGACTTACATCAGCCATTACTGCAGACAGAGTCGCTTCTTGTTTTAACACTGTGGCAGGAACCAAAGCGCAGGTTCATGCAGCTCAAAGGCAGCAGGGGCTGGAGTTCAGGGCTCATCTGGTTTTTAATGGGGCCCCTGAACAGGTCTGCAGACCTGTCTTCCTGGGAGCTTGAGAGCTGGGAGCCCTCCACCCAGCACCACACCCCTCCTCCCAGCGCCCTCGCTTGCTGCATTGCACCACTGATTTAGTGAAGACATCATCCTCACCCTCTTCCGAGAGCTGCTCGCTGCTTTGCTCTGACAATTACACTAGCTGCTGCAGAGAAGTGCTCATCCCCACCGACATATGGCTTTTTAAAGTGATAAATTGCATTAGCAAATTTCTTATTAGCTCTGCTGTCAGGAGGGATCTCCTGCCACGTTAGCTTGCTGAGGCTGATGCATAACTTCCTGACCGTTAATTACCATGCCAAGGGCTAAAGGGACCCAGGAACTGGTAGGTGGATGAGTGGAGGCCCTGTTCTCTCTTCCCCTTTCCACGGGAGGTCAGGAAGGCTCGGCTCAGCGGACCTTAGACTGTCTTTGGTCTGGTTCTGCAGTGAGCTCTAGACTTTAGGCTCCTGATCTCCATGGGCAGGGCACAGGATACCCAGATACCACCCGGGCTGCTTGGGATTGGGTTCTCCCTCAGGGCCTTCAGGACTTGGCAGCTTGAATCTGCACAGCATCTCTTTTGGAGCTGGATGTTTAATACAAACCCTGGGCTGGGTCCCAGAAAGGTGCTCTGGCCTCTCCTTGGGGGTTCAAGGCCAGTGATCCTCCTCATTCCTCCTCCTCCCATGCCAGACAGCTGAAGAGCCTCCTCCCCGAAGGTGACATCATGTCTCCTGCTTAGGTCTTTTCTTGGTGGCTCTCCAAGGAACTGCATATTCAGGATGTTCAATCCCAGCTTCCATGGACTCAGGCTCTCCTCTTATACAAGAAATTGCATAAAACTCAAACTCTCTGGGGAGCAAAAATGAAAAGAGAAACATTTCAATTTCTTGTTTTACCTACCACCCAAAATGAGTAACCATTTTGAGGGTCTCTGACTTCTTTGAGAATCAGACAAAAAAACTGATCCTCATCCCCAGTAAAAATGCACGTACAAACTCGTGCATTCAGCTTCGGAGTCTTTCCAGTCTCTCTGCAGCCCATTTATGAATCCACGTTTGATAGGTGCCCTTTCCAACACCCTCCCACTGCCCCCCCACCCTAACCCCCACCTCGAGCAGCTGATCCCTGGGAACTGACCATATCAGCAGCCTCCTGCCACAATAAGTGAGTTAGCCTGAAGCAGCAGAACCAGCTCCCCAGGGCAACCCAGGGCACAGTTTGGGTGAAGTCCACTAGATGCAATTGCATTATTTCTTGAGTTACATCAGACATGGTGAGACAGAAATGTGCTCAGCGTGGCAATGACTTTGTGGCCAGGTCTACATTAACTACTCATTCTGAGAAACCAGTTCTTGTGGCTGGGAGCCTCCTGTAGTAGCATTTTCTTGTCCTGGTGTGCTCCTGCTGAGAAGGGAGGTGAGGGAGGAGGAGGAGGAGACTGCAGCAGAAAAAGAAAAGATTCTGAAATGGGTGCGGGGGAGGGTATGTGTGTGTGGAGAAAGGCAGAGAGAGGGGGTGGGGGCGAGAACTGAATTCTTCATTATTCAGCCTAAGGATGCTTTAGATGGAATCTGAAAAATTTGTGAGGATGAATTTGCACTCTTTAAAACACGTGGCCTCAAGTTCTGTCTCATCTTGAGCTTTGGCTAGGGGTGATGCTCTGCTCTGTGAAATCAGAAAAACACTCTCCTTTCTTGTCACTTCTAGGCTAGGGTATAAGAAATGCCCAAAGGAGGATGGAAAAGTGGAAGGAAGTTCTCTAAGTGAATGAGGTGGCTACAAAGTTATTCGCTATCGCCCCAAATTGTTTCCATGACTCCCTGGCGGAAGCAAGAGAGAACGACTGCAATAAGATCAGGCCCAGCACGGGTTTTTTGGAGGGATGGAAGGCGCTAACCAGCCCAACACAAATTGCCTCCTTCTCTGAACTTCAGGAGCATGTGTTGCCTTTGGCTCAGGTCCCAGCGCAGCCTCTGGACTACAGCCCAACCAGGGCCCGTCCTCATCAGCCCCCTCTCCCTCCTACCTCCAGGTTGGTGCAGTCATGAAGCTGGGCTCTTGCTGCAATCCTAGCCTAGCATCTGCCACGTTTCCCAAGTCTCCTTCCAGGACTGACCTGCTTGCCATCCCCTGCAGACCTTAGCCCATTTGCTCCAGTCTTGATATTCGGCTTATTTATTTATTTTTTTTTAATACAGACAAGGTCTTGTTTTGTTGCCCATGCTGGTCTCGAACTCCCGGGCTCAAGCAATTCTCTTGTGCCCGCCTCCCAACGTGCTGGGATTATAGGCGTGAGCCACTGTTCCCGGCCTCAGCTCATTTTTGAGGAGGCCAGCACTTGGATTTTCTAGGTCTATACCTCGGCCCTCTTTGTTTCTCCAGCTCCCATGGTCCAGAGGCTAGGGCATGAGAAACCACCTTGCCAGCACCCGACCTACTCCTATTTCATTCTCAGGACAAACAGCAATCTAACCACTGATGGGGAAAACAGCAGAGATGTTAAAAGGGTTCAGGATTCTGTGACTCAGAAAAAGACGACTTGCGGTGACTTAGTTTTTCTGAGGACTCATCAGGCCAGGGTTTAGCTATGTCTTCTCCCTGCCCATGGAGGAATGTCCTAGAGATGGCCCTGCAACAGAGGGGTTGGTTCAGAGAAAGAGGGACCCTGTTTGCTGCCAAGAGGATGAAATTCTGCTTTGGCTCATGGGTAAAGGGAAAGGAATCTGTCCCTAAAAATGTTCTCCAAACTTCTGCCATCTGTCCTGTGTGGCCCTGGCATTTCCTCCTTGCCAGCTCTGGGACCTGGGACTACTCCCTCTGGCTGTCCCATGCTGTGCCTCTCACTGCTTATTCCCTCTGGAATCAGCTCAGGCTTTGTCTGATGTTAAGGGCTCTTTGCCTGGCTGTTGGGGAAGAGCAGCCTCTGTGGCCCAGGAATGTCATCGCATGGAACATTGTTCTCTAAGAACTTAACTTACTTTCAGGAAAGCGTTTGAAATGGGAGAAATTGACTATCTCCCCCAACTCCCTGTCCTGAGACCCCTACATCCTTACCAATTGTAGCTCCATGGAGAGGAGAGGAAAGAAGAATTGACAGAAGTAAATGACCATCATAACCCGCAAAAACACACCCAAGGCCTAATTCCAAAGCCCTTCTCTGCTCACTGTATCAGGCTCCCTCCAGCAGTGCTGAGTCCTCTCTCAGGGGGGGCTATCCTTCTCACCCCTGGGGATATTGTTCAGAAGCACATATGTGCCTGATGCGGTTGGGGCTTCCTCTTTGAAGAAAAAGGATTAAGTTGGTATGGGGGGAAGCAGAAAGCTCTTTGAGTTCCAGTACTCCAGCCCCAGCCCCAAAAGGACCCTACCCTGCTGTTCCCAGGGTGATCACCCCAATATGACCATTTCCACCTAGATGGGAGGCTGGAGAACTATCTCTTCTGTAAAGCAAGAACTCTGAAAATGCCCGGACACCAAGTTCCCCGAGTATTTCTCCCAAATCCCAGGAAAGAAAACTGTGGTGCCCACCTCAGCCTCCCAAAGTGCTAGGATTACAGGCATGAGCCACTGTGCCTGGCCTTGAGCTGAGTATTGAACAATAAAATTCCAACTTCACCTTGGCCTGTAAGTCTTCCTATCCTCCTTCACGCCCTCCCCAGCCCATTCTGCTCCAAACATACTCAATCTCATGTTTCTCCAACCCACTCAACTGGTTCCTGCCTCAGGTCTTTGCAAATACCTGCGCCTCCTTCTAAAATGCCCTTCCTCATATCTGTTCCTGTCTGGCCCATCACCTTTCAGGTCCCAGCTCAAATGTCATCTCTTCCAAGAGGGCTTTCCTATTTGTCCCTACTCATGCAGCTTCCCCTCCCCCATCACTCTCTGTCCCATTGCTATGTTTTTGTTTTGTCAGAGCACCTATGACTACTGGAAACTACCTTTTATTTATGTATTTGCTTACTAGATGACAGTGTCCCTCCACTGTTCCCTCCTCCATTGCTCCATGAGATGAGACCCTTCTCCTGTTCATTGCTGTTTCCCCAGTGCCCAGAAAGATACCTGGCTCACAGTAAAGGTGTGTAGTCCATATTTGTTGATATGATGGGTCATTATTACGATCTGGAGGCCAGAGCCAGAGACCCCACTGGGGTGGAAGAGGGAAAGAGGACACTTGGCCCCACCTTTTTCACTATCCTTCAGAGGCCTCCCAAAGCTAAGTGGATAAAGTCCAAATGTGTCATCCTGACATGCAAAGCCCCAGTCTATCTACCTTCCTAGGTTTATTTCCTGCCAGCCCCCTCTGGTCCTCCATTGAATGTGCCAGCCTCTCCAAACTGCTGAATGGTCGTCATGGTTCAAAGTTCTTTCACATGTATTCTTTGCACATGTTCCCGCTGGAAAGCCATTAGTTTATGCAATTAGCAGTTATGGTATCTCCTTTTGGAGTGACTGTGAGGATTAAAGGTTGTAGTACAGAATTAGCTCCTAGCACAGTGTCTAGCCAGAAGTCAGTCCGTGCTGCGTGTTGGTTAGCAGCCCTCCCTTCCTCTCTGCAGGGACTGCAGCAGCACAGGGGGCGCCTCCTCTGTGGAGCTTAGACCTAGCACTTCATTTGTGGTCTCCACAGTTAGAGACCTGTTAGGGGGTCCGTTTCCCTAAGCTGTCTCCCTGGGCAGAGACATCTGTATCTCCTTTGTGCTCACCATGATGGCTGACATATAGTAGGTGTGAAATATGTGTCCACTGAAAAACTGGAACCGAGGTGGGTCTGGGGCCTGTGAAGCAATGGGGTCTGGCTGGGGTGGGGGGCTTGTTCATCTTTTCGGACCCAGAACACGTGTGGCTGCTGACCTCATTGAGAAAAAAAGGTCAGTGTCTGCACCCTCCTGTGGCCAGGAAACCAGGAATGGGGAGGCAGCCTCTCTTCTGCAGCCTAATCAGCCATCTGGGTACACCCAGCCGTGAAATTAGAGTCTACATCCTAAGCACCACGGCCATATCCAATTTTCCATCAATGAAATATTTAGCCGCTCTACAGCCCCAGTCTGTTCTGTGTCTGGAAGGGAGGGGCTCCTCCCTCTCCTCCCTGCAGATGCCGCCTCTCAGTTCCCTGACCAGGCCTTTTGCTACCCTACTTCTGTGCCTTTACCAATACGATGTGTGTCCCACTCCCTCAAATCAGGAATGCCTTCCTCCTCCTTGCTGACTATCCAACTCCCCTTCCCCAAGGCCCATCTCCTCTGTGAAACCTTTGCTAGAAGTGATTTTTCCTTCCCTAGACCTCTGACCTCACCTGAACAACAAACTCACACATCACAATCCCGGCTGGGTGGAATTAATTCTTAACTGGACCCATTGTCATTCAAAGGGGATGAAGACCTTTCACTCAAAATAATGGTTGAGTGCTGCTGTGGATTTTCCCTATGTAGACTGGGGTGGGGCTGGGGTGCTTAGTAGAAAGTAGGAACGGGAACTTCCAATGAAAATGCTTGAGGGGACTTTCAGGGACCTCTGCCGGTCCTGAGCCCCTAAAACAAGGACCTTGACCAAGGACCATTCTCCAGTCTTGCCCCTACTCCAGACCAAAGACCCTGAAGGAGCAGGGCAGGACAGGGGACTATTTGGGATCAACTATGCAGTATTGTCCAGCCACAATGTGTTGCCTCCTAGATGCACAGTGACTGCTGTTCAATGTGGTGAGTTTGGGTATGTTGTGAGGTTGCCAAGTAACACAAAGCAATGAGCTGAGGGCAGCACACAGGCTGATTTCCGGGAAGAAAGGGCATCAGCATGGGACCCTTTGGCCAATTCTGTATAATCAGAGAAGTAGGGCCTTGCTTCATGCTTCTTGAAGTTAGGTGTAAATAAGATACGATATTGGATGTAAATAAGATCAAGTCTGGCTGGGCGCAGTGGCTCATGCCTGCAATCCCAGCACATTGGGAGGCCAAGGCGGGCGGATCACTTCAGATCAAGAGTTCGAGACCAGCCTGGCCAACATGGTGAAACCCTGTCTCTATCAAAAATATAAAAAATTAGCCGGGCATGATGGCATGTGCCTGTAATCCCAGCTACTTGGGAGGCTGAGGCAGGAGAACCTCTTGAACCTGGAAGGCGGAGGTTGCAGTGAGCTGAGATCATGCCACTGCACTCCAGCCTGAGTGACAGAGCTAGAGTCCATATATATATATAAAAAAACAAGATCAAGTCTAATTTTTATACACATTATTCAAATGATTTTGACCAAATGGTTCATACAAGGCAACACTGTCTGGCCCATCACCAGCAGGGTGGTGTTGTGTGGACAACGGGCATGGGACCTGGATTTGGAGTTAGGCAGATAGGGCTTTGCATCTGGGGTCTGCTATTTACTCAGCTGAGTTGACCACAGGCCAGACCTTGACCTTCCTATACATCAGTGTATACATGCATGTTGAGTATGTGAGCATGTGTATATATAACGTGTTTAGCTCTATAAACACACCACTTGCATTTTTCGAATATTCTTTATGTGCTAAGCACTGTGGCAGGCATTTTATTTTCATTACCCTCATTTGGTCTTCATAACAACTCTGGGAGGAAGACATTACTATCCCCATTTTGCAGTTGAGCAAACAGAAGTTTAATAGAGAGGTTAAGTAACTTGTCATAAGACACATTTATTAATGGGTAGATTTATGATTCAATGTCAGGCTCCAAAGCACAGTGAGATCTTGCATTCCTGCGTAGTGGGAATAAAATATTTCCCTCCAGGGTGTCTGATGAGTAAATGAGGTAATCTGTATGAAAGAGTCTTGTAAACTGTAAAGCACTATTTTCCCAAGGCGAAGCCTCAGTTCTTGCCCTCAAGGACTTTATAATTTGACTATATTGATTAATAAGAGTTGCATAGTGCTTAGTTAAATGTAACCAAGTGTCAAAATGTAAGCGTGCACCTTAGCCTACTGATCCAATGTAGCATCGCCACTAACAGGACACACAGACGTGGTGCACCGCCTGGTACGATGGGATGCCACGGGAAGGCACAGCCTCACCTTCACAGCATGTTCGTGTCCAAATGTATTTGACCTGAATCGAATCAGACTAATACAGATTGTGAGACATTTTACAAGACAACTTATACCTAGGCTCTTCAAAAATGTCAATGTCATGAAAAACAAGCAACCAACAAAGGCAGGGGGATTGTTCTAGATTAGAGGAAACTAAAGAAACACGGTTTAAAATCTTCGTTGTATACCAGATTGTTTTTTTCTTAAAGTCATATCCCAGTGACTCAGGAGGCTGAGACGTTCAAGAGGAGTTCGAGACCAACCTGGTACCACAGTGAGATTCCATCTCTAGAATAAATTTGAATTAGCCAGATATGACAGTGTGTGCCTTTATCCCAGCTACTCAGGAGACTGAGGTGGGAGGATAGCCTGAGGCCGGGAGTGTAAGGCCGCGGTGAGCTGTGATAGTGCCACTGCTCTTCAGACTGGACAACAGAGTGAGCCCCTGTCTCTAAAAATAAATTAGTAAGCCATAAAGGATATTTTGGGAGAATTGGGGACATCTAAATATATTTATTACATTAGTTAATATTACTGTATGAGTGTCAAATTTATTGGATGTGATGAAATTGTGGTTATAAGAGAAATTATAACAGGAATGCCCTTGTTCTTTTTTTTTTTTTTTTTGAGACAGGATCTCACTCTGTCATCCAGGCTGGAGTGCAGCAATGTAATTATAGCTCACTGCAATCTCCAACTCCTGGGCTCAAGCAATCCTCCCCACTCAGCCTGTCCGGTAGCTGGCACTACAGGCAAGTGCCACCAAGCTCAGCTAATTAAAAAAAATTTTTTTAGTAGAGATGAGGTCTCACTATGGTGCCCAAGCTGGTCTCAAACTTCTGGCCACAAGTGTTCCTCCCACCTCAGCCTCCCAAAGTGCTGGGATTACAGGTGTGGGCCACCACAACTGGCCTGTCCTAGTTCTTGAGTGTCATGATATCTTTGACTTTCAAATGCTTTAGTAAATGCATATATATGTATATGTAAATATATTTTTATATTCACATACTATATATTTTTATATTCACATATACAGATATACATATATATGGAGAGAGAGAGAGAAAGAAAGAAAGCAAATGGCAAAATGTTAACCCTTGGTGAATTTAGATAAAGGATTTACTGGTTTTCCACTATTATCCTTTTAACTTTTTTCTAGGTTTAAAAATTTCCAATAAAAATGGAGAAGTTTAACAGAGTTTAACAGAGACAGCAAGTAACTTGCCACAAAACACATTTATTAAAGGGCACATCTGGGATGCAACATTTGTATCAGTGCTAAGGGGCAATAGCTATTATTTAAAAATGGCTATTTAAACCTTCCTCTAGGTTTAAAGGAACCTAGAGCTGGCCAGGCGTGGTGGCTAATGCCTGTAATCCCAACACTTTGGGAGGCTGAGGTGGGCAGATCACTTGAAGTTAAGAGTTTGAAACCAGCCTGGCCAACATGGTAAACCCCGTCTTTACTAAAAATATAAAAATGAGCCTGGCATGGTGGTGCATGCCTGTAATCCCAGCTACTTGGGAGGCTAAGGCAGGAGAATCGCTTGAACGTGGGTGGCGGAGGTTGCAGTGAGCCAAGATCATACCAGTGCGCTCCATCTCAGATAACAGAGCAAGACTCCATCTCAAAAATAAAATAAAAATAAAGGAACCTACAGCTGAACACTTTTATCATATAAAAAAATCTTCACCGAACTTACTTGTTTGCTACACTTTTAATAAGTAGGAAAATGCAACAGAGGCCCCCACGTGGTCCCAGGGTATGAGGCACTTTCTCGACTCTTCTAAAGGAATGACTCTAATCGTTTTTCATCAGGGCTGCTTTCCCTTTGGCTACAGCATAGTCAAAATAATTCCTGCCCAGTCTCTGGGTTCCTAGGAGACAAAGCTTAACATCCTTGCCAAGAGTGGTGAAACCTCTGTGGCCCTGGAGTTTCCATGGTGCAAACAAAGTCCTGGCTGTACCCACAGGCCACGCCAGCTGCACAGGAGGGACAAAGATGCAAGACCTAGCAAACGTATGGGGGCCACCATCAGTCATCTAGAGTGCTTGTTTAAAATGTCCCATCCCTATGAAGGCTGAGTTCTGGGAACCTTCTTTTTGTTTTTTGAGACAGAGTCTTGCTCTGTTGCCCAGACTGCAGTACAATGGCATGATCTCGACTCACTGCAACCTCTGCCTCCTGAGTTCAAGTGATTCTCCTGCCTCAGCTTCCCAAGTAGCTGGGATTACAGGCAGCCACCACCACACTTGGTTAATCTTTTTTGTATTTATATTTATATTTATTTATTCATTTTTTTGAGATGGAGTCTCAAGACTCAAAAAAAGTCTCACTCTGTTGCCCAGGGTGGAGTATAGTGGCACTCTCTCAGCTCACTGCAATCTCTGCCTCACAGGTTCAAGCGATTCTCATGCCTCAGCCTCCCAAGTAGCTGGGATTTATAGGCGTGTGCCACCGTGTTTGGCTAATTTTTGTGTTTTTAGTAGAGATGGGGTTTCATCATGTTGGTCAGGCTGGTCTTGAACTCCTGACCTCAAGTGGTCTGCCCACCTTGGCTTCCCAAAGTGCTGGGATTGGCCGGGCACAGTGGCTCACGCCTGTAATCCCAGCACTTTGGGAGGCCAAGGAGGGTGGATTACCTGAGGTCGGGAGTTCGAGACCAGCCTGACTAACATGGAGAAACCCATCTATACTACAAATACAAAATTAGCCAGGCATGGTGGCACATGCCTGTAATCCCAGTTACTTGGGAGGCTGAGGCAGGAGAATCGCTTGAACCTGGGAGGCAGAGGTTGCAGTGAGCCGAGATTGTGCCACTGCACTCCAACCTGGGTGACAAGAGTGAAACTCTGTCTCAAAAAAAAAAAAAAAAACCAAAAACACCAAAGTACTGGGATTACAGGTGTGAGCCACTGCTCCCAGTTGGGAACCTTCATTTTAACCAGCATTCCTCTGCAGCACACTACAGTTTTGGAACCAACAGTCTAGACTAAAATCCTAATTCCTAAATCTAGCATTCAAGGTCTTGCAAAGTTTGGCTTTCCTTACTTCTCAACAAGTACCTTCCCCTCCAACCAGGCTGAAGGTTCCTTGATGTGCCTTCCAGCCTGTGTCTGCTCAGGCCTGCCCTTCACTGGCATCTTTCCTATCTCTCCTTAATCCATGTGATGCCAACTCAGCTTCAAGACCTAATTCAAGTCCCACCTGCTCCCAGCAGCCTTTCTGATCACCCCAGCCTCCCTCCCAGGGGTTCCCTCCTTCCCTTGATTTCACTCGACATTAAATTGGTGGTACTCAGTTTAATCTTTATGATATACTATTCATTGTGGTTTTTCACTTGCTTTGATTGAGTTAATGGCATCCTCCTGCAACCTGTGACATTCTCTAGGGCAGGAATCACACGCTTCTCTCTTGCACCCTCCTTAATACCAAGGACAATATTAAAGTCCCAGGTAGATCCTGAGAACCAATTTGCTAATAACGGAATAGAGGAACAGATGGGAGACAAATCGAGTAAAAAAAGGCAGGAGGGAAGGAGAAGAAGAAGATTGGCCATGGCTGTGTGTGCAGGGCATGGGATATTTTGGTTGAGGCTGGGATCCTAGGCTCAGTGGATGGGTGGAGTTTGGGTGACCCCCCCCCCCCGCCACCATAATTATTTGCATTTGGGGCTTGGCTGCTTCAGGGTCTCTGCCCCCACATAACAATTTGCATCCATAAATTTACATAGAAGTGAAGGAGCTTCCTGAGAGAAGAGACAGGCCTCTGTCGCCTCTCCATATTCCTCCCTTAGCATTCAAAGTCATGTATGGTGAACATGGGGATAGAGGTGCAGGCGGTAGAGCAGGATGTAGGGTCATATGGCTGCACCCCGGAAGGATGAAGCTTAAGGAAGGATGGGAATGTCTGGACTCCTTCCTGAGGCTCTCAGTGACTTTAGTCCCACAACTCCATGGTGGCCTATGTACCCCAGATCCTCCCACCACAGACATCTGCCCACCTATGCTTGAAGCAGTTGAGACCAGCAAGAAGGGCTGTGTGGAGAGGGGACGCCATGAATATTTTCTCATAAATGTAAATGGGACATCCCTTGTAGGCTCAGGAAGATGAAGCTGCCGCATTCATGCTGTTCCCAGATCCCTTAATGCAGTTCCCTCTGCCTGGAGTGTCCTCTCCTCTGTCGGCTGCCCGGTAAATTTTTGGGGATGGCCTGGCTGGACTCCCCAAGGCAGACTAAATTCTGCTTCCTGTTCTCATAGTCCTGCTTGGAGGCCTCTGTGAACAGTTCAGACTCTGCAGTAAAATGGGAACCATGACCACTCTCAGGGTGGTAAAGAGAAAACAAGATAATACAAGGCAAAACAAAGGGCTTGGAATTGCTTCTTTACTCCTATCTCCCCCATTTCGCTGATAAGGCTGGTGATGCTGGGTGGGAGCTGCTCCTGGGTGGCAGCACCCCAAGCAGAGGAGGCTCCCAGCCCTTGGGATGCTTCTTGGCCCTGAGCTTCCTGTCCTCGCTCAAAGGAAGTACCCAACCTTAACGTCCACAGGAGAAAACCCAAGGCAGCAGATGGAAGAAGAGCTACCAAGATAGCAGTCATTGGAGGAACAAGGAAAGGTCAGTGACCTGTGAATTATAAGCACAGTCTGGACACAAAGAGCCAGAAACCACAGTGGGCTCCTAATGGAGGAAAAGTGAAAGAAAAATCAATGGTGTGGGGAAGTTTCTCCTCCCATCTTTCAAATGGCTGCAGGAGGAGGAGGGGGAGGAAGAGCTCTGAGCTGGGAATATATTAGCTGCCTGATCTCGATCCTGTTACCAAGGGAGTGGAGTCCTGGTCCCCGGAGGCCTCTCAGGAGATGGTAGATAATTACATATGGGTCTCTGGTTTGGTACAGCTCTGTCTCAAGGCAAGGGATGGAATATATGACCCCTTCAAGCTTCTCTTATCTGTACCGGAGCAGATTACCACGAGACAAAGAGAATTCAAGAGGCTGTCACATAATTATTTGTGTTGTATGCTTCCTTAAGCTTTTGAGAAATCTCAGAACAAATCTTCAGTGCTCAAGACCAGAATGAATTTGGTGATTTCACAACCCACCCCCTCCCATCTTTTATTTAAAATAATTTTAAAAACTCCAATCTCCTGAAATCCTTAAGATAGAAGACGCTTTAGAGTCAACAAGAATAGATCCTTTGCTTTCATTGGAAATGTCTGCATTTCTCTCCGGTTAAAGGAGGGTGGGATATATTGGAATATTAATGAGGAACATTTAGATGAGTCTCTTAATTTGAAAAGAATACGAGAATTAATGCTTGAGTTTAATTGGAGCCTGAATCATCACAGATAGATTTTTACCCTCTTCTCCTTAATCAATTTCACCCTAATTAATTCTTCTGTGGCTAAGTCTTGTTAGATAGTCTGATGATTATTTCCACAATCAAGAGACTGTATATTCATGCATTTTTAATAAGGAACAACTGCATCCTTTTTCATAAGTGATCCTGCTGGTTGGCGGCTGCAGCCGCTAAAATAATTATAGAGCAGATTACTTACTTTTAAAGCATTGTTTGCTGTCATATTCATCCTAGGTGACAATTTGGAAGAGCTCCGGAGGCTGTTGTAATCGTGCAGAGGAGCTGGGTATTTAATGTAGCAATTTTCAAAGTCAAGTGCTGTTTATTCATAGGTCATTGCCTTTTTTTTTTTTTTTTCCCTAAATAAACACAGGGGTAATTTGGTCTTGCTGATTGATGAAATCATGTACTAAAGACTGGAAGGCCATTCTAATCATATGCTTAGTTTAAAACCTTGACTCTTGGAAGGACCTACTTCTGAAGGCTGACTGGCACCTTCTGCCTCCATCTGTGACTGGCTCATATATGGTTGTACATGTCTGATTATTACTTATGTAGTGGGGTGCTCTCATGTCAGACTCTGAAACCCTTGCAAGCTTGAAGGCTTGAAGCAAGGTACACAGCAATTCCAAAGCTTCAGCTGTTTATTGTTTAGCAAGAGGAAGCAGGAAAATCCACCTAAGGGAAAGGACTGCTTTTTGTTTTGGGAAAAACAGTGGACTTTTTCGTTATGCAGAGGAAAGCCTCAGAGCTGATTCTGGAATGGACAGGTTGAGACAAGAGGAAATAAATGACTATGTACGCTAATATAAATGACTGTCCTGTGGTTAGTGGCAGACAGAGCTACCCCAGCCACCCAGGAAGAGGGGAGACTTCCTCTTACCTGGGGAAAACAGAAAGTTGGGACCTGGACTCCAGATAGGAGAGATCTGGCTGAAGGCCTTCCTCTCTGTGGAGTTAAGTGAGCTCTGCCATCAGATGGCAGGCCTGGCAGGCCTGGAGGGAAAAGGCAAGCAGGGCACCCCGGGCCATGGGCCAGTGGACTCCAAGAGAGTTCATAGGCAACCTCCAACTTAACTGTTTTTTTTTTTTTCCCCTGTAATTATAACTCTTTTGCCAGCCCCAATAACTTCAGCCTTGAAGGTATTAACCTTACAATCTTGGGAAAATAAGAGATCCTGTATCTATGCTTGGAACAGAGTATGAAGAAAGGGAGTGTGATCTTCCCTGAGCCCACCACCCACCATCACCACCCAAAGCCTGCTCAAGAAAGCACTGTGGTCCTGGAGCCCATGTGAGGGGCCAAACATTGACCTTGGGAAGGAGGATACGCATGGGATCCACACAGAGGCAGAGGCTCAGGCTAAAGCCCAGCTCAGGTGGACAGGTGCGGAAGTGGACTGAGACAAACTTCCTTCCCCATCTTCTGGAGAGAGACCTTCAAAAGGAGAGACTACAACTTGCAAAGCACACAGGCATGGGTTATTGGCTAGCAGCCATCTGGTCCGCCCTTAATAGACATTGCAGTTGGCCAGAGACTCAGAGGTTATCCTGTCCCCCACCCCCTCCTTGCTCTCCACACCAGCTGTTCAGGGAAAGAGCCCAACTGTAGCAACTGCCAGCTCATTTCCCAGGAACGCCACCTCCAGCTGCTCTGTAGAACCCAGGGCCACTAACTAGTGGCCTCATTGAACCCTAGGTCATTACGCTGACCCTTACTGCAGATGAGGACACTGAACATTTCTGGTGCCGTTACTCTCTATAGTGAAATGGGTAAAAAGCAGCATCCTTAAGACCACTGAAGGAGTTGCAAAGATTGTAAGGGCAAGACCTGAGCAAGTGTTTGGCCATACAGTAAATATGTGGCAAGCTGCCTGGGTGTCCAGAGCCAGCCCCCCAGCCCCTGTTTCACTGATAGGAAACCTAGGCCCGGAGAGGTAACTGTTCAAGGTCTATTGATCAGTGACACGTTCCACAACTCCCAATCCAATATTCTTTCTGGATAGCCCTTCCCTTGGCTCAATTTCTGTTTAGCTAGAGAAAAAGGACATCCTGCCAGCTTGCCATGTATTTACTGTGTGGCCAAACATTTGTTCAGATCTTGGCCTTCCAATCTCCTCAATTCCTTCAATAGTCTTCAAAACATCTCTTTGGAGCATTTTATTATACATAGCAACTGCACTAGAATTTTTTAGCTTCCTCATCTGTAACATGGAGATAATAATAGCAGTTATAGCACTGAAATAATTCATGTAAAGAACTTAGAACAGTATGTTCTTTCAAGCATATAGTAAGTGCTTGAGAAATATTTCCTCAGAAAAGGGGGTATGTGAACCCAAATCACTGTCATCACTTATGAAAGGCTCAAACAAAAGGTAATGCACAAAGGAGGCTGGAATCCAATGGCAGTCGAATCAGAGTGGGGTGTTCCTTGGGGGAGGCATTTTGATCTCTAATATTGTATCAGTCAGTAAGTGGTCCCAGAAGCTAGGAGAGGAGCAGCAAGACTCTTATAGCCTTTGGGTCACCTGCCCTGACCAAACCTTGATGCATGATCCAGCCCTGAGGCTGGGATACTACAGGAGATGGGGAGAGCGGCTGGGTGATTCACTTATAAATTCATATAAACCGCCCTCCATGGGCTGTTCTGGACTGACTTATCACATTTAGTTCTGCAGCTTCCATCCTGGGTTTTGTGGCTGAGGAGTCTCAGTCAGCCTGGAGGACCCCAGGAAGGTCAAGGTATAGTACTGGTGGGAGGAGAACCTCCATTTCCTCAGAATACCAGGAAACTCTTGGACTACATGTAGGAACCAATTTCATTTTTATTCCTTTATTCTTTGTCCTCCTTTCCTTCATTTTCTCCATTCCCCTAATATTTTTAAGTCCCTCACCCACATCCTGACCACAGCAGTTACTATAAAAAATAAAATCTGACTAAAGGGAAGGGGATGGTTGATGAAGGCATCTCCATGGGCTGCTGTTCTATATGTGTAAGACTCATCTCCCTTAGTAGAGGGGAAGTCCTTAGAACAGAGGCTATATTTTGCATTCCACAGGGGATCTGTTACCTCAATTTGTTCTTGGAAAGTAGTAAGTACTTATGGAGTAAAGTTAAATGTTCTAGTATAGAATTTTATTTTTAGGGAGAAGTCCTGCATGCTAATGTGACACTATTCCCTCTTGGACAGATGGGGAAATTTAGGCTTCTAGTAATTTAGAGGACTGGTACACACTCATAATCGGGGTTGGCCTGCCAGTCCTCTGCATACTTCAGGGCCCTTATCTCCCAAGCTGCCTCTAAAACATGCCTAAAACATGTTTACTTTTTTAACTTTTTAAAACAGGGTCCCCCTCTGTCGCCCAGGCTGGAGTGCAGTGGCACCACCATGGCTCGCTGCAGCCTTAACCTCTTGGGCTCAGGTGATCCTCCCGCCCCAGCCTCCTGAGTAGCTGGGATTCCAAGTGCATGCCACTATGCCTGGCTAATTTTTAAAATTTTTTGTAGAGACAGGGTTTCACCATGTTGTCTAAACTGGTCTCGAACTCCTAGGTTCAAAGGATCCTCCTGCCTTGGACTCCCAAAGTGCTGAAATTACAGGCATAAGCCACGGCACCTGGCCACATTTACTCCTTATGGCTTGTTTCAAAAGCCCATTTTCAGGTTTGTCTGGGATTTGTACTCACACTAGATCCTAAGAACACAGCTATAAGGTAAGATAAGTGGCATCCACAAGAAGGCCAGCTACTGAGGATATCGGGTTAAAGGCACTAAGGAAGTAAATCACTTGGTAAGTTAACTTAGAGAGGCCAAGATGTTAAACTCTGAGCCAACCAGGATTTAATTTATTTGTTATTGAGGTTAATGTCATTTTTACTGCATGCTAATAAAAGCCTGAGCTCTGTTGCCAAGATTCAAGAGAAATCTTAGTTATCATTTTTCCCTCCATTGGTAACAAAATGGAGACTGTCAAATTTGGGAAGGCTGGAAGAAAGGGGATAAAGGAGAACATGGAGAACATTTCTCCCCTCTGCTGGTCTGCAATCTGTTTCCAAGACAGGAGGAGTCATGTCATCTTCTCTCATCAATGTTGCAGCTGCCTTCCCCTTCAGAGAGTTTGCTTTGGGAACAGAGATCTCTTCCTGGGACCAGCCTGTTGCTTTGGACCATGCTACGGTTTGAATGTGTCCACTCCGAAATTCCTACTGAAACTTAATCCCCACAGTGGGTGGTATTAAGCTACCTCTGACAGCTATTGGATGTGTGACTTCAGACAAGTCACTTAACCTCTCTGGGCTTAGTTTTCCTTATCTACAAAATAAGAATGCCTGCCTTACTGACCTTATCCAGCAGCTCATAAGAGCAATGCCATGTTCATTCATTTAACAAATTCTTTTTTTTTCTTTTTTTTTTGAGATGGAGCCTCACTCTGTAACCCAGGCTGGAGTACAGTGGCGCAATCTCAGCTCACTATAACCTCCGCTACCCAGGTTCAAGCAATTCTCCTGCCTCAGCCTCCCAAGTAGCTGGGACTACAGGCGCGAGCCACCACGCCCAGTTAATTTTTGTATTTTTAGTAGAGACAGGATTTCACCATGTTGCCCAGGCTGGTCACAAACTCCTGAGCTCAGGCAATCCGCCCACCTTGGCCTCCCAAAGTGCTAAGATTACAGGCGTGAGCCACCACGCCCGGCCTTATTTAACAAATTAACAGAAATCTACTCAAACTAGATCCTAGGGACACAGCTGTAAATAAGACAAACTCAGTTTCTACTTTCTTTTAGCTTACACTTTGGTAGGGGGATGTAGGCAATTAAATGATCATTGAAGTAACCGTGTGTCCCAGTTATTTATTGCTGTATAAAAAATCATCTCAAAATTCAGTGACTTAAAACAATGACAGTCATTTAATGGGAATTGACTGGACCCAAGTAGGTGGTTCTTGTTCAGGGTTTCTCATGCAATGGTGGTCAGATAATGGCTGGGGCTAGAGCCAGAATCATCTCGAAGGCTTGCTCACTCGCACGTGTGGTGGTTGATGCTGGTTGTCAGCCAAAACATCTACAATGTGGTCTTTCTATGTGACTTGTGCTTTCTCCCAGCATGGAGGCTAGTTTCTAAAAGAGAGCTAGGCGGAAGTGCATGGCATTTTTATGATCCAGCCTTGGAAGTCACATAGCTTCACTTTTGACATATTCTGTTGGCCAATGCAGTCACAAAGCCCAACCTAGTTTCGAAAAGAGGGAACATAGATCCCACCACTCGATGGGTGGAGTGCCAACATCATGGTGCAGGAAGAGCATGTAGGATGGGAAATATCATGGCAGCCATCTGCAGAAAATACAATTTGCCACACTATGCATTACATGTAAAGTGCTTAGATTAGTGCCTGGCACTTAAAAAATATTCAGCAAAGTGTTAACTATTCGCTTTTAGATACTTTGAAGGAAAATCATATGGTTTCTGATAGTTCCTTGAAAGTCCAAAACTTTATGCAAATGTGAGGGCTTTAAAATCTATGTTTCATGGTACCTTAGTCATTTTAACTGTAAGCATCCCAAGAGTAGAGACTATGACTTTTCATTGTTTCTGGATTATTTTACCCTTTGACTTAACTCCCTCTGGTTGATTATATAGGTAGGATGTTAAAGAGATGCCAAGATGCCATAGGTTAGCCTATGAGAATGAAACTAGAAAATCAACACATAATGGGTGAAGTCATGTGTATATGTGTGTATGTTATGTACTTATGTATTTTATATGTGTGTATATGTATGTTTGTACATATATATTTCAGTAACCTATTGCTGTGTAACAAGCCACTCCAATACGTAAGGACATAAAATGACAACCATTTATTTTTCAGGATTCCATGAGTCAGGAGCTTGGCCAGGCTCAGCTAGGACATGCATCTTTGCTTCACCTCATGTCAGCTGCAGCATCTTAGGAATGCAAGACAGCCTCATTCACATCTGGCGGTGGGTGCTGGCTGTCCACTGGGTACCTTCGCTCTTTTTCAAGTGGTTTCTCATCCTCTGGGGTTTCAGTCTCTCCATGTGGGCTCTCTAGCAAGTTAGCTCAGATTTCTTTATGTGGAAGCTGGTTTTCTAGAGGGTAAAAATGGAAGCTACAAGGACTCTTATGGCCCAGAAGTCCCAGAACATCACTTCTTCCACAAGTCATAGGCCAGCCAAGATTCAAGGGGAAGGAAACAGACTCTGTCTCTTCATATTTCAATGGGACGAATTGTTGCAGCCATCTTTGGAAACAATATACTGCAGTACATGATAGCAGTGGACATCTGGGCCCTTATCAGGCACCAGACGCTGTTCTAACAGCTTTATATGGATGAACCCATTTAATCCTCCCAAACTCCATGAGGTGGGGTCTGTTAGTAACCCCAGTATGCAGATGAGGCAAATGAGGCAGAGAGAGTTTAAATAACTTGAGTTACACAGCTTGTTTGTGTGCTCAGAGCCCATGTTCTATGAGTCATTCCTATGCTCTATTGCTGTTCCTCTAAGAATTGACACGGCTCACAGGCTGGGGCAGAATAATCAATATAATATGAATACAGCAATTAAAACTAACTGTCTATGGAATGCCAGCTATTTTGTAGATAAGCATGATAGCTTTACGTAACTTAACTTCTTCGCCGAATCTTCATCTCCACCCCAGGGCCTTGCAAGCTAGCTCTCATCCTTATTTTGTAGACGAGAAAACACATGCAGAGAGGTTAAACAATTTGGATATTTTACCCAAGCAAAACGTAATGGCAGCCCACTAAGTTGCATTAACTAATCTGGGGAAAGGATGTGTAGATGAAGGGACAACGGGACAGCCCCTCCAGCACTACTGTGGGGAGCAGCCTAGATCCGCAAACATCCTGGCCTTGGGCAGGGTGAGAGCTGGGCTGGTGAGAGGCCACTGCAGACCTCCATGGACCGGTCAGTACCTGAGATTAATTCCTTGCTTGCTTGGGTCCTTGTTCTGACTATAGCTCATCTCCCTGCACTGGGAGCCTGCCAGGAAAAGGTGTGCAGACTCCCAGAGGCCTGGGATCCCGGGCTGCTGGGCAGTTGTTTCACAAGACGGCTTGCCTGGAATGCCTTCCTCCATCCTGGCTCAAAGGCCTCAGAGAGGCCTTACCTTGGCCGAGTGTGCCCCTTCCTCACAAGCCCTGCCTACCCCTGCTGCGTGGCCTTCCTGGTGCTAATCATTCTCTGCTGTTATTTTCATAGATGGCCATGTTTTAATCTCCCTAACTAGAATGCATGCTCTATTAGGGTAGACACTTTTATTTATAGCTACCTAGCACATAGTAGGTATTCGGTAAATATAAGGAAAAGAGAGAGAGGAAGAGAAAGAGCGAGAAAAGGAGAGAAAGAATTAGTATTCTGGTCTACATATTAATGTTTCATGATCTTCGTTAATATTAGTCTATCCCTAACAGGGAAATCTACCCTCAGCCTGTTGACCACATTAAATTCTGGAGCCTGATACAGGGTAGTCCCAGACCTAGAAGAATTCACCAAGGCATGCTATGGCCTTGGGAACCCTCTTGGGGCCCAGCTGGCCTGTTCCCTTGGTGTTACCCTCTCTTCTGCTACACATCTGCTTTCTAACATCAGCAGATTGTATTTCCTAGGAGTGGTGGCGGGTTTTCAAAACATAGATGGAGGCTCTCCTCCAACTATTTTGCCTTCTATAAAGGGGTGTTTAGTTATGTCCAGCTTCTCCGAGCCTATGTCAAAGAGTACCCAAAGTGCTGCCCAAAGAAGCCACTGGCACTGTTCTGCAGTCCGTCCGCTCGAAGTCCATCTGGCCCCAGCCACTTGGCTCTCTCCTGCTTCTGCCCTTTGCCTCCAGCAGCCTCTGGCCTCTGCCGGGCTGCAAGAGCTGATCTGCAAGAGCTGATCGGAGTCTGGGTTAATGTGAGCTACTTGGGTGTGTTTATTACCCTCCCAGAAGTAGATAGTGAGTTATTATCTCTTAGTCTCCCAGGGACCATTGCTCTGCTAGAGCTGGGAGAAGAGTAACCAGATGGAAAAAGATGGGTATAGTGATAACATTCTTGACAATGACAATTTTTTTTTTTAGCACTTACCAAGTGCCAGGCCCTCTGCTAAGCCCATATGCAGATAATCTCATTTAATTCTCACAAAAACTCTATTAGGCACATTATTGCTATTATTCCCATCTTACAGGTGATAAAACTGAGAGCGTAAGTACATTTGCCAAGGTTAGGCAACAAACATAGGATTCAAACTCCTGTTTACATCATGCTTTTTTAAATTTTAGAGATGGAGTCTGTGTTGCTAGGTTGGAGTGTAGTAGCCATTCACAGGTGTGATCATAGCACATTACAGCCTCAAGTTCCTGGGCTCCAGCAATCCTCCTGCCTCGGCCTCCCGAATAGCAGGGACTCCAGGCACTCACCACCACACTCAGCTCATGCTTCTATCACCACACCATAGCCCTTCCTCCCAACACCCCCAAGCAAGAAATAATTTCTCTCTTCCTCACCACAAGGCAGAAGACACAGACTTGGCCTTTACTACCCATGATGCAGGCTGCCCAGCCTGAACTCTGGGATCTTCCCCAGGGCACTCACCTCATGGCAGCCTCTCCAGGGGCTGGCGTTCCTGATGGAGGGGAACCGGCAGCTCCAAGCAGAAGCCAAAAAGCCACCCCAGCCTGGCCCTCCAGACGTCCTGGAGCCCTACTAGGAGTATCTGTGATAAGCTTTTCAAGGAGTCCTTGTGGGTTCCAACACAGAGTCATTTAAATGGTTTATTGCCCCATAAACAGGGCTCTGCAAGGACGCTGCAGGCCGTGTTGATTCAAATGCTCACTATCTGTCCTTTCGGGTTTGGATTTACCTTTCCCGGCTGCGGGTACTTCCTTATTCTGGGCAGGCTGACCTTTGCCGAAGCAAAGTGGATATACTGGACTGGCAGAATGCCCTCCCACCTCCCGGGCCTGCATGGCGAGGAGCTGGAGGAATGTTCTTCCTCTCGCTTCAGCCTGAGTGAACTGGGTTTACCTAAGGGGAAGAAAGGCTCAGGGAGGTGGTGAAAGAAATTAGGAGACCTACAGAGTCCTCGCATCACCATCCTGAGGGCCCTCTGCTGGAGCCCCACCTGGGACACAAGCCATGGCTCATTACCTGCTTTATCTCATTCAGTCCTGTCCTCATAACTACTTTATTTTTTTTTTTGAGATGGAGTCTCGCTCTGTCCCCCAGGCTGGAGTGCAGTGGTGTGATCTCGGCTCACTGTAACCTCTGCCTCCCGGGTTCAAGCAATTCTCCTGCCTCGGCCTCCTGAGTAGCTGAGATTACAGGCATGCACAACCACGCCCGGCTAATTTTTGTATTTTTAGTTTCACCATGTTGGTCAGGCTGGTCTTGAACTCCTGACCTTGCGATTCACCCGCCTTGGCCTCCCAAAGAGCTGGGATTACAGGTGTGAGCCACCGCACCTGGGTCACAACTTCTTTTTAGGTATCCCCATCTAAGATAAGGAAACAGAGCCCAGAGACTGATAACCTCGGGTGATGGCATAGTTAACCAGTGGCTGCGTTAGGCAGGTTCTGATCAGAAGTAGAATCCACTAAATGGTTCTAATGAGGTTTTTGCTTAGGCAGAGGTAGGGTTAGGAAACAAAGCTGATGGGGCACCCAGACTAGCAACAGCAGGAAGCTCTTACCACCTGTTGTGCCGAACCCCCTATTAAGCTTAATAGGCGAGGCACCAGGCTCAAGAGGCGGAAGAGACCTCCAGCCAGCAAATAAGACAGGAAGTTTTATTAGGGGGTTACATACATGGGAGAGAGTCTCCTGACAATGGGCTGGACAGGAGAACTGCCTTACATATAGAAATGGTCCAGCGGCTGCGGGATGGACAACATAACTGCATGACCCAGTGGCGGGGTCTGGGCAGGAAAATTGCGACTACCTGCTAACATCATGCAGTTTATATAGCGTTTTCACCCTACCCCTAAAACCTCCACCTGACAACCTTCATTTAACCCAAAACTCAGGGCCTCAATCCTCTGTACGTCTGTCTTCCATGGGACGGAATGGGACGGGGGCTCAGATGTTTGTCATACATAAGGAACAAATCTCTGGGATGACGACTCACAGATTCCCTAGCTCAGAACACACATTCAGGTGTGTCTGCCCTTCAGGGTCATTCTAAGGTTATCCTTAAATTATTACTCTCAGGCTGGGCATGGTGGCTCACGCTTGTAATCCTAGCACTTCAGGAGGCCAAAGCAGGCAGATCACTTGAGGTCAGGAGTTCGAGACAAGCCTGGCTAAAATGGTGAAACCCCGTCTCTACTAAAAATACAAAAAATTAGGCGGGCATGGTGGTGCGCACCTGTAGTCCCAGCTACTTGGGAGGCTGAGATGGGAGAATTGCTTGAACCCGGGAGACAGAGGTTGCAGTAAGCCAAAATTGCCTCACTGCACTCCAGCCTGGGTGACAGAGTGAGACTCTGTCTCAAAAAAAAAAAAAAAAGTTACTACTCTTAGGTGCATTTACCCTATATCACCACCAAGCCTAACGGGTCAAGGAGTGAAAAGAGTATAGCCAGAGATGAGGGGTGAGAATTAGTACCACAGGGTAGACCTAAGAGTCTCAGAGAGACATAGCCACTGCCAGGATCAGGCTCTAAAGCAAGGAGGGAACAGGAAAAAAAAACCCCTACCTCTCTTTTCTCTGCCTCTCCCATCCCTCCCATTCCTTCCATAGCCAAACCCATGCAGAAGCCAGAGCCCAAGGCAACCTGGGTGATGCATTCTAAAGAGATCGGTCACTTGGGCACAGAGCAGGGTAGACAAGGATGGGGGTTGTAGCAGGAGCATAACCAGTGTAGCGGTGGAGCTGGACTTTGAGCCATGAACTCTCTCTTTTTTTTTTTTTGAGATGGAGTTTCGCTCTTGTCGCCCAGGCTGGAGTGCAGTGGTGCGATCTCGGGTCACTGCAACCTCCGCCTCCCGGGTTCAAGTGATTTTCCTGCCTCAGCTTCCTGAGTAGCTGGGATTACAGGCGCATGCCACCATGCCCAGCTGACTTTTGTGTTTTTAGTAGAGATGGGATTTATCCATGTTTCAGGCTGGTCTCGAACTCCTGACCTCAAGTGATCAACCTGCCTTGGCCTCCCAAAGTGCTGGGATTACAGGCGTGAGCCACCATGCCCAGCCATGCCATGAACTCCTGGGAGTCCCAATGCTTTGCTATGGTGGTTCTTTCAAGCCAAGACACCTTCCTACCATGCAGCACCATTGACTCAGGTGCAAGCCCTCTCAGAGATCCAGTCACTGGCCTAGCTCAGCTATGCATTGGAACGATCCTTTCCCCACTTTTTCCCTCCTCCTTGCTCCTGTAGGAATTTCTCCCAGATAATGAAATTGCCTGGGCCCAGACTTCTGGCCTGCTGGATCCCACCACAGCACTGACTGCTGATTCCACAGTTTTTGGGATTTGCGCTTACTGGGCCCTACGACGGATTCTGGAGAAAGCTCTTTCAATTTCTGACCAACCATCTCCCCTCCCCATCCTTCATCCCCATTAGTCCAGTGTTTCCATCCAAGCCTTGTATTTTTCTCTGCAGGTTTTGCAGCCCTTGCCATGAGTGACCAGTTGCTGGTAGCATTGCTGCTGCCTATTGCTATTCTGGGGTAGGGACTGAGGATGTGCTGTGATTACCCAGACCAGAAGGAAGCTCAGAAAGCACTGGTCCTCTCAGGTGGCACCTAGATCCAATGTGAGCCATGGGGGATGAGCGGTGGTTTAAGTGAAAAGCTTTGGAGTGGTGGTCCCTCTGATATGCCAGGAAATTACTTCCAGGCAAAAGAAACAGAGGAGAGTCAATTTTCTAATGTTACTGGTGCCATACCAACAAGGTGTCAGCTAGAAACCTGTCTCTGTCTCTCTCTCTCTCTCTCTCTCTCTCTCTCTCTTTCTCTCTCTCTCTCTCTCTCTCTCTCTCTCAGATTCTAGCCTGCGAAACCTGAGGACTGGCCTCAGGCTAGTCAGAAATTTGCCTGAAAACATCATTCCTTGGGGTGGTGGGACTTCTGGGTAAGCCAGTGTGATTTGAATTCCTGATTTCTTATACTCCCTTCTAACCAACCACCTGAATGCTGATCTCTACCAGCTGTGCCTTGCATTTCAATCAGCAGCCTTACAAAATAATGATGATGATGATGAGGAGGAGGAGGAGGAGGAGGAAGATGATAGCCAACATTTACAGTTCTTTAGCTACTGTTCTAAGTACTTTACAAATACTAGATAATTTTATCTTCTTAACACTGTCATTACTCCCATTTTACGGATGAAGAAAGCAAGGCTTAAATAGATCACATGATTTGGTCAAGGTCATTCATGTCATAGAGCCTGAATCCAAATCCAGTGAAGCCTCCAGAGCCTAGGTTCTAACCATGACCCGGTGTTGCCTATTGATGGTACAGTGTAGGTTTTTTCTTCTTCCTTTTCCTTGTTTGGAAAGTCTTTATTGAATTATAATTGGCATACCATTAACTGCAAATATTTGAAAAATACAATTTTATGAGTTCTGACATACATACACCCATAAAACCATTGTTACAATCAAGATAATGAATATGTCTGTCATTCCCAAAAGCTTCCCTGTGCCCCTTGGTAGTCCATTCCTCACTCCCCACCCCATCCTGTTCCTAGGCAACCAATCATCTGTTTTCTGTCAGATTAATTTGCATTTTCTAGAGTTTTATATATGGAAGCAGACAGCATGTACTCTTTTTTTGTCTGGCTTCTTTCACTCAGCATAATTATTTTTAGGTTCATCCATATTGGTGCATGTATCAACAGTTCATTCCTTTCTATTGCTGAGTACTATTCCATCATATAGGTGTACTAAATTCGTTTATTCAACTCTTGATGGACATTGAGTTGTTTACAGTTTTTGGCTATTACAAATAAAGCTGCTATGAACCTTCAAGTGCAAGTCTTTTGTGCACATGTTTTCATTTCCCTAGGGTAAATATCTAGGTGGAGAATGGCTAGATCATATAGTAAGTATGTATATGTTTAATTTTCTGAAAAATGGCCAAACTATTTCCCTAAGTGGTCATGCCTTTTTATATCCCCACCAGCAGTGTATGAGGAGTTCCAGTTGCTCCACTTCCTCAACAACATTTGGTATAGTCTTTTTTTATCTTTTTTTTTTTTTTTTTTTTTTTTGAGATAGAGTCTCACTCTTGTTGCCTAGGCTGGAGTACAGTGGCCTGAGCATAGCTCACTGTAGCCTCAACCTCCCAGCCTCAAGCAACCCTCCCACTTCAACCTTCTGAATAGCTGGGACTACCATGCCCAGCTAATTGAAAAAAAAAAAATTTTTTTTTAGAGACGGGGTCTCACTATTTTGTCCAGACTGGTTTCAAACTTCTGTGTTCAAATCATCTGCCCACCTCAGCCTTCCAAAGTGCTGGGATTACAGGCATGAGCCCCATGCCCAGCTGGTATAGTCTTTCTAATTCTAGCCATTCTAGTATAAATATAGTAGTTTCTCATCCAGGTTTTAATTTGCATTTCCCCCAATGACTAATTATGTTAAGCTATCTATTCATGTGCTTATTTGCCATTTTATATCTTCTTTGGTGAAATGTTTGTTAAAATCTTTTTGACTGCTTTTTAAAAATTAGGTTGTCTTCTTATAGAGTTGTAAGAGTTCTTTATATATCCTGGAACAAGTCTTTTGTCAGAAATAGGTTTTGCAGCTTTTTATATGTCCCACCTTTTCATTTTTGTAACAATGTCTTTTGAAGAACAAAAGTTTTAAATTTTGAAGTCCAATTTATTGATTTTTAAATAGTTCAGGCTTTTTTTTTTTTTTTTTCCTGACGAATGCCTGAAGAGAAGGCATTCTCTGTTTTGTTGTTGTTGTTGTTGTTGTTGTTTTTTGAGACAAAGCCTCACTCTGTCTCCCAGGCTGGAGTGCAGTGGCACTATCTCAGCTCACTGCAACCTCCGCCTCCCAGGTTCAAGCGATTCTTGTGTCTCAGCCTCCTGAGCAGCTGGGATTACAGACATGAACCACCATGCCCAGCTAATTTTTGTATTTTTAGTAGAGATGGGGTTTCACCATGTTGGCAAGGCTGGTCTCTAATTCCTGACCTCAAGTGATCCACCTGCCTTGGCCTCCCAAAGTGCTGGGATTACAGACATGAGCCACTGTGCCCCCCCCTTTTTTTTAAATTGTGATAAAATATGCAAAACTTTTAAAATTTACCATTTTAACCTTTTTTTTTTTTTTTTTTTGAGATAGAGTCTCACTCCTGTTGCCTAGGCTGGAGTTCAGTGGGACTGGCTAATTGTTTGTGTTTTTAGTGGAGACAGGGTTTCGCCATGTTGCCCAGGCTGATCTCAAACTCCTGGGCTCAAGTCATTTGCCCAACTCAGCCTTCCAAAGTGCTGGGATTACAAGCACAAACCACCATACCCAGCCTCATTTTAACCATTTTTAAGCATACAGTTTGGTGGCATTAAGTATATTCACACTGTTGTACTTCGTGCTTTTTAAATTCTTTTGAAGAATTTTTGCCATATCCATGGTCACTAGGATTTTCTCTTATGTTTTCTGTCAAAGTATATAGTTTAATATTGTTAGCCTTTATAGATCAATTTTCTTTTTTTTTTTGAGATGGAGTCTCACTCTGTCATCCAGCTTCCGCCTCTAGGTTCAAGCGATTCTCAAACTTCAGCCTCCCAAGTAGCTGGGACTACAGGTGTGTGCCACCACGCCCAGCTAATTTTTGTATTTTCAGTAGAGATGGGGTTTCACCATGTTGGCCAGGCTTGTCTCGATCTCCTGACCTCAAGTGATCCACCTGCCTCAGCCTCCCAAAGTTCTGGGATTACAGGCGTGAGCCAGTGTGCCCGATCAGCCTCTACAGATCAACTTCAAGTTAATGTTTACATATGGAATGAGGTAATGATTGACATTCCTTTTTGCATATGACTAAACACTTATTCCTGCACAATTTGTTGAAAAGATTATCCTTTTCCTAATGATTTACATTGACACCTTTGTCAAAAATCAATTGGCTGTTTTAAAAACTATTTTCCAGGTTTGCTTTCAACAGGTTGCCTTCTGATTTCCACATAGCGTCTTCCTAGATGGACTCTTCACCTATCACTCTGCTCTGACCTGGCTCCCAAGCTTTCCTTGCTGTCTTACAGGTTTCTAGTGATACTTTCCAGTCTTACCTAATCCCCTGCCTATCCCCTAATCTGCGTTCAGCCTTGCTCCAGTCTTCCTTGTCTGGGCTCTGTGCCCAGCACCTGAGCGAGCCTTGTTGCTGCCCACAGTCCTGATGCCATCAGAATCCTGGAGGGCAAAAGCTGCAGTTAGGTCCTGCTCAGGGCCCAGGGAGCTCCAGCACAGCTGTCTTTCCCTGCCTGTTACCCAGGAAACCCTGACACTGGGGACCAGAGATCCAGCCATTGTAGCAGTGACCTGGCTGCCAGGCTGTCTCAAGACCTTACTAGTTATTGTGACCATGTCAGCCCAGTTGTGAGCCCCCATTAGAGCCAGAAATGAGATTTGGTCCAAGGAATATTGATAGATAAAACTGAACAAGAAGAAAGAACAGCCTTGTAGACCAATGTTCTCTCATATGGAAAGAAAACTTTTTAAAGTATATCTGTTTATGGATAGCACTACAAAGTCTCCGTATCTTTATATGATTCAGAGGCAAAATGACCACAAAGGATGATTTGTACCAATCAGACCTCATGTCTGATGAACAGAACCTTGGAGAAGCCTTGAAATGACTTCCTTACATTGTTTAGACTTCTCTCCCGAAGGGGGCAGGCAGTCCCCCTAGTTTTGCTCAAGCTTGTTGGGAGACATCACGCTGTATCCATCAGGGTAGATCCTGGGAAACTGATCTCAACAAGAACCATGCAGCTTGCCTCCCAGACTGCTTCACGTTCAGACCTCAAAGCAGCCTGCAGAGGGGAATATCTTCTAGAAGGATTTTATTTTGAATTCAGCTGAAAGAGGGTACTACACAGAATATCAAAGGTGAAGCTGTATTGCATTTTTCACAAGGAATAAAAAGCAATCCCTGTGGTCAGTACATGTGCAGGGGAGCATTTGAGGGAGGCTATATCCTAGCACAAATATTCCTCCATGCCCAAGAGGCTGGTAGGACAGATGAATGAATGTGTTGTTGTGCCTAGGCACTGGGCTGAGTTGTTTTTATAGCCACTAGACCTACTTAGACTGTTGCCTTTGTGAACCAAAAGCTCCAGGTTGGGAGGTTAGACATGGAATCAGGGGTTTTATTTTGGTGGTGTTCTACCTGGTTCATTCAGGGATAACTGTATTAACAGTAAGTTTTAACCAAAGTCACCACCGCCCTGGGCAGGAAACCACACACTCACTCTTCTGGAAATGCATGCAGCCTGATTCTCTTGTGGGTTGTGTTGAATGGAGAGAGAATACCTGGATGTGAGGGTTACAGAGATATGAGAAAGAAGTGGGGCATGGATTAGCATCATTATACACTAATTAGCCACCTGTCTATGAGTCTTCTAGAATAAAGTAAACCAGGCCGGGCGCGGTGGCTCACGCCAGTAATCCCAACACTTTGGGACTGCTGAGGTGGGAGGATCACCTAACATCAGAAGTTCCAGATCAGCCTGGCCAACATGGTGAAACCCTGTCTCTACCAAAAATACAAAAATTAGCCAGGCGTGGTGGCATGTACCTGTAATCCCAGCTACTTGGGAGGCTGAGGCAGGAGAATCGCTTGAACCTGGGAGGTGGAGATTGCAGTGAGGCAAGATCGAGCCACTGAACTCCAGCCTGGCCGACAGAGCGAGATTCTGTCTCAAAAAAAAAAAAAAACAAAAAAACAAACCAGAAAGCAAACCAGGGATAGTCTCTTTCCAGGTCCACTCTTGGGAACAGAAGTAAATCAAAGAGGCTTATGCTAGAGCTTGACTCTGACATTTCAGGACTTTAGGGACTCTCATCTCTTCTCAGGCTCTTCATGGTAAATAAAGTCTTATTAAAAATGAAGCATTTTAGGACATAGTTCCCGATGTGCCCAAGTTTCAGGCTATACTCACTGGTAGGCAGATTAAGCAGAGGCTTTTGTGGTTTGGAATCCAAATGGTGTTATGAAAAAAGCATATTCTTTAGAGTCAGATATATCTGAACTGAAATCCTAGTCCTGCACCTATCATCTGAGCAAGTTTGGAAAGTCACTCAATTTTGTTTCTTTGTCTATTAAATGAGGTAATACCTGTCTCATAGGGTTGTTACAAAGATTATGACTTTTTAAAAATAGTAGCTACTTTGAATTGAATATTTGCTATGTGCCAGACACTGTGCAAAACACATGTATTAAATCATTTAATCTGAACTCACTATTTAAATGGTATAATATTTGCAAAGTGCCTAGTACACGGTAAGGTACACAGTAAGTGCTCAGTAAATGGTAGCTGGTGCTATTGTAATATTTCAGAGATACAAAGATGGGCTTCTTGCTCCTCTTATTCTCCTCTTCCCCAGACAGTTGATGCCTAAACTGAGAAAGGTGGTCAAAAACATAATCATCTCTGGAAAAGAGAAAACACTGGCATTGAAATGAATCCCAAAGTATAAATGACTAATAACATAATCTGTCCTGAGAGTGAGTTTTGACAGGGCAAGGAGGTGAGGAAAGGTGAAGAGGCAGAGGTGGGGAAAAAAGATAAATACTGAAGATAAACTTTGCCAGCCCTGCCTAAAACATTCTGCTGCAGTAGACTTAAGGGGTTGCAAAGTGAATTTTCATGGGCCAGTAGGAGATTTTCTGTACATTTGTTTTTTAGGTCTATTTGAGTGGAGAATGGAAGGGGAGGTCAGAGAGAGCTCAGGGAAATTCTGTTTCTGCATCGTTAAATTTTGGGCAGCACTTGAAATCAGGGAGATAGAATTTCCTGAGCCTAGGGGAATCTCTGTGGGAAGTCCAGGGACAATGAGCAAAATCTATCTCAGAGCGATCTCTGGCTATTTCAGTTCACTTCCTTTCACCTTGGGGATAGTATTACCCAGGAGTAGGGACCCTGAGACCTTCAAATGGGTCTGTGGCTGGCACGAGCTATTCTTCAGATGCTTGCCACAGGCCCCACACTCAGGCTGAGCTTCTTATAAAAATATCCTGGTTTTCTGTTTCCATAACTTATAATGTGCTTCTTCCAGGAAGCAAACACCTTCAAGGGCAATTAGTAGAAAACTTGCAGAATTCTCCAATGCAAGGCAGTATTGAAGCAAAGTGAAACACTTCTGAGAAAAGGTTCTGGGGAATTTATGTAATGAATCTCCAAAGACATATTTATATATTTATGCACTTTTTTTTGGTTTCCTTGCTTCTCTCTGATTTTAAAAATTATTATTTTTGTATATATCAAAATAGCCTTTGAGTTTCACGTCTAGAAACAAACATTTTACAAAGTGATTGTTTCTTATGGCTGCAGTAAAAAACAACACAAGGTAGATCCCTCAAGTGTTAAAAGCATCTACCCAACATTCCAGGGAATGTCAGAAGAAGTGTATGTTGAGGGTAGCATGATGGAAAGCAGGATAAAGTGCCAGGCTGCTTAGTTCATATTTGGTCGCTCATTCATTCATCCATTCATTCATCAAATCTCAATTGATTAATTTTTTTTTTTTTTTTTTGAGACAGGGTCTCACTCTTTCATGTACAGTGGTGCAATCATGGCTCAATGAAGCCTTGACTTCCCGAGCTCAAGCCATCCTCCCATCTCAGCCTTTTCAAGTAGCTAGGACTATAGGCATGGACCACCATGCCTGGCTAATTAAAAATTTTTTTTTGTAGACACAGGGTCTCCCTATGTTGCCCAAGCTGGTCTTGAACTCCTGGGCTTGAGCAATCTTCCTGCCTCAGTCTCCCAAAGTACTAGGACTATAGGCATGAGCCACTGTGCCCAGCTGTGAGCACCCATTTTGTGCCACACACTCTGCTGGATGCTGGGGATATAGCAATGAGCAAAACAGACGAAACTCCCTGCCCTCATGGAGCTTACTTTCCAGTTGGGGGAAGCACGGGCAGAGGCTCAGAAGTGTGAACGTGCCTGGAGTGCTGGAGGAGCAGCAAGAGTGTGTGGCTGGGGCAGAGGGTCAGACAGAGAGAGCAGCAGGAGAGAAGGTCAGGCAGTGACAGGGTCAGACCATGTGGGCCACGAAGGTCATAGTCAGGGTTTTGTCTTTACTCTGAGTGAGGTGGGGAAGCTACTAGGAGAATGTGAACAGAAGAGAGGCATGGTCCCACCTACATTATAACAGAATGCCCCTGGTTGCTATGTGAAGGGCACAAGTGGAAACAGGACCTTCAAGGAGCCTGCTGCAATAGTCTGACTGGACACAGTGGTGCATGCCTGTAGTCCTAGCTACTCAGGAGGCTGAGGTGGGAGGATCACTTGAGCCCAGAAATTCAAGGCTGCAGTGAGCTGTGGTTGGATCACTGTACTCCAGCCTGGGTGACAGAGGGAGACCTCATCTCTATTAAAAAAAAAAAAGTCTGGGCCAAAGGTGATGTTGATTTGGACCAGGGCTGTGGCAGTGGGAGTGATGAGAAGTGTAGTTTGAGTCCTGGACATTTTTTCAAGATGGTGCTGGTAAGATTTGCTGACAGACAGGATGTGCAGTGCTTCCAGATCCTGACCTAGTGTATAGTGTTTTCATTTGATGGCAAATATGGGACCTCCAGGGTTTTTTTGGCATCAAGTATCAGACCCTGCTCACACAAAGTTAGAAATGGGGATTTCTCTGGAAGGACATGCGATATCTCACAGACAAGAAGGAAAAGCAGTTTTAAGACTTGGCTTGGAATGATAATGTGGGATCTTAGTACAACAGCAACCAGCAGGCCTACCTTAGGCCACATCATCAGTGGTCATTGCTGAATGGAGCCACCCAGATAGGGGAGTAATGCTTCCTATAGGCAAACTGGGATCAAAAGAAAGAGGGCCAGTGGGTGTTAGACAGGCAAAACCCGCAGATGTTTAGACTTCATTCCAGTTTAGAGCTTAAGAGATAAAAGAAACAGAGGCTCAAGTTTTGATCAATCACAAGGTAGACAGGGGAGGAAATCATCTGGCTTCCCCTGAGCTGTGTTGAGAAAAGAGTCCTGGCCCGGAGGGTCATGCATCTGGTCTGAGCTCTGCTGCTCACTACTTGTGCTACTTCAGGCCAGCGGCTTAACTTCTCTGGCCTTGGGCTCATAGTGGACCAGAGTAAAAGCTGCAAACCTTGTCTTCACCAAGGACCACTTTGATGATTTCTCCCACTCACCTCCCACTCACCTCCCTCTCTTCCCCAATAAACACATTAATTCATGGCTTTATCCTGTAGAAATGTACAATATGCATGAGACTTCTTGAAATGTTGAGATCAGAGGAAGAGCGATTTGAAGCAGGAAGTGAATGGGCAAGGCAGGAGGAGGAGCACAAATGACAGAGCACTGCAATATTTCATAGGTAGGATTAGGAAAATCTTCATGTTCTCTCCTATTGTTCACTTTCTGACCTTATTGAGGCCAAAGAAACTGTGTCCTCTGAAAGGTTTGATCCACCCAGGGTTTTCTGAGCGTCAAGATACCATTTGTTACACTGTCACCTTGAATTCCCCACTGGGGTTGCTGCACAGGCTGTAGATGTGAACGCAGCAAATTGCACCGGGTTGCTCCTCCATCCACATTGAGCACTCCCTCCCAAGCGGCACCCTCCTCCCTAGCACTTATGCCCACTTACATTTCATACCAGCCTATTTAGCACTTGATTACATATTGCTTTGAATTGTTCCCCAGCCCACTCAGATCAGAGCCTCCCACCTTCCAGCCCGCCCACTCCTAACTCCCAGTGTGCTAGATTTTCAACCTCCTCAAAACCTGTAGTCTCTTTCCCCTGCCATTTTTCTGTCACTGCATCAGAACCTTCCCCCCACTTCTTCATTTCCTTCTCTACTTCACCTATGCTTCCTGGGCCATCTCATCACTCTCCTTTGTCTAAGCCCTCCCTCCCCTCCGCCCTTGCCCTGCTGCTGCTCCGGTCTGGCTGCGGCCCAGCCTTATCAGGCAGCTCTTCCTACATTCTGACATCTGGGCTCCTGGGCTCCTGAGCTCTGCTGGAGAAAATCACAGCCCACGCAGATTGGCGCTACTACAAAGTCATCATCTGCACAGCCTAGTGGGCTGCTGAACAGCCTGGAAACACTTCTTAGTGTCCGTGTCAGCAAACCTCCCCCTTCTCCACTATGGCCCTTCTAAGTGTTTCCCACCCTTTGAGCTTTGCTGAGAAAATAGAGGCCATCAGGTAGGAATTCCCTTGTTTATATGCACCCACTTCTCTGCCCCACCAAGAAACATATGCTTCCCTCCAGCGTTCCTACCTTCCTCCAAGCTGAGAGGCCGTGCTACCTCCTACCTGTCCAAAGGCAGCCCCCTCCTGAAAGCTCTGCAGCCTTGGCAGCTTGGCTTCATGTATTCTCCTCTCACTCTCCTCTACCTTCCATCTCTCTCTAGTTCATCTGATCTTTCTCCTGAGCAAGTAAACCTTCCCTCTCTACCATCCTGTGCCTCTTCTCCTTCCCAGCTCTATTAGTCCATTTTCACACTGCTGTAAAGAACTGCCCGAGACTTGGTAATTTATAAAGGAAAGAGGTTTAATTGACTCACAGCTCGGCATTGCTGGAGAAGCCTCAGGAAACTTACAATTATGGCAGAAGGTGAAAGGGAAGTGAGGCACCTTCTTCACAAGGCAGCAGGAAGGAGAAGAGTGAACAAGCGAAAGTAGAAGACCCCCTTATAAAAACTATCAGATATCGTGAGAATTCACTCATTATCACAAGAACAGCATGGAGGAACCAGCCCCATGACTCAGCTACCTCCACCTGGTCTCTCCCTTGACATGTGGGGATTATAGGGATTACAACTCAAGATGAGATTCTGCATGGGGACACAGCCGAACCATATCACCAGCCAAATGTCATGGTAGAGCAAGTTTGGTGAGGCACAGCCTGGTATGACAGTAAAATGCACAAAGGACAAGAGTGACCCTCTCATTGTCCAGTCTGTGGCCACTTTCAGCTCCTGCCTTACTTAGGACACCCTTTTTTTGAGACAAGGTATCATTCTGTTGCCCAGGCTAGAGTGCAGTGGCACAATCACAGCTCACTGTAGCCTCAAATTCCTGGGCTCAAGTGATTCTCTTGCCTTAGCCTGCTGAGTAGCTAAGACTACAGGAGTACACCACCAAATCTGGCTGATTTTCTAATTTTTTTGTAGAGATGGAGTCTCATTTTATTGCCCAGGCTGGTCTCAAACTCCTGGCCTCAAGTGATCTTTCCACCTAGGTCTCCCAAAGTACTAAGATTATAGGTGTGAGCCGTAGCATCTAGCTAAGAAATGATGCTCTTGACCCTGTTCTCATCTTGATTCTCTCCCGTCTCTTGACCCCTATGATGACACTCTGTTCTCCTGCTCCCCCTCTGTATTCCAATCGTAGCCTTTGCCTATTCTCCCTGGCACTCTCCTGCTGAGGCTCCTTCAGGCACTGGCCTCCACCTCCTGGGTGAAATCCAGGTTCCTTTGGACAGCAGACAAGGGCCTCTGCCATTTGGCTTATCCACATGATTTACCCTCCTTCTCCACTGGCTATATCCTCTCTCATCTCTGTGACTTTGTGCATTTCTTTACTCTGCTTGGAATGCCCTTTGTCCCTCTCTGCCACCTCACTGGGAGAACTCCTATTCATCTTTAGTGATCAGCTCAGGTGTTGCCTCATCCTCTAATAATAATAATAATAATAATAATAATAATAATGCCTCATCTGAATTTCCAAAACACCCTGAGAGTGTCTTGGTCTTAGCACTTATCACATTAAATAGAAATGATCTATTTACCTGTGTGTGCTCCACTAGTCTGTCAGCCACGCTCAATGCCTGGCACAGCTTGGCATGCAATTAAATGCTCAATCCATGTTTACTCATTGAATGAATGAGTCAATGTTCAGTTGTCCTTCAGTATAGGTGGGGGATTGGTTCCAGGACCCCCCACTGACACCAAAATCACAGATGCTTGAGTTCTTTATATAAGATGGGTAGTATTTGCATATAACCTATGTAATCTTCCTGTATACTTTATATCATTTCCAGATTACTTATAATACCTAATACAATGTAAATGCTAGGAAAATAGTTATTATACTGCATTGTTTAGGGAACAGTGACAAGAAGAAAAATCTGTACACGTTCAGTACAGAACGAAACTATCCATGTTTTCTTCCAAATATTTTCAACCCATTTGTGGTTGAATCCACAAACGTGGAACCCACAGACACAGAGGAACAACTGTATTTTGTTATTGTTCCCAGCGTGGCTACTCCTGGGCAATGAATGTGATCAGTCTTCTCAGAGCATTTTTATGTGGTAGACATATTTTCTTATTGTGATTAAAACACACGTAATGCAAAATTTACCATTGTAATCATTTTAAAATATAAATCCAGTGACATTTAGTACCTTCAGAATGTTCTGCAACCACCACCACTTTCTATGTCCAGGACATTTTTATCCCTATACCCATTAAGCAGTCATGCTCCATTCCTCCATCCCCTGGCAATTACTGATCTGCTTTCTGTCCCTATAGATTTGCCTATTCCAGATTTTTCATATAAATGGAGTCATATATGTGACCTGTAGTGTATGGTTTCTTTCACTTAGCATAATGTTTTCAAGGTTTATCCGTGTTTTAGCATGTCTCAGTACTCTTTCTTCTATTTATTTATTTATATATATATATTTGAGATAGAGTCTCCCTCTGTCACCCAGGCTGGAGTGCAGTGGTGTGATCTCAGCTCACTGCAACCTCCGCCTCCTGGGCTCAAGCCATCTTGCCTCAGCCTCCCCAGTAGCTGGGACTACAGGCATGCACCACCATGCCCAGCTGATTTTTGTGTTTTTAGCAGAGACAGGGTTTTGCCATGTTGGCCAGGCTGGTTTTGAACTCTTGGCCTCAAGTGATCTGCCCACTTCGACTTCCCAAAGTGCTGGGATTACAGGCATGAGCCACCACACCTGGCCTATTTACTTTTGCCCACGATCACTAGACACTGTTTTACTTTTTCTCTCTTTATTATTTTTTGTGATCAAGCACTTCTTTTTATGACTAAATAATATTCCATTGGATGGCTCTACCACATTTTGTTTATTCGTTCATCAACTGATGGACATTTAATTTGTTTCCACTTTTTGGCTGTTAAATAGTGCTGCTATCAACACTTGTGTACAAGTGTCCATTTAAACACCTATTTTCAATTCTTTTGGGTATATACCCAGGAGTAGAATTGTTGGGTCATATGGTAGTTCTATATTTAATTTATCAAGGAACTGCCAAACTGTTTTCTACAGTGGCTGCACCATTTTACACTTATATTACCATATACATTACATAAGGGTTTCAACCTCTCTACATTCTTGCTAACATTTGTCATCTTCTTTTTTCTTTTTTTTTTTTTTTAGTATAACCACCCTAGTCAGTATGAGTGGTAGATATATTTGAGACATATGCTTAGTTTAAATGACTCCTCTCTGTAAGTGCCTTACTACCATCTGTAGAAGGTGGCTCCCACAGTTATTTACACACAATGTGACGCTGACCTCTGGTCATAGTTGACTGGATCATGGATGGATTCCTGAGCCAATTTGGGTCAAATATTTTTTTCCACGGGAGTCTGTATTTGAGTAGGGGTGTGGGGGATAGATCTGGTTCGTATGGCTAAAATATGAACTTGGGAGCTGTGGGTAAGCATCTTTGCTCCCTCAGGGGAACAGATCAGCAGAGGGAACTCCTCAGGAAAAAGACAAACACAAATACTCAAGAGAGAAAAGGAAATGAAAGATGGACAGAGTACATATCCCCCTGAGTTCTGACAGTTTGCAAATTCCCAGTTCTAGTCCTTTCTTAAGCCTGACTGCATTCTTGTTTTAGGGCCTATAACTTGCCCTTTTACCCTGTTGTGGCTAAGTCAATGCCAGGGAATTTCTGTTTCTTGAAAATAATAGAACCCAGGGCAACAACTCATTGCTACTCACAACCTACTTAAGAGGGCCCGGAAACTGTTGGTCAAAGCACAAGAACTATAAGGATGCTTTCATTTTTTGGCTCTAAAAATTATTTCTTGTGACCTCACCGGCCTTGCCTCTGCCCACCAACCCAGTGTAATTTGGAGGCAAATTCAGTGTTTTAATATCATCCAATATTCATAAGGCATCCTCAAGGGCAGGGTGGTCAGCACTTTGCCACCACCTTGATGTGTCTCTTGGCATCTGTTCTAGATTTTTTTCCCCTAATAGCAGAACTCTTTCATTTGGCTCACCAAGTGTCATGTTTTCTTGTTTCAGTTATCACTGTAAATTTTCCCACTCTTACAGAGCTCTTCAAGGGCAGGAAGGCAACACAGTTTAGAGGAAGGACATTAAACTGGAATTTCTGAAGGACCAAATTCTGCTCCTGTTCCTGCCACTAGCTTTGCTCTGTAATGCTGAGTAAATCATGAGACTCTATCTGTTTTCCCATCTGTGGAAGTGGGAGAGAAAAATAATACTTTCTCTGCCTACTTCACAGAGATGCAAGTTAAAATTAGGTCATGGATATGAACATTCTATGAAGCAAAAATATATAAATTGCTTTATCCATAATGGCAACGAACTCCTTTGTTTTCTATCCCACTCCCAGACATCAAGTTCAAGGGCCTCACTCAAAAATTACTTGAATTTAACTCTAGTTGATTAAAAAAAAGAGGGGGGGACCCTGTCTCTTCATCCATTTTTCTTGAACACTGATGAACACTTTTTTAAATTACAAAAAAAGAAAACAAGAGACACAGATCCTGTTCTGTTCTAAGGCAAGTGAATTTCGTGCCATTTCTTTTTCTTTCTTTTTTTTTTTTGAGACAGAGTCTTGCTCTATCACTCAGGCAAGAGTGCAGTGGTGCAATCTTGGCTCAACGCAGCCTCCACTTTCCAGGTTCAAGAGATTCTCTTGCCTCAGCCTCTTGAGTGGCTGGGATTACAGGTATGTGCCACCACGCCTGGCTAATTTTTTTATTTTTAGTAAAGACGGGGTTTGGCCATGTTGGCCAAGCTGGTCTCAAACTCCTGGGCTCAATCCATCTGCCCACCTCGGCCTCCCAAAGTGCTGAGATCACAGGCATGAGCCATCGTGCCGGGCCTGTTGCCATTTCTTAATGACTGTATTTATTTCCCTGTAACCTCACATGCTCTTTCCTAACACGTCTCCATCATGCATATTTCTCATTAACAGTGGTTTGCAAATTTGTCTGCACAGTGAGGAGCTTAGAAAATTCTGATGCCTGTGTCCCACCCCTGGAGATTGTGATGTAATTGGTCTGGGCCATGGCCTTTGGAAGTTTTAAAAGCTCCCTAACTGGTTCAAATGTATAGCCAAGTTTGGGAGTCACTGTCTTTAGAGTTCCTCTCCTTGTTAACAGATCTGATTCTCATCATCTTGGGGTTAATTCCCAACTAGGCTCTCACCTGAAGCATTTCCCTTTTAAATTGCTGTAAGGAAACAACAGAGGCGATTAATCCTAAATTCATCTTTTCTTCCTACTGCGATTGCCTTGGTCTTCATCACTTTAATTGAAATCCCTTTTGATAAATGCAGTGAAGCCATTAATGGAGGCTTCGCTTATTTGCATGCACATTTCCTGTTCTTCTGTGTCTTCCCACCAACAACTTAGTTATGATTTGCATACCTCTTTTTTTTTTTTTTCTTTTCCAATTCAAATGGCCTCTCGCTGTACCTGAGTGGCTGGCTAGGTCTAATTGCTATCTTCATTTCTGTTTGGGCAAAATTTTCCTTTCTTCACTTAGGTCACCTCCACCTTCAGGATCTGGCCAGCCAGGTCGGCCAGCTTGTCCCAAGGGTTGCTTGGGCTACACCTTACACTGAGACATCTCACAATTTGGAGCTAGACTTGGTAAAGCCATTCTGCTCTTCTGTTGTTTATCCATTCCTGGCTGACTGGGGCCAGAGGAAATCTGCTGTTGATGTGGTAATATAAGTGAACCCTCTTAGAGGTCCATGGATGACGTGGTTGACCCCACATTGGCTTCAGTCAGGAGCCAGGGCAGATTCAAACCTGAGCACGCATTCCTTTGGGTCTTTTGAGCCACCCCCTGCCCTAGGGGATTGTGTGAGCTTCATCTCAACATGGGTCTGAATTCCTAAGTAAAAACTAGGACTGCTGTTTCACCCAGACCATCCTCCCTACATGCAATGTGTCACTGTCTATCATCTGCCTTGGCCCTCCAGGTTTATAACACTATCTGATTTCCAGGGACTGGAAAGGGGGTGGGAATGATAGAAGAATAGAGGCTTTCAGTTCAACAAACATTACTGAGTCCTGGGCTGTTTCAGGCCATATGGTGCCATGGCCCCATGACAGTCCTCATTCCCTCTCCTCTCCTCTCTTTGTCATTCACTCCCTCCCCCATTGGCTAGAGCCAGAGCACCAATCACAACCAAGGGTGAGAGTTCCAACTCACCTGTGCTATCAACAAAGGGCCAAAAATCATTCCCCCTCTCTCTCTTTTTAAGAACTTCTTAATTCTTTTAGTTGTTTAAGCTATTTTATTCTCTCTCTCTTTCCCTGAAGAAAGCAATTTTTATGTTAAAATATATTTTGAGGTATTTCAAAGAAATTTACCATTACCTTCTTTAAATTTTTATTTTTTATTTTGGTGGGTACACAGTAGATGTATGTATTTACAGGGTACATGAGATACTTTGATACAGGCATGCAATATGTAATAATCACATCAGGGTAAGCAGGGTATCCAACCCCTCAAGCATTTATTCTTGGTGTTACAATCTGATTATAATCTTTTGGTGATTTTAAAATGTACAATTAAATTATTTTTGACTGTAGTCAACCTGTTGTGCTAGCAAACAGTAGGTCTTTATTCATTCTTTCTATTTTGTACCCATTAATCATCTCCACTTACCCCTGACCCCCAACTACCCCTCCCAGCCTCTGGTAACCATGCTTCTGCTCTCTACCTCCATGAGTTCAATTATTTTAGTTTGTCGCTCCCATAAATATGTGAGAACATATGAAGTTTGTCTTTCTGTGCCTGACCATTACTTTAAATGACTGGAACATACTAGCATTTTCCCACTTTACTTTTGCTTTAGGGGCTGAAGTTTGTCTTTCTGTGCCTGACCATTACTTTAAATGACTGGAACATACTAGCATTTTCCCACTTTACTTTTGCTTTAGGGGCCCAGGATAAATCCACAAAAGCATATGATGCCTGAGGCCACAGATTGAGTCCAACAAAGGTCTCTTATCTTATGTATTATTAATGCCATATCATGATGAATAATAACTGAACCTATTGAGCACTCTTACTACATGCTGGACACTATGCTAAGCCCTTTTCATAATTAATTTTAGTGACTCCTTGCCCTACCTTATGAGGGGGGTATTATTAATTATCTCCATTTTACATAGGAGGAACTGAAGCCTAGGGAATTGAAAGCTTACTCCTCTAGTAAATGGAAGGGCTAGAACTCAGACCTAATCTGACTACTGAAAAGTCTTAATCTCTACAGTTTTCTGAGATGATCTCCTTTTAGGAAAATGTTGTCTTTCAATGTCAATAGCAAAGGTTTCTCTGATTTTGAAAAGTGAGGCCTGTATAATTATTGGGTTATAAATATAAGGGATCAAGAGTTTCATGTACTTAATAGTCACTTGAAAAATAATTATCTATGGGTTGATTGACAAGCAGCATTTTGTGCATTCAGATTCTGGATAGGGTTCTAGATATTAGGAAATGATGGAGGGGAAGCCAATTTAGCTTCCTGGGGGTTCATACAGAGGCCCTTTTCAGCCACACCTGTGCCCTGTTGTTGCACATTCCAAACCTACTCTAAAAGGCTTCCTTATTTCACAGAGATCTAATATAAAAGTGATAGAGCTGACTGACAAGGCTGAGGAAGGCTTTTGAAGGAAAAGATAGCAATTTCAGAAAATGAATCCTGCGGTTTAGAAAGAAATCAGCCGAACTTATGATCTGAGCTCATTTTGTTCTGTTCTATTAAAGAAAAAGAAAAAGAGGAAGAAGAGAAAAAAATTGCTCTATCACAAAGAAAACAATTTCCTTAAACCTGGTGAATTACAGTCTATCTATGGAGCCTGCATCCCACTGAGATACCTAGACTTTCAGAGCCACAAAGGGACATTTAAAGAAAGCTTTTTCATCTGAGTCCTGAATTTCACAAAAAGGAAACTGAGGCTCCAAAAGAGTCTGGAACCACACCACTAGTTAATGGAAACTCTCAGTTTTCCTCCCTTTTTTATCTTACCCCTTCTTCTTACTTTTGCTTTTTGAATGACAGGGTATTCACAGGCCACTGAAAGAAAAAATAAGATAATTTCTGGTTCTTCAAGAAAGGTCAGTGAGAGCTCTAAAACCTCTAGAAAGAAGAGAGTCAAATTATTTAATCTAATTTCAGGAAACACCTTGATTTTATTAGCTGAGGGACTGAGTAAGGAGGCAAATCAAGATTTATTACTGCTTTCCATGAAAAAAGAGGAAAATGAATATTGGCTTAATGAGGGTTTGGGTCTGTAATTTAATTCCTCACCTCTAGAGAAACAACCCACAGAAAAAAGTTTAATAGATCCTATCAGTGATCTCTTGAGCTAGTAAGGAAAGGAGTCATCTGTCATTTCTCCAGGGAACTCTGGGTTCAAAGTTGCTTCTGTGGTATGGAAGTCTAGAAAAGAAGCAATCCATTGGAATCTCATTGGTCCAGAAAGCATGCCAAAAAAAGTGTTGTTGCTTCACCAGACCAAGTAACTAAACTTACAGGAAAAATTCCTAACAAAGACTAAGCCAGTGATAGTAATATTAATTCCAGGGGAAGAGTTTGGAGGTGAGATGGAGACAAAGAAGGAAGGCGGAGTTGTATCAATTCATTAAGTATTTATTGAGTGCCAACTATGTAGTAGACACCAAGAGATAAATAAAACCAGCTCTGTCCCTGGAAATGCTTGCAGATGAGTAGGAACTAGCAACCATGAAGGACCTTGTTCCCAGGATCCGGACACCAATATGCAAAACCATCCAACATCCCCAGCAGCTCATTTCCATTCTTAGACTCTTGTTCTGTTACATTTATTGGACAGTGCAGCTCACTCCTGTGGGCTACAAAACTCCCCAACTAATTAGCAGTGCACAGATGTTAACCTAGCACAGATGTTAACCTAGCAGCTGGGTGCTATACAAGGCACACATATCCAGCCAAAGTCTGAGGATGTTTAAAAGAAAAAAGAGAAATTCAGAGTCAACTGAGCATCCAGCTCTCTTCCCCAGATGTCATCAGTGCAAACAGGAAGCAGGGCTTGCCCCAGCCATGATCAGAAATTCAGCTCTTGAAGGCTGCTTCACTCTATCAAGACTTCAGCTGTTGAGGAAAGGGACTACTTACTTGTGTTAAAAAAAAAAAAAAATTATCCATCATGGGATCTAATCCAGGCCAGTGCCAGTTGGATCGATCAACCTTTTAAAAATCTTTTTAGGATAAATATACAGCTATAGTCATGAATTAAAGATGTGAGGGAGAGAAAAATAGTACATAGCTTACAGTGGTTAACACTGGGTTTAAAACCAAAGTGTGATGCTGCATTAATCTTCTGGTTGAGGCCTAATAGGAATTGAGTAAATTTGTTTTAACCATTTCTATTCTGATAAACATTAAAGATTCTTGAGTTTTGTGGAAGACAAGAAGGAGAATGACTTAGGTGGGGATAGGAGAGGTAGGTGTGGCTAACTTTAAAAAAAAAAAACACAGAATTTTCTACCAAAGCTGCATATCTGATTGTTGAATATTAAATATTATTATTATTACAATATTAATATTGCTGGCCAATTTTATTCATCCTCTTACAGGTATATTTCCAAGTCATGAGTTCTTGTGTACATATAAGTGTAGAAGAGACAAACAGTGATACTCATAGCAATTAGGGTAGCTCTGTGATTCCCTAAGTGAATTACTCACTATTCTTCTGTATTTTTATAGGTAGAGTTATGCCAAAGACTTCAGGAACAGATTGGGAAGCAGGGCCAGCTTCATGGGCCTGTGACCAATGTAGTCACACAGGGCTCCACACTAAAAAGGGGTCCACAGAGGGCAATAGTGGAACACAGGCTAACCCCCACTGATGCAACACTTGGCATTTAGTGCTCTGCATTGCTATCTTCAAATTCTTAGTAATTTTATCTTTGAGTTTGTGTTCAGTAAGTGAAGCTCAATGGAACAATGAAGCATGTGCCTGGAGACTTGAAACCTTGACAATCCTGCCATCCTGGTTTCCTAGGACTTCTCATCTCCCCAGGATGGGTTACTGAGAGTCTGCCCTCTGTTTCCTGACGTATCAGGCCGCACCCAGCCACCCCTTCCCCACCGGCCTCCCCTTCCCTACCCTAGCCCTATGATTGCTGTCACTCTCCACCTGGGGTAACAGCCAGGTTGCATTGGTGGGGGGTGCCTGTGTTCCACTGTTGTCCTCTACTCCTGGCAGGGGCCTGGGCACAGGCATGGGGAAGGTTGGGTATGCACCCTCTGACATGTTGGGGTAGAGCAAGTTAGCAGCGGTCCCTGTCCTGGACTGGCAGTGCCACAGTGTATTTGGCTGGTGACTTGACGGAGCCCTCCCACCCATCCCTTATTCAAGTACCTGCGGCATCCTGGCATGGAAGCTATAGACTCTTGAGGAATCATCTATTGACCCTGGGTTGGGACAGTGGGCCTATGGGAAGGAGGAGATTGAGTTTCTTGCCCCAGTTAGGGCCTTAAATTTTCATTTTGCAATGGACCCTCTTGGCAAGTGGTCAATTTCAAAGATTAGGGATGAGGCAGGGTGGAGAAAAGCCTACTACTTGATTAATACAAGTTTTGTATGACATCTAGCTTGGTACCTAAGCTATTGGTAAACACATTAGAAGAATGGAAAATAAGTTCTTGCCCTTGAGGGGCTTATAATCTAGTTGAAAACAGATGAAATCAAAATAGATGAAACAATGAGATTTCACAAAGGAGGCAGAATGGAAGAGGGGTCTTGAAAGTAGGATTTAGTTGTGGAGGGAAGGGGGAAAAAGAGACCTGGTTAATGCACTGCAAAATATAGGGCTAGGCTGACTTGATGATCGTGGTATATGTTTTGGTTCAAGGCCAATTACAGCATGCTAGAGGGGAGGGTGATCCTGGTAGGAGGGGAAGCTGTAGGAACAGGCATGGTGGATGTGAACCACTGAGGACAGTGACTTGGCAGAATAAAGAGTGTGGGCCTAAGGTGGGCGATAGGCTGCATGGAGCCAAATCACAGATGGCAGAGAAAAGAAAAAGGGTTCAGAGCCTCCCAGCTATGTACACTGAGGTACGGCAGGCTGCTACTGTACAACACAGCAGGCCACTCAAAGCTCTCCTTCTGAGACCAGCAAAGAAGGAACGAAAGGAATTGACCCTGTGCTTAAGCAAACCATGGAGTGAAGTGAAGTTTCACAGTGAGCTCAATGATGAGGGGGAAAAGCAAATATTCTCTGGTGAAGGTTGACTTAATTAACCATTTTAATAATTCATGAGTCTTTAAAATGTTTGCCAGAAGATTGAGAGCTCAGATTCTGCTTCTGGCGTTGAACTCAGGGTTTTCTCTATCGCAAATTGTGCTGGCTCATGCAACAATGGCAGCAGCATGCCTGGGAATGTGAGGCCCTTGCTCGGATAAACTGTGGACAGCTTTTATCCCTTGGGACTTCAAACCCTTCTGAGAATCTGATGAAACTACTGAACCTTTATCCTAGGAAAAATACATGCATGTACAAATTCAGGGCTTTGGAGACTCCCCTGAGGTTTGCCTTTGAACCCTAGCCTAAGAATCTCTGATTTAGGACCACCTCTAAGGGCTCTAACATTCTATGATTCTTTTTTAACCTACCCACAAGCCAGCCTTTCAAGATGTCACCTGAAAATGCAGTGACTTTTTGGGCTTGCAGGCAAGCAGCCTCATGTAGATGTTTGCAAAGTGAGAAATGCATAATGCAATATTTGTTCATTAGGCTGAAGCAATGTTAATGCAGAAAAGAGAACTGAATGAATCAAAAGCCATGAGTCAGCTGCCTCCTTAGCAGGTGGCGGGGAGGGAGGCAGCCTGCTGAAGCTGAGGGGGTGGGCTCTAGAGTCAGACAGCCTGGGGCCCTCAAATCCCAGACAAGGTACTTTCTGGCTGTGGCTTGGGGGAGCAATTCAAGCTCTCTTAGTCTCGGTTTCCTCATTTGTAAAACAGAGCTAATAAGATGTACTCTATACCCTATGTTTTGAGGATGAACTAAGCCGAACCGTAAATCCTTATGCATAGTGCCTAGGCTACAGTAGTGCTCAGTAAAGGTACTTAACTCTCTTAATCTCACCCAGAAGGAGGAGGGGTGCTGTGAATTTGGGGACACTGTGTTGATTTAATGTTGGGGGAGGAAACAGACTCAGGAGTGGCTTGGCACTCTCTCAGAACTCCTGGATATATAGCCTCTCCCCTTCCCTCATTCCCCCAAAAGCTTCCCCTCCCGGAATGTGGGCCGGCTCAGGAAGCTAAAGAAGCACCCCTTGTTAACAGCCTTGGTCTTCTCCCCTCCTCAGCTGCTCAGGAGTGTGGAGGCTGCAGGAAACAATGGCAGGAGATCTGGGCTTTTTCTGGCTGCAGGCCTGACTGCAGCAGAGAAGGCAACAGAGAAGGAAAGAGAGAGGAAGAAAGAGTGAGAGAGAGACTGGCTTCTCCTCCATTTCTCAAGCAAGAAGGCTTGCCAGCACCGCCCACCATGGAGCTGCGGCTGATCCTGGGGCGAATGCAGAGCTGAGCAGCATACAGCTCCTGTTCTCATAGACCTGGCAACTCTGACATGGAAGTAAGGCTTGCCCAAGGGCTGCACTGCTGGATGCATCCAGACCCTTCGATAAGGGGTCTGGGAGGGGAGGGGGCAGACAGTGAGGGCAGGATGGTAGAAAATGTGTTGACTCAGTGCCAGGCCCTGAGCTAGACACTTGACATGCACTAACTCTCATTCTCACAGCAACGCTCCAAAATAAATGCTATTATCCTGCATGGTACAAGCGAGGAAACCGAAGCTCAGAGAGGCCAAGTGACTCCCTCAAAGGCAACAGCTATTAAGTGGTGCCATAGGATTTAAACCAGGTCTGCCTGTCTATGAAATACTTTTTTCCCCATTCCCCATACAAGCTTAGCTAGGTGAAAACAGGGAGCCTCCATAGTCCTAAAACTCTGGGTCCTGTGAAGCCATTACCCAGTCACATGCAACGCTATGCGGAGTCCTGGCTCAGTAAATATTTGCCCCATGAATGGGAAGGAGAGAATGTGCCTTTCTTGGTTCTAGGCAGCTCTTGGCAGTTCACGTGCACTGTTTACCTTTCCTCCCACATTCCCCCGAGAGGAATCATCATCCCTCCCTTCCCTCGACTGAAAACAAGGCAGAGTGGAATGACCTGAAGTGCCTGGCTTAAATAGAGCCTATCTCAGACCTGCCCCACATGGCCACAGGTCTCCTTTTAAACAGCAACCTCCGTCAGAGAATCCCAGTTAAGAAAAATATCTCACATCGTTTAATAAGGCAGACTTGGGAGGAGTAAATGTTTTAAGGCCTTTGCAGTCCCAGTGTTGAGAAAGATTGTATGTGTTCAGGCTCCTACAAGGGAAAGCATTTTGGATTTCCTGGGAAAGCTGGCATCCCAGAGGCTGAGAGTGGATCGGGGGAGGAAGGTCTGCAGCAGGCAGCAGCAGGGAGGTTTCAGCCCAGCTTGGGCCTCTGCCGAGGAGAAACCCTGCTGTCCTAGGGAATTTGCTGAGCAGAGTATCTTGGCCTGATTTGTAGCTAGTGATGCGAATGCATTATCCAAAGCTGGGTGCCAAGCAGAAAGCAGAATGAGACCACCTCTCCATTCATTTCCAGCCATTGATTAGATGATGTTGATGAACTGTGATTTTTAAATGGAAACGGCTTTGTCATCACGATTTTTCAATACAATTCTAGCATGGCTCTTTATTTTCTAACCAAGGCCCTAGGCATCCTATTTAACATGTTGGGTATGACATGTTCCCCAGGGTCAGCTTTTTATTTCATTGCCATTTTAAGGGTATCAGAATATGTGCTAAGAATTTACATTTGAATAATAGATTTCTGGATGGTAAAATCCTATTATTTACATTTAGTAAAGTCCCTTTGGATATTAAGAACCAGCACAATATTAATTTTTCTTGCTGTCACTTAACAATATAAATTGGTTTTGTGTAAGAACCAGGAGCTCATTGGATTGAATTTAGGAAACTGGTAAAACAAATTTGACTTCAGCGGGTTTGAATGATTACAATGTAATAAACATATAAAGGCTAGGAAGCTAATTTATCATTGCTTTTTGTTTTATTTATTTGAAACTCCTTCATCTTTGGTATAAACAGGCTTTATTAAAGATTATGAATTCAATTTCCAAATGAGTTGTAAATGGCTTTCTATAGAGAGATTACTTGATTTGTTGTTTTCCTGAATAAAACATGTTTTTGCCCAGTGGGGTTATGTAGCCTATATATTAACATTGGAGGATTATTCTGTTGTGCTTGGCATCTATGATGTGCAACGTTTGATTTGTTCTCTGATCTATTTGTCTTCACTCTCTTTAATAAACACTGAGACAGAATGCATAACCTCTTAAGACCTGCACTTCAATGAATCATAAAAGAATGTCTGCCTGTGTAGCAGTTTATCATTGAAATAATAATTCTTGTTCCCTTTAAAAATGTTACAGTGTCTGCTCTTCAAAATAGACTGCAGAGAAAAGCATGAGAGATGCTGTGGGTCACTGATGGGGAATCATAATTGACCTCAGCTTTTGTCGCATGGTAACAGGCTTTCAGGGTATTAGATCATCACATACCACAGAACTACAAATATACTGCCCTCAAAGTCAGGGGGGAAATTTTCCATTTTCAATTTATAAAACTACACAGCACAGACCTGTGTAAAAGGAGGCAGCTTGTTGGTTGGGCTGGAACCTCCAGGAAGATAGCCCTTCAGGAGCCTGCCATATTGTAAAAACCTGTTCAACTTCAACCCTTTTGCAAAAGGATTGTGTAACTTTCACAGCCCAGTGCTTACTGGAATAAATGCACACTGCACAAGTGAAATCACTGAAAAAGGGATCAATGCCTAGGTGAAGTATCTCAGAATGCTGGGGCTGGGAAGAACCTTGGGAGGCCATTTATTTTAACTCCCTCAAGGCTAGTTGGCATATTTTAATGTATTAAAACTAATGTCTAAAGAGCTAGAAAAGCTGTCTGAAGAATTAATATCTCTCCTCAGGAAACTCCGTTTGTTGTTGTTACTGTTTCTTTTATTTTACTGCATCATAAAACTCCAGAATGAAGGATGCAAAGTTTTAGTGGAGAGGAAGTCATTAGCCACCATCATTATTGGAAGAAATGATTTTGTACTGTTAATGACAGTATTATGTTTACTCCATAATTCAATAACTGTGAAGCAGTCTCCAATGAAGAGATTCAGATATCTCTGTTCAAACTAAACTGCGCCACAGGCCAAACTGACCAAATGTATTGTTTTTAAGCTTTTAAGTTGACTCAATAATTCCAAAGTCTAGCAAGGAAATACAAATAGTTAAACGATTCACTCATAAGTGTGTAGCAACCTCAGGAATGAGTTGGTCTAGACTAGTACAATTAAAGTAAATCAAACTCCAATCTTAAGGGAACCTGCCCCTTCACGTAGAGGACAAAGAAAAGACTGGAGGGCTGCCAGGCCTACTTTCACGTCCTCACTTCAAACCCTAAACTGTGTCTCCTCTTCTTAAACTCCTAGAATATCTCAGTTTGTCATTTTCTACCTCCCAGTGGAAAATAATTCTCTTTTCCAAGATGCTTCAGACAATCCTAAATCTCAGTCACTTGTGATCACATCCACAATAAGGTATTATACGCACCCAAACCTGGCTTTACTTCTGACTGGGCTGAATGTTCTGGTTGTCTTCCTTGTCTTTCTATCTTCCAGGCACCCATCATGGTACCTAGCATATAGTAGGTATTCAACTTTTCTTATTGCTGATTGTTTGTTAACACAATTTTAGTGGGATCTGTAAATTCCATATGAACCCATGACTTTAGTTTGCCTCTCAGCAGTAAACCTGCTTTCTCAACTCCAATCTCTATTTTCTGTCTGACAAGAATTACTTCTGTCTGCAGCCCATTATATTCTAGAAACCACAGATTTTTTATTTGTATTTATTTATTTTTTTTGAGACAAAGTCTCACTCTGTCATCCAGGCGGGAGTGCAGTGGTACAATCTCAGCTGACTGCAACCTCCGCCTCCTGGGTTCAAGTGATTCTCCTGCTTCAGTCTCCCAAGTAGCTGGGATTACAGGCATGGGCCACCATGCCTGGCTAATTTTTTGTATTTTCAGTAGACACAGGGTTTCACCATGTTGGCCACACTGGTCTCGAACTCCTGACCTCAGGTGATCCGCCCACCTCAGCCTCCCAAAGTGGCGGAATTACAGACGTGAGCCACCGCGCCTGGCCTAGAAACCACAGGTTTAAATCTTGCCTTCAGAAAGGTTGTTAGTCATAAAAGTTTTAGACATCAAAAAGAACTACTTGGAATTTCTGTATCACACATGTTGCCTTGAATTGTATTCTAGCTACTTTACGGATTTTTGTATCTCCAGTTAGAAAGGATATTTATTTATTTATTTATTTTGAGACAGAGTCTTACTCTGTCGCCCAGGCCGGAGTGCAGTGGCGCGATCTCGGCTCACTGCAACCTCCTCCTCCAGGATTCAAGTGATTCTCGCGTCTCAGCCTCCCAAGTAGCTGGGAAGCGGCAGATGAAAGGTTGAGACAGGCAGGGTCTGAACAAGAGAAAAGCATGGACCCTCAGCCAGCAGGATGCAATTATAACTGCACACCACCACATCCGGCTAATTTTTGTATTTTTAGCAGAGACAGGGTTTCACCATATTGGGCAGGCTGGTTTTGAATTCCTGACCTCAAGTGATCCACCTGCCTCAGCCTCCCAAAGTGCTGGGATTACAGGTGTTAGCCACTGCGCCTGGCCTCTGTTTCTTTCTTTCTTCTCCTAGTGCCTAGTCCAGTGTTGGGCACTAGCAGGTACTGAAGAACCTATGTGATTAATGAATGAGTGAATGAAAACAAGTACTCCCAAGCAGAAAAGCACACTGTTTTGAGTCTGGGATTCAGGCAGAAATGAGTTAGAAATCTGAGACTACTAGCTGTGTGACTTTGGGCAAATTATGTAAATCCTTTATGTCTTAGTTACTCCATCTGTAAACTTGAGTGGTTGCAGAATTGACCCTATAAGTCACATGGGGATTCAATGTGACACTAAATGTAAAATGCTTAGCACAGTTCCTACAACATAGTGGATATACTGTTTGAAAAAGTTAGTTACTCTTAGCATAATGAGAAGTGATTAAAAATGCACATAGCCTGGGCATGGTGGCTCATGCCTGTAATCCCAGCATTTTAGGAGGCAGAGGCAGATTGCTTGAACCCAGAAGTTTGAGATCAGCATGTACAACATGGCAAAACATCATCTCTACTAAAATACAAAAAATTAGCCAGATGTGGTATTGCACTCCTGTAGTCCCAGCTACTCAGGAGGCTGAGGTGGGAGAATCATCTGAGCCCAGGAGGTCAAGGATACAGTGAACCAAGATCTAAGATTATGCCATTGCACTCTAGCCTGGGCAACTGAAGTGAGACCCTGTCTCAAGAAACAACAACAACAACAAAATAATAAAAACACACATGAAGATGTGATAAAGGTGGAATATGGGGGTTGCTGCAATTGCTATGGCTGGGTTAGAGAATCAGCAGAATTTTAAAGAGGGTAGTAGTGGGAGTCAGTCATGGATATGATACAGGAGACAGATTGGAGCCAGGGAAATGGGTTCTAGATCTGACTCTTTCTCCAGCTATGCAGGATCTTGGGCAAATCACCCCAACTTTAGGGTCTGAATTTCCTCATTAGAGGGTTGCACTAAATGACCTCTGAAATCTCTTCCCACTCAAACAATCTATAATTTGAGGGAAAGGATTCCTAGCAGCGTGCATGTGCTGCTTTTAGTGAGGGTGAGAGAGAGAAAGGCAGAGAGAGAGACCGCAGGCAGGCTAATTTTCTAAATTTAATCCAACGAGCACCTGGTTCTTACACGAAACCAATTCGTATTGTTAAGTGACAGCAAGAAAAGTTAATATTATGCTGGTTCTTACTATCCAAAGGGACTTTACTAATCTCCTTTAGATCAAGAGATAATGTGACAGACTTGCCATCTGAGGCCCAGAGAGGCTATGCGACTTACTCCAGATGACAGAGCTAGTTGGTGGTGATGTGGATGCAAATCTCTACTTCCTGAGTAGTCCCTGTGCAGTGTGGGGTCCCCTATACAATGTCAAATGACTCGGAGACAGAAGAGAGCACAGCCCATGAGGTGCTTGCTGGGGAGGGGAAACAGAACGCAGGGCTTGCTGGAGATAACTTCACTAGACACAGAAGGACACTGCTGAAGGAGACCTTTTGTTCACAACTAAAAGTTTTAATATGATAAAGTTAACTAAGAATCACTGGCAAGTAAAATTATTCCAGTTTTTTTTACTACTAAGAGACACAGTAAATCTAGACCAAATACATTCAGACAAGATTGGGTGCATTCAGGGTGGTATGGCTGTATATAAGACAAAATATATTCAAATAAAGAAACTTGAACATAAGAGAAAATTAACATGGGTGATTCCTATAAAAATAGTCAAAATAAAAGTCTTATGGGTTTGTATGAATATTGGAATGGGGAACTGGGGCAATAGCTGTCACTCTTTTTCTTTCCTGACCTTGGGGTCTCCCTAAGGAGACCAAGAATTGAACTCTTAGAATAAAGCAAAGCTCCTGTTCTTTCCAAGGCTTCTCTGCCTCCCAGGAAAGTGCCACAAAGCAGCAGCAACACCAGCAGCAGCAGCAGCAAGTGTGAAGATGAGAGTAGGGGCTGTGGGAAGATATGGCTTCTCTGCCAAAGGCAGTTATAATTGCATCCTGCTGGCTGAGGGTACATGCTTTCTCTTGTCCAGGCCCTGCCTATCTCAACCTTTCACCTGCGGCTTCCCAGTGGGCTTTATGATATTATCCATATTCCAGTGTGATCCAGTGCTCACCTTTTACACTCCCAAATATGACACCTTCAGGAAGAACTGAAGGAGCTACATGGAGATGGCATGAAGAATTGAGTGCTGAGAGCAAGGGTTCAGAATAAAGGCTGTATTGAGAAGAAAAGTTTCTGAAGACCTAGGGAGAGCCATCGAAGTGTTTATGGACAGGATGAGTGCAAAATATATAAAATGGTGACTTTTTAAAAGTTTAGAATGAAAAAAAAAAGGATGTATTAAAAGTCTCTGAGAATCCTTGAATAAAATGTTGATCGTGGGTCCAAGCAGAGGAAGCACAAGGTGAGTCTGGAACATTTTGTGCCAGAAAGCAAGAAAATACCCAAAAATGGATGGAGACATAACAAAAAGACAAAAGGACACAAGAGCTGCTTGAACAGCTCATACTGACCAAATTTGAGACAACTTGTACACCAAAACTTAATGTGAATGTAACTGATTATAATACACTGAATTGAAAAAAAACTTCCAGTCAATAGTAATGCTTACAACAAGAGAGAAAGGGAGAAGAAAATACTTCTTTACAAAAAGAATGCTAGCTAGTACATGTAGAAGGGATTACAGAATAGAAAAACCATAATTTTTCAACCTACAATGTAATTATTGATTTAGACAAGGATCATCAATGGGTGATAAAATCACTAGGTAAAGATTTGGGGAAACAGAATATTCATACAAAGACAGAGCTTTGCCCCACAGATGACTTAATTAAAGTGGGAAATGTATCTTTACAATGGTGATGTCTGGTAAATGTCATCATAACTAAGTGATCAAATGTATCATCACAATAGTGAAACAATTGCTATTAGATGCTCTTGAGATTATGCAGCGTGAAATACACAAATATTACCCGCGAAGTATTTTTGCCAAAAGTCTTCAACCTGAATCTTGTTAAGCCTTTAGACTAAATTCTAGTTTAGAGGAAATGCAGAGATAGAGGTACAAGTTAAATGACACCATGAGGAAACAATTAGACAAATCTAAAATGTAAATATTTTAAAAGAAAATTGTCCTGAGTCTTCAAAAATATCAATGTCATGAATAAACAAGCAAAGGTGGGAGAACTGATCTAGATTAAAGGAATAAAGAGTCTAGGCAGGGCACGGTGACTCACACCTGTAATCTCAGCACTTTGGGAGGCTGAGGTGAGTGCATCACTTGAGATCAGGAGTTCAAAATCAGCCTGGCTAACATGGTGAAATCCCATCTCTACTAAAAATACAAAAATAAGCCGGGCGTCATGGTGGATGCCTGTAATCCCAGCTACTTGGGAGGCTGAGGCAGGAAAATTGCTTGAACCTGGAAGGTGGAGGTTGCACTGACTGAGATCATGCCGCTGCATTCCAGCCTGGACGACACAGAGAGACTCCATCTAAAAAAAAAAAAAAAAAAAAAAAAAAGAGTCTATTAGCTAGGTGTGGTGGCATATGCCTGTAGACCCACCTACTTGGGAGGCTGAGGCAGGAAAGTCACTTGAGCCCAGGAGTTCGAGGCTACAGTAAGCTAGGATCACGCCACATCGCACTCCAGCCTGAGCAACAGAGCAAGGCTGTCTCATAAATAAATAAGTAAGTAAATAAATAAATAAATAAATAAATAAAAAGTCTAAAGAGATATAACTTTGCAAAGTATGGCTCTTGTTGTATCTGAGTTAGAGAAAATAAAACAGCTATAAAAGCATTTGGGGAACAATTGGGGAAACTTAAATACAGATGAGATCTAAGATGATGTGGAATTTATTTAATTTTTTGAAGCAAGGTCTCACTCTGTTGCCCAGGCTGGACTGCAGTGGTGCGATCATAGCTCACTGCAACCTCTGCCTCCTAGGCTCAGGTGATCTTCCCATCTCAGCCTCCCAAGTAGCTGGAACTATAGGTACACGCCACCATGCCTAGGTAATTTTTGTATTTTTAGTATAGATGGGGTTTCACCATGTTGCCCAGGCTGGTCTTAAACTCCTAGGCTCAAGCGATCCATCAGCCTTGGCCTCCCAAAGTGCTGGGATTATAGGCACGAGCCGCTGTGCCCAGCTGATACGCAATTTTTTAAACAGTTTGATGATGGTGTTGCGGTTTTACAGGAGAATATCCTTGTTCTTAGGAGAAATATGCTGGAATTTGGGGCTGATGTATGATGTCTACAACTTTAAAATGATTCACTTAAAAAAAATCTGCATGTCTCTATGTGGTGTATATGTTTATGTGTGTATAGAGAAAGGGAGAGACAGAAACAGAGAAAGTAAAGCAAATGGAGCAAACATCAGCCATTGTTGAACTTAAGTGGATAGTATATGAGTAGTTAAGACACTATTTTTCAACTTTTCGTACATTTGAAATCTTTCAAATTAAATTGAAAAATAAAATTTCTAAGGAAATATTTTGTCATTAAAAAGCTTACCGCTTGGCCGGGCATGGAGGCTCATGCCTATAATCCCAGCACTTTGGGAGGCCAAGGTGGGCAGATTACTTAAGGTTAGGAGTTTGGGACCAACCTGGCCAATATGGTGAAATCCCATCACTACTAATAATACAAAAATTAGCCAGGCATGGTGGTGTGTGCCTGTAATCCCACCTACTTGGGAGGCTGAGGAATGAGAATTGCTTGAACACAGAAGGGAGAGGTTGCAGTGAGCTGAAATTGTGCAACTGCACTCTAGCCTGAGCAACAGAGTGAAACCATGTCTCAAAAAAAATAAAAATAAAAAAAATAAAAAACTTACCCCTGGCCGGGTGCAGTGGCTCACACCTGTAATCCCAGCACTTTGGGAGGCCAAGACGGATAGATCACTTGAGGTCAGGAGCTCAATACCAGCCTGGCCAACATGGTTAAACCCCGTCAAAAAAAAAAATAAAAATAATAATAATAATAAAAAAGCTTACCCCTAGCAAAACACAAGCTCTTTCATTCCTAATCAATCCTGTTATTGTAAAGAAGAAAGATATATTCCCTAAGTGACTCCTATTTCCTCATACAGAGGGGAAACTAAGCTCTTTCCTTCCAGGAAAGGCTCTCTGCAGATATTCTGAAGCCACAGGAGGGGAAAATTCCCCAGCACATATACTCTCTTTCTTGTACTGACGTGAGCTCAGAGCATCAAAAATAAAAACGAATAACATGAGGGATTTGTCATGTTCAGGAATTAATCCACACGCTTCCAATCCAGCCTTAACAGGGTACACATCTGATCCCATGCCCTCATCACGGTGACAGCTGCCTTCTCAGACTGTCTGGCCCCTGGTTCCTGGTTTCCCTTCAGAAGAGAGGTCAGTGCATCTCAAACAGAGAGCAAAAATGGCAGATGAGCTTCCAAACTGACATTGTTACCAACCGTTCCATACGAGATATGATAGATAATGTGATCCTGAGCACAGAACAAAGAATATTGAAATATGAAGAAGAGAAAGAAGATGGGTAGGTAGTTCATTTAGAACATTCAAAAAATCTTTCAAAGCAGACAATGGTTTACTCCAAGTTCCACAAGCAGAGCCTAGAAATATTGACTAGCTAGTTAAATGGGAACGGAAGACAGTGTGAAAAAGGACAGAGAGGTACTCAGCAATGCCATATTCCCAGCCTTGAGAATGGGCATCCCAATTTCTACCTGTCAAACTAGCCAAAAGATACTTAAAAAGCAAGCCAATATGAAGAAAATGAAGTTACACTTTGAGGTACCTTTGCAAAAATTCACACCTCCATATAACCTTCCATGCTGCCAACAATACAGCAAAACATCAATCCCCTCGTTTCCGTGAAACCATTCAGAGTGAAAGTACAACATTTTTACAGCTTAATTATTTGGTGGTTAATTGCTTTAATTCATAATGTCATGAAGCTAATATGGTCTGAACCATAAATTCTCTAAATAAGATGAGAAAAACCACAATTTAAAAATTGTATACAGAATTATTGTACAATATAAAAACCCAAAGATGAAAGCTATATTTGAACAAGTATGTATTTAGCATTTTCTGTTTCTTTTTTTTTTTTTTTTTTTTTGAGACAGAGTCTAGTTCTATTGCCTAGGTTGGAGTGCAGGGGCACGATCTCAGCTCACTGCAATATCCACCTCCCGGGTTCAAGCAGTTCTCTGCTTCAGCCTCCCAAATAGCTGGGGCTACAGGCGTGCGCCACCACACTCAGCTAATTTCTGTATTTTTAGTAGAGACAGGGTTTCACCATCTTGGCCAGGCTGGTCTTGAACTCCTGACCTCGTGATCCACCAGCCTTGGCCTCCCAAAGTGCTGGGATTACAGGTGTGAGCCACGGCGCCTGGCATATTTACCATTTTCAAATTGATTTAAATAATAACTTCCATAAGAAGATTAGAATTGCCCTGCTGGCTACTTTCTCTGATAAAAATTTTTTTCATCATTTTTAAGACAACCTATGCTTTGTAAACCACCATCTGAATATTAAAAGCCATGTGAAAAAGGCATGTACAAAAATGACAATATTTTTGTTCATTCATCTACCTATCCATTCAACAAAATGTATTTAGCATCGACTGTCCCAGCATCATGCCAGGTGGTAAGGGTACAGACATAAATAAGGTCCCTTAAGGAGCTCAGCCTCGTTGGGGCAACCAACCTGTAAGAAAATAGTACCATTAAGTTTTAAGGATATTTTGAGAGATAATGATTATTTCACTTTGAGTCACAAGGAGAGGCGCTGGTGGAGTTAGGAAGACTTCACAGGGGATATGATGCTTGGGTCAAGTATAAGCAGATGTTCAGCAGGCAGTGGAAAAGGAGGAAAAGAATTTCCAGGCAGAGGGAGCAGCACACGCAAAGACATGGGAGTGGGAAAGAGCACAGCACATCCAGGTACCTGGGAGTGGTTCAGTGTAGCTTTGGTGACAGTGAGGGAGGCACTTTTTAACAAGACCAGAATAGAGGAGAGGATGTCTGGGTGAAAAGACCATGTGTTCAGTTTTGGATGTGATGCCGGGGGCCTCTAGGAGGTGTTGCCAGCAGGCATTTTCAGGACCACCTACAGACTTGGGTAAGAGAGAAGCTCCCTTAGCCTCTCTTTAGAGGGCCCTGTTCTGTCCTTCCTCCAGGGGTACTCTGCACACAGGCCAAGGGGACTTCCTCACCCAGAGCCCACACACTGCTACCCCTTCTAGGCTACACCAGATCCCCAGGACCACAGAATTCCTTGTTCAAACAGCCCAGAGCCTGCTTCCAGGGACCGTGGAGGAGGTGCAGTGTGGAGAGTGGACCTGAGGATGATGTTGACAATGGAGATGGTAATGATGATGACTCTGTTCCTTTGTGTTTCTTTCCTCTGTCTCAAACACCCTTTTCCTCTTTCTCCACCTCTACCCAAACTTCTACGGATCACATTCTCTAGGAAGCTCCCCACTTACCCATTAGCTTGTCCATCATGTGCTTCCATGGTCTCCCATGTTCATCTTTAGCACAGCACAATTCTAGCACCTCATAGGCTACCGGCATTTATAGAATGAGTGGTCATGGTTTCTAAAGTGACCCACCAACCACCCTGGTTTGCTTGGAACTGTCTGGTTTTAGCACTGAAAATCTAGCATTCCAGGAAAATCTCCAGTCCTAGGCAAATCCAGGAGACTGATCACTCTTAAACTGATATCCGAAATTTTTTGAGTGAGCAAATAAATGAATGTTAATATCAAAGCTGAAGGCGCCTAATTTTTCCGGTGTGTATGTGAGCAGAAACCCATTCAAGGTATCCAGGGGATCATTTCCTTCTCTGTACTCTTCAACTCTCATCTCAGCAAAACATGACCTGGCTGGATTCCTGACCCAGCTCCATTTTCCCCCATAATCCTGGAGGAAGGATAGTTTAACTTTCTGAACCAGGGCTCTTTATCTGAACCACAGAACAAGAAATTGATTTCAGTACTATTCTCTCAAGACTGGTACATAACTAGTACCACTCTAGACGCATAGAAGTTGATTCATTATGTAATTTGATGCCTTGGGCTATCTAGGGTTTATTTCTTTTATCTGTTGGAGGTCACATAGGCCCTAAAATCAAGAATGCTACTGGGGACCAGACACAGTGGTTTATGCCTCTAATCTCAGCAGTTTGGGAGGCTGAGGAGGGGGGATCACTTGAAGCCAGGAGTTTAAGACCATCCTGTGAAACAAAGCAAGATTCTGTCTCTACAAAAAATTTTAAAAATTAGCTGGGTGCACTTTGGGAGGCCGAGGTGGGCAGATCACGAGGTCAGGTGATGGAGACCATCCTGGCTAACACGGTGAAACCCCGACTCTACTAAAAAGTACAAAAAATTAGACTGGCTTGGTGGCAGGTGCCTGTAGTCCTAGCTACTCAGGAGGCTGAGGCAGGAGAATGGCATGAACCCAGAAGGCAGAGCTTGCAGTGAGCCAAGATTGTGCCACTGCACTCCAGCCTGGGCGACAGAGCGAGACTCCATCTCAAAAAAAACATTTAGCTGGGCGCAGCGGTATGTGCCTGCAGTCCCAGCTACTTAGGAAGCTGAGGCGGGAGGATAACTTGAGCCTAAGAGTGAGGCCATGCCTAAGAGTGAGGCCATAGCAAGTTATGATTACGCCACTGTACTCCAGCCTGGGTGACGGTGAGACCCTGTCTTTAAAAAAAAAAAAAAAAAAGGCCGGGCGCGGTGGCTCAAGCCTGTAATCCCAGCACTTTGGGAGGCCGAGACGGGCGAATCACAAGGTCAGGAGATCGAGACCATCCTGGCTAACCCGGTGAAACCCCGTCTCTACTAAAAAGTACAAAAAACCAGCCGGGCGAGGTGGCGGGCGCCTGTAGTCCCAGCTACTCGGGAGGCTGAGGCAGGAGAATGGCGTAAACCCGGGAGGCAGAGCTTGTAGTGAGCTGAGATCTGGCCACTGCACTCCAGCCTGGGCGACAGAGCGAGACTCCGTCTCAAAAAAAAGAAAAAAAAAAGGTACTGTGATTGTCCCTCTGACCCTGACCTTGGTCATTAGCACAGATGGCTGGAAGAGGGAAGCTATGGGAAGGAAGTGTCAAAGGATAGGGCTTGTGTTATCTCTGACCTGCAAATTGAGGAAGAGGTGTGGAGAGGAAGTACATTCTCACTTTCCCAGCATGGGCAAAGGCAGAGAGCTGTAAGGTCTTACCAGTCAGGACAGGAAAATTCAAAGACAACCACCTCCTAGGGCTTGACATGTTGGTCATCACCAACTTTCTCAGTGGCAACTGCCAAAGTCAGGCAGCACTGTATGTCATGTTGTGGAAGACAAATGCTCTAGAAATAAATTGACTTGAAACGGTCTCAAATACACATAAACCACAATGGCTTTAAATGTAACTCTTGACTTTTTTCTCATTTTCTTTCTCTTCTAAGAGAGGTCAGCAAGGAAAGTTCTGCAAGAGAGGCTTTATGGAAATTCAACCTAAGAAACCTGGGTGGACTTTTATGTATCTGCTGTAACAAACGTATTTCACTCCTAAATACTTGTTTTAAAGCTCCTGGAGCCTTTAAACTCCAGAGATGGATACATACATCTCCGAGCATGCACCTGTATTTCAGACTTAACGATGCACTTCTTATATGCTATACATCAATCCTTTTAAAAATTCATTTTCTAGAGGAGGTGATTATTCATTTTGTCATTCAATTTCCCATCATTAAAAATTTCATGCAGTAAAATCACTGCATACTAATGGGGTACTGTGTAAAGAGAGTATTTTTAGTGACTAAGTTGAAAGAAAAGATCATTGATGGCTCTTCCATCTGAGGATTTGAGGAGGAATCAGAGACAAATTTCTGAAGAATACCTTGGAAAGACCTGGAAGCTACCAGAATGCAGAGTAATGAAATGGAGGCCTTAGGGCTCCCTTTTCAGCTCAGATTCTGAAGCAGAGGTGCCCGCTTTGAAGTAACATTCTGTCTCAGTGGTATTTCATTCACAGGATAAAGTTAATTAAATCTCCTTTCCCCCCACCATCATGACGTCACCACATTAGCAAGGACAACAGAAGCACAGGGTCCTGAGTTTGCACTGACTGGTCATTCATCTGAAAGGAAGGTCACAGGGTTGCCAACGCTAATTGGAAGAGCATTTAATGCCTGGTTTGCATGACTTAAAAAAAGAGGACCCACCTCTGGCCTGGAAAAGAAAAGACTTTTGATGGTGTGAGAAAATGTCCAACTTGGCTAAAGGAGGTCAAATTCCACTGAAGCCTTCCAAGTAGGTGCAGATAACTGTCAGCATCAGAAATGGTCTTGCTGGGCAGGGCAGTGTTCTGTAGGGAGCTGTCTTCAGTAGGCAAAATTTCACCATGGCTTGCAAAAAATGCTTTTCACTGGGTTTTAAAGGTCCATATGCTTGTGCTTTCTACTGGAAAATTCTCAGACCTTGATATGGCCTGTGATGACCTTTTTTTTTTTTTTTTTCCGAGTTGAATTCTACCAACAGTCTTCTTAAGGAACTGCATTTTGAGCTTTAAACCTTATTCCTCTTTAATTTCCCAGCGTCCTCTCTGCCTAACGGGGCTGGCGGTCTACCTGGGGCTTTAGTAATGCCTATCCTCTTGCAACTCCTCCATCATAACACGCAACGGCACTCCTCCGGGCCTTTGCCGTCACTTGCTTCACCCAGAACTTGCTCCCTTCTTTCCTCCCTGCTTTTTCCTAGCCCATTTTATAACATTAGACAATTTAGGAGTTACCTTCTCTAGGAACCCTTTCTGGAACCTCTATAGTGGGCTAAGGTCCTCACGTCTGCATCTCATAAGCCCCTCTATAGTTACAATTATATTCAAATCGAGTTCACACAGTAGGTGTTCACTATCCACCTGTTAAATATTTCAGGTACGGACACCTTTGTTTATTTTGGATGGGACCAAGGAGCTAGTTTTTATGTGGTTTTTCAAATATTCATTTAAATCTGTTGAGTTAGAAACCCAAAAGGGCAAATTTCCTATGAAGGGGAAGGCATATGATAGTGACCAATTGTTGGAGTTCTATCCTGTGCCAGTTACTTTAACACTTTACATTAATTCTAATCTTTGCATAATTCTAATTTCCACAACATTCTTTCGAGATAGATCTTACAGCCTATATTTTACAAGTGAGGCTAAAAATTAAATGACTCATCCAAGGTTATGCATTCGAGAGAGGGACCCAGCTAACTCATGCCCAGCTCTGTCCAACCCAGAACCCTTTTACCCCACGATAACAAGGGGCCATTTCGAGAGACTAATCCCACTGAATCTCGGATACTGGGACTTTTGAGTGACTTCTTTTCTGGTAAATTACCCCCGGCAAAGAACGCGAAGAGGAAGTATAAACGGAAGACCCTTTGAGATTAGCCTGTCAGCTGAACAGCTACATTTGCCTGTATCCAGATTTACATGGGTTTTGTGAGTGGGTGAAATGAAAAACGTGCGGCTTCCATGAGGCCAAAACACTAAGCTAAAAAGCTGTTCAGGGTTCGTGTTTATCGGAATCTTTCAGCTTCATTCTTTATCGGCTTAAGGTGTTTTCGTCTACCCCTCAATAAGGGGCGGGAAAGTGCATGAGTGTGGCAGGGAAGGATAGGTGGAAGAGGAAGGTTCTCCAGCCAAGCGCAAATCCAGCGACTCTCCGCCTGGCGCAGTTGCCAGGACAGCGCGGCCGGAGCAGCAACGGCAGAAGCCGCACCGTCCCGGCGGCGGCGGCTGCGAGCTCGAGTGACGCATTGCAGGTACAAACCAGCCAATCAGAGGCCGGCTCAACGACCATCGGGATACGCATCGCCGCCACGATGCTCTTCCGCGCCGCAAAGTAGCGCCCCTCAGGAGCCGCTCCACCGGCCTTTTAACGGCTCGCTGGGAAATGAAACCCACTTACGTCATCCGTTCGTCCACTTTCCTTGATCTCTTGCCTCATCGACCAAATAACTGTGAAGAAAGGGGTCCCGCGAAGAGTTTGAGGGGAGGGGGTTGGCCGGGACTCGTTTGCGATGTTCCGTTATCTGGATGCGGCGGAGGGATCTGTTGGAGGGAGGTGTTTATGAGGCGCTGGGGGCGGAGGAGGAGAATTAGTCCGAGTGGAGCGAGCGAGCTGACTGGTTGTGTGGTCGCGTCTCGGAAACCGGTAGCGCTTGCAGCATGGTGAGTGCATCGCTGAGCTGCTGCCGCTGGGCCTGTGGAGGGGAGAAACTGGAGCGAATTGACTAAAGAAAGGAAACTCGCCTCCCTTACACCTTCAAGGAGTGGTTTCTGCCAGAGGGATGGCGCGAAAGAGGCCAGGGATGCCCGCGACGGTTGTGTCGCAGGTGCTCCCCCACCCCCATTCTCCTCAGGGGGGCTTCCTCTAGTGAGTTGAGGGCCGGACGCACAGTTCCCGAGGTGGTGGAGCTCCTCGGGGGCTTGGCTGGAGGAGGTTGGGTCCGGGATGAGCGACAACCCAGTGCACGGGAAGGCGAGAAAGTGAAGGAAGGGAGAGAGGGAGCGCAGAGAGCTTTCTGTCTGGCGTCTAGAAAGGTCAAACTGGGGCCGGATTCAAACCCCCCAACGGACGGTTAGTGTGGGCGCCAGGAAGCGCCTTTGTCCGCTTGCGGCCGCCATGCGCCCAGGGGGCGGGAGGAGCGCGCGGGGCCCTGGGGCGAACGCCGGCGCCGCAGTCAGCCCGCGTCCTCCGCGTGCCGGGATCCAGGGGGCGCGCGGGCGGGCGGGCGGCGCGCTGTGTGGGCCGAGCCCGCGCGGCGCAGGGAGCGGCCGGTGGGGGCGGGGCGGGCGAGCGCCGCGCGGGACCCGAAGCCGCCGCCCCGCTCGGCCCCGCTGGAGCTCCAGCTGCTGTGCTAGCACCTGCAGGACTGCGGAGATCTCCGCGGCGCTGCGGGGCCGTTGGCGGGGATGGGCGGGGGGAGCGGGGGCCTCGAAGGTTTCCCATCCGCCTCTGGCAACCCTAATCTTCCTGCTCCATCTGGGCCCTGGGGCGTCTTCCACCGTCCAGGCCGGATGCTTTAAAAAAAAAAATTGCTTTTTAAAGTGTCGTTGAAAGAAATTAGCTTGATCCCTGAAGTCAGGGGCGCATCCTCGCAATATACATCCTGTTATGGAAAGGGTTCGACTCCAGCTAGGGTTCTACAAGGCGTTTCCTGTTCACCGCCTGAGGAAAGCAAGCTCCGGAGTGACTGCCTTCTGAAAGTCGGTCTTGTAAAAACAATTGGACGGATGCCTTTGAAGAGCCCCTGTCTCTGTCCTTTTCTTGAGAACAGTGTGCAGTCCTAATGTTAAAGAACCACGACCACATAAAAACATTGCTCCCCTTCTGCTGCTTCGAAAACGACCCCTAAATTCCGTGTAGAAGTTGCCAGGTCGTCTTAACGTTCACTTCATTTGTATGATGTCTGTCTGTCGAATACTGTGATGGAAGAGTGTATGCGGGGGGAGGAGCAGGGAATTTTTAAAAGCATTTTCCGGTCACCTCAGACTGGAGATCATGTTCTTTCCTGAAAAAAAAAAAAAAAAAAAAAACCCTAATGAGGGCGGTCATCTGCGATACTTACTTTGTGGTTCCTTCTGCCAAGTGGTTACAGCGCTGGGTGTGTCCAGGAGGCAAGGTGACATCTTAAACAGGAGTTGGGGATCCTTGCCAACTGAAACCTCCAGCCTGTATGGGTGTGGGGAGAGGAGTTCACCTTAAATAAAACTAGCGTTCATTGAAGTTTGATGGATTCGCTTTATCTTGATATTTTAAATACTCTGAATTTGAATGTGCTGGTTAACATTTACTTTCTTTAAGATGTAGTTACAGGCATATGTAATAAACATTACAAGTTGTGGAGTAAGCTATTTTTAAAAATAAATGAAGGGTAAAGTTTTCTTTAATTAGTTTTGATAATTAGTAATTAGAATAGATTTTTCTTGGTGGAGTTGGTATCCACACTTTTGTGGTCCGTTGCCCAGTGTTAAGCTTTTGTAGTTACTGTTTGCATCACTGGTGCTTTGGGGGTTTTCAGTTAAATTGGCAGTTCTTACGAGAAGAGACAAAGTCGAAAAAAACAATACAAATTGACAGATCCCATTAGTAAATTTGAAAATTGCCTTCAGATAACTTCATAATTGAGGACTGAGATTTTAAATTAGTACTTCAATTAAAAAAAAAAAAAGCCGGGCATAGTGGACTCTGCGTGTAGTCCTGGCTACTCAATAGGCTGAGGCAGGAGGATCATCTTGGGCCCGGGAGTTGGAGACTGTAGTGAGCTATGATCACACCAGTGCACTCCCTGGGCAACAGAGTGAGACCTTGTCTCTCAAAAAATAAAAAAATTAGGACCCCAGGTTAAAGTGTAAAAAATTTTATATGGAAGTTAAGATTGCTCATATAACTCTTGAGTTTACATGTAGTCAGCATATGCTCAGTGAAAACGGGATTGCTTCAAGAGGACTTTGAGGCCAGGGTGATTAGGTAAGTAAAAGATGTAAAAAGGTAGAAAATTTTTGTCACTTGACTCTAAATAATTTTTCCGATAAGTGCCAAGGCCTGTTTCTGTTAGGCTTAGAAGATCAAAGGAGTTGGCTCTTTTAAAATATAGAAAGAGCTCTAGCTTCAGTTAGAATTTAGGCCTTTAGTAATAGCCCTAATTTTTATGAAGCCATTTTGTTCCAGTGATCTTTTGGTGAGAGATGCTATGTAAGTACTATTCTTCAAAATCAGCTGTCTTTTTACCCTAACGAAATAATTTAGATTGCTTTTGATATAGGTAAAACAAATATCCTGACTTCCGTAATTGTAGAAAAAACTTCACATAGGAATCCTTTGTTGTATCAAAGTAGCACCTGATGGGAATGAACAGACAGGAATGGATGAAGGATAGCAGTTCATGTTCCATTTCAAGCCTATGGGCTCACACATTTATTCAGATAAGAACTTGGGTTTTGTTTTTGTTTTTTAAAACCACCTTTCACTAGATAAACTCCTACAGTATTCATGCATACTTTTGAATGGCATGTAGGAAATGTTTGATAGGTACTTAATGTATTCACTTCAGGTCACTGATGTAATACAGGTTCGTGCTTCTTCGTGTTGACAGATCATCTATGGTTCTCCAAAATGAACTTTCTAATACAGGAGGTCTAGGGAGGAACCTGAGTGTATACTAATGCCTAGAACTTTCTCTGGAGTGGCAAGAGCAGTGGGAAGAATTATATCAATAGCTACAGAAATAAGGGAGTAAGTAAGAACAAGTCGTCTCTCTAGTGAATTATTATTCACTTTACTGAGATAAACATACATGTTAATGAACTTGAGTTTTCCCAAAAGTAGAATTCTTCTGGTTCTTCTAAGAAAATGGCACTCCATGGAAACAGAGGGAAGAACCAAATTTATTCCCCTTTGTAGCAGTTGGGAAAGTTAGTGCTAGGAAGTCTCCTTGATTTATAGTAGGCTTTATTCTGGATATTGCTGGTAAAAGTTTATTCTAAAACCTGAACTCTGGATAAGTAGTAAATACAAAAAGCTTGTCAACCTTCCAAGGAAAATTGAGAGCTTTCAGGTTATGTGAGTAATTTAGTCTCTTGGGTGCTTAGTTCATTCCTTGAAGCTGATTTTTGTGATCTCTTCCAAGATTGCATTTGCTCGGAGGTAGGGAGTTAGACAACATGGTATGAGGTCCCTAAATTTTGACTTTCCAAGCAAAACTGTACAGTGGTTCCTTTTGCTAACATCCTCGTTTCTTCCTAAGGCCGCTCATGTTTCATATACAGTAGCCTTCCCAAAATCCCATTCCCCCCGCCCCGCCCCCACCATGTAGAGAGAACAAACCTGTCTCCCTTCCTGTACAAAGTATGGGATCCTTCAACTTTCACACAGGTTACAGTGTCTGCCACACACTTAGCTCAACTTTAAGTTTTGAAGTGATGTCACCTGCTGCATTTGTCCCTGGGTTGCACCTTGTGGATTTAGTTTGCATAAATTTTCTCAGCTTAAACAAAGTTAACATTGAATAGATGGCTTAATAAATGCCATGCATGCCTACATTCTGTGTGGAAATTGAGCTCGTCAGGTTGATATTTAACATTGTAGGTTCTTAGTTTAGTTAATTTATATAAAATAATGGTTACCATTTAACTCTTTAGGTTAGCTTTGTACATAGCATCTCACTTTGCACAACAACCCTGCAAGGTAAGTAATTGTTGTTCTTGTGTTACAAATGAAGTTAACTGAGAGGTTGAGTACCACGTCCAAGGTCACACAGCTATTAAATGGCAGAGCTGGGATACTAGCCTGTGACTCAGAACTTGATGCTTTCCCCCCCCACGCCATACATGCCAGGTTGCCCTTCCTTTCAGAAATGATGGAAGTCCTGCAAAATGCAATAAACTGAAGTAACGTAGCTTCTATTATAACAAAGTAAATAATTCAGTAGATTTACTGGATTTTAAACCTTATTCCTTGGGTAAACAATCTGTGACTGACTTCACACCAAATATTTGTTGGTGGAAGATTTGGACTTTAGGGATAAAAGTAGATACATTTTTTTATTTTACAAACTCTGTATTTGAACTTAATTATTGGCTCTTCAGTTTGAAGTTACCAGCTTTTTTTTTTTTTTTAATTTGATTTACATCGTGGTCAAATAAAAATTGCGGAGCAGGGAAAATAAACTACTTTCTGGATTCCTTCTTGAATTTTCTCATGCTGTGCCCTAGAGAAAATGTGAAGGCATTCCACATTAAGGTGTTACTTTTCCCAGGGATGTGTTCATTTAAAAAGAATAAAGCCAGGCAATGTTTATTTTTCTTTTCCTACAAATAAATGAATGGATTAATCATTGTATACTTGACTCCCATGTTGGTGGGATTTTAGATAGGAAGCTATTTCTTGGCTGTGCTTCTCAATACCCCATAAGGAGTTGCTTCATGGATGTATATATTAATAAGCAGTGAAAGAAAGTGTATGTTCAAAGAATACGACAAGGAGTATGGATATTTTGCAATCATCTTTATATATGTGCTCTGAATTAAAAGCTAAAAGTTACTGGGTATGTCTGACACCTTAGTGCTTTATCTTGGTTCTACTAATTTTGCCTGCCCCACTCCCACTTAACCCTAGCCTCATTCCTTATCTGTAAGATAGGGGATAATAAGATTATAAGGTTATTATTAAGATTGAATAAGGATAAAATTTATAATGGGTTTTAGCAAATGGCAGAAAATATTTTCTGAAGAAAACCAAGTGCTATTAAAAAACATCACAAGCCTTAGGCTTATTTTGGGATTTTAAAAACCAAGAGAAAATGGATGGCTGAACTTTTAAACATTTGGTAAGTATTATAGTTCGGAGCTCTGGATTCTTTGCATTTTGTCTGCTGGGTGAGAAGGAATAAAAGCTTGTTGTGCCTTTTTCTTTAGATCACTTTAATTTCAAAACGATGTGTTTAACCATTTGTGGGAGTAATTTTCATTTTGTGATCCTGAAGCATTTTGATTCAGTGGGAATTTCTGGTGATTTATATCTGGCATAGAAGTGAGCTTAAGTTTAGCTATTCTAATGTTGAAAAAGGAAGCAGTGTTTCTATTGGATTCTAAATTATACTTTCAAAAATATTCTGAAGTATTTGTATATCTTAAACTTGGAGTTAAGACAGCTTAGCTTTGAAGATAAGAAAACCAGATGTGTGCCTTTTCTACCCAGATGTGTTTGTTGCTGGAACTAAATGAAACAGTAAATGAAACAGTTTAAAACTCTTGAAAGGTTTTAAACTTGTTTCTGTAACTGCTAATCTATATACTCAAGTCACTAACCTATCTCTTTGATCTCTTTGTAGGCTGACCAACTGACCGAAGAGCAGATTGCAGGTGAGAAATACTCAGCTAGATTGTACCCATTAGATTATTATTTATTGAATAGCCAACATCAGAATAAGAGACTTGTGTGAAATAATTGACTTTGGTATATGTCATGTATACTAACATAAGGGTATAATATAATACAGTAATTCAAACTGCTTTGGCAAGTGGGATTGTAAACTTGCCGGTGGAAGATGTGCAGGGCTAATTGTAATTAAAGACATGTATTTTAGTCTGCGTGGATATACTTTGGAGCCTGGTGGTGTAGTGGTGGTCTTTGTTTTGTTTTCTGAAGACTACCTTAGTATTCAGGAATTCTGGGCTAGCTAACACTCTAACTTCAAATCAGCCTGCACAAGAAAAGAGGGCTAAGAAGTAACTAAGGCAGCTTGAAATGGAGAATCAAAAAAGGAATATTGAATTTACCCTTGTTAAAATTAGCTAATATTTTAACCTAAGAATTGCATATATAATCAGTCAGAATAATCATTTCTCAAGTGAAAAAATTTAAGAAGTTGGCATTCTATTTTATAAATGTCACTGTAGCAATATGGATTTTTCTTTTAAAAAGCAGTGACAGCTGTTGAAATGAAGCTGCTTAAATATTATCCCTTTTAGTTTGCTATGGAAGTATGCGAAATTATTACATAAAACCTGATGTCATGTTCTCTTTATGCCATGCCATAGAACATTAATACTTTTGATTTATCTTTGTACTTTGAGATGGCTGATTAATGTCAATGTTGGGGAAACTTCCCCCCCCTTGCTGGAGTTGTTTGTTTTTTTTTTTTTTTAAATTGTAGTGTTGAAATGCTTTGCAAACTATTCCTTTGTTTTCATTAGAGACTTTTATTAGCATGAGCACCAAGCAGTTTATCTGCCACAGTTTTCACAGTAACCAGGAAGGGTTTGATAAGAGCTCAAAAGCACTTGAGCACTTTTTCTAATGCTGGAGAAAACTGTGAGAAGCGCAGTTGGAACTATATAGCCCATTTAAAGCAAGCTCCTCACTTCCATAAGCATATAGAAATTTTCGGGATACCAGAATTACACGAGTCACCTCAAATATTCATCACAAATACTATTTGATAGGACTGTAGGTAGAAAGCTATTAGTATTAAAGACAAATTTAAGCAGGTTTTATTTTTATTTATTGTGTAATTTGACTTAGTGTTTACTTTCTGAGGTTGGTAAATTACATGTATTGAATGTTATGAACAAAAGCAAACAGTTTTGGGTATAATTTTTTTTGTTGAGTTACACTGTTTTAAAGGTATCACCAATTTGATCTCATGTCTCCTCAAAAAAAACAGACTGCGCCTAATGGCTGGTAATCTTACCACTTTGGGAGGCTGAGGCAGCAGGTTCACTTGAGCCCAAGAGTTTGAGACCAGCCTGGGCAACATAGTGAGACCCCATCTCTACAAAGTAAATGTATCATCAAAATGTTTTTCTGAAGTAGTTTTTTTATAAATATACTATCTCCTTCCCAAACTATTTTAGGCTATCTAATACTTTCAGTCTTAAACTTTGACCTTCTCTAGTACACTTGCCTTTCATTTCTCAATATTCCCAGTCAGGTAGTGGTACGTACTGTACACAGTACAACATGTTCACTTTAGGGTAGAAAATGTATTAATCAGTGTGCCTATTGCATAGTTGATGGTCATTTCTGCTCTCCTAAACACACAACTCTTTAAAAAGAAAGTTTGTTGGCTGGGCACAGTGGCTCACGGCTGTAATTCCAGCACTTTGGGAGGCCGAGGCGGATCACTTGAGGTCAGGAGTTCGTGACCAACCTGGGCAACGTGGCGAAACCCCATCTCTCCTAAAAATACAAAAATTAGCCAGGCGTGGTGGTGTGCTCCTGGAATCCCAGCTACTCAGGAGCCTGAGGCAGGAGAATCACTTGAACCCGGGAGGCGGAGGTTGCAGTGAGGTGAGATTGTGCCCCTGCACTCCGGCCTGGGCGACAAAGCGAGACTTCGTCTCAAAAAAAAAAAAAAAAAGTTTCTGTCTATTGAATATGAGAATGATAGCATTTTTATTTTTTAATTTTTTTTTTTGAGACAGTTTCACTCTTGTTGCCTAGGCTGGAGTGCAGTGGCGCAACCTCCGTCTAGTATGACTTCACTAACAAGTTCATTTTATTGATAACTCTGCCATGATGTCATTAGTTGTTGGTGTTTGACTTTTGGAAGACTGATAGGAAAAATGTACAGTAATTTTTCCTTAATAAATCTGTACCTAAACTTTCATTAAATTTTCAAGGTCCAAATTTGTTTGAGAAAAATATTAATGTTACTTAATGTATAGCAACAATTGCATGAAGTGCCAAAAGAGTTCCAATACCTGATCTTTAAGGGATTATTAAGTTCAGAATTTTGTGAAGAAATAGAAGTTAATAAACAGTTATTTGATTTGTAATTGTCTTGTGATAACCTATTTTAATAAAATTTTAAAAACATGTTATTTTAATAAAATTATATGTTTAGGTAATAAACTAATTAGGGAAGGGCCCTGGGGTTGCTAATGAACAAATAAAACTTGAGTAATAGATTTTTCTGAAAGTTTCAATTTGATCATAGCTAAAATGGATTTTGGTAGGTTCCTTACACCTATCAGTTATGTAGAAGATAGCTATTCTGTGGCATTCGGGACCTGTTCTCTTTATTGTATGTTTAGGTTTTGACTCTTGGATTTATATTTCAAGTCATTCCTGGGAGTTACTGTTTAGAATTATATGCTTCTGTACATAAAGATTATGCTAGTTTTGAAGTACAGGTAAACTGTAAAGGCAGGTGAATTAAAATTTTACTTTGGGGATTATTTTGAGGTTTTACAGGTAATTTTTACTCTTGAGTATAAAAATACAAGTAGAAATTTGAAATAAACCTTGACCTTTAAAAGAAATGTTATTTGTTCCTTTCTTGAATGAATAACAGATAGTATTAGCATAGATACGGTTTTCTTTTCTGCATTTTACTTCTAGCAAACATTTTAAGTGCTATTAGATTTTTAAATTTCTTGAAAGTTATACATAGATAATCTTACACTATGCATCTTCCAGTGTTGAGCTTTTCGTTAAATCGTATAATAGAAAGGTGACTACTGCTAATTAAACAGTGGGAATTTATGCACCTAATGGTGGTGTTAAAAGATACCCATAGCAGAGAATGTAATATAAACAAATACATATCTCCCAGTCCTTTAATTTTCTTGTAACTTATATTAGGTGAAAGATGCAATGTGTCTGAACGCTGATATATGTATTTCTAGATATTTCTACATTCTGTTTAAAAACAGTAAAATTGAAATGTCTTTATCAATTGTGCTATTTGTAGGTGGAGACTCCCTGATCTATTTTTGTCATTAGGTTGATCTAGGTTAGCGCTGTATACTATTTTCATAAAATCAGTTAGTGTGGTACGAACCTTCTGATAGGTATTAGATGAGTTCCTCTACAAACCAGTAATATTTAAATAAGAAAGAATGCAGTTAGGAGGCAATTGTAGTAGCCCTGGCAAAGGATGATGGAGCCTTGAACCAAAATACTGATTGTAGAGATGGAGGAAAAATTAGGCAGTATTTAAATGGTAGAATTCGAGACTTGTTGGCAGATTTCAGATGGAAAGAGTTAAAAGTGGCTCTTGGGTGTTTGCTAGTATCTTTAGGGTTGCTTTGAGTATAGAATTCATCTTCATATGTTTTGCTTGTGATCAGCCAGGGGAGATATATCCTGTAGACAGCCAGAAATAAAGATATTTATTGAGCAAGATGAGTAGACTAAAGATATCTTCGTTGTAAGTGAGTATAGATGAAATGGCCAAGGAGTGGGAAAAAAAGGATAAAATTGGTCATATCTAGACATAAGAGACAGGAGTAAGAGCCTTTGGCAGTATGTGGTAGGAGGAAAATCAAAGTACTGTTACGAAGGCTAAGAGAAGTTTTGAGAGGTTTTCCATGCAGTTTTGGATGCTGCAAGAAAATGAGATCATCTTTATCTTGACATTTATTAAGTATTTGTTGGACATAGTTGTACGTGTTTCACACATACTAATTTTTTTATGAGGGATGACCAGGTGAACACCCCTTGTGGGCGTGGTATACTGTGTTGCTGCACATACTGGGCACATTAATGCCATTTCACAGAAATGAGGAAGCTGAGGCAGAAAAGGTTTAGTAACTTGTTCAGATTGCATTGCCAGAAGAAGGAACAGAGCTAGGAAATTCTAACCCAGTAGTCAAGTTACAAAGTCTCATTTTAGTTTTTATACCGCATGGCTTCACACTGAAACATACTTGATGGATTGGGTGACTGACTAGTGGTCATTGGTAAACTCAGCATTTTCAGGTGATGAGTTGGAGCTGAATGTCATTTTAAAATAGTGGATTGTTAGGAGGCCTTCCAAAATTTGGGGAGGGATAAGGGCAAACACTTTTTAACTAAGGTTTCAGTTTAGTTTTACGCTAAGCGATGTGAAGATATTTATGTGGTAATGGGCAAATGAGTGGAAGAATAGTTGAGTCCACAGAAGAGGTAATATGGAATGAAACTGGAAGGTGTATGCGAATTGGAGTAGGGATAAACAGGCAGGGAATAAATTGGCCTTAGACTGAAAAGAGGTACACCATTTCTTAAACATGTGTCACATACACATTTTCAAATGTATGGCTATGTTGGGAAAGCTTAATGGCCCCATGAACTTGGAAACTTTTTGTATTCGTTTGCTGATAGGGTCTAATATCTTCTGGAAAACGACTTACTTGGAAAATACTAGCTGTATTATTTACTCATTGGTAGAACTTTGCAGTATCAAAGTTAGTCTGTTTTAGTTTCTTCCTTTTTTTTTTTTTTTTTTGAGATGAGTCTCGCTCTGTGTGCCCAACCTGGAGTGCAGTGGCAAGATCTCTGCTCACTGCAGCTTCTACCTCTTGGGTTCAAGCAGTTCTGCTGCAGCCTCCCAAGTAGCTGGGACTACAGGTGCACGCTGCCACACCCAGCTAATTGTGTGTGTGTGTGTGTTTTAGTAGAGATGGGGTTTCACCATGTTGGCTCAGGCTGGTCTCAAACTTCTCCTGAGCACAGGCAGTCCACCCACCTCGGCCTCGCAAAGTGCTAGGATTACAGGTGTGAGCCCCTGCACCTGGCCTGTTAATCTGTAAATGGTGAATTAAGCCAGGTAGTCTGGAGTGTTGCACCAGCAGGTTACCATGTAATGTAGTGATGTACTAGAAGGAACATATAGCTGGGCACAGTGGCTCATGCCCTGTAATCCCAGCACTTTGGGAGGCTGAGGCGGCGGGTGGATCACCTGAGGTTGGGAGTTTGAGACCAGCCTGACCAACATGGAGAAACCCAGTCTCTGCTAAAAATACAAAATTAGCTGGGCGTGGTGGTGCATGCCTGTAATCCCAGCTACTTGGGAGACTGAGGCAGGAGAATTGCTTGATCCTGGGAGGAAGAGGTTGCGGTGGGCCGAGATTGCACCATTGCACTCCAGCTTGGGCAACAAGAGCGAAACTCCGTCTCAAAAAAAAAAAAAAAAAAAACAACAAGAAGGAACATACTATCACAACAAGATCTTAAGGAATAATCTGTTTCACTGTATAAGGTTGGGGTTTTAATATTCCAGAGAAAGCTCAAAATGATCGTTGTTCTCAGTGACATACATTTAGCTAAAACTGGACATTGATATCTTGATTGCCCATTGTTACAGACTGTTTATATAGTCCCTTCTCCTGCCTTATTAGAAAGGGAAAGTAGCCTGTTTTAATTTAGTAGGTGATTGATTTAGACTTAGTGGCTGACTCTAACTAAACATAGTATACAGAAACAGTCTAATTACTCTGTAGAAATACATATTTGGGTACTAATAGTCTTATTTTTGTTTTGTTAGGTTAGGTCTGTAATTTTGAATTATGTTCCGCAGAGCAGCTTCAATGACAAATAGAGGAGCCAGTCATTTGGGGATTTAGTTCTTTTCCTCTGTAAACCTAGGATAATTTTACTTAGATCAGCATAAAAGTACAGTCGTATGATTGGCCAAAGATATATTTGAAATATTATCATAAGGTATCATAAAGATTAGGTAATCTTTAGGAATCAAAGTCACATTTCAGATGCTACCTCCATTGGTATTTTTCCTTTTTTTGGGTTTTTCTGAGACATGGGGTCTTACAGTTTGGCCAGGCTGAAGTGCAGTGGCTGTTCACTGGCACGATCCCACCACTGAGTAGGCTTTAAGAGTTAATACTTTTCATTTAGGTTACATTTTATTGCTAATCTCTGTATTTGGATTGTGGTCTTTCTTTCAAACAGAATTCAAAGAAGCTTTTTCACTGTTTGACAAAGATGGTGATGGAACTATAACAACAAAGGAATTGGGAACTGTAATGAGGTCTCTTGGGCAGAATCCCACAGAAGCAGAGTTACAGGACATGATTAATGAAGTAGATGCTGATGGTAAGTCTTTAATTTTTGGGGGTGGGAGGGGTTGAAGAAATGATATTTATAATTGTATTTGATGTTTCAACTAAACCATTTCAGGTAATGGCACAATTGACTTCCCTGAATTTCTGACAATGATGGCAAGAAAAATGAAAGACACAGACAGTGAAGAAGAAATTAGAGAAGCATTCCGTGTGTTTGATAAGGTAGGTCAAGGACTGGATACGTTACATTTTGAGGATGAAATGAAGATACCAGGACTCATTATGAAGACTTGTTTGTTTGTTTGTTTTGATGATTTACCAATATATTTTAATTATCAAGCAAAAGCTTTTTAAGAATTCTGTATAGATTTTCTAATACATGTATTGCATTAATCTTGTCAAAGGAGGTGTCACTTGACTTTGGGACTTAGGAAATAGTGATTTCAATATAGGACATTTTGCTTGGTTCTTAATGACATTTGTAGGTCAACTGTGTGTGTAGATTTGTATGCATTTCTAAAGTATGTTTTTCCCCCAATGCAAAATTTAGTAGTAAACTTAATAAATTTCCATTCCAACTCTCAAGTCTGTAATTTTACTCAGAAACTATACTAAATTTTTTGCTAGGATGGCAATGGCTATATTAGTGCTGCAGAACTTCGCCATGTGATGACAAACCTTGGAGAGAAGTTAACAGATGAAGAAGTTGATGAAATGATCAGGGAAGCAGATATTGATGGTGATGGTCAAGTAAACTATGAAGGTAAATCTTTCAGTCTCACCACCTCATTCTTTACTTTGATTTTTAAGATGAGAGGTGCTTGTTAGGTAACTATCAAAGTTAGTGACCCTTCCCCCCAAATTAGGATGCTAAAACAGCTACTTATATTTAACCTTTTTAAAATTCAGAGTGTTGTCTTCAGACTAGACAATATTGCTCTGACCTGAGAACTTAATTTACAAATATTTACTATCAGGTTCTACTCCTACACCTGGAATCAGCATTTTAACCAGATTCTTGGTTGATTCATATGTAAAGTTAGAAACACTGTACAGTGTTTGTGTTGGATTGTGGAACAATGGAAAGCAAACTTATTCTGAGTTTCCTAAAATGAAATTAATGTGACTTTCTTTCCCCGCACTGTATTATCTTTTTTCTTTAATTGGCTTTAGTCTGAAACTGAAGTTTACATGTGCTTCAGAAGTATCGTATGTATTAACTTTGAGATGGCCATATCATGAAGCAAGGCAAATAGAAATTGAAGGATTTTCAGTAAAACTTTGTATTTTTTTCATGATGTAACTGCTTAGAAAAGAGCATAAAACTGAATTTACATTATTGTCTTGTATTCCAGCAGACTTAAAATTCAAGTCTAAACTAAGATAGAGCCAAGAATGCTCTTTTTATATTAGCTTATCTAAAGCATTAATTTGGCTCTTACTAATAATCCTGAATAGTTACGGTTAATGAAGTTCCAACCTGGGGAATAAACTCGCTTCCCTCTGTACTTAATGGTAATTCTAAGGAAAGAGAGGAATGGAAAGAGTACTCAGTGATTGAGTAAATGTGATTTTTTTTTTTTGTCTTTTGCTATTGACTCAATTTTTTTGTGTACTTCTTCTTTTTCAGAGTTTGTACAAATGATGACAGCAAAGTGAAGACCTTGTACAGAATGTGTTAAATTTCTTGTACAAAATTGTTTATTTGCCTTTTCTTTGTTTGTAACTTATCTGTAAAAGGTTTCTCCCTACTGTCAAAAAAATATGCATGTATAGTAATTAGGACTTCATTCCTCCATGTTTTCTTCCCTTATCTTACTGTCATTGTCCTGAAACCTTATTTTAGAAAATTGATCAAGTAACATGTTGCATGTGGCTTACTCTGGATATATCTAAGCCCTTCTGCACATCTGAAGTTAGATGGAGTTGGTCAAATGAGGGAACATCTGGGTTATGCCTTTTTTTAAAGTAGTTTTCTTTAGGAACTGTCAGCATGTTGTTGTTGAAGTGTGGAGTTGTAACTCTGCGTGGACTATGGACAGTCAACAATATGTACTTAAAAGTTGCACTATTGCAAAACGGGTGTATTATCCAGGTACTCGTACACTATTTTTTTGTACTGCTGGTCCTGTACCAGAAACATTTTCTTTTATTGTTACTTGCTTTTTAAACTTTGTTTAGCCACTTAAAATCTGCTTATGGCACAATTTGCCTCAAAATCCATTCCAAGTTGTATATTTGTTTTCCAATAAAAAAATTACAATTTACCCAATGGTTGCTCTACATCTGAGTCATTTAACTGTTAAAGTCTAATAATTTTGAAAATAAAATATGGCATTGGTTTCTCCTTGGTATAATCTAGATAATTTTTTCTCGTGTGGGGAAGTGTATGGAGATGGGTGGCAGAAATAGTGAAGGTGGGAAGGGAAGGAGAAAAGGATTGGAAAAGTGAGAAAAGAGGGAGGGTAGCACAGAAAATAAGAGGAACAAAATAAGGAGTGTGTAACTAAGGAGAGATCGGGGAGGAAGACCGAAAAGATGGGGATCTGTGGGGCTGGCTTAGTGTGGTCACTTTTTAGGGGCCGCCATCATGCATGCCCTTCCTCCACCACCATGCCTGTCATATTGTGCTACTGTGTTAGGCCCACAACACCTGTGGGTCCCCTCTGTGCCCACAGAACAAGATGGTGGCAGTCACGGGAAAAGAGGGGCAAGTTTTTTGTTTTGTTTCTTTATCCAGATTGTATTTGACAACTTCAAAAGGCTCAAATGAAAGACTCAAAAACTTAAGTGTACCTAGCATGGGAATTGGCATAAAGAAGGTATTTACTGTTTCCTACCTTTATATTTTTCAACTTTGGCATTTGTCCACCTTGACTTAAGCTGTGCAATGATGTTTTAAATGTTTGCATGTTAAAAAAAAAAAAACAAAACACCAAATCTAGTTGGGGTGAGCATCCCTATAGTTTTTACTTCTATTAGCTAATATTTTATTCATTATGCTTTTTAATTCTATAAGATGAGAATTTTCAGCTTGCCCATCTGTAACATTTTACAAAAAAGATGTCTTTAGGAGTAAATTGGCAATGACTACACCTGTTTTAGTTTTTGCTGGCCTCTATCATTGCTTTCTCTATTATCTGAGCTACTCCAAAGGTGGTTATCAGGGTTTTTATTTTTTAAAACTACCTTTTAAATGCTTAATGAAAGATTCCATAGCAAACCAGAGCCAAGATTAAAACATTGAGTGTAATTGTTACCTGGTTATTATAGCCACACGGTCTTTAATTTCCCAGGGGTAATTCATTATTTGGCAGGTTACTGCCCCATTGACTATTTTAATACTACTATTAGTGTGTTTTAGAGCAAGGGAAGTTACAGGCACTGATAGTCCTAATGGTATCACATGAAACTCAGGTAATCAGTTAAATAGGAAGATTTTAGATGTGTACTCTACTCCCCTTAATTGGATGTAGTAAGTTTTGTCGAAAGGAAATCCAAACAAGGTTGTTTTTATTTTGTAGAGACAGGGACTCATTATGTTGCCCAGGTTGGTCTTGAACTCCTGGGCTCAAGTGATCCTCCCACCTCATCCAAAGTGCTGGGATTATGAGTGGGGCTTTTTAAAAAGTTAAGTGAAGTAATGAAAGGCACTTAGCATTGTCCTTGGCATTTGCATTAAGTGTTCCATTAAGTATGCTATTAAACCAGTTATGACCCTGAAAAATGAGGGACTTGGGCAGTCAATTGGTGTTTTTCCAGTATCAACAATGAGGTTTATATAAATTGATATCAAGGTATATGTAACAAGGACAACAAATGTAGGAGAAACATTTTTTGGGCTCTTGTATGTCATAATTGGTCACTTCTATTGTTGAAATCTTTACAAAAGTCATGAAGTCTTGGCATCTTGATTTTACAGGAAACAAGTGTAGAATGATTGTATAATTTAGCTGTGGTCATAATGAGCTGGGTTCAAATCTCAGTTCCAGTGCTTCCTACAACATAATCCTATTGTAATCCAATTTTATTAACCCCTTCTCTATAGACAAGGACTGTGATATCACCTTCAAGTTTTTTTTTTTTTTTTTTTTTTTGAGATGGACTGCCGCACTGTTGTCTGGGCTGGAGTGCAGTGGCACAATGTCAGCCCACTGCAGCTTCCTCCTCCCGGGTTCAAGCAATTCTGCGTCAGCCTCCCGAGTAGCTGGGATTACAGGCGCCTGCCAGTACACCCGGTTAATTTTTTGTATTTTCAGAAGAGACGGGGTTTTACTATGTTGGCCAGGCTGGTCTCGAACTCCTGACCTTGTGATCCGCCCACCTTGGCCTCCCAAAGTGCTGGGATTACAGGTGTGAGCCACTGCGCCCAGCCCCACCTTCAAGTTTAACCATACTATTAGTGTTATATTAATAGGATTGTGCTATTGTACCAACCAGAATACTGTCTGGCATGTTTGCTCTTAGATGATTCTCCCAATAAACCATCACTATTGCAGTTAAATATGACCCTTGGTGTAACGTATTTTCCTAAAATTTTTAGAAGACGGCAACAATTTTAAAGATCTGATACATAACAGGCACTGTTGAGCTCTTACAGATTTGTATTCTCAAGAGAAATGTCTCTCCCCCTTTCTGAAACTTAGGATAATCTGGAAATAAATCTTAGTGATACTATATAAGACAATGTTTTCTTAAAGGAACATTTTGTTTATCCTATGTGCTTAATCTGCTTTTTGATAGTCCTTGAAGTCATTGACCCATGCTGTTTCTATTTTTGAGATACTTAAACTATTTTCTCATCTAGATGTTCCCATCTCTAATGTCACACCTTGTATGGGTTTCTGGACTTCTCTGTACCTTTCATATTCTTTTAGTCTCGAGGGTACCAGTCCCTAGTCTGCTGAGCCAGTTTTACAGGCTCAGCCAAAATAAGAAAATGAAATGAGGCACAGGGAATGGACTTGATTAATCTCTTAACATTTGTGAGAACTTTGGTATTGCCTCTTCGCTTTCTAATTTCAGTTGTTCATTTTAAACCTAGTGCCTGTTAAGGCTATCTTAAATGAATTTAGAATCCCAGTATTTTAAGAAACTAGAAGTCCTCTAGTCTCTTGCTCTTCAAAAAGTCACCCATAGAATCACCCAGGAGCTTGTTGGAAAAGCAGAATCTTAGGTCCTGCCTCAGAATTGGAATCAATCTGCTTTTTAAACAAGATCATCAGATATTTTGTATGCATATCAATTTTTGAAAAGCATTGCTGTAATCTAGTCTTTGGTTTACTTAGAGGGGAAAACCAGTCAGTGGTTTATTCAACAAATATTTTAGTCCTTGTGTTCAAAGGGGTCAATTAAAAAACAACCCCGTGTTTTGGGTGTTTAAAATTAGAGGAGAAACGATTTGTCATGAAAGGAATCTTCCAACAATGATAGTCACGGGGTCCTTTGGGACTTGGTGGATTAGGCTTAGAGGTCTACTCAGAGGAGTTGACTTGAGATTTTCCAGGTGGTCAAAGAAAGGAATAGCATTTCATGCAGAAGAGCTAGCATATGTGAAGACAAATAGAAATGTGAAGATGGCATGTTTGGGGTTTTTGCAAGCATGATACAGCAGAGCATGCCATCCTAATAAGGGAGAGAAGTGGCCGGGCGTGGTGGCTGATGCCTGTAATCTCAATAATTTGGGGAGCCGAGGTGGGTGGATCGCGAGGTCAGGAGTTCAAGACCAGCCTGACCAATATGGTGAAACCCTGTCTCTACTAAAAATACAAAAATTTGCTGGGTGTGGTGGCGGGCGCCTGTAGTCCCAGCTACTCTGGAAGCCGAGGTTGCAGTGAGCTGAGATTGTGCCACTGCACTCCAGCCTGGGCAACACAGTGAGACTTCGTTTCAAAAAAAAAAGAAAAGAGAAAAGTGAGAGATTGGATTGTAAATGTTGCTTTTGTCCTAAAGGTAATGACAACTCACATTTACTGACTGCATTGTGCCAGACATGGCTGTAAACATTTCAAGTTAATCTGCTTTATAACCTATGTGGATAGGTACCAATTTTATTAACCCCTTCTCTATAGACAAGGAAACAAGTACAGAATAAGTCAGCATATGCAACCAGCGTCCAAGTCCTGGTAGTCAAGGGAGGAGAGTGATTCAAGAATGAGGGAATAATCAATGCAGCAATGAAAATTGAAGGCCAAGTTTCATAAGAGCTGAAAATCCCCATTGGATTTGGCACTTGGATCACTGGTGAGTTGAAGTGCAATTTTAATTAAAAGTTGTGTGCAGGCCAGATTAAGATGTTTTTAGGAAAGTATGGGAAGTGAGAAAAGAGTCCATATTAGTCTTGAAAGTTTGTAAAGGGAAGCAGAAACTTCGTGGTATAGGGCAGTGGAGCTCTAGAGTCAGGTTTGGATTTTAATTCTGGTTCTGCCATTTGTGTGTGATGCTGAGTGAACTGTGCTAAACGTCCAAGGAAACCTGTGTTTCCTCATCCAGAAAATGGGACTAATACCTACTTTGTAGGGTTGGTGTGAAGATTAAATAACGTATGTGAAGTCCCGGGAATACAGTAGGTACTGTATAAAATGAAATTAAGGTTGTGGAGGGTGTGTTTTTAAAGGTGAGAATGTTCCTAGGTTAAAAAGAAGGTACAGATTAGAGAGGCTGACAATAAAAAGGGTCTATACTGAAAAGAATGGGGTGGTCTGTGGTTTCACAGCTATTGAAACCCGCTGTGTCTTGTGCTCACTCCACTCTGCAAGTCAGAGACAAGAGAAGTCAGCCCCAGAGTTTCTATTTGGAAGAGCTTAGAAACAACCTTAGAAAGTGGGTGCTAAGGCAGATTTCTGTAAGTATGCCTACCAAGCACACTGCCTCCCTGTCGGGTGTGTGATTGGGGGTGGACTGGAACGGAACTGATGAAGATTGTGGGTACGCTGAAGCCCTTAACAAGCCTCCCTTTTCGCAGATCCTTACCCGAGGGCTCTCTGGCAACTCCAGAGCCCTCTAGATTTTCTTCTCACATGCGTTCTTAACCGTCTCTTTTCTAGGGTTTTCCTCTGCGCAGGTCTTCGCGCGGGACCTCAAAGTGCGTGCCCGCTTCCCTTCCCCCAGCACTAAAGATAAATCTGGCGGTCCCAGCGCGCGCGCGCGCGCGCGCGCGGAGCCCGCAGGCCACACCCGCCTCCTAGCAACCGGACGCCAGGCTCAGCCTAGGGAGAGAGGAGGCCACCATGGACCAGCCAGCCGTCGCCACCGCCTCCACCACACTAAGGGAGGACCTGGTGCGTGGAGAATCGTTCATCACAGCCTCGGTAAGATCGTCTGCACCTTGCCGGCCTGGCTCCTGCTCCCCTCACCAGGCCCGCTGCCCTTTTCCCACCGCTCTCTAATCCCAGGCCTTGTGCCCTTCTGGTTCCCTCTTCCTACCCTTCTCTCCCTGCCCTCACGTACGTCTCCACCTGCGGACCTTCCTTCCTGGTCTTTATTGGACATTTCCTTTGTTTTCTTTCTTTTCGCCTTGCTTCTTCCTTTTTTCTTCTTCGCCCTTTGTTTTCTGTATTTTTCCCTTCTTCCCACTACTAATTAAACTGGACAACTGGTTTAGTATGGTGATTGGATTTCTTTCCCTCTTTGCTCCATCTGCTGGAAGACTGGGTTTTTCCTTCTGTGGTCTTACTAGACACGTTTTGCTCCGCCTCCTACTTTAGTATGTATAAAAATATTTGAAGCTACCTTTGCTACATTTTTCTTTTGGAGTCTCGATCTGTCACCCAGGCAGGAGTGCAGTGGTGTGATCTCGGCTGACTGCAACCTCCACCTCCCGGGTTCAAGGGATTCTCCTGCCTCAGCCTCCCGCGTAGCTGGGCTTACAGGCATGCACCGCCATGCCTGGCCTTTGTTACGTTTTTAAATAAATGTGGGTGAGGGTTGTTTAACCTAATCTTTTATCTTTCCCCTTAGAGTGAATTTAAAATGGTAGATAAGTGGAATTTAGATCACCTGTCTTGGGCAAAACAAAACAGCAGCTGCCAATTGTCTTCCATTAGATTGATCATGTTTTTTTCCCTCTCCTTCCCATCTCATTTTCCTTATTCTGGGGTAGGGGTGGGAGACCTGGCTTGACTTGCCTGAGAAAGTTTAATTTCTGTGACTATAAAAGTGCCACAGAGAAGATTCAACATAAATCTCACGAAGAAGTATCAAGGAAGAAGCTCAGCTTTAGCAGTGTGCATGAGACAATGTTTTTTAGAGAAATTCACATATATCATAATAAAATAAAACCCAGTGGTACTCATAAGTACAGTAGATTTAAGTTACTAGACAGGAAGAATGAATTATATCAGTTTTACTGATTAGATTATTACTTTTAATGCAGTCTTGCTTGACGACCTATATTTTATAGTAATAAAGGCATTATAAATGAAAAGGGAGCTCAACATATTAATGATTTTACCTAGGACAAACAGCACAAAAGGAATATACTAAACGGTTGTGTTCTGTGGACAGTGGGCTGAAATAAATATGAAATAATAATGGATGAATGGGTATAGAGTACTAAATATGAAGACAACAGCTTCCTTGGAAACTGAGGAATACCAAAATAATCTGCTTCTTAACTTGGCAGATGAGATGTTAAAAATTAAAGCTACATTTATTGAGCACTGATTGTAGATGCAAGTCTTTATATGTACAATGCCTTACTCTTTTTTTTTTCCCCCTGAGGTGGCTTCTCGCTTTGTCACCCAGGCTGGAGTTGCAGTGACACGATCTCAGCCCACTGCAACCTCCACCTCCCAAGTTCAAGTGATTCTCGTGCCTCAGCCTCCTGAGTAGGGATTACAGCCTTCTGAGTAGGGATTACAGGCATGTTCCAGCACGCCCAGCTAATTTTTTTGTATTTTTAGTACAGACAGGGTTTTACCATGTTGGCCAGGCTGGTCTTAAACTCCTGGCCTCAAGTGATCCACCCAAGTTGGCCTCCCAAAGTGCTGGGATTACAGGTGTGAGCCACCACGTCTGGCATACAATGCTTTATTCTCATGGCAACTCTGGTAGTGCCTTATTTTTATACTACTGTGAGGAAGCATGAGAGTTGAGTAACTTACCCAGTGTACCTAGCTGGTAAGTGGCAGAGCTGAGTTCCAGCCTAAGTCTGTCTGGCTTCAAGCCCAACTCTTTTCTTCCTAAGAACACCACATTTCATCACATTTAATATATGTACAACATCTCTGTGAGATGCGAATGTTTATTACTCTAATTTTATCAAAGAGAATTTAGTTATTTGAAAGGACTTAAGATCATAAAATAACAATTTAAGGAAAATGGGCAAATTTATTATTATGTAGCTTTTATTTTAATGAAGGCTTGTCAGTTGGGTATGGGTGTGAATTTCTTCAAACAAATGTTTTATAACTTATATTTAATTTCAAGGGATCACCTCTCAAATGAATAAGCATACTTTGTGTTTGTTAATAGAAACCAGCCCGAAAGACTTCCTCTTTTGAAAGAGAAGGATGGTGGAGAATAGCATTAACAGTATGTACATTGTTCAGTCTTTCCTATTCACATTATTCCTATTCCATTAATATTTTAATCCGTTATACCTTTTAAGACTAACACTTAATTGAAGAAAACAGTAATTGTTCAGATCTGCATGGACCTCATTTCATACTTAAAATTTTAGTGTCAGCATATGAATGAGAAACTAACTTAATTTTGAATGCAATAGAAGCTTGGAAAAGTTAAACAATTCTAGAAATCTAGGTGCTTTACAGAACATCTAGATAAGGCTAACCTATGATCTTATGATCTGGGTGAGATTGCAAAACAAAAAAAGCATGCATTCTGGAAAGGTGTTTTGGTTTCAGTTTTTATTTTATATGGTATAGACCTTATGCAAATGGTTCTTAATATGGTCAATATGATGTGAAAGCAAAATGGTAATATATGGAAGAAAAATGACCAGAAGATCCCCCTCCAGAGAATTTCTATATTACAGACATATTTTCTGTCAATGCCCTTCAATAATAGAGGGACTTCATGGGTCAAAGCCTTCTTGGAATTGCAGTAATTTTAATGGCAGAACTGAGCTGAGTGCTTAGTGGAAAGATGGCCACAAAAGCAGCAGTGGCTAAACGTTCAGTTCTGGCCATTCAGCCACACTGGTTGTAATTTGAAAGTACCAAACCTCTTATTGGACTAACTAGGCCATATGCTCTGCCAGTTTATCCTGGTCTCATGTCATTATCCTTTAGCTTCCCACTTGAGGGCTAGAGAGAAACACAGTATTGGCTAAACAGATGTAGGATAGTTTCTAGTTAGCCAAGAAACTATCCTGAGTGGTCTCACTAGAGGTCTGAGATTCATAGTCAAGGTTGAATCCCAAAGTTGAATCACCAAAGTTGCCTTCTAAAAAGTTAAATTTCGGCCGGGCACGGTGGCTCATGCCTGTAATCCCAGCACTTTGGGAGGCCAATGCGGGCAGATCACGAGGTCAGGAGATCTAGACCATCCTAGCTAACGTGGTGAAACCCTGTCTCTACTAAAAATATATATTAAAAAAAAAGTTAAATTTCAACTCTAACCCATTTGCTATAATTCATCAATTATTTCAGAAAGGAAATAATCATGATTTTGAAATACTCTTCTGTCAAGAGTGTTTACTGTATTTGATACAATTTCATTAAACTTGAAAACAAAGAGAAATGTTACTTGGGGGCTTCCCATCCAAGAATGGTGTTTTAGGAGAAGTTACGTGTTTATACAGTCTTAAAACTGATGTCAATTTTCCACAGAATACTCCTATACCTGGCACTTACCACTTGAAAACTTTTATTGAAGAATCCCTGTTAAATCCAGTGATAGCAACCTACAATTTTAAAAACGAAGGAAGGAAAAAACCACCTCTTGTGCAAAGGAACAATCCAGTCCTAAATGATCTTCCGCAGTATATGCCTCCTGGCTTCCTGGACCTGTTAAAGAAGCAAGCGGCTACTTACTCATTCAAAGACAAACCACGGCCAAGCCCCAGCACACTAGTTGACAAAGATCAGGTAAAGCACTACTAGCAGATTGCTTTGTGTGGGAAAGCTACTAAGAGCCCCTGAGGAAAGTATTTTTATACATAGAGTATATCTTCCCCCAGGAGAAATGGAAAACTTTCAAGATGTCTTATTTCCTATAGAAATCAAACAAGGACTGCCTGATTTGCAAATGTTTCCAGCAAGATTTTTCCCTGTAATGTCTTCTTAATCTAAGGGGAGTACATGGGGAGAAATGTTTCCCTCTTGGGCAACTCTTGGTGGGATTCCCCTAGCCTGGAGAGCCCCTAGGATCTTATCTGTCACTGGGTTATGCTCTGATCTCTTCAAGCAGTATATGTGGTGAACCTTCTTTTAAAGAGAAAACCGTGCCCCTCTGGGCATATCCTTATTAGAGCATAAATATAACTACACTCTACAGGGAAGCTTTTAAAAACTTAGAAATGACCCATCTCTACAAAAAATAAAGAAAAATAGCCAGGTGTAGTAGCGCATGCCTGTGGTCCCAACTACTATGGAAGCTGAGGTAGGAGGATCACTTGAGCCCAGGAGTTGTAGATTAGCCTGGGCAATATAACAAGACCTCAACTCTTTAAAAAAAAAAAAAATGAGCTACTTGGGAAGTCAGGGCAGGAGGATCCCTTGAGCCTGGGAGTTTGAGGCTGCAGTGAGCTATGATTATGCGACTGTACCCCAGCCTGGGTGACAGAGTGACATGCTGTCTCTAAAAATATTTTTTTTAATTAAAAAAAAAAAAGAAAAGTAGTGAGCACGTGGTCCCAGGAGGGTCAGCTTCTAAGCTCCACCAGTTCGTTCATAGCATTGATAATAAAGAGCACTACTGAGCTCACAGCCCTGCACTAGGCTCTGTGGAAGGAAGATGTTCCTGACCCGGAGGTATTTAAGCAACAATACAGGACAAAGTTTATCAAGTGCGCAGACGAATAGTGGAGCTGGAAATGCCAAAGGAGAGTTCAAGTGCCAAAGGAGGCTGGATTAAAAGGCTGGAAAGCTCCATGGCTTAAGTAGAACTTAACTGGACCTTCACTAATATATGTCTTTTATGTATTAGTGAAGAGCCAAGTATAATACATGGCTTTTAATGGTTTACTACGGGCTTCCATGTATATTATCTTAATTGCTTCCTTCTTAAGCATTCTGAAATAGGTAGAACAGATATTAACTTCATTTTACATGCAAGAAAACTAAGGTGAGTAGAGACTAAGTAACTTGTCCAAAGGCACATTGCTAATACTTAAGTAGGTGAAGCAGCACTTTTTACTGAGGGCTTCTGTACCAAAATTTAGTCCTCTTTCCAGTCTACCATGTGCCCCTCACCTTGAATGAGGAGCAGGGTTTGGGTAGATGGAATCCAAAGGAGGTATTTCAAGGGAGGAGTATAGCATTGTTGAAGGCATGGAAATGTCAGGAACACGGTCTGTTCAAGGGATAGAGTTGTGACTTGGACTTCGTTAACTTGGGACTTTGGGTACTTGTCTCAGTTCTCTGTGCATTAATATTTCCCATTTATAAAGAAGCGAATAATAGTATCAATCTTCGTAACTTCATCAGAATATTATTGTGATAACCTGAGAGAAATGTATTACAGCCAGAGGTTGAATTAAGTACAAGGGGTTGTAATTACTAAAGTGGACACGAAATTTTCAGCAGGATGAACACATGTCAAATCAAACCTTTCTACTACTTTGCAAATTATAGCTTTGAAACAGAACAGAATGATAAGTGTTCATTGGGTATATCTTATCCTGTTTGCTTCAGTGGTTGCATACAAACTGTAAATTATACTAGCACCTTTATGGCTTGCTACCAGGTAACCAGGCTACATGTGAAATTGTTCTGGTTATCTCAAATGCAGAGTCTTTCTTTCTTATTCTCTTCTGACATTTTCTTTTCTGCTTCCTCTCTTCTCGCTTTTACAAGTCCCTGAAAATCAGCCAAAGGCCCAGTGTTGAAAGGAGAAAACATACAAGGTTGGAGTTACTCAAAACTAAAAATTTTAAAAGACCAAAAGAATTTGGCTTACTTAGGAGGATGGATAAAACCCCCTGAAAACATAGTTTTTCTGTTACTTTCTTCTTTCCTCTCCACCTTCTACAAAGTTTTAAACTCTAGAAACTGGAAAGATTCAGTGTTTTTCTAATTTTCTATTTCAAAGATATATATGTTCACAAGGAGAAAGATAAACATTGTTTACTCACCAGTAAAATTCAAAATTCTAATATTTTAGTAGCAGAACTCAGAATAATTTGAATTTGGGGTAGATATAGTATATATTATTATTCATTAAGCTAGAACAGCATTCTCAAATTTTATGATTTTTCACAGAATATTCATTTTATATCTTTCAGTGGCTGCTTTTTATTTGCAATAAAGTTTTCACTATTTTTAGTATCTTTATTCTGAGGCATGTAACTCAACTCGAGAATCTACACTGAAGAGCCTTTCTATTTTTTTTTCAACTTTTATTTTAGATTCAGGTTTGAATCTATTTGAGATTCAGGTTTGAATGTGCAGGTTTGTTACCCGTGTATATTCCATGATGTTGAGGTTTGGGGTACAATTGATCCCATCACCCAAGTGCTGAGTGGCTAACTATTAGTACCAAATAGTTAGTTTTTCAACCCTGTCACCCCTACTAAAGAGTCTTATTAAGCATATATATATATATATATATATATAGGCTATGTGCAGTGGCTCACACCTATAATCCCAGCACTTTGGGAGGCCAAGACAGGTGGATCACTTGAGGCCAGGAGTTCGAGACTAGCCTGGCCAGCAGGTGAAACCCCATCTCTACTGTAAGAAAAATTAAAAAATTAGCTGGGCAGTGTGGCACAGGCCTGTAATCCCAGCTACTTGGGAGGCCGAGGCACGAGAATTGCTTGAACCCGGGAGGTGGAGGGTACAGTGAATTGAGATTGTGCCACTGCCCTCCAGCCTGCGCAACAGAGCAAGACCCTGTCTCAAAAAAAAAAAAGGAATATATAGGTATTTGAATGTGTGTGTGTACATGCATATACTTATCTATATTTGGCCCTTTTCAAAGAAGATTCGAGGTGGCTCCGTAATTTTTCTAATAACCTTTTTCTTAACAGATAAATAATATATTCACATTGTAGAATATATGTACACAAACGGGACCACCTTCTCCATATGTACAGTTTTATGACCTGCTTTTCCCACTAGTGTTGTAGTCCTCCACTGACCCCTGGGTTACTCCCCTTATTCCTTGATACTAGCCCCCTTCCCTCACTATCACTCTTTTCACTACTCATATAATAATTTCAACACACACGTAGATGATCTTTCAACAACCTGGCTTCTCAGTTTCTTGAACTTTCCGCTACCTCAGCCACTCACTCCTTAGATGTTTTTCAAGACCAAGAATTTCAACTCTACAATCTGTACATGAATCCCACTCTCTAATATACCAATCCTAACAATTTCTCCATTCCCCGCAGGCTACAATCCTAATCTATTGATTCTCCCACCTTTTCACTACGTCTCAACCCCCTTCTTCCTTGCAAAGCTCCAATCCCATAGTTAATCATTATAGTTATTCCCTGCATACACTGTCAATTCCCTTGCCTCTAACTGCTCATCTTTTACTTGTTTGGCAAAGCCACAACCCTGGTTATGTCTCTCTTTGTATTAGTACCTGCATCCATGTAGCTGCATGACTGGTCTCATGCTAAATTCTTCACCTCTAATGGGCACTGAATGGACTTCTCTAGTCTGTTTACTTTTCCGTTCTCTTGGGTGGTTTTATCTTGTATATCCTATTTATTTACTTATTTATAACACTGTCACCAAGGCTACAGTATAGTGGCACAATCATAGCTCACTGCAGCCTCAATTCCCCAGGCTCAAGCTATCCTCCCCCTCAGCTTCCTGAATAGCTGGGACTACAGGCACGCACCAGCCACCATGCCTGGATAATTTTTTAAATTTTTAGAAGAGGCGGTCTCATTTTGTTGCCCAGGCTGGTCTCAAACTCCTGAGCTCCAGTGATCCTCCCGCCTCATCCCCGCAAAGTGCTGGGATTACAGGCATGAGTCACGCACCCAGCCACTCTCCCCTCTTTTCAGACCTCCTATGCTTCCTCCCCCCATCCTCATTTTTGGTTTTTCTTCTCAGCTATTTTTTGCCATCTCTGCTCTTCCCTCATCTCCATCTTGGAGTGCCCCAGGCACTCAAACCTCTGCTCCATCTCTGCTCATTCCCTGAATGGTGATCTCATCCAGTCTCAGTCAAGGTTATGAACACCATCTATTTGTTGGTGATTACCAAATTTATATCTGCCACCTAGATTTTTTTCTTGAATTTCAAACTTGTATATCCAATTCTTTTTTTTTTTTTTTCCTGTAGAGATGGGGTCCCACTATGTTGCCCAGGCTGGTCTCAAACTCCTGGGCTCAAGCAGTCCTCCTGCCTTGGCCTCCCAAAGTGCTGAGATGACAGGAGTGAGCCACTGTGGTCAATTCCCTTTTTGATTTATCCATCGGTATGTTTAATCCTGGGTTTGTGAAGCTTGGCACTGCTGACATTTTAGGCAGGATAAATCTTTGTTGTGATTGGGTGGTGGGGGGTGCTGTTTTGTGCATTGTAGCACCTGGCCTCTACTCATTAAGTATCATTAGCAATCTACTCTTCCAGTTGTAACAACCAAAAATGTCTCTAGACATTGCCATGCTCCTGGTTCAGAACCACTAGGTTAAACCAATATGATAGTGAGTGTGATCTCTGAGTGGTTTTTCTCAAGGCCAGCAGGGATATTGTGAACTGTCTTCATTCTTGACTTTGTCTTACTACTCCCTGTCACTCTCTTCCTGACCCACTTGTCCTTCTGGCTGTATCTTGAACTTACCACTCACGCTCCAACCTCAAGGTATTTTCACTGTACCCTTTTTCTGGGATACTCTTATCCAAGATATCTGGATGGCCTACTCTCTGTCCTTCTTCAAGTCTTTGTTCAAGTGTCATGTTCTCAATGAGCCTCATTTAAATTTACTATTCAATGCTTCAGATCTTCCCTGTGTGGCTCTTGTATTTTTTTCTTGGCATCTATAGCTGTCAAGTGTACTATATAATTTACTTGCACTTTACATTGATTATTTGTTAACCTGCCTTCTCCCATGAATGAAGTTTCATGAGTACATGAATATTTATCTGTTTTGCTCATTATTATACTGTCTAGAACAGTGTCTGATGATTAATATTGGTTGAATCTGTGAATGAATTAATGATTATTCAAATACCTGAAATCTGACTGGGCCTTACTCATTTTGTTTTCTTATGTGTATGTGATTGTCTTTAACTGTGTATTGCTCATTACTCTTGAAAACGTATTTTTGTGAATTCCCCAAGGCCTTAGGTTTGCTTTTGCTTCTGTTAATATTTAGGGGGGCTACTAGTCTGGTACAACTCAAAATCCAGTGTTTATGTCCTCTTGGATCACCCTAGCATTGTGAATTTGGGCTGGAATTCATGAAAGGGACAGCCCATGGTTATACTCTCTCAGGGATGGGTTTCTTCTCCTTCCCAATTCTTGCTTAGTACCAAGGCAACTCTCTGCAGTCCCCTTGGCAATGGAGTGAAGTGGGAGAGTTTACTTTCAGGAATTACCCTTCTAGGGTCTCAAATTCCAGTGGGTATCTCCCATTAGACTCCTTCCTCTGTTTATCATGAATAGGCCCAGGCTTTGACCCCTGGATTCTTCCAGGGCTCTGAAGTTCTTTTAAACTCTGCTGCGTTCTGTTGAATTTAGTCTGGACCAGCAAACATCCTCTAGACAAAATTGGGCCACTTACCTTCTTGGCTTCTTGTTGCCTTTTGGTTTAGGATCATATAGTTTCCTACTATATTGTTGGCAATTCCGTATCTTTTTAAAAACTCTTCTGTAGCCAGGCACGGTGGCTCATGCCTGTAATCCCAGCACTTTGGGAGGCCAAGGCGGGTGGATCACGAGGTCAAGAGATCAAGACCTTCCTGGCTAACACAGTGAAACCCCATCTCTAATAAAAATACAAAAAATTAGCCGGGCATGTTGGCGGGTGCTTGTAGTCCCAGCTACTCGGGAGGCTGAGGCAGGAGAATCACTTGAACCCGGGAGGCGGAGCTTGCAGTGAGCCGAGATCACGACACTGCACTCCAGCCTGGGCGACAGAGCGAGACTCTCTCTCAAAAAAACAAAAAACCTTTTGTTTGTTTGTTTTTAATATTTTACCTTTCATTTCTAGTTGGCAGCAGTGGGAAGGTTAATCGCCCAAATAAATAACCTAGCATGTCATTTGCAGAAACCAGAATTTCTTCTTTTTAGAAATGTATTACGAATTTTTTTCATACCATCATGTATTCTTTACACATCATTTATTTTTATGTATTTATACATTTGTTTATTTATTTTATAGAGTCAGGGTCTTACTGTGTTACCCAGACTGGTTTTAAACTCCTGGACTCAAGCAGTCCTCCTGCCTCAGCTTCCCCAAGTGCTGGGATGACAAGTGTAAGCCACCATGTCCAGTCTATACATCATTTTTAATAGCTGCATAGTGTTCTTGTATATGGACATATCCTAATATATTCGACCATCCCCTATGGCTAGTCATAGAGTGGAATTGTTAAGGAAAGGATGTATTGAAGTCTGTATCTTTCCAGATGCATTGCCCAAAGTCCTAGAGACAGGTTGTCCTATTCTGCAACTCTACTTTGCAGAGTAGAAGTCCATTACCATTTGAAATGCATCATTTATATTTTCAACTAGAAACATGGATCTAATGACTTACATGGAGGAGTTTAAAGTATAAACTTGAAATCAACATGCTAGGGTTACTTCAGGACAACCTGAAGTCAGTTTAAACTGTGCCAGTCAGAGCATGGTTCCAGAATCTATCTACAATGAATGGGACAGGGAGAAGATGGTGATGCTGTCTCAGCCTGTAGCCAGTGAATCATTACTGAACAAGGTCGGTCAATGCAAAAAAATGTAGAGTACTACCACTGTGAAGATGCAAGGGAGTTTCCAGAAAATGCTGATCACTAACTGGCTTTATCACTTGCATCAAATGGTGAAAATGAGTCATGGTCTTTTACAATCCAATTAAAATAAATATTCTGGTTAAAAATGAGCAAAGGGTGGTCAGGCATGGTGGCTCACACATGTAATCCCAGCACTTTGGGAGGCCGAGGCGGGCAGATCATGAGGTCATGAGATCAAGACCATCTTGGCTAACACGGTGAAAACTCAACTCTACTAAAAATCCAAAAACAAGTTAGCCAGGCGTGGTGGCGCATGCCTGTAGTCCCAGCTGTTCGGGAGGCTGATGCAGGAGAATGGCGTGAATCCAGGAGGCGGAGCTTGCAGTGAGCCAAGATTGCGCCACTGCACTCCAGCCTGGGTGACAATGTGAAATTCCGTCTCAAACAAACAAACAAAAAATGAGCAAAGGGCATGAGCTGGCAATTCACAAAGAGATACACCAATTACTAAAAAAGAAAGTAATGCTTGGCTTCAACTAATAATTACAGAGGAATAATAGTGAGGCACAATTTTCGCCTATCAGGTGATCAACTATATAAGTACTGTACGTTGATACCCAATATTGGCAAAGGGGATACAGAAACAGATACTCTCATATGTTGTTTATATGAATACAAACTGGTGCAAATATTTTAGAGGGCAATTTGGCAACCTAGCAACATTCTAAATGCACATAGCCTTAAACTCAGCAATGCCAGTTAAATAATGATACACCCATTAAAATGACATACTGTGCAACCATTAAAAATGTTGAGGTTGGCCAGGTATGGTGGCTCACGCCTGTAATCCCAGCACTTTGGGAGGCTGAGGCAGGTAGATCACCTAAGACCAGCCTGGCCAAAATAGTGAAATCCCATCTCTACTAAAAATATAAAAAAATTAGCCACATGTGGTGGCAGGCGCCTATAATCCCAGCTACCCAGGAGGCTAAGGCAGGAGATCGTTTGAACCCAGGAGGCGGAGGTTGCAGTGAGCCAAGATCGTGCTATTGCACTCCAGCCTGGGCAACAAGAGCAAAACTCTGTCTCAGGAAAAAAAAAAAGAAGATGAGGTAAATCTATATGTGTTCATATGGAAGCATCTCTAAGTTGTTACTACATGAAAAAAAAACGAAGGTACAAGTCAATATTTAGAGTATAATCCTGTTTGTATAAATGAAAACAAATATACATATATGTGATGTTAAATGCATATTTTTTTCCCCTGAGAAATACTTTCACAATCACCAACAGTGGTTTCCATTTGGAAAGTAGAGGTTCGATAGGGAGCAAGGAGACTATTAATTTTTTTCTTTCTGTTGATATTGTTTTCAGTGTGTAAATGATACTCTTTCAATCATGCCCATTTGTAAGTAACTTAAAATTTTTTCCAACTAACATTTTTGTTCTCTTGTTTTCTTTCTTAAAATGTTCCATTTTAAAAAAATTCTCTTATTTACTTCCTAGGTTGGGAATATTTCAATGAAAATCACAATTAAGCAAATGAAATTTGAAATTGTCTGAAGTTTCTGTCCAGGTTAGCTTTAGCATTGCCTTGGAAGATGAAGCTCATGTAAAATGAAACAAATTTGGTGATTCTATTCCCTCCCTGCCCCTATATCTGTTTTTGGTCAAAAAGAGGTAGCCAGGCTAGAAAGGTACCCCATTAAATTAGAGAATGAATCAAAGGATCCATTTGAATATGTTCAAAATACATCCTTGAATTAGTTGAGAGATAGGTTGAAAAATCTGGCAGTTAACTCACTGATCTTTGTTAGCTGTGTTTATAGCTGTGATGAGGATATCTCTGAGCCGAGATCACGCCACCACACTCCCTGATAGAGTAAGACCCTGCCTTTAAAAAAAAAAAAAAAAAAAAAGTACCTGGAAATATTGTACCTGCCAGCCCTCTGGCTGCATTTACCTTATGATTATTCTAATAGGGATTCTAAAGATGTAGAAAATCTGTTGCCTTCTGACTCACCTATTTATGGGTCTGGGTTCTCAAAATGGTGTCACGCTGACTTCCAGTTTCCAGTTCTCCATGTAAATAGCTTGGAAGTTGCAGTTCCATCCTAACAACAATTTAAAAGCTAAACAAACTGAAAAATCAACAATTCTTTTAGACTTGTAAGAGAAGTGAGGTCACAGGGCACACTGTCCCCAAAATTGGAAATATGGCCAGGAGGATACAGAGAATTACAATTTACCAGGGCAGAATATCCCAACTTCTGCAGCAACCATGGCTGGGGTAGGAATACCTGAACTACAGCTGATGAATTGCTGGAGGCTAAGTGTTAGCAAATCTGAGAGTTAAAAGCTCCAGGAGGACCTAATCATAGGGGGACCCTCACATGTTTTGAGGTTTACTTGCAGGAGCTCTCCCAGGTTCTTATAGAGAAAAATCCTGCCCCTGCTGCTGGCAGAGGAGAGGAAAAGGAACCATTTTGAAATATGTCAGGTACTCTCTTATTAACAAGGCCTGCCCTCAGGAAAAACTATTAAATCAGGACCTAACTGACCTGAGGGAAGGGCAATACCCAACTCCAGCCAGCTTTTGTCATCCTGTGCCACCTAAGGGTGAGGAGGTAGCTGAGAAAAACTTGTGAAATTCACAGTACAGATGGCCACAGATTTTCATGAGTCTATACCAGAGAGAGGTACAGACATGAAAAAGACTGATACCACAGCGGGGTGTGGTGTGGCTCACGCTTGTAATCCCAGCATTTTGGGAGGCCAAGGCGAGCGGATCACAGGGTCAGGAGTTTGAGACCAGCTTGGCCAACATAGTGAAACCCCATCTCTACTAAAAATACAAAAATTAGCCTGGCTTGATGGTGGGCGCCTGTAGTCCCAGCTACTCAGGAGTCTGAGGCAGGAGAATTGCTTGAACCCGGGACGCGGAGCGCGCAGTGGGCTGCGATTTAGAAGTAAATGGGTAGAGAAAGATACACTACACAAATGCTATCTGTTCTAACCACCAATTAAAAGACAGATTGTCAGAGTTAATCAAAATTGTCAGAGCATAATCTTGTATGCTGTCTACAAGAAACCCACTTTAAATGTAAAGACACATAGCGACCAGATGAGGTAGTTCATTCTTGTAATCCTAGCACTTCAGAAAGCTGAGGCAGGAGGATCCCTTGAGGCCAGGCATTCAAGACCAGCCTGGGCAACATAGTAAGACACAGTCTCCACAAAATACTTAAAAATTAGCCAGGCATGGTGGCACACCTGTAATCTCAGCTACCTGGGAGACTTAGCTGGGAGGATAGCTAGATCCCAGGAGTTTGAGGCTGCAATGAGCCACTATTGCACCACTGCACTCCAGCCTGGGCAACAGAGTGATTCACTATTTAAAAAAAAAAAAAAAAAAAAGTAAAGACACATATAGATTAGAAGTAAATGGGTGGAGAAAGATATACTACGCAAATGCTAATCAAAAGAAGCAGGAGCCTCTTTTCTGACTGCAACCATGGAGGGTGTCAAAGAGAAGAAGTTTCCTGCTGTGCCAGAAACCCTTAAGAAAAAGTGAAGGAATTTCACAGAGCTGAAGGTCAAGCACCTGAGAAAGAAGTTTGCCCAAAAGATGCTTTTAAAGGCAAGGAGAAAGCTTATCTATGAAAAAGCAAAGCACTATCACAAGGAATATAGGCAGATGGACAGAGCTGAAATTCAAATGGTTAGAATGGCAAGAAAAGCTGGCAACCCCTGTGTACTTGCAGAACCCAAATTGGCGTTTGTCATCAGGATCAGAGGTATCAATGATGTGAGCCCAAAGGTCCAAAAGGTGTTGCAGTTTCTTTGCCTTCATCAAATCTTCAATGGAACATTTGTGGAGCTCAACAAGGCTTCAGTTAACATGCTTAGGATTGTATAACCATATATCACATAGGAGTACCCAAATCTGAAGTCAGTAAATGAATTAATCTACAAGCATGGTTATAGCAAATGCAGTAAGAAGCAAATTGCTTTAACAGATAATGCTTTGATTGCTCAATCTCTTGGTAAACATGGCATCATCTGCATGGAGGATCTGATTCATGAGATCTATACTGTTGGAAAATTCTTCAAAGAAGCAAATAACTTCTTGTGACCCTTCAAATTATCCTCTCCACGAGACGGAATGAAGAAAAAGACCACCCATTTTGTAGAAGTGGAGATGCTGGCAACGGGGGGACCAGATCAACAGGCTTATTAGAAGAACGAACGAAAGTGTCTACCATGATTATTTTTCTAATCTGGTCAGTTAATAAACAAACAGTACCTGCTCTCAAATTGAAAAAAAAAATAAAGCAGGAGTAGCTATATTAGTTTCAAACAGAGCAGACATCAAAGCAAGAAGTGTTATCAGGGATGAAAAGGGGCATTACATAATAAAGGGGTCAACTCTACAAGAAGATATAATTATATTTGGCAATGTGTATGTGCCTAACAACAGAGCGTCAAAATATGTGAGGCGATAACTGATAGAACTACAAGGAGAAATAGATGACTTCAATATAAATACCCCTCTGTCAGAAATGGACAAATGCAGCAGGCAGAATATCAGTCAGTACATAGTTGAACTCAACAGCACCATTTAATCAACAGGATATAATTTATATCTATAGACTGCCTCATCCAAAAACAGCAAAATACACATTTCTTCAAGCTCACATGGAACATTCACCAAGAGAGATCACATTCTGAGCCATAAAGCATAACAGGGCTAGCAGCGGTGGCTCACGCCTGTAATCCCAGCAGGTTGGGAGGCCAAGGCAGGTGAATCACTTGAGGTCAGGAGTTTAAGACTAGCATGGTCAACATGGTGAAGCCCCATCTCTACTAAAAATACAAAATAATTGGCCAGGTGCAGTGGCGCACGCCTGTAATCCCAGCACTTTGGGAAGCCTAGGCAGGCAGATCACAGGTCAGGAGATCGAGACCATCCTGGCCAACATAGGGAAACCCTGTCTCTACTAAAAATACGAAAATTAGCTAGGTGTGGTGGCACGTGCCTATAATCCCAGCTACTGGGGAGGCCAAGACAGGAGAATCTCTTGAACCAGGGAGTCAGAAGTTTGCAGTGAGCTGAGATCGTGCCACTACACTCCAGCCTGGTAACAGAGCAAGACTCCATCTAAAAAAACAAATTAGCCAGGCATGGTGGCGAGTGCTTGTAATCTCAGCTACTTGGGAGGTTGAGGCAGGAGACTCACTTGAACCCAGGAGGCAGAGGTTGCAGTGAGCCGAGATCACACCACTGCACTCCAGCCTGGGTGACAGAGTAAGACTCCATATCCAAAAAAAAAAAAACCTTAACAAATTTAAAGGAGTAGAAATTATACAATGTCTGCTCTCAGACCACAATAGGATTAAACTACAAATCAATAACACAGAGATAACTAGAAAACCCCAAAATATGTGGAGACTAAACAACACACCTCTAAATAACACATGGATCTGTGTTATTAGAAAAAAGTCTGAAGAGAAATGTTAAAATACTTTGAACTAAATGGAAGTGAAAACAAAATTTGTGGGATGTAGCAAAAGCAATGCTTAGAAGAAAATTTGTAGTATTTAATGCATGTATTAGAAAAGAAGAAAGACCAAAAATTAATCATCTAAGTCTGCACCTTAGGAAGCCAGAAAAAGAAGAGTAAATTAAATCCAAAGTAAGTGAAAGAAAAGAAATAATAAAAATTAGAGCAGAAGTTGTTGAAATTGAAAACAGAAAATCAATAGAGAAAATCAAGGAACTCAAAACTGGTTCTTTGAAAAGAAAATGAAATTGATAAGCCTCTATCTAGGCTAACTAACAAAAAAGAGAGAAAACACAAATGACTAATACCAGACACAAAAGAGAGGCATCACTACAGATCCTATGGACATTAAAAAGGATAGTAAAGGAATATTCTGAATAACCGTATTTCACAAATTTGATTACCTAGATAAAATGAACCAATTACTTAAAAGATAGAATTTTCCAAAACTCACATGAAAAGAAATAGACTCTCAATAGGCCTATATCTATTAAATTGAATCAGTAATTATAACCTTTCAAAATAGACATTGCCAGGCCCAGATGCATTCACATGTGAATTCTATCAAACATTTAAGGAAAGAATTATGCCAATTCTTTACTAATCCCTTTCAGAAGATAGAGGGCAGAGGACACACCTCCTAACTCATTCTATTAGGCCAGCGTCACCATAATATTAAAATCAGACAAAGACATTACAAGAAACGAAAACTACAGACCAATATGTCTCATGAACATAGGTGTAAAAATCCTCAACAAAATGATAGTAAATTAAGTCTAACAATGTATTAAAAATTATAACATTGCAACCAAGTGAGATTTATCCCAGGTATGCAATGCTGGCTCAATATTTTAAAAATCAAATAATTGATCACATCAACAGCTAAAAAAGAAAAGTCACATAATCATGTCAATAGATGCAGAAAAAACATTTGAGAATATTTAACATGCATTTTTGAAAATAATTCTCAGTAAACTAGAAATACAGAGGAACTTCCTCAATTTGATAAAGAGTATCTACAAAAAACCTAAGCTAGCATCATACTTAATGGTGAGAAACTAGAAGCTTTCCCACTAAGATCAGGAAAATGGCAAGAATGTCCTCTCTCACCATTGCTTTTTAACATTGTAGTGGAAGTTCTAGCTAATGAAACAAGACAACAGAAGGAAATAAAAGGTATACTGATTGGGAAGGAAGAAATAAAACTGCCCTTGTTCACAGATAACATGATTGCCTATATAGAAAATCCAAAAAAATCAACAAAAAATTCCTGAAACTAATAACAAATTATAGCACGTTTGCAGGATAAAGGTTAATACACAAAAGTCAATTACTTTCCTATATACCAGCAATGAAAAAGGGGATTTGAATTTTTTTTTTTTTTTTTTTTTTGAGACGGAGTCTTGCTCTGTCACCCAGGCTGGAGTGCAGTGGCTGGATCTCAGCTCACTGCAAGCTCCACCTCCCGGGTTTATGCCATTCTCCTGCCTCAGCCTCCTGAGTAGCTGGGACTACAGGTGCCCACCACCTCGCCTGGCTAGGTTTTTTTTTTTTTTTTGTATTTTTTAGTAGAGATGGGGTTTCACCGTATTAGCCAGGATGGTCTCGATCTCCTGACCTCATAATCCGCCCATCTCAGCCTCCCAAAGTGCTGGGATTACAGGCTTGAGCCACCGTGCCCAGCTGGGATTTGAATTTTAAAACACAGTACCTTTCAAAAAGCATGCCTTTCTCTCTCTTCCATTGACCAAACATTTGGCTAGAAATTGTAAGATTAGATGAAATGAATTTACTTCTCTTCCTTCTCAAACTACGTGTGTCAGAACTCATGATTAGAAGGATTATTTGCATTATGAAATAAAATATTACTGGTAAGGTCAAACACACATATATAATGCCTTCACATTAGGATGTTGAAAGATGACATACTTAGGTATAAATCTAACAAAATATGTACAAGATCTATATGAGGAAAACAAACTGATGAAAGAAATCAAAGAACTTGGCCGGGCGCGGTGGCTCATGTCTGTAATCCCAACACTTTGGGAGGCTGAGGCAGGTGCATCACCTGAGGTCAGTTTGAGACCAGCCTGAAGAGAATGAAAAGACAAGCCACTGACTGAGAAAATATTTGCAAAAGATATATCTGATAAAGAACAAAATATACAAAGAACTCTGAAAACCCAGCAATAAGAAAATAACTCAATTAAAAAATTGGCCAAACTCCTTAATATACAAAGAAGACATACAGATGTCAAAAAAGCATATGAAAAATTGTTTCACATCATATGTCATCAGGGAAGTGCAAATTAAGACAATGAGATACCACACAAATATGAAATGGCCCCAATCCAGAACACTGACAACATCAAAGCTGGCAAGGATGTGGAGCAACAGGAACTCTCATTCATTGCTAGTGAGAATGCAAAATGGTATAGCCACTTTGGAAGACAGTTTGGCCGTTTTTTTAAAAACTAAACATACTCTTACATAAGATCCAGCAGTTGTGCTCCATAGTATTTACCCACAGGACTTGAAAGCTCACACCCACACAAAAGCCTGCACATGGATGTTTAGAGCAGCTTTATTCATAATTGCCCATCTTTGGAAGCAACCAAGATGTTGCTCAGTAGATGAATGGATAAATAAACTGTGGTACATCCAGACAATGGAATATTATTCAGCACTAAAAAGCAATGAGCTATGAAGCCATAACAAGACATGGAGGAAACATAAATGCATATCACTAAGTGAAAGAAGCCAATCTGAAAAGGCTACATATGGTGTGATTCCACCTATATGACATTCTGGAAAAGGCAAAACTATGGAGACTATAAAAAGATCAGTGGTTGCCAGGGCTTGAGGGGAGGGAGGGATAAATAGGGAGAACACAGGATTTTTAGGGCAGTGAAACCACTCTGTGATACTATAATAATGGATACATGTCATTGCACATTCGTCAAAACCCTTGAATGTACAACACCAAGAGTGAGGTCTAATGTAACATATGGACTTTGAGTGATAATGATGTGTCAGTGTAGGTTCATCAGTTGTAACAACTGTACATTTTTAGTGTGGGATGATGATAATGGAGGTTATGCATGTGTGGGAGCAAAGGGTATATGGAAATCTTTTTCCTTGCAATTTTGCTATGACCCTAAATCTGTTCTAAATAAAGTCATGTATATGTATATGTACGTGTAGATATATATGTATATGTAGTCACACCAAGAGCCTAGTAAGTAGGGTTGGCTTTTTTCACATTATTTCAGTTTTCTGACGTTGATGGTGTTTGGTGCAACATAACTGAATTATATATCCACACTAATATCATCCTGCCACATTCAAGCTCTTATAAGATTTGAGTGCCTGGCCGGGTGCGGTGTCTCACGTCTATAATCTCAGCACTTTGGGAGGCCAAGGCAGGTGGATCACTTGAGGTCTGGAGTTTGAGACCAGCCTGACCAACATGGAGAAGCCCCATCTCTACTAAAAATACAACATTAGTCGGGCATGGTGGCGCATGCCTGTAATCCCAGCTACTCGGGAGGCTGAGGCAGGAGAATCACTTGAACCTGGGAGGCGTAGGTTGTAGTGAGCCAAGATCGTGCCATTGCACTCCAGCCTGGGCAACAAGAGCCAAACTCAGTCTCAAAAAAAAAAAAAAGGTTTGGGTGGCTAATCAGCATGGATTGAAACATTAATTAGTGAGAATCAGATATTTTTACCAGCATCTTGTCTAGATTCTCTAAGCCTTAAAAATGAAGACCTGGACAGGCATATTGGCTCACACCTATAATCTCAGCACTTAGGGAAGCTGTGGTGGGAGGGTCGCTTGAGCCCAAGAGTTTGAGACCAGCCCTGGCAACATAGTGAGATCTCAACTCTACAGTAATTTTTAAAAATAGCTAGGTGTGGTTGCACATGCCTATAGTCTCAAGTAGTCAGAAGGCTGAGGCAGGAAGATGGCTTGAGCCTGGGAGGTTGAAGTACAGTGAGCTATGGTTGCACCACTGCATTCCAGCCTGGGTGACAAAGCAAGACCCTGTCTCCAAAAAACAAAAAAACAAAAAAAAAAAACTGAGAAGCATATGTTGGAATTAGAAATATATATGTACCATTAGACCCAAGGAAAATGGAACCAAGTTTAGTAATACACAGGAAAACAGTCTCCTACATAAAGCAAATGACTAATCAAGACTATGAAAAAAAAGCCCTCTTTCAACTATGTTAAATAGCAAAGAATGGTAAATGCCAAGTATAGTAGGACAAATATATATGTTACAGGTAACCAATATTCCTTTCCAGAATAATGCTAAGAGTTTTTCCATGAGCACTTCATTATGGAAATCTTACATGGATTGCTGAGTATAGATAAATAAATGACTGCTTTAAGAGTTTTTTTCCCCTTTTCAGTTTTCTTTTTTTTTTTGCCTCCTGTTTATATCTGTGTATGTGCGAGAGAGAGAGAGAGAAGCATAAAGCAAATATGTACATTTTAAAAACAGAAAGCAAACAGAAATCCATGTAATTGTCATCAAAATCAGGAAATAGGACATTGCTGGCCCCCAAGAATGCCCCGTTTAAGTTGTGTTTCTGTGCTTCTATAAGACACAAGAATTACCCAAGAATGACCTTGTTTCCTTGGTGTTTGTGATGTCAAGTGAGCACTCAACAAGCACAGGTGCATCAGGAAAACGCATATATTTCACCGTAAAATTTGTATTTACTTGTTATCATCACTCTATCCACAAAAAGCTGCTTCTGCAATCAAAGTTGTATACTAATATGGGAAAGACACCTGCGGAGCGAAATATAGTAGTGAACTTCCATGTGCCAGGTAGTGCTAGGAGGTAGATGCCTTTTCAACAAAAGCTGTATTGTTTCTTAAAATCTGATGTAAAAATAATAGGGGGTGGAGGGGATTATTCACTTCAGGTCCTAGGATTTTATAATATAACTCCTCCCCTCCTCCCTGCCAGCTCTGGAGGTCTGGGTGATCTCCTCCTGGCTTCTCATTCTCCTTCTTTCTCTCCCTCCCTTCCTTCACATACCTCCTATTTTTTTTTTTTTTTTTTTTTTTCTTGCTCTGTTGCCCAGGCTGGAGTCCAGTGACACGATCTTGGCTCACTGCAACCCCCGCCTCCTGGGTTCAAGTGATTCTCGTGCCTCAGCTTCCCGAGTAGCTGGGGTTACAGGCACCCACCACCACCCCTGGCTAATTGTTGTATTTTTAGTAGAGACAGGGTTTTGCCATGTTGGTCAGGCTGGTCTTGAACTTCTGACCTCAAGCAATCCACCTGCCTCGGCCTCCCAAAGTGTTGGGATTACAGGCATTAAGCCACTGCACCCGACCTCTCCTGTCTATTTTAACCAGTTCCTGATATTCTTGTATCATACCTTTGGGGATGTCCCTAGACCCAGGGGCAATGGAGCCACCCAGGTTGTTTGCAACAATTTCCTGATGGAAATAGTGTTAGATGTGAGGCCCCTCTTTCTTGGAAGACCCTTGCTTGAGCTCCTTGAGGAAGTCCTGCCCTTCTTAAAAGCCTCCCTCAAATCTCATCATGTTTGTCATCTTGAGGTCACCTAGTTGGATTTAATCTCTTTCTACTCCCATATCTTCTATCTGTCTTTTAGCACTGATGACAGTGGTTTGTGTTAGGATTGTATCTGTAGGTGCCTCTCACTCCTGCTGGTCAGGGACCGTAGCTCTCTTAACCACTGTATTCCCTACTACTAGTGCTGCGCTTTACCCCAGAGCAGGCTCACTAAATGGCTGAATTGATTTGTTGAATCTAGAATATTTAAAATGTGATCACTGCTGGACATAGTGGCTCACATCTGTAATCCCAGCACTTTGGGAGGCCAAAGTGGGTGGATTGCTTGAGCTCAGGCGTTTGAGACCAGCCTGGGCAACATACCGAGACTTTATCTCTATTAAAACCAAGAAAATTAGCCAGGTATGGTGGTACGCATCTGTGGTCCCAGCTATTTGGGAGGCTGAGGTGGGGGGATCACTTGAGCCTGGGACGTCAAGGCTTCAGTGAGCTGTGATCACGCCATTGCACTCCACTCTGGGCAACAGAGCGAGACTTTGTCTCTAAAAAAATAAATAAAAATAAGATGTGATCAGGCCAGGTACAGTGGCTCACATCTGTAATCCCAGCACTTTGGGAGGCTGAGGCAGGAGGATTGCTTGAGCCCAGGAGTTCAAGACCAGCCTGGGCAACATGGTGAGATCCTGTCTCTATAAAAAATAAAGAAGTAGCTGGGTGCAGTGACACACACCTGTAGTCTCAGCTACTTGGGATGTGGAGGTGGGAGGATCACTTGAGTCCAGGAGTTTGAGGCTGCAGTGAATTATGTTCATGCCATTTCACTCCAGCCTGTATAACAGAGAACCTACCTCAAAAAAAGAAAAAAAAAATGTGGCTGGGCGCCATGGTTCATGCCTGTAATCCCAGCACTTTGGGAGGCTGAGGCAGGTGGATCACTCAAGGCCAGGAGTTCAAGACCAGCCTGGCCAACATGGTGAAAGCCCATCTCTACTAAAAATATAAAAATTAGCTGGGCGTGGTGGTACGTACCTGTAATCCCAGCTACTCGGGAGGATGAGGCAGAGAATTGCTTGAACCGGGACGGCAGAGGCTGCAGTGAGCCGAAATCATGCCACTGCACTCCAGCCTGGGTGACAGAGTGAGACTCTATCTCAAAAAAATAAAAAGAAAAAATGTGATCAATTTGACATTTTCCTATGCAGCATCTCAGGCATGTTATCTATAAAATTCACCATGAAGACCGAATATATGTTAAATGTTTTGAAGCTTCACCTTTGGAAATGTACCTTTTCCTCTTCCACTATTAAAGTAAAGAAGGAATTATTCAATGTTGTATGGTCATAAAATAAAAGATTATGAATGACAGATAGTGAAGTGAGTTTACAACCTCTATTAATCTATTGGTGTCCTTGTCCATTCTGTGCAGTCACTTCAGCTTTCTCCGGGACAATACAATGTGCTTCCTGCACCGGTTCCCAAATATGCTTCCAGGTAATTATATACTTACTAAATAGGCCGCCTTTCTGTTTACATACCTACATGCCAATCCTCATGGCTTTTAAACCTCATTTATGCACCTCATATGCAGATTAACATTTTAAAATATTTAATGAAAGATAGGGAATAAGTTAACAAAGATCTTTAAAAAATAGATTTAGAAAATCATTTTTCTTTTTTTTTTTAATATAGGAGCTGTGTATTTCGCTCAACAGTTCAAAGATTCCCAACAACTTATTTTATTCCTGTAAGTATAATGTAGACAGTTAACTCATGATGAATTTGATGTTTAAAATATGCTGTGCTTTCTGGAGTGGAGCAAGATGGCCAAATAGAACCCTCCTGTGAGCATTCCCCCTAGCAGGAACACTAAACTGAACAATTATTCACACAAGAAAACACCTCTATAAGAACCAAACAGCAGGTGTGGGATCGCAATACCAGGTTTTAACTTTGTGTCAAGGAAAGAGGCACTGAAGAGGGTAGGGTAGAAAAGACAGTCTTGAATTGCCAACACCACCCTCCCCCATCCCCTGGCAGCAGCCATGTGGCATGAAGAGAGAATCTGCCCTTGGGGAAAAGGGAATGCTGTGATGGTGGGACTTTGCACAGGAACACAGTGCTGGCTGTCACAGGGAAAGCAACACAAGACAGAATTCAGTTGGTGCCCATGGAGGGAGCATTTAGACCAGCCCTAGCCCATCCCAGCCGTTTGATACTGAGTTCCAGCTCTCTCTACCACTGTGGGCTGAAGTGCTCTGAGGTCCTAAATAAGCTTGAAAGGCAGTCTAGGCCACAAGGACTGCAATTCCTGGGCAAGTTCTGGTGCTGTGCTGGGCTCAGAGGCAGTGGACTTCGGGTACATAAGACCTAGTGAGACACCAGCTGGGGCAGCCAAGGGAGTGCTTGTAGCAGCCATCCCCCAGCCCCAGGCAGCACAGCTTGCAGCTTCAAGAGAGACGCCTTCCTTTCGCTTGAGAGGAGGAGAGGGGAGAGTAAAGCGGACTTGTCTTGCAATCTGGATACCAGCTCAGCCACAGCAGAACAGGGCACCTCAGGCAGAGTCCCGAGGCCCCCATTCCAGGCCCTAGCTCTCAGACATTTCTAGACACATCTCTGGCCAGAAGAGAATCCACTGCCTTAAAGAGAAGGACCCAGTTCTGGCAAGATTCATAACTTACTGACTAAAGAGCCCTTGGGCTTTGAATAAACACCAGCAGTGGCCAGACAACACTCACTGCAGGCCTTAGCCAGACAGTGCTGTGCTGCTTCAGGTGTGACCCAGCACATTCCCAGCTACAGTGGTCACAGGGAGAGACTACTGCTTGAGGAAAGGAGAGGGATGAGCAAAGGGGATTTTGTCTTGCTGCTTGGGTACCAGTTCAGCCACAGTGAAGTAGAACACCAAGCAGGCTCCTGGGGTTCCCAATTCCAGGCCTTGGCTCCTGGATGGCATTTCTGGACTCCCACTGGGCCAGAGGAGAGCCCATTGCCCTGAAGGGAGAGACCTAGGCCTGGCAGCATTCCCCACAAGCTGACTGAAGGGCCTTGAGTGAACATTAGTGGTATCCAGCTAGTACTTGCTACAGGCCTGGGTGGTTGTGTCCATAGAGAGACTCCTGCTTGAGGAGAGGGGAGGGAAGAGTGGGAAGAACTTTGTCTTCTGGCTTGGGTGCCAGCTCAGCTGCAGTAGAATAGAGTACCAAACAAATTCCTAAGTTTCCTGACTCCAGGGCCTGGCTCCCAGATGGCATTTCTGGTCTGCACTGGGCCCAGGGGGCAGCATGCTGCCTTGAAGGGAAGAGCTTTTGTTTGGGCCTTGAGTGAACATGGACAGTAGCTAGGCAGTAGTTACTGCAGGCCTTGGGTGAGACCCAGTACCATGCTGGCTTTGGCTCTGACCCAGCGCAGTCCCAGGGATATTAGCCATAGAGGTGCTTGTGTCATCCCTCCCTCAGCTTTAGCCATCTCAGTACAAAGAGAGACTTCGTTTTTTTGGGGGAAGGGAAGGGAAGAGAACCAGAGTCTCTGCCTGGTAATCCAGAGAACTCTCTCAGATCTTATCCAAGACAACCAAGGCAGTACCTCTACAAGTCTACCAGAATCACAGCAATTACTAGGCTTGGGGTGCCCTCTAATGCAGATGCAGCTACAGTGACCAAAGACAGGTTACAGTGCTTAATTCCCTTTGAATACTTGGAAAGCCTTCCCAAGAAGGACAGGTACAAACAAGACCAGCTGCGAAGACTACAATAAACACCTAACTCTACAATGCCCAGACATTGGCAAGCATACAAGTATGAAGACCATCTAGTGAAACACAACCTCACCAGTTGAACTAAATAAAGCACCAGTGACCAATCCCAGAGTGACAGAGATATGTGACCTTTCAGACAGAGACCTCAAAATAGCTGTTTTGACAAAGTGCAACAAAATTTAAGATGACACAGAGAAAGAATTCAGAATTCTATCAGATAAATTTAGCAAACAAATCAAAATAATTTTAAAAAATCAAGCAGATACTCTGGAGCTGAAAAATTCAATTGACATACTGAAGAATACATCAAAGTCTCCCAATAGCAGAACTGATCACACAGAAGAAAAAATTTGTGAGCTTGGATGGGGTACAGTGGCTCATGTCTGTAATTCCAGCACTTTGGGAGGCTGAGGCGGCAGATGTCTTGAGGCCAGGACTTCAAGACCAGTCTGGCCAACATGGCAAAAGCTCGTCTCTACTAAAAATACAAAAATTATCTGGGTGTGGTGGTGCACACCTGTAATCCCAGCTACTTGAGAGGCTGAGGTATGAGAATCGCTTGAATCTGGGAGGTGGAGGTTGCAGTGAGCCAAGATTGTGCCACTGCACTCCAGCCTGGGCGACAGAGTGAGACTCTGTCTCAAAAAAACAAAACAAAACAAAACAAAAAGAATTAGTGAGCTTGAAGACAAGCTATTTGAAAACACAGAGGAGACAAAAGAAAAAAGAATGAAGAATGCTTACAGAATCTATAAAATAGCCTCAAAAGGGCAAATCTAAGAGTTACTGGCCTTAAAGAGAGAGATTGAAGTAGAAAGTTTATTCAAAGGGATAATAACAGGGACCATTCCAAACCTAGAGAAAGATAGAAATATTGAAGTACAAGAAGGTTATAGAACACTAAGCATATTTAACCCAAATAAGACCACCTCAAGACATTTAATAAACTCCCAAAAGTCAAGGACAAAGAAAGAATCCTAAAGCACAAGAGGAAAGAAGAAAATAACATAGAATGGAGCACCTATACATCTGGCAGCGGACTTCTCAGTGGAAACCTTACAGCCCAGGAGTGAGTGACATGACATATTTAAAGTGCCGAAAGAAAAAAACATCCTGGAATAGTATAGTCAGTAAAAAATCCTTAAAATGTGAAGGATACTTTCCCAGACAACCAAAGCTAAGGCATTTCAACACCAGACCTGTCCTACAAGAAACGCTAAAGGGAGTTCTTCAAATTCTGAAAGGAAAGGACATTAATGAGCAACAAGAAATAATCTGAGGCCAGGTGCAGTGGCTCATGCCTGCAATATCAGCACTTTGGGAGACTGAGGCAGGAGGATTGCTTGAGTCCAGGAGTTCAAGACCAGCCTAGGCAACATAGAGAGACTCCATCTCTACAAAAAATTTTAAAAATTAGCTGGGCATGATGACATGCACCTGTGGTCCCAGCTACTCAGGTAGGCTGAGGTGGGAAGATCACTTGAGCCGAGGAGGTTGAGGCTGCAGCGAGCCATGTGTGTGCCACTGCAGCCCAGCCTGGGCAGCAGAACAAGACCGTGTCTGAAGAAGAAAAAGGAGAAGGAGAGAAAGAAGAAAGAAGAAGAAGAAGAGGAAGAAGAAGAGGAGGAGGAAGAAGAGGAAGGAAAGAAAGAAGAAAGAAACCTAAAACTTTACACGGAACCACAAAAGACCCAGAATAGCCAAAATCATCCTGAGCAAAATGAACAAAACTGAAAGAATCATATTACCTGACTTCAAATTATACTGCAGAGCTATTGTAGCAAAAACAGTATGGTAGCATAAAAACAGACACATAGACCAATGGAACAGAATAGAGAACGCAGAAATAAATCCATATATCTACAGTGAATTCATTTTTGACACAGGTGCCAAGAATACACATTGGGGAAAGGACAGTCTCTTCAATAAATGGTGCAGGGAAATGTGGATATCCATATGAAGAAGAATGAAACTAGAACCCTATCTCTTGCCATTTTACAAAAATCAAATCAAAATGGATTAAAGACTTAAATCTGGCTGGGTATGGTGGCTCATGCATGTAATCCTAGCACTTTGGGAGGCAAAGGCAGGAGGATCCCTTGAGCCCAGGAATTCGAGACCAGCCTGGGCAACATAGGAGACCCTGTCTCTAGTTAAAAAAAACAAAAACATAACATAAATCTAAGACCTCAAACTATGAAACTATCAAAACAAAACATTGAGGAAACTCCAGGACATTGGTCTGGGCAAAGATTTCTTGAGTTACACCCCACAAGCACAGGCAACCAAAGCAAAAATGGATAAATGGGATCACATCAAGTTAAAAAGTTTCTGCACAACCAAGGAAACAGTCAACAAAGTGAAGAGATGACCCACATAATGGGGGACAATATTTGCAAACTATCCATCTGACAAAGGATTAATAACCAGAATATATAAAGAGCTCAAAAAACTCAATAGGAAAAAGGTCTTTTTATTTGAGACAAGGTCTTGATTTTTCACCCAGGCTGAAGTGTGGTGATGCAAACACAGCTCACTGCAGCCTCGACCTCCCTGGAGCAAGCAATCCTTCCCCTCAGTCCCCCAAGTAGCTGGGATTACAGGTGCATGCCACCGCACCCAGCAAATTTTTGTATTTTTTGTAGAAATGGGTTCTTGCCATGTTGCCCAGGCTGGTCTTGAACTCCTGAGCTCAAGCGATCTGCCCACCTTGGCCTCCCAAAGTGGTGGAATTACAGGCATAAGCCACTGTGCCCAACCTTAATAGGAAAAAATCTGATAATGTTTTAAAAAATAGGCAAAAGATCTGAATAGACATTTCTCAAAAGAAGACATACAAATGACCAACAGGTGTATAAAATGGTGCTCAACATCATTAATCATCAGAGAAATGCAAATCAAAACTACAATAAGATATCATTGCATCCCAGTTTAAATGGCATATATCCAAATTACAGGCAATAGTGAATGCTGGCGAGGATGTGGAAAAAAGGGAACCCTTGTACACTGTTGGTGGGAATGTAAATTAGTAAAGCCACCATGAAGAACAGTACAAAGATCCATCAAGAGAGTAAACATAGAGCTACCATATGATCCAGCAATCTCACTGCTGGGTGTATACCCAAAAGAAAAGAAATCAGTATATTGAAGAGGTATCTGCGCTCCCATGTTTTCTGCAGGACACTGTTCACAATAACCAAGATTTGGAAGCAACCTTAGTGTATATTAGCAGATGAATGGATAAAGAAAATGTGGTACATATACACAACAAAATACTACACAGCCATAAAAAATAATGAGGTCCTGCTATTTGCAATAACATGGACAGAACTGGAGGTTATTATGTTAAGTGAAATAAGCCATGCACAGAAAGGCAAACTTTGCATGTTCTCATGTATTTGTAGGAGCTAAAAATTATTAATAAAAGAGTCAAACTCATGCAGATAGAGAGTAGAAGGATGGATACCAGAGACTAAGAAGGGTAGTGGAGGAAGGGGAAAGGGGAAGTGGAGATGGTTAATGGGTACAAAGATATAGTTAGATTGAATGAGATCTAGTATTTGATAGCACAACAGGGTGATTACAGTCAACAATAATTTATTTTACATTTAAAAATTGGCTGGGCACGGTGGTTCGTACCTGTAATCCCAGCACTTTGGGAGGCCAAAGCAGGCGGATCACTTGAGGCCAGGAGTTCAAGACCAGCCTACCAGCCTGGCCAACATGGTGAAACCCTATCTCTACTAAAAATACAAAAATCAGCCAGGTGTGGTGGCATGCACCTGTAATCCCAGCTACTCAGGAGGCTGAGGCAGGAGAATCGCTTGAACCTGGGAGGCAGAGGTTGCAGTGAGCTGAGATCGTGCCACTGCACTCCAGCTTGGGCAACAGAGTGAGACTCCATCTCAAAAAATAAATTAATTAATTAAATTAAATAAAAATAAGAGTATAATTCGCATGTTTGTAACATAAAGAAATGATAAATGCTTGAGGTGATGGATACCCTATTTATCCTGACGTGATTATTACACATTATATGCTTATATCAAAATATCTCATGTACTCCATAAATATATATACCTACTATGTAGCCATAAAATTTTTTCAAAATAAAATATACTATGAATCCTTTTGCTATAGTAAGATTCACATTTTGCTCATCATAGTAGATAAGCTCTGAATGATTAATGCTATTGATTTAATATATACATTAAGTATATCTGAAGATATACGAGAAATTGGTAACCAATTTGTGGCAAGTTGTAGAAGAAAATGTTCGGCTCCTTTACTTTCTTTGGGTCTTGACTAAAATACCACTTTCTCAGGAAGGTCTTCCCAAGTCACCTATTCAAACTTGCTGTCCCCTTCCTTGGTTTATTGTTTACTTCATAGCATTCATCACTGTCAAGACACAATACCTTTTAAAATGTATCTACCCTGTTTTTATCTTTCCCCCTCACTAGAATGTAAGCTTATGAAGGCAGGGATTTCTTTCCTGTCTACCTAGCACCTAGGCAAGTGACTGGCACATAGTATTTGGTGAATCAATTAATTAAATTGCTAGAGATATTCAATAGATCATGGTATTAACAAAAAGGAAGCATATCTCTTTCTTTCCTTTTAAAGATATGAAAATGCTTTTCTATTTCTAAATATCTCCAAATGCATGACCATGAATTATGATTTTAAAAAAATGAACTCTTTTAGATAAGTAGCTCGTCAGTAGGATGTCAAAAAAAATAAATAATTATATAAATCATCTGAAAGAATAAGAAAATATAAAATTGGCCGGGCACAGTGACTCACGCCTGTAATCCCAGCACTTTGGGAGGCTGAGGCAGGTGGATCATTTGAGATCAGGAGTTCGAGACCAGCCTGGCCAACATGGTGAAACCCCGTCTCTACTAAAAATACAAAAATTAGCTGGGCATGGTGTCTTCCGCCTGTAATCCCAGCTACTCAGAAGGCTGAGGCAGGAGAATCACTTGAACCCAGGAGGCAGAGGTTGCAGTGAGCCAAGATCACACCACTGCACTCCAGCCTGGGCAACAGAGTGAGACTCAGACTCAAAAAAAAAAAAAACCAGAAAGAAAATATAAAATTGTTTTGGGATAGTTTGATGCACTATAATTATTTATTTATTTGTAGTTACAAACTCAGGATCAAAAAAGACCACATAGCAAACATCTGCAAAAAAAAAATTGAGATAACTGAACAGAGCTCGGAAACAGATCCTAGAATATATTAATATAAGATTTTTACATTTGATAAAGATGGTATGACAAGTCAGTAGGGAAAGGAAAAGATATGTTAGATAACTTATTATTAAATAACTTGGAAAAGGTGTTAGATTCTCACTTCATAGCACACATTAAAATAAATTTCATGTTGATTATAAGAATTAGATACTTTTGAAAGCCATTAAACCAGGAGAAAAATATATTAGTATATATCTAAGGATAAGCAAACTTTCTGAGATAATAGCAATGGAAGAAATTTCAAAGGAAAAGAAATACTGGATTTGATTATATAACATTAAAAACTTTTTGTGTATCAGAAAACAAACTGCAAACAAAGTTAATAGGCAAATGTAATCTAGGAAAAGTATTTTTAACATCCCTAGCAGATAAAGGATTAATAGCATTATCTATAAAATTATCATAACAATCTATAGGAAAAACAACAGAAAAGTAAAACAGATAAATGACATAAATAGACAATTCATAAATAAGAAATTCAGATATCCAGTAAAGGTGAAAAATCTTTTGATCTCACTAACATTTAAGTGTGAGAGACTAAAAGACTGATTGAAAGCTCTCTGTACATGGGTGGTACAGAAGGCTAAATTATAGCCCCCAAAGATATGTCTATGTCCTAATGCCTGGAATCTATGGATGTTACCTTATATGGCAGAGATTTTACAGATGTGGTTAAGGATTTTGGGATGGGGAGATTATCCTGTACTCCAGGGTGGGGGCAGAATGAGATTACACACACACACACACGAGGAGAGGGTAATACATATAGAAGCAAAGATTGCAGTGGTGCAGCCACAAGTCAAGAAATGCTGGCAGCCACTAGAAGCTAAAAGAGGCAAGGAACAGCTTCTCCCTCAGAGCCTCTGGAGGGAGCATGGCCCTGCTGACACGTAATTTTAGCCCAGTGAAACTAATTCAGACTTCAGACCCTAGAACTATGAGAGAATAAATTTCTGTTTGTTTAAGACACCAAATTTGTAGTAATTTGTTATAGCAGCCATAGTGAATGAATACAGGTGGGGATTATCTCCAGGTGGGTTTCATACTGGATGGGTGGGATAAGGACCTGGCTTTTCCTTTGATAGCCCATAAATATCCGTATCTGTCTTTTTTCTAGGATACATCAGTTGATTCAAAATGACTCATCAGCTTCCTGCCTGGGGTTTAAGCCAGTTGTCAGTGTTCTGGGAGCTGAGTGGAGGGAGGGGCTGGTGGTCTCATCATTCAGTGTGTAGAAGTTCACTTAATTACAGTTTTCAGTAAAGGCCCACATCCTCACAGTGCTTGGGGCTCCTGAGTTCAGATCTCTGCTGCAGTCTCCTCAGAACTAAACTCCCTGTCTCCTGCAGGGATGTGGGAAGGGGGGTTGCCTGACAGCTAGGGGTGAGGGGAGACAGGGCCCTGAAGTAAAAATATTCAACCAGACCTTCTGCTTTCAGATCTACCCCCACCCCCACCTCACAGGTGCCTGTTGCCTTAAATTCCCCAGCTTTTCTTGTGTTCTGTGGAGCAAATTAGCTTGCTTCTCCTTGGCAAGTCCTCTGCAAGGATTTAGGCTTCTGCCTTCTCTACCCTGCCAGGTCAGCTACTATTCCTCCAAATTGCTTCACATCTTCCAAAAATATGTCATCATCTCATGTTGACTGTTGTGTCTTCTCTTGGCTCTCTGTGTATGTGTATGTATAGGTGTGTGTTGCAGGGTAGGGTGAGATAGAACAGGAACCCCCTCTTAGGGACCTGCATGCCCCCCAAACATAAATGTTTTTTATATTTTAAATTCCTTCAAAAAAATTTCAGATACCTATTAATGACTAGCTCTGAGAAGTAAATAAACAATAACAAAAAGATAACAGTAGCCAAAAACCATAGCCAAGAACACTAAAATCACAGGATGTTTATTACCGCTATAGGAAATAAAGATGACATCTTAACGTATGACTGAAACCTGGACCCCCACCAAATGGATATGCCCAGTCCATAGATGTCAAATGAGGGGGAACTGGGACTAAACTCTAACCACATTCTTATTCTAAATTTCTTCCAGGTGTGACCTGGAAAAAGTCACACCCACAAGCCAGAGCTAACATTCTTTTCTGCTGGCCCCCAGTTTTTTTGTTTGTTTTTTGTTTTGAGACAGAGTCTCTCTGTTGCCCAGGTTGGAGTGCAGTGGCACGATCTCGGCTCACTGCAACCTCCACCTCCCGGGTTCAAGTGATTCTACTGCCTCAGGCTCTCTAGTAGCTGTGATTACAGGTGTAGGCCACCACGCCCAGCTAATTTTTGTATTTTTAGTAGAGAAGGGGTTTCAGCATATTGCCCAAGCTGATCTTGACCTCCTGACCTCAAGTGATCCACCCACCTTAACCTCCCAAAGTGCTGGGATTACAGGCATGAGCCACTGCCCCTGGCCTGGCCCCAAATTTTTAAATCAAGCCTCTCTTTTTTATCCAACTGCAAATCAGAAAATATTTAAATGTACCTATGACCTGTAAGCCCTTGCTTCAAGCAATCTCACCCTTTTAGGCTAAATAAAACCAATGTATAACCTCCATATATAATTTATAATTTTGCTTGTAACATTTAGCCCTACCCTTTCCTCACATTTAGCCCTACCCTTAAAACTTCTTACCTGCAAGCCACTGTGGAGATCAGGACTTAAACATTAGTTGCCTGGTCCTCCTTGCTTGGTACCCTGCAAATAAATGCCTTCCTTTCTACCACTACAAACCTCACTTGAGGTATCTGGTCTTACTGCACTGGGTGAGCAGCCCCCAGTCTGTTCTATAACAATAGTTATGTCTTTTTTATTTGATGGGAAAAGAATGGAGATAAATGCTTGTGTTCAGTTGGCTTTGGCAGCGAGCAGTTAGGACACCAAGTTTTTTCTCCACTGCATGATATTGTATTTCCTTTGAAATGCATGCTTTAAATGAAGACTGTGAGTTAATAATGATTTGTTTACTGTTAGTACAGAGCAACTGAAAAATAATTCAGGCAGGACAATCTACTTGGTATGTGAAATAGCAGAAGGTAGTCGATTCTGACGATTTCTGCCAAATGTTCTATTGCTTTTATGGAGGAGATTTTGTGAGATGCTTACTCTGCCACTTTTACTGATATCACCTCATCCATTCCATCTTATAAATAAAAGTGATTCACTGATTTGGAACATCCTGTCCTTTGAAAAAGTAAAAAGACTACTTTTATGGAAAATGTTCCAAGGCAAAGAAACAGCCCAGGACTGTGATTCATGTCTGTCTTAAACATGCATTCCCAGAGCCGACTTGTGGATCTGGTTTAGATCCATAAATTTGTGAACTGCAGAGAGGAAACTCTTTTGATCCCAGCAGTGGGAGATGGTGGCGTGCAGCGTGGGTGTGGTAAAGAAGCAATGTTTGCCAAGAGAACAATGTCTCAAACCTTCTTGTGATAAATGCTTCAATACTTAGGCCATCATAATGTGCCATTCAGCTTTTATACGAAAACTCATTTGGTTGATTTTGTCGTTCAGTTTAATTGTTCTAAAAATTAACATCATAGTTATGGAAGTGTGAAGGATTGTTAGAACTGGAAGAAACTTTATAAATCAACTACAGCATCTATTAGGGTGAACTTTGATAATGATCTTGACTACTGTCCATTTAGTGTCTTCTGGTGCCAGGTGCAATGTTCAGTGACTGACACAGATTGTCTCGTGTAATCCTCATAACTTGGGGAGATGGTATTAATTTATCATCTCTATTTGATAGAGTGGCCATTAATTGCTCAAAGTCACACAATTATTAAGAGATAGAGTCAGGGTTAGAGAAAGTTAGTTTTTTGGTGACCTCAAAACCTGGGTTTTGAGCTGTCTTACCACTTAGTGCAGCAGTCTGCAACCTTTTTGGCACCAGGGACTGGTTTCACAGAAGACAATTTTTCCATGGACCGGGGTTGGGGTGGGGAATGGTTTCGGGATGATTCAAGCGCATTACATTATTGTGCACCTTATTTCTATTATTATTACATTGTAATATATAATGAAATAATTATACAACTCACCATAATGTAGAATCAGCGGGAGCCCTGAGCTTGTTTTCCTGCAACTAGACAGTCGCATTTGGGGGTGATGGGAGACAGTGACAGATCATCAGGCATTAGATAATCATAAGGAAGGCACAACCTAGATCCCTTGCATGTGCAGTTCATAATAGGGTTCCCCCTCCAACGAGAATCTAATGCTGCCGCTGATCTGATAGGAGCTGGAGCTCAGGCAGTAATGCGAGTGATGGGGAGTGGCTGTAAATACAGATGAAGCTTCACTCCCTTGCTTGCCCACCCCTTACCTCCTGCTATGAAGCCTGGGGGTTGGGGACCCCTGACTTAAGCAACTCACTTAAAACCTAAAGCCAAGTAGTCAATATTGTGCTGTCAGACCAGGTGCAGTGGCTCAACCCTGTAATCCCAACATGCTGGGAGGCCAAGGCAGGAGGACCCCTTGAGACCAGGAGTTCAAGACCAGCCTGGGCAACATAGCAAGACCTCATCTCTATTTTAAATAAATAAATATATATGTTGTGTTATCTCTAAAGTGACAACTTCCCCCTGATAACAGAGGCTTGGTCATGAGGCCAGGTTCCCCCACTGGACCCCTTTGCAGTAGAATGAGTTCATATGCAAGTTCTTTCATCTATTGCAGAAATCATTTTGGATGCTTATGTGTGTGACACCCTATGCCAAGTAGGCATTGTTGATACAAAGGCAAGTGAGACATTTTATCAATGCTGTCTTTGTGCTTCAACAGGGCAGGGATAGTCTAAAGTCAGTTATCCAACCAATGTGTATACATGCAAGCACACACAAACTTACACATATTAAATGAGAGTCTGTGATTCACAAGGCGCGTGTCTGGCTAATGTGGGAACACATGGGTTAACATGCAGAACTTGAAACATGGCGCCCCAAATTAGACACTGATGACTCAATTTAACATTATCTGTTGGGCCAGGCGTGGAGGCTCACGCCTGTTATCCCAGCACTTTAGGAGGCCGAGGCAGGCAGATCACCTGAGGTCAGGAGTTCACGACCAGCCTGACCAACATGGAGAAACCCTGTCTCTACTAAAAATACAAAATTAGCTGGGCATGGTGGCGCATGCCTGTAATCCCAGCTACTTGGGAGACTGAGGCAGGAGAATTGCTTGAACCCAGGAGGAGGAGGCTGCAGTGAGCTGAGATCGTGCCATTGCACTCCGGCCTGGGCAACAAGAGCAAAAGTCCTTCTCAAAACAAAACAAAACAAAAACCATTATCTGTTAATAGAAGCACATGCATCTTCTTTCTTCCAACAGCCACCTCCAAAACTTTCCAATGCATTTGCTTGATAAGCTTCCCAGCAAGTGCCCGACCCTAGGCAGAGGAAGGAGAAGAGGGCATGGGTGAAGAGAAAGCTTGGTTAAGGCAAGGGACACCCATACCCATTTCTCGGAGCCCATATCCTAAGCAAAAATCAAATAAACCAAAGTGCTAGGTGTCCTCTCAGCTTTTGGGTCAAAGAACCTTTCCATAAGGTATTCATTAGTTGACGGGCCCAGGAAGGAAAATTTGTATTTATATCTTACTCACTGTAGCAATGCCTGAAACCCCACAGGTAAGGATTTTGGCATGAGAGCCCAAGAGCGGACAGGTATCAACCTTGATTTAACTGTTGAGAAATGTTTTGTGGAGGATTTTGTCTTTTCACATGTCCTCTTCTAAATGCAAAAGCTCCCAAAAGGAGGAAAATACTGATCAAGTTCATACTAAGGCATTAGTGACCTATCAGATTCTCTCCCCTTCTCCGCCATGCTCCCAGGAACATAAATGAGACAAGAATTAGGGTATCTGAGAGAAAGAAAAGGAATCGAAAAGAGGGAGAAATGTGAGAAAGTGTCCCACTTATGTCATTATTAACTGTTCTTTCAGTACATGGAACATGTGTGCTATGCTTTTAGACAGTAGCCTTAAGATAATTCCGTAAAACCTTCTACAAAATAAAATAAAAAGTTGCTATGTTGGGAATTTTCACAGATGTTTAACTTGTAAAATACATAAGTCTGTTGATTCTTATAAGATGAGCAATTTTGACATAAATGTGAAATAGAATAGTTTCAGAGAAGCTCTACAACAATGAATGTTAAATAAGTGGAGTTCCTGCTTATGTGGGATAAACCTATTTTGTGCAATTTGAATATCCTTCTATTCCTTAGATCTGCAGGGAGCCCTAGGGGCCTAATCACCTCTTACAGCCCACACCTCTGAATACTATCACGTTGACAATGCCTGAATTTTGGAGGGGACACATTCAAACCATAGCATAGGCCAGCCTCTGGGCATGGGCCCCTTGGGCAAAAGATTGGTGGAGTTTATCCTCTGGAAAAACTCAATGAACCCAGAGGAAAGAACACTATATCCTAACACTTAGGGAACCCTAGGAAAAAGACTGGATTTGCCATTCACTTGTCTGATCTCAACATATCCTAGCCACATACCCAGAGTTTCCACCATGCAAGTAAGAAAAGCCTTTAGGTCGGATGTGGTGGCTCACGCCTGTAATCCTAGCAATTTGGGAGCCCGAGGCAGGTGGATTGCCTGACCTCAGGAGTTTGAGACCAGTCTGGGAAACACGGTGAAACCCCGTCTCTACTAAAAATACAAAAAATTAGTCCAGTGTGGCGGCGTGCACCTGTAATCCCAGCAACTAGGGAGGCTGAGACAGGAGAATCGCTTGAACCCAGGAGGCGGAGGTTGAGTGAGCCGAGATTGCATCATTGTACTCCAGCCTGGGCGACACAGCAAGACTCCGTCTCAAAAAAAAAAAAAAAAAAAAAAAGAAAAGCTTTTAACGTGAACAAGAGATGGAGATAGACAGAAGGATGGAAACCCGGTTGAAAATAGAACTCTGGGAATAGAAGGGGAAGACTTTTAAAAAATACAATTAGCATCCTCAGAAAGATGAGAACAGGAACATTATTTTCAACTTGGGATTCTATATTTAGCCAAACTAACGATGAATTGTGAAAACAAAGACTCAACATGCAAAAACTCATAAAAATTACCTCCCAAATACCATTTTAAAAGATGTCGCTGGTGATAAATACAGTAAAACAAAGGAGCAGATCCAGAAAGAGGAAGGCATGGGACCCAGGAGAAAATAGATACGATCTGGGAGAGGAGTAGTGAAGAAATGTCCCAGGTTGACCACTGTACAGCAAGCTGAGAGAGAAACCAATCAATATAATAGGAAAAGAAAATAGGAAACTCAAGAAAGAATGTTTCAAAAGAAAAAGTGGCACAAGAACAGCTGATATGACAGGGAAAAATGAAGAAAATATATGTAGCAAAATGTGCAAGTGAAAAAAAATGAGGCACTAATTGACTCCAGGTAAAACAAAAAGCTGTACAAGATAAGAAATAGGCCAGGCATGGTGGCTTATGCTTGTAATCCCAGCACTTTGGGAGGCCAAGGCAGGCAGATCACTTGAGGTCAGGAGTTCAAGACCAGCCTGGGCAACATGGAGAGACCCTGTCTCTACTAAAAATGCCAAAATTAGCTGGGCATGGTGGAGCATGCCTGTAGTCCCAACTACTTAGGATGCTGAGGTAGGAGAATCGCTGGAACCCAGAAGGTGGAAGTTTCAGTGAGCCAAGATCGTACCACTGCACTCCAGCCTGGGTGACAAAGCAAGACTCTGTCAAAAAAAAAAAAAAAAAATTTTGTATTGTTGGATGATTGTTTAAGAATGAGGGAGTGTGGCCGGGCGCGGTGGCTCAAGCCTGTAATCCCAGCACTTTGGGAGGCCGAGGCGGGTGGATCACGAGGTCAGGAGATCGAGACAATCCTGGCTAACATGGTGAAACCCCGTCTTTACTAAAAATACAAAAAACTAGCTGGGCATGGTGGCGGGCGCCTGTAGTCCCAGCTACTAGGAGGCTGAGGCAGGAGAATGGCGTGAACCCGGGAGGCGGAGCTTGCAGTGAACCGAGATCGCGCCACTGCACTCCAGCCTGGGCGACACAGCGAGAATCCATCTCAAAAAAAAAAAAAAAAAAAGAATGAGGGAGTGATACTGACTCACAAAGGCATGAACCTGTCTGCAGGGAGGGATATTTGAATAGCATGTAATTTTATAAGTGGTCAGTTCATTGGATAATTTGTGTTATGATAACTTTTGATTACATATACAACTTTGTCATGCAAGAACATTGGTACTCAATACTCAGATAAAAAACAAATGCTGTAATAAGATGATGCACAGTCTTTTATTTTTATTATTTTATATTATTTTATTTTATTTTATTTTTGAGTCAGAGTCTTGCTCTGTCACCCAGGCTGGAGTGCCGTCGTGTGATCTCGGCTCACTGCAACCTCTGCCTCCTGCATTCAAGTTATTCTCTTGCCTCAACCTCCCGAGTAGCTGGGATTATGGGTGCCTACCACCATGCCTGGCTAATTTTTTGTATTTTCAGTAGGGATGGGATTTCACCATGCTGGCCAGGCTGGTCTCGAACTCCGGACCTCAAGTGATCTGCCCACCTCAGCCTCCCAAAGTGCTGGGATTACAGGTATGAGCCACCACACCTGGCTTATTTTTATTTTTATTTTTGAAAATGGGGTCTTGCTATGTTGTCCAAACAGGTCTTGAACTCCTGGACTTAAGCTATCCTCCTGCCTCTGCCTCCCTAAGTGCTAGGATTACAGGCATGAGCCACTACACTCAGCTCAATGCATAGTCTTTTCTAAATTTGGGCATTACTTTCTATGGATTGTCACAAATGGGATTTACTAGAGATTATATACATGTTGTTGATAAATTTTGACAGACCTTTAGCAATCAAGAGCATACTCATTTCACCAAATTTGTATGTCTTGTTTATTGTTATTTTTAAAATATTCATTAATTTGATAGTTTAAGATGGTATCTAGTTGTTTTAATTTAATATGTTTGATTGATTTATGGCTATGCATTCTAATTAGTGTTTATTAACTAGTTACTTGTGGCCCTTCCTGTATACTCTGGTTACGGTCTTTGCCCAGTTATCTATTGGGGAGAGTTTTAGTATTCGTTTCTGTTGATTTGTATAAACTCTATATAGTTAAGAGATATTAGCACTTACATTTGTTGAAGTTTTTCAGGGATTTTTCCTTTTGCTTGTATTTTATTTATACAGAAGTTTAAAATGTAAAATGTCTGTGTCATCAAATTAGGTAGTTTGTCATCATCTTCTGGAATGTAAGTCCCATGAAAGAAGGGACTGTGTCTGCCTTATTTATCAATGCCCACTACCTCATATACTGCTGAAAAAATGTGTTGAATTAATGAATGAGATCTATGTATCTTTCCCTTATTTATTTCTTCCACTACTTAAAAAATTCCCTCCAGAGACATATTCACTTTAATTTCTTCTAATTTTTACTATTGATTTTTTTTCTTTTTTTTTGAGATAGTCTTGCTCTGTTGCCCAGGCTGGAGTGCAGTGACACAATCTCGGCTCACTGCAGGCTCCACCTCCCGGGCTCAAGCAATCCTCCCTCCTCAGCCTCCTGAGTAACTAACAGGTGTGTGTCAACATGCCTGGCTAATTTTTTTCGTAGAGACAGGATCTCACTATGTTGTCCAGGCTGGTACTTTTCATTTGCAAAAAAGTTTTAACTCTCTAATTCTTCTGAAATGTGTTTTGCATTCTAAGGTTGTGGTGTCATTTGAGCCCTGTTGACTTAGGATAGGCTGCCTCATCGTTGAGATGTATGAAACCTACAATCAACAGAAATCTGACCTGTAGATCTGGTGCAATATAATAGAGACCTATAGACATTTACCTAGTCTTTTCAAATGCTTTTGAGAATGAGGCTAGTTATAAAAGATACATACAGGCACCCATCTTTCCTTTCTTAACATGATCAGTGAAAATGAGCTCACTGAAATATTTTCGTCAGTTATACCTACAATCTCAAAGGTTAGGCCAGGCACAGTGGCTCATGTCTGTAATCCCAGCCCTTTGGGAGGCTGAGGTGGGCAGCTTACTTGAGGTCAGGAGTTTGAGACCATCTTGGCCAACGTGGTGAAACCACCTTTCTACTAAAAATACAAAAATTAGCTGGACTTGGTGGTACACACCCATAATCCCAGCTACTTGGGAGGCTGAAGCCCAAGAACAGCTTGAACCTGAGAGGCAGAGGTTGCAGTGAGCAGAGATCATGCCACTGCACTCCAGCCGGGGTGACAGAGCAAGACTCCGTCTCAAAAACAAACCACAAAACAACAACAACAAAATCTCAAAGGTTAACCTATGAAAAAATGAATAATGACAATATGAAGGCATAGCAGATTACTACTTAGTTTTTTAGTTATCAAAAGTACATTAAGCTTGAATTTAAAAATGCTCTAGGATCTTATGTGCCCAAAGTCCACTTGATATAGAGGAGCTATTCTCACTTGTTAAAAACAAAACAAAACATGCAGCCTTCTTTGTGTCAGGGATTCAGGTGAATTACATTTTGTCCCCAAGTGTAGGCGGCTATCAGGAGAAACAACTGGTAAGGAATTTGGTTGGAAAATGATTTTTAATCTTCACATTACCAGTGTAAAGTTGTATACTTATTGGTGATTTCAGTTATTTTCAAAATAACTGAATCATTGGTGATGGATGAGCATCATTTTTCTGTCCATGGGAAAGTCTATGAGGAGAGTATCTACATGTGCCTTTTGGGGTAGACGCCAGAGGACATGTTCTACCATAAGTAAAAATTAGGGCCATTTTTTTACCAACAGAAAAACATTGTATTGAAAACTTCTACCAGACACCATTCACTTTTAGCTCCTTGGTAAGGACCAAGCCTCACAAATCCCAAGACCAAAATGTGCGGTTCACTCACACCAGCATGGTTTTAAGAGCAACAAATCCTAATCATTTTCATCCAAGAGAACTGGACAAAAGAAAACTTTCATTTGTAGTTTCTCCTCCCCTCACTCCTCCCCTTTAATTGATTTTACTGTTTTCGTAAGTGACCTAAGTAAGTCTCTTGATCTACCAAAAACTGCATGATTTTATTTCCTCGTGAATGTGTTTCAAAATGTGGGCATTAAGGATATCAGATATTCTGCACTACTTCTTTGAACATACAGGGGCTACTTTTTGATGACTACTTATTAATCCCATTAGAATAAAGAAGAGTGAGGAAGATTTTATTTCTCTAAAGACCATCCCTCCCCACCACCACCACCATCTTCTTGGCATTGAGACTACAGAGACTCAGTGCTTTTCTTGTCTATTGCTGGTGGGAGTATACATTCATACAACTCTTTGAAAGGAGTTTGGTAGTATGTATTAAGGTATAAAAAACTGCCTTTTCACTCACAAATTCTACTTTGAGAAAACCCTCCAAAACTAATTATCTTAAATACAGAAATATTCATCTATACAAAAATATGATCAAGGGATAATTTGTTCAAATGTGGTTATGAGTTTTAATTTTTTAAAAGGTATAATTTGTAATAGTAAGATAACAGTAGCAACAATTTAATAGCAGAGGGGAAATCATTTTAAAAGAATATTATGTATCCACTCAAAAAATATTTGGCAGCCATTTAAACAATGATTGTGAAAATTATTAAAATACACCAGAAATCTTTATGATCTAATGTGTAGTGAAAAATGCAGGATCAAATTGCGATGTGTATTAAGATTAACATCAGAAAAATCATGTGTATGAAAAATAGGAAATGCATTACATTCTTTTAACGGCTATGCTGAGACACAGTGACTAAGGGTGATTGCTTATATTTCTTTCTCTTCCATTGGTTTCACAGTATTTCAAAATATAATTTTGTTTGTTTGTGATGGAATCTCACAGTGTTGCCCAGGCTGGAGTGCAGTGGTGTGATCTCGGCTCACTGCAATCTCTGCATCCCGGGTTCAAGCAATTCTTCTGCCTCAGCCTCCCAAGTAGCTGGGATTACAGTTGCCCGCCACCAGGCCTGGCTAATTTTTGTATGTTTAGTGGAGACAGGATTTTGCCATGTTGGCCAGGCTGGTCTCAAACTCCTGACCTCAAGTGATCCGCCTGCCTTGGCCTCCCAAAGTACTGGGATTATAGGCATGAGCCACCGTGCCCAGCCCAATATATAATTTTTAAAAGCGGAAAACAGGCAATGTTTGAGGAAAAGAGCCATCAATATGGTTAAGATGAAAACACTTTGTTATTAAATAAAAATAGTCCCACTTTCTGCTACTTAATTAGGACTCAGTCATTCGTATGATGTTTGGGGACTGAGTCATTCGTATGTTTGGGATCTGTAGTGATTTACTAAGCAGATTCTTTGCAGTTATTGTTTCTCTTAGTTGTATATATAGTGAAAAAATGAGACACACATATCTTTCCTGATAGTGGGAACAAAAAAAGTGGGTTTCTTTGATATCAGAAATATTTTGGGGTGTTTCTGTATTTCCTTTTTTTTTTTTTTTTGAGATGGAGTCTCACTGTGTTGCCCAGGCTGGAATGCAGTGGCGACATCTTGGCTTACTGCAAGCTCTGCCTCCTGAGTTCACACCATTCTCCTGCCTCAGCCTCCTGAGTAGCTGGGACTACAGGCGCCCACCACCATGCCCGGCTAATTTTTTTGTATTTTTAGTAGAGACGGGGTTTCACCGTGTTAGGCAGGATGGTCTTGAACTCCTGACCTTGTGATCCACCCACCTTGGCCTCTCCAAGTGGTGGGATTACAGGTGTGAGCCACTGCGCCCGGTCGTTTCTGTATTTCTTAAAACCTGACAGGCCTATAAAGAATAAGGAAAGGATTAGACAAACAGGAGTCTGTACAGATACAAATGATTGTTACATGATCTGCCTGTTTCAGTCACCTTTAAAAGTTCGAAAGTATCAGACCTGTGGCATAGACTATGCCCTCAAACCAGCATTGTGAAACACTGGAATCATTCCAACTGTTTTAGCATTTAAGGACTTAGTTCAATTAAAAACTAAGCTGATAGTTTGAAATTCCTAGGGGAGCAGAAAAAGAATTAATAAACACAGTCTGGTTGAGTAAACCAGAAAATTGATTTCTGCTTGAATGGAATTTGGAAGCCAAGATGATTAAAATAGGTCCCAGTCTCAACTTCCTCAAAGATAAGTTTTACTTGTGGGTAACATTTTGGGAAAAATATAACATTTCAAATATAGCTTATAGATGTGCTAGATTTTTTTTTTTTTTTTTTTTTTGATACAGAGTCTCTTATCACCCAGGCTGGATTTGAGTGGCAGGATCTCGGCTCACTGCAATCTCCCCTTCCCAGGTTCAAGCGATTCTCCTGACTCAGCCTCCCCAGTAGCTGGGATTACAGGTGCCCGCCACCATGCCCAGCTAATTTTTGTATTTTTAATAGAGACGGGTTTTCACCATGTTGGCCAGTCTGGTCTCGAACTCCTGAGTTCAGGTGATCTGCTCACCTCTGCCTCCCGAAGTGCTGGGATTACAAGCGTGAGCCATTGTGCCTGGCCTGTGCTAGAATTTCTAAGAAAATGATGTTTATCCTGGCAATTTTTCTTCTTAAAAAATCTGTGCTGCTTTTCCAACAGCGTTAACATCAGCCAAGTCATATATCGCCGTCCAGTTGTGAGAGAGAAGAATTTCCTGCACTTTCTTATACCAATGTATTGACTGGGAACAGGAGGGTGAATGTATTGGTTAGAATTTTTTCAGTTGTAATTGTTACAAATTAGCTTAAGCAAAAAATAAAAACATAAAGGTGGGGTAGAATATACTGGTGCCTATAACCTTGGCACGTTAGGTACTGTTTTATCTTCATCTCTCTCCTACTTTTGCACAAGCTATCCCTTGAGCTAGGCAAGATGGCCGCCCCAGGGCCACACCCTGCCGGTTTAGCTAGGAATGTGAAAAGGCAGGCTCCTCTGATTGGCCAGTTAGGGTCATGTGCCTGCCCCTGGGCCAATCACTGTGATCAAGAACAGGGGATCCGCTGGTACGTCTAGGTCCCCTACCCATCTCTATGTGTGGCGTGAGGTGCTCTGCCCTACCCACGCTGAGGGAGTGACCTTAGTTATCCAGAGACTAGAGAAAGAATGTCAGGAAGCGGGGCAACACCTACCTACTACCTGGACTGCAAAAAGAGGGTGCTCTTGCTATCTTGAGTGAAAGGAATCTCCAGGAGCCAGAGGCATGAAAATAGAAAGGTGGCCTTCCAGATTTCCATTCTTCTCAATGCTCTTCATTCCTTTGGTGCTTCACTTGTCTGAAGTTGCTTCTCCTACTGTTAGCAAAGCACCTGGGAGATGTAAGAGAAGAACTTTCCAGTCCTGCTCCTGCCGGTGCTGAGGCTTTAGCCGTTTGCGTTGTCGGGGCAGCTCTCACACCTGGGGCAGCAGCCTGGGGAAGTGGGAGGAGAGGATTCAGGGCAGTTGCCAGCCCTGTCCAAGTTTGAGGTCAGAACTGCCTCAGATTTCAAACCACTGTGGGTTGCCTTCTGCTCCTGTGGCCTCCTAAGAAAACAGAGGATGAGGCAGTGAACACCTACAGCCAGTCTGAATTACCTGGGCGTCCTTGGCATGTGTGTTCCTGTGAAAGCTGCACCTTGAGGTGGGGCGGGTTTGTGATCCCTTGGTGTTACCCCTCCCGTGCGGCAGCCTAACTAGAAACCCAGACCGTCACATTTTCTCTCTTTGCAGAAATAAACAGTACCAAGGTAGACTTCAGAGGTATCGTCAATTACTAATTTTGCAAATGTGAATAAGTTTTGGCCCCTAACAGGTTTGCTTCTACCCCATCCACCAGCGTGTATGTCCCCCTTCTCTTGGGAACCTGTAGACCAGTGTTTACAGAATTCTAGAATTTCCTGAGTTGCATAGGCCCTGCCACACACCTCCTCTTGAGTGCCTCAGAGAGGTGGCTGTAGTTTTTCTCTGTACCCACCTCGACACAGGATTTTCTGTCCTCCTTGCTGAGGGGCTTTTTCTTTTCTTTTTTGAGCAGTGTATTCCCACCTATCACACACACCAAATTTGGGGAGATCATTTTTACCACCCCATGTAGTAATTTCAGTTTATGCTGCTTATTAGTTGTATTTTAATGCATGGATATATATAGATATTTAGGGTCATCATTGTTTTCTGACCCGTTCTCTTTTCAGTATATCAACTGAAAGTTGTTTGTGCTAAGATAAATGGGAGTGGATTATGTGCTCTTTCTAGATTCCCTTTAGCTTTGCAATTTTAAAGAAAAACAGCTTGGAACTAAGTACTGATACTTTCCAGCACTGAGAAGCAAGGCCAGTAACCGGCTCTGGCTCCCACAGCTGAAACGCTAAATCACTGGTTTCTAACCCCGCTGAGCCTCACTTTCTCAACTGTTAAATAGAGATATTAGCACCTCCTGCATCAGGCTGGCATGAGGATTAAATGAAAGTAGGTGTGTGAAAGAATGCTGTGAAGTAGAGATGGCCGCAGGGAGGGGCAGCCCTCTGGGCTCTCTGGTCTGTGGGGAGCTGTCACTGAGCAGCAGTGAAGCCTGCCTGCTGAACCCATTTTGGGTCAGGGTAGAGAGGAGGCCTGGAAGACCAGCACCCAAAGGGCTTTAACCTGCCCCGGTCTGTAAACGAGAATTCAGAATGAAGGCTTGCAGAAACTGGAAATACATGGTGACATTTAGATGTTTACATCTGCCATCAAACTGTAAAAACCATTCTCATGTTCATACACGTGAAAAGCAAAAAGGTTTAACTTGAGAAAGTTGAATTTCAAGTCCCAGGGTGCATTTTTTTTGTTTGTTTTAGAAATGGGGTTTCACCATGTTGGCCAGGCTGGTCTCAAACTCCTGGCCTCAAGAGATCTACCCACCTGGGCCACCAAAAATGTTGGCATTACAGGCGTGAGCCACCGCATCCAGCCCCTCCGTGCATTTTTTGACAGGAGCCTATACAGGCATCTATGAATACACACCTCATGTTTCTTGGTCCACTTAGTCCATTCCTGCTGCTATAACAAAATACCTTAGACTGGGTAATTTATAGACCATAGAAATTTATTGTTCACAGTTCTGGAGGCCAGGCAGTCCAAGATCAAGGTTGGTGTCTGATGAGGGCCCCCTTACTCATAGATGGCACTTCTAGCTGCATCCACACGTGGCGAAGGGCAGAAGCTTGCGCCATAAGAGGACGCAGCTAGAAAGCAGCATCCTTCCTGTCTGAGGAAGGCAGACAAGCTTCCTCAGGCCTCTTTTATAAGCACAGGAGTCCCATTCATGAGGAAGAAGCCCTAATGACCTAATCACCTCCCAAAGGCCCCACATCTTAACACTATCACAGGCGCCATTAGGTTCCAACATATGAATTTTGGGGGGACATCAACATCCAGACCATAGCAGTGCACAGAGATTCTTCACCTGGGAAACAGAATGTGTGTGCTTTCTGGAGAAAGATGATTTTTTAAAAGTAAGTTTAGCAAATTCAAGTTGGTTACTGTGGAGTCAGGTTGAGTCATACATCTCATATTAAAGGATTTGCTCCATGGTTTATTTTCCTCATGAGTTTACATGATCTCATTTGTCTTAACAAGTTAAGATCAAATTTTGTAACATACTAATGATTAAAAATCCCTTTTGCACATGAATCTGAGTGCACTCCATCGGTCTCTACCTGCTTGCCCCGTTCCCTTGCCCTCATCTCTCTCCCTCCCTGTCCACCTGTGTCCTCCCTATCTTCAAGGTGTTACTCCAGACCCCTGTTCCTGGAGCTTCCTCATACCACTTGCCTCTCCCTGTGGCCTCCCCTCATCATAAGCCCTCCAAGTTGGTATACTCACTCATTTCATATTTAAATCTATTCTGCGACAGTTTGCTTTTTTTTTGTTGTGGTAATGGTGGTTCCTTAATGTGTATATTGTGATTTTCACTAGATTTTTGTCCTTGTCTTCACAACTAGATTGCAGGCACCCTCAAGTCAATGATCCTAGACAAAATGTCTTTAACATCTGCCAGAATCCCTGGCCTAAATATACCTTGCACACAGCAGGTTTCAGTGAATATGTGTGGATTTGACTTTTTAAGCTTTGTTTTAATGAGGTTTGCCACATTCAACCCAGCGGCAGTCCCTAACCGCCTGAGACATTCATGGTTCAGAAAGTTGAACGGAAGAGAATTCCTACTGTTTTTTTTTTTTTTTTTTTAGTGAGCTGAGATCCTACTGTTAACTTGCACACGGATTAAGATATCCCGGCGACCACTAATCATCTGTTCTTTGGTCTTTTCTACTAATTAAATCAGCACAGTCCAGTTAACACTTTTTATTTTGTTTTTGCAGTGCAGTGAATTTGTCCCAGCAAGGTTAAAATGAATAACATCCTTCTCTCTAGGCTTGTCCTCAAGGCCCTGCCCATTTTGGCCTAGCTTTCTCAACCCAGCTTCCCACAAACCTTTCCACCATCCTCACAGGTACTTCCTTGAGGAGTTCCTCGGACCCCTTGAACCAGATAGGTTTACTCTCTGGTGTACTCTCCGTAGCATCCTGTACATCCCTTTGTGTGATACTCCCCACATTTGTGATTTGTTTATTTATTTTTGGTAAGGTGTGCCTTCCTTGCTCGACTGTGAGCCTCATGAGCATAGGAAATCCACGCCTACCTGGTCGATAAGGACTAAGTTCTGCTGCCAGTAACAGAGACCCTAAATAACAATGTTATGAGCAAGATAGGAATTGATTTCTCTCTTGTATACAGTCTCTGCAGTAGGCAGTTTAGGGCTGGTGTGGCAACTCCACCGCATCAGACTCCTCCCACGGGCTGTTCTGCTGAGCATGGCTTCCATCCTCGTGGTCCCAGAGAGTAGGGAACAGGGGCCCAGCGGGCAGGAAGGAGTGTGGGGAAGAAACACAATATGCGCTCTCCTGAAGACTTCCCCTTGGAATTTGCATGCACCTTTTCCACCTCCGTCCTATATCCCCAAGATTGGTCACGCGGCCACACCTAGCTGCCAGGGAGGCTGGGAAAGTGAATCCTTATTCTGAGTAGACACGAGCCCAGTTAAAAATTGTTCTAACACTAAGCAATAAGGAGAGAATAGCTATTAGGAGACCGTCACATACCACTGTATTCCCAGCTTTCAGCCTACGGCCTGGAGCAATGTATATTGGCTGAATAAAGACATGAGCTGAACACTGATGTATTCATGTGCTGAGGCTGCCGTAACAAAGTGCCACAAACTGGGTATTTGTTGTGCCCAGTACAACAGAAATGTGTTGTCTCACAGTTCTGGAGACTGGAAGTCCCAGCCCAAGGTGTTGGCAGTGTGAGTGCTGTGAGGGACAATCTGTTCATGCCTCGTTCGCAGCTCGTGGTGGCTTGCTGGCATTCCTTGGTCTTCCTGGGTTTAGAGTTCCATGCCTTTGTTTTCACATGGTGTTTTCCTTGTGAGCCTGTCTCTGTATCCAAATTTCCCCTCTTAATAAAGGACACCAGCCATACTGGATGAGGCCCCACCCTAATGACTTCAGCTTAAATAATTACATCTGCAACAACCCTATTTCCAAATCAGGTCACATGCTGAGGTACTGGGAATTCCAAATTCATAAGTCCTTAAAAACTGGGGAGAGACAGCATTCAGCATGGAAGCCACATCAACACAATGGAAATTCACAGGGCTTATGATTGGGGGGTATAGAATTCAATACCTAACAACTTGGGACAGTTTCATCTACTCTCACATTCTCTAGGAGGCATCTGGCATTTGGCTGTTCTGGGCTGCCCCAGAGTGACACATGTCTTCACTCCAGAGGAGTGTAGGGATTCTATAGATTTCCCAGTCCCAGCCTCTCAGCCCTGGGGAGGAGTGTGTGCAGGCAGGGCATGTCAGGCTTACCAAAGGCCTGGAATGTTCCACAGCATGATGATCCATCAGAAGTTGGAACTGAATAAGCCAGGCTTCTTCGTGGTGTGACAGAGACCCAAGAGCTCTCCAGGAAAGTCTGAGTCTTCTGCAGCGAGATGAAAGCTCCTGGCCTTGGCGACATCTCGCAACCCACTGGGATCACACTTAACAAGACAGCCCCGTTACACCAGAGCCTGGTTTGGTGTCTGAAAGCCAGGCAGATAGCTCAGCTCTTGCTCAGTACCACTCCAGCCCCTCCTACCTCCATTTGTTCTTTTGTGGTGTTTCTGTTTGGTTCTGCCTGTATCCCTCACTAGACTCCAAACTCCTCGGAGGCCAAAGATAATATTTTATTCATCTGTGTAATAATCCTTACAGCTCCTATTGGTTAAAGTTGCCCTCAAGTAAAAGCACAATTAAACAGGGCATTTTCTAAGGGAAGAGAATGATATTCTCATCAGGAGGGTTGAGATGTAATCGTGTACCACAGCTGAGGAATAGATACTATAAAGCTTCCCTGTTGTTTCTTTTGACATCAAGTTCTAGGACTCTAGGAAGGTGACTATTCTGCTCTCCCATGGAGACAGAGTTTTTGTCCGTGGTATTCGAAAGGTTTAGCTTTGGGAAACCCACAGTTGCCAAAGCATGACCCTGACAAAAGCAAGGTTTAAGAAACGGCCCATTTGATTTGTGGAAGAGGTGCTTAGTGCTGCTTGGTGAACCCGAGGCCCCCCTTTGCACACGTATCATACACAATGTGAGACCTAAGGTCTAGATCACACTTGAGGATCCCCAGTAAAGGAGAGAGCAGAGTGCTCAGCTTTAAGGAAGAGGGCGTGGTTCAAATGTCCCTCTTGTTTTAAACACCCTCCCATTGAACTGGGTTCAGAAATGGCATATCCCGAACCATCCACTCAAGCTGTCCTCAGATGGGGCAGCAGTGGGGACTCTGCTAGAGTTGTTTCCTGGCCATTGCAGGACCCAGCCATAAGCAGTCTCAGAATAGTCACGGCTTTGCCGCAACATGCCTGTGGCTTTGGAATATGAACTTGGGCTTATATCCACTTCCCTAATGCTCCCTCTTAAAGATCCCATCTGCCACATGTGGAATAGCGTTCGGTAACTTCTTTCTGCAACACATCTTAGTCCCTTTGATTCAGATGACCAAGTCCATGCAAGGAAACTGCTGGATTGGATGGCAATGCATCACGCCTCATCAGGCTTCATGCCTGGACTCCCAGGCAGCTTGAGACTAGGAAGCTTTAGAAAGCAAAGCCGCATTAGGCCTGGGGAAAACGGGCAGGTCGCTCCTTTCTTAGCCATTCTGCAGATGGCCGCCATAGGTGTGGAATCAGTGGTAGCACACCCAGCATCATCTCTTGCCCCAGCTACTCATCTGGCTTCAGAGCACTGTGTTATTATAGCCAAACTGAGAGGCTCCTGCACAAACTGTTCCTGTGCAGATATTCTTGGCATTTTGCTTCTTTGTGTTTCTTACGGCTTAGATTTATTCAATGTGAGTGCAGAATTCACACCAAACAGAGAGCCTCACCCTGACAGCAACCTCTGTCACACGTATATACATCAGTTTGAAAATACGACTGTTGTCATCTCTGTGCCATGAGTTGTAAAATGATGAGGTGCATCTATCTCTTGATGATCAGATGTGTGCTTGGCTGATAATAACAGACTCCATTCATGGTGGAGTAATTGAGAATGGCAGCCCTGATTACATGGCTGTGCCACCTGCCAGAAAGAATGGGAAAGTCTTGCTTTAAATCCTGTGGAAGGGCCGGGTGCAGTGGCTCACGCCTGTAATCCCAGAACTTTGAGAGGCCAAGGTGGGCAGATCATGAGGTCAGGAGTTTGAGACCAGCCTGGCCAATATGGTGAAACCCCGTCTCTACTAAAAATATAAACATTAGCCAGGCTTGGTGGCGTGCACCTGTAGTCCCAGCTACTTGAGAGGCTGATGCAGAAGAATCGCTTGAACCCGGGAAGCGGAGCTTGCAGTGAGCTGAGATGGCATGACTGCACTCCAGCCTGGGTGACAGAGTGAGACTGTCTCAAAAAAAAAAAAACAAAAACAAAAAAAACAACTGTGGAGGGTCTGCAGCGCAGTGCTTATTCTGCAAAATCTGAGGCGCTCATTCGTGGCCAGCCTTACCTGTTATAAGGATCTTACAGATACATGTCCCTGTTATGACCTTACTGCTGGCTCTCTCCTCTCCTCTCCCCTCCCTTCCCTTCCCCTATCCCCTCCCCTCCTCCTTCCCCTCCCCTTTTCTTTCTTTTTTTTCTTTTTTCTTTTCTTGGGCCTCATTCTGTTTCCCAGGCTGGAGTGCAGTGGCGTGATCATGGCTCACTGCAGCCTTGACCTCTGCGGCTCAGGTGACCCTCTCACCTCAGCCTCCCAAGTAGCTGGGACCACAGGAACACACCACCACGACTGGCTAATTTTTATATTTTTTACAGACAAGGTCTCACCATGTTGCCCAGGCTGGTCTTGAACTCCTGACCTCAAGTGATCCACCAGCCTTGGCCTCCCAAAGTGCTGGGATTATAGGCATGAGCCACCATGCCTGGCCTCTTTTTTTCTTTACCTAATTTCCATAGTCATTTATCTGTACGTTATCTTTTTTTCTTGTTTCAGGAGTACTTGTGTTCATTGTAGAAAAATTAGAAAATGCATATAAGCAAAAAAAGATTTTTGTTTCCTTTTTGTTCAACACACCACTACCCCAAGAAAGCTACTGTTTATGAACATTCTGAGATAATTTCATTCCAAGTATTTTTATGCACATTTGTTCAGCTTGCATTTTTGACTTAATGACATTTGGGAGTAGTTGTTATGTCTATAAAAACTCATCAACATTGGACTGCTGGATGGAAGCATTGTAATTTATTTAACTAGGCACATATCATCCATGATTTAGTTTATTTCCCAGTTTTTACTTTTGGAAACAATGTTCCAGTCTTTGTGGCTAAATATTTGCACGCATTCTCAATTGTTTTCTTAGGGTGAATGCCTACAACTGGAATTGCTGGGTCAAAATAATAAATATACGTTGTCTTAAACTCCATTTTGTGAAAACTTGAAAAATATATATAACTTAGAATACTGTATTGAAACCTCATATACCTAGTCAACAATTCCACAATGTTCAGCTTTAGGCCAGTGTTTTGGGCTACTACTCCCACCTGCTTCCCCTAACTCCTGCATTATTTAGAAACAGATCCAAGACATCATGCTAGAAAAACACTTATTTCTGTTTTTTTGCCCTGTCCCACCCCGGAGGCAAGGAACATTAGCTATTTGAAAATGGAGGGGGGAAAAAACGATGAACATCATGTTAGCATTATCCAGTGTGGTGTTTGGGCTATTCCCATTTTCCCTGCCACATTCTAGACTCAAGACTCATCATTTGTCTCCCTGGTTTCCTGGAACAACCAATAACCATTCTCCTGTCTTCTTTCTCTCTCTCTGGATAGGCGTATATGTTTTTAAGCTGTTTCATATCTTCCCAGATTGCACTCTGGAAAGGCTGAGCGAATTCATGCTTCTGCCAGCATCATAAGGAGTGCTCGTGCTGGTTGTTAAAGCTCTGGCTTCCTTCTTTCCCTCTCGCCTTCCTTCCTCCCTCCCTCTCTTCCCTTCCTTCTTCCCTTCTTTCTTTCCTTCCTTTTCTTTCTCCCTTTTTTCCTTCCTCTCTCTCTCTTCTTTATTAACCTTTTTAAAATTTTTAGAACCCCTTCTCCTCACTCCGTGGGGGGAAAAATAAGGAAGTTTGTTTTTTAAATTAGAATGTATGTGGTTATAAATGAGGTGAAAGCCCTCCTTCCTCGAAGTTTGCTCATTAAATGTTTGTATATCCTCTTTATGAATTGGCTGTTGCTAATTTTGCTACTGGAGTGATTGTCTTTTTAAAATTGTGTTCACCTATTTATGTTAATCTCATAGCATTGTGCTTATATCAGTGAATTGCTATGAATCTTTTTTGGACTAAGATAACATATATGATATTTATATGAAAGAATGAGCATTGTTATAAAGCTAACAGCTTAGAGCAGCAAGTCACCTTTAACAGTCAGAGGGACAAGTAGGGCATGAGGCATGCATGCTGCTGTGAGGGGACGATGGGACCTGAGTGTGGGCTGGGAGCCCAGGGGCATCAGGGATGCTGGCAGGGACAAGGGAGGCAGGTGCTGCTCACCTAACCCTCCTTCACTCCTCACCGTCGTGCACAAGGGAGGTGAGGCAGGAGTTACTCCCGCTTCACAGCGACTTGTCCCAGCTCATACCCTGAATGAGATCTCTTGAGACCAAACATGGGATTTTTCTACTATATCATATTGATTCATATGTTTATTTGTAGAAGGCAAATAAAGCATTAAAATATATCAAATATTAGTATAATAATAATGAAGCAATTTTTTAAATGTTCAATAGCATGAAGGCCCTGGTCCAGGTGATTATAATGTGAAAATACCTCCAACAAGCTCTGTCACTTCTTGTTTTCAATCCAGAGTCCCTCGATTCTTGCCCAGCCGTTCAGTAAGTATTTGGAAAGACAGACCACCCCCCGCCCCCAGGGGCATGGTTATGGTGGTAGGTTTTCTGTTCCTGTGTGTGTGGGAGGTGCGGGCTGGTGGTGAGATGGGGGAATGATCATGTGTATACAGTTCTGGTACATACAGTTGCCTGTCAAGGCAATCAGAAGTGAAATGCTCAAATACCTGGACATTTTCAACCAACTTCAGATTCAGAGTGACTCCAGGCCCCAAATCTGTGGCTGAATTATGGGGCCACTTGGAAGCAGCACATTAATTAGCCATCAATGTTACCAACTAGATGCTTTGTTGGGGGTGCCTGCAGTGGCTGCCTCCTGCCAGCCAGAATGGCTATTCTGTGTGTGTGTGGCTTCTGGGAGCCCAAGGAAGCAAAATTTGAAGCAGAAACATGTTTATTGAACCGAATGGGACCATTAAGGCATTAGTGGTCACCCAATCCCCAGAGACTCAGGACAGACAGGGAAGAGGCTCAGGTCCATGGAGAGATACAAAGAACGTGGATCTTGGGAGCATGCAGGACAACTCCAAACCTAGAGAAGACCAGGAAAGATTATAAAAGCGTAATGTGAAGTTTACCAACAGTGGATTTTTTTTTTTTTTTAATGTCAAAAGAGTTTTAATTCCCATAGCTTTGTTGCTTTCAGTCTGCAACTCGGTCTGAAAGTCCCCAAGACTTGCTGGTATATAGACTCATTTGAGGTGGCTGGGGAGACAGAAATACAAATTCTGCCTGTAAGAAAACGGGCCCACCCAGGGGGAATCAAGGGACTAGGAGGAGAAGTTGGAGTGGTAGGTAGGAGAGGACTAGTGCTGCCACTGCCTGGGCTGCAAATCACCTCCTCTAGCCCTACCTAGCCCATGTCCCAGGCCATGGCCTTCAGAATCTCTGCCCCAGAGCTGCTGGGCAGCAGAGTAAGGTAGCACAGCCTTAATCTAGATTGATAATGGGGAGGCCCTGCCAGTGAAATTGTAGACAGACTGACAGCAGGAGGCTGGGGGATCCACGCACCTTAGTGGCATCACCATGATCCAGAAACATGTTTGTCAGAGCCCACGGGATCGGGCATTCTCAGGAACACTGAGTCATGCTAACCAAACTCCCAGGCAACTGAGCAAGAAGCCAGAAGAGGTGGTGTTAACTTCTAAGCATTCACCATACGGGCCTGGTGACTGGAGCACTGATTGGTGGAGTCTCTCCCTTATAGAAAATTTTCATGGAAGCTGAAGACAACCAGAAGGTTGTTGGTGGCAGTGAAATCAGGGGAGGGGAACTGAGCTTGATGTTCTCAAGGTGGCTGAACCCCAACCAACAGCCTCCCAAGGGGTGGCCTTGTGGGGGTGCAGGCCCCCTGAACCTTCTGTTCTCTGCCCTGGCCTCCCAGGACTCCACGTGCACGTTGCACCCTCATTAATAGCACTAATAAAGGCTTCAGCTTCCTTTGACGTTTGGCCAGGACTTGATTAGATTTCCAGGCTGCTCCTCTGCTTTTGGCAAGGGAAACATCCTGTCATTTAAAGCGGTTTCTGCAGGCAGCTGATCTCATGTGCTCTGGACTGACTGCTCTGCTCCACTCTCACTGTCTCCTGAAGAGATAAGAAACTGCAGGGCAGGGTAGAAATGACAAGTAGGTGATAATAGTAGAGAATAATAGTGGTGGTAGCTAACTGCTGGCCTGTCCAAGTCTCTTTGTCTTAGAGAGGCGCCAGTGAGCCTCATAGCCCCTTAGAGGCAGGTGGGCAAGGTGTGGGAAGCCCATGCCCAGGGTCCCACTGAGCCGTTGGTGGTGGGACTAGGACTGGAACTCAGGCTTGTTGGGCTCTAAAACCCTTGATCTTAATCATTACACTGGTGTCTCAAATGCCTTCAAGAATATGCGCATGTGCCCCCAGCATGGGAGACATCGACCTAAGAAATTGAAGTCTTAGGCCAGGCGCGGTGGCTCATGCCTGTAATCTCAGCACTTTGGGAGGCCGAGGTGGGCAGATCACGAGGTCAGGAGATTGAGACCATCCTGGCTAACATGGTGAAACCCCGTCTCTACTAAAAATGCAAAAAATTAGCCGGGCGTGGCGGCGGGCGCCTGTAGTCCTAGCTCCTTGGGAGGCTGAGGCAGGAGAATGGCGTGAACCCAGGAGGCGGAGATTGCAGTGAGCTGAGATCGTTCCACTGCACTCCAGCCTGGCCAACTGAGCGAGACTCTGTCTCAAAAAAAAAAAAAAAAAAGAAATTGAAGTCTTAGTCTGTGAAAATGGCATTTATTTGTATTTTATCACTACAGAAGAGAAGCTTTGTTTAAATAATTGGCAAAATAGGGCCAGGTGTGGTGGTGCACCCCTGTAATCCCAGCTGCTCAGGAGGCTGAGGCATGAGAATTGCTTAAGCCCAGGAGGTGGAGGTTGCAGTGAGCTGAGATTGTGCCACTGCACTCCAGACTGGGTGACAGAGTGAGACCCTATCTCAAAACAAACAAACAAACAAACAAACAAAAACCCGGCCGGGTGCGGTCGCTCATGCCTGTAATCCCAACACTTTGGGAGGCGGAGGTGGGTGGATCACAAGGTGAGGAGACTGAGACCAACCTGGACAACGTGGCGAAACCCCGTCTCTACTAAAAATACAAAAAAAATTAGCTGGGTGTGGTGGTGGCGGCACCTGTAATCCCAGCTACTCGGGAGGCTGAGGCAGGAGAATAGCTTGAAACTGGGAGGCAGAGACTATAGTAAGCTGAGATCACGCCCACTATACTCCAGCCTGGTGAGAGCGAGACTCTCTCAAAAAAAAATAATAATAATGAACAAATAATAATAATAATATTTGTTCAAGCATTTTATAAAAACAAAAACATGACTTTCAAAAATTAGAACTTGTGGATCCCTTGAGAATACTTCTGACCCTGGGGTCCGTGGACCCTGGTTGAGAAGCACCTTACTTTAATAACTCTGGGTCAATAACTAAGACACAACCCGAGTTTGAGAGGCAGTTTGGGCTTTTGAGTTAGACCAACCAGGTTCAGAACTCATTCTCTTCACTCACTTCTTGCCAGGCCGAGGTCACCGGGGGAAGGATGATGGCATTCTTTGGGATAGGAGTTGCCTGGGCCAAGTGCTCTTTGGGAGAAGGCGTGCCTTGAGGTGCAGGTGGCATGTGACCCTGCCTCTCCCAGCAGGTTCTAGGTGGCCCCTGGCTTGGCCTGGCCTCTCAGCCCCCCTCCAGCCTCATGGTGAGCCCCTAACAGGAGCAGCCTCTGCTCCAAGGACATGTTCCAATTAGAGGGTCTGCCAGGCTTCAGCCCAGGCTGGTGTGGCTCTGGTCTTCATCCTTGGGGAATTTGTCCACCACATCCAAGCCAGCAGCCAGGCACAGGAGCCTCAGGGTTGTGGTTTCACTGTCTCATCAGTCCCTGTTTTCTGCTCTGTTTTCAGAAAACCCCAGGCCCGGGAGCATATACAACTTTAAGACAATTCCCTAAGCAGTCTCCGACCATAGCCAAAATGGGCCGAGAACATAGCCTTTTCTTCAACAACACAATTGGCTTTTAAAATAAAGCAATCTTGGCACCAAGCTCTACTTTGAGGTTTAGCACGTTCTTATGTTTAGAAAACTATATTTTGTCTTTTCCTTGGAGGGGTTTGGCCACAGAACATGATTGATTGCTTGAGGTGACCGTCCTGCTTGCTTATCTGGGATAGTCCCAGCATAATTACCAGTTCTCTCTCAAAAGCGTCCTGGTCTGAGCGATAAATTATATGTTCACTGTGCTTATTACCAAAGAGCAGATTCAGACAGACTGTGCCCCGGACTGCTCTCGGACAGGCCCTGAGATGTCTGGTCTCTGCTCTGTGTGGCCGTGTTCTCTCTAGCTGGAACTCAACTGCATCAGGGTTATAAGGCTTCACGGCCCCTTGAAGACTTCCGTGGGTGTTCAGCATTAAACAGAGGCCAAACTGAGCGTCCCAGCATCCCAAAAGCTGGTTCTTTCTCTCTTCGAACCCCCTGAAAAGAACAATATTGATTCCACCTGATGAATATTTGTGTTTTCAAGTCAACAACATTTTGAGTATCTGCTATGTGCAAGGTGCTGAGCTGGGGTTGGAGAGTGGAGTCTTGAAACAAAGATGAATGAGGCATGTGACTGAGTTCGGGGAGGGTTGTGCCGGAAATGGAGTGTGGGGTAGTGCCGGTTGGGGGAGGGCCGTACACGTCGTGCCAAGACTTTCCTGCCAGTTGCCCTGTGTTTGAAGCTCAGGGGCTGCCCTCACGCGGATGGCAATTCCAACAGGAAGACGAGCTGTAGTTTCAGGAAGCTGCCAAATCATTGCACCAGGTGCACAGAGGAGCCATTGTGACAAGGAAGGCCGCAGGCATTCAGAGGAAGGAGAAGGCAGTGTGGCCTGAGCCTGGGAGGTGAGGGGTGGCCCGCACGGCGGAGGATAGATTGGCTGGCACCCCAGGGCTCAGGAGGCTGTGATCAGGAGAGGAAAGAGTCAGGGGCGAGGAAGCCTATCTGGGCAAAGGCTCAGGGGAGGAATAAACATTTGCAGGAGGGGAACGGAGGCAGCCTGGACCAATGACAGTGGAGGGTGCAAGTGAGGGTGTGGGAAGGGAGGAGGGTCCTCAGAAGGCTGGGACCACATGCTTTCTGCCCAAGGGGCTCTAGCCAGTCGGATCCTATGCATGACAGTGGTGTCTCAGCAAAGGCTAGGGAGATTCCAGAGTGGTTAATAAATAATTGCAAGGGTCTTTTTAAAAAGCTAATACAGTGAAGAGCTAATACAATGCTTACATTTTGTTATAGTTTAGTCAATAGCCCAGCCCCTCCCCATTAACTGCTATGATGCTGGCTTCTCTAGATCCCTGCTTTGGTTCCCCTGAGAATCCCTCTGTTCCTCCCACACACACATTACCCGCCTTCCACAACTTTCCTCTGAACTGGGCTCCAACCAAAGGGAATGTCTCTTCTTGGCTGCAGCAAAGCCCTAGACTTAGAGACCCTTGTAAAATGGTTGTTGAGGGGCAAAAAGGAAGGCCGTCCTCTCCTGGAATGTGTTCACATTTGTGGAATAAACGCCCTGCATTACATTCCTTTGGAGCAGAAAACAGACACTTGGAAGATCAGACTGATGTCTCAGGATAGTGTCTCTTGTCCCACTTTGATGAGAAGATGGCTGCAGGGAAGATAGTTTCCAATTTTATTCTCCAAGTGGGCTAAAGTCCCCTGCATGATCAGAAAGTAATGGCTGGTCATTCTGATGGAGGGTGTTTTCTCTATGAAGCAGCATCTCAGGCAGCATCTGGCACTCAGATGCCGTTCTAGAATGAGATAGAGGCGGGAGATGGCCGTGTGTGTCTTAGCCAAGGCTCAGTGATGGAAAGATTAGAGAAACCCCTCAAACTAGCAAGGGGAAGAAGGGGGTCAGATTGTAAGGACTTAGAGGCATCTCATCGACAAAAGTGTAAACCAGGGTCTGGCAAGAGCCATCTTTCTCTCTCTCTCTTTATCTCTCTCTCACTCTCACTCTAGGTGTGTGTGTGTGTGTGTGTGTGTGTGTGTGTCTTGCTCTCACTCTCTCAGGCCTCATGGTCTCCCTCCTGTCTCTCAGGCCTCTTGGTCTCCCCTCTGCCTCTCTCAGGCCTCATGGTCTCCCCTCTACCTCTCTCAGGCCACCCACCCCCCTTTCTGTCTCTCTGTGTGTGTGTTCTTGCTCTCACTTTCTCACCCTTTCAGGCCTCGTGGTCTCCCCTCCGCCTCTCTCAGGCCTCATGATCTGCCCTCCATGTTTCTCAGGCCTCATGGTCCCTCCTCCACCTCTCTCAGGCCTCATGGTCTCCCTCTGATATCTCAGGCCTCATGGTCTCCCCTCTGCCTCTCTCAGGTCTCTCTCTCTCTCTCTCTCTGTCTCTCTCTTTCTCTCTCTCTCTCTCTCTCTGTGTGTGTGTCTGTGTGTGTGTGTGTGTGTGTGTGTTCTTGCTCTCACTCACCCTCTCAGGCCTCATGGTCTCCCCTCCACCTCTCTCTCAGGCCTCATGGTCTCCCCTCACCTCTCTCAGGCCTCATGGTCTCCCCTCTGCCTCTCTCTCAGGCCTCATGGTCTCTCCTCACCTCTCTCAGGCCTCATGGTCTCCCCTCCGCCTCTCTTAGGCCTGCTTTTTTCTCCCTTTGGAGGCTGGCTTTCACTGCCTCTTTATGTGTAGAGGATCGAATGTGGCAACCTCATATCATTTTCTGAGTCAACATTCTAAAAGAATAGAACAGACACCTCTTTGGTTTAAGTCTCCAATTCCTAGGAGAGAGAATCCAGTTGGCCACCTTGGGTCAGGGGTCTGCGCCTGGGCCACGAGCTGTGGTCAGGAAGGCCCAGACCTTTGCTGCAGGCATGGCTGTGGGGGCCCATGTGAGGTGCGTGTAATTGGGGTGGAGGGCAGCTCCCTGGCGTCCCAGGAGAGAATGAGTACCCTGTCGGAATCGTAAGGGGAGAGCATTTACACAAGCTTGCAGGAAGGGGGTGGGGGCCTGCAGAGACTTCCCCTGGAGTTAGAACCAATGGAGAAGATTCTGCAGGGCCATCTGTCTGGGCTGCCTCTGTTTCCCCCAGCAGATGTTTCTTCCTGCTCTGGGCTTTTGCCCAGATAGGGTTCCTTGCCCCTGACCTTCCTCCTTCTCCTCTGCTGATCTCAGCCTCCTGATCCCTGGGGTGCTGGCCATGCTGCACTCCTACGTGATTTTCTGGGGAAAGCTAATGCCTGACCATGACCAAGCCACAGTTGTTCTGGGGAGAAGGACAAGGAAGGGCCTGAACCCATGCACTTTTGCTGGCCTGATTCTTGGCTGGGGTCCCTACAGACCCCTTGGTTTTGGCCAAGGGCAGGGCTGCAGGCACGTAGAACTGCCACACTCAAAGGGAAGGGGTTGGGCTCTAGATTCAGGGCCTCATGGCCTGCCCATCCCACCCTCTTAGCAGGGCTGGGTGAGCTTTGGGGGCCAGTGCCCAAGCCCCAGACCCTGGCTGGGCTTATTTGCAGCCTCCTCAGAGAAAAGGCAACTCTGGAGAGCAGGAGGGGCCAAGGCTGGAACCATGGGAGGCTGAGAGGTGATGGGGGCGTGAATAAGGAAGGAGCAGGAGATGGGTGACCGGAGGAGGAAGGACGGAGTGGCAAGAGAAGGGGCTCCTGGGGGTGGACGTGTAGGGGGAGGCCTCCCAGCACATGCCCCTCATTGTCTTGTTAACAACACCCTTGCCCATATTTGAGCCCAGAAAAAGGTGCCATCCTTCTAGACAGTTGTAGGGGCTCCAAGGGGTCGAACTAGCATGGGAGCAAGGTAGCGCCACGACTGCTTTGGTGGGAGTGTACTTTAGTTCCTGAAAACTGTAGGCAGACAGGGTGACTGCAGGAAGGCAGCTCAGGCTATGACACTGCATCTTTGGTCACCAGAGTGGGCTGGGTTGGGGCAGAGGCAGGCACTGACAAGCATTCTATTCACCTCACCCCACTGCAGCCTAGCAGCCTGGGAGAAGGCAGTGGGGGACAGCAAGGCAATGTGCTGGGAGCCGTGCCGGTCACAGGTGGAGTGCAGGGCTTGATGAAGGCTGGCCACTGCCCCCTCATCCCTGCTCTGAAGTTCCAGGGCTCCAAGGCCCTGCTTGGTCGCTGAGGGCCATCAAGAAGGAGGGAAGTTGCTAGAGCTTTCCCAATTCAACAGCATCAGAGTAGACACTTGGAAATATACCAAGCAGGGTCACGCCTATTCAGGCTTCTAATCCTCAGCCCCTCCTGGGCTGCGCATGGGAGCTGGACTGTAGAATACCCCAAAGTGCAGGTTCACAAAGGCCTCCCTGAGCCCTTGTGCCCATCTGTGCTGGGGTAGCTCATTCACTCAACTCTCTGTATGAATTTCTTGTGACTGCTGTAACAAATGACCACAGACTTTGTTGCTCAAAACAACACAATTTTATTACCTTACAGGTTAGAGGTCAGAAATCCAAAATCATTCTTATTTGGCCAAAGCGAGGGTTTTGACAGGGCTAGTTCCTTCTGGAAGCTCTGAGAGTTGGCTTCCTTGTCTTCTTCTGCTTCTACAGATCACTTGCGTTTCTTTCCTCGCAGCCCTTCCTCCGATCACTCCACTCTGGTTTCCATCATCACATCTCCTCCTGTTGACTCTGACTCTCCTGCCTGCCTTATATAAGGACTGTTGTACTTATATTGGGCCCACTGGATAATCCAGGATAACCTCCTCATCTCAAGATTCTTATTTATTTGTTTATTTAGGAGATGGAGTCTCGCTCTTGTCACCCAGGCTGGAGTGCAGTGGCGTGATCTCGGCTCTCTGCAACCTCTGCCTCCCAGGTTCAAGTGATTCTCCTGCCTCAGCTTCCTGAATAGCTGGGATTACAGGTGGGCACCACCACGCCCAGCTGATTTTTTGTATTTTTAGTAGAAATGGGGTTTCACCATGTTGGCCAGGCTGGTCTTGAATGCCTGACCTCAAGTGATCCGCCCACCTCGGCCTTCCAAAGTGCTGGGATTACAGGCATGAGCCACCTCGCCCGGCCTCATCTCAAGATTCTTAATTCAATCACATTTTCAAATCCCTTTTACCCTGTAATGTAACATAGTTAACAGGTTCTGGGGATTAGAACATGGACACTTTTTGGGGGACATTTCAGCCTACCACACCACCTTTCTAACCTTTCTCTGGGCTGGGGATCGAGGTACCCTTCTGCCTGAAATACTCACCTGCACCTCTGGCCCTTCGTGTGCTCCCTCCAAGCATCCTTCGTGTCTTCCCAGGCTGGTTGGTGCCTAAGTGCTCCAGCTCACAATGATCTATCAGGAAATAGAAGCCTTGTAGAAAGTCACCTTGAAGTGTGGGGAGCCTCCTTGGATTATTTTGAGTCACAAAATACAATTTAGGGAAGATCTCTTGGCCTGAATAACCTCAGTCATTGCTGGTGTTGGATGCTGATGGAAATCATCTGATGAAATAATTTTTTTTAAAAAAAGTAGTAAAGAAATTTAGAACTGATTTAGAAATCATCCTCAGAGTTTTGATTTTATGGTTGCTCGTGTTAGATATTATCAACAAGCTCTCTGTAGATCACTTAAAAAGCAATCTAGTTAAAAGTTGCATTATGGAGAATGGGGTCAGGGATGGGAAGAACTCTCCTAATGTTTTACAAATGGTATTTATGGCTCCAGATAAAATCTCTGGTGGCCACATTATTCAAGGATTTGTAAAGTGCTTTATCTGAAATACCTTCTTAGACATGAATATGAAGGTTCTGAAAATTGTGTTCAATGGCCCGTGTGTCCCAGAAGATCCTAATGTAAAGATACATATTTCTAAAGTAATTTAATTTATAGAATAGGATTAAACATATGTGTAACTTCATTAAGAAAATGTAACGGCTTTGGGACCAATTACAGGGCTTTGAGCAGCCACAATAGGCTCAGGAGGGCTGTGCCTGTGTAAAGTCCCCTCCCAGACACCACCAGGGTACAGAGCTGGGATGGTGCATGGCTTGGGCAAGTCCATCTGCCCAGAGAGAGAAGGCCAAGGTTAGCCTGTGGGTGGGGACATGGCGGCCTCACTCCACATTTGTATTGCAAGCCTTCCAGCCGCAGGGGCGCCTCCCTGGACTCAACTTGGTGTTCCATTCATGGGGGCACCCACAGGTGTGGCTGAGCCCGGGTATGTGGAATGTGGGGGTCCGACTCAAGAAGCAGAACCCACAGGACTGTCTAGCCTGGGTGTTCTGCCAAAGCACAAGGGCCCTGTAAGGTGGGAGGCAGTTGGCACGGGACTTCTAGAAGGCGTGGGAAGGATCTTAAAGGACAAGGCACAAACAAGGATTGAGTCTCCGTGGGCATTCTGGAAAGGCATTTTGCAGGGTGTGGGGTGGGCATGGGAGGCATGGCTCTTTGAGGCCACAGGAGGCCTGATGGACCGGAAAAGAGGAGAGGCCGGGCGTGATGGCTCATGCCTGTAATCTCAGCACTTTGGGAGGCCGAGGTGGGCGGGTCACTTGAGGTCAGGAGTTCAAGACCAGCCTCGTCAATATAGCGAAACCCTGTCTCTACTAAAAATATAAAAAATTAGCCAGGCATGGTGGCTGGTGGCTCCCAGCTACTCGGGAGGCGGAGGCAGGAGAATCACTTGAACCTGGGAGGTGGAGGTTGCAGTGAGCCGAGATTGCGCCACTGCACTCCAGCCTGGGCTCTGTCTCAAAAAAAAAAAAGAAAGAAAGAAAAAGAGAGAGAGATAGAGAAAAGAAAAAAGAAGGAAAGAAAAGAAAGAAGGAAGGAAGAAAAGAAAGAAAGAAAGAAAGAAGGAAGGAAGGAAGGAAGGAAGGAAGGAAAAAGGAAAGAAAAGAAGGAAGAGGAGAAAGGAAAGAAGACAAGCACTTAGGAGGGTGGGGCTCCCAGCTCAGAAAGTTCTCTGCATGGGGGAGAGCACCCAGCTTCCCCTACCTTCCCCAGGACAGGGGCCTCTGTGGCCTCAGCCCAGATTGCACCAGGCCAGGCTGTGTAAGGGCCCCATACCCTTGGCGTGGGTGTTTTCAGGGGTGGAGAGTGTGTGCTGGGCAGGATGCCACCACCATAGCCACTGAGCCCTGGGCCTTGTGTGGGGGCTGGGGAGTGAGCTGAGGGCTCCTGAGATGGCTCAGGCCGGGCCCAGACAGGAGAGAGGAAGCTTGCAGTGGCCTCTTCCTTCTGGGCCCAGGCTGAAATGAGAGATCAGTCAGGGTGGCGGGAGACTGCCCAGCTGTGTGCACCCTGGGGGAGACCGTCTGTGCTCCTGACCTTTATGTGGGGATGGGCCCCACCTCAGGAGTCAGAGCTGCTGCTCTTCAGGAAGTCTTCCATGCCTGCGCCATTCCCAGCTTGGCACATGTGCTCTCTGAGTGGGCGTGGGTGCCACAGACCAAAGCAATGGGTGAAGTTTTGGAACATGTCCTGCTTCCGCTTGTCTGATGGTGCAGGGAAGCAGAGTGAGCCTCTCTCTGGGGATGTGCAGGGCTGCCAGGAACACACACACACTCAGGGTCCCTCAAGTCTTCATGGGGGCCACTGTGTAAGGAGAGGAGGCAGGTGGGACTCTTGCCTGCAGTTAGGCTGCAGGTGTTGGAAAGCTCATTCAGGACGGAATGGAGCTCCAGTGCTTCCATCATCTCCATGCGCCTTGCAAGTAGGTGGCCATTTCTTTTGTTTCCAAAGCTCTGCCTGCACAGAGATTCACCTGCCCTTCAGTTTTGCTTTTATCTTCCAGCTCCTACCAATCAACGGTCCTCCATTCTCTCAGCCCCTTGGCTTCGGCTGCTTTCTAGCCTCTGCTCCCCCTGGCCACCCCCGCCCCGCCTCCCGCTTCCCTCTGCCTATCTGCAGAGGCCAGGCCGCTACAGCCTTCGGCAATGCCAGCATCACAAAAGGCAAAGGGAGAGGAGGAGCTCTTCCAGATTAGAGGAGCCGAAGGAGCTGGCTGTAAAGTGGAGGGTGTGATCCTGGGCTGGAGAAGAATACTCTAAGGAAAACTAGTGCCTAACCTGAAATGGGGCGGTGGATTAGATAAGAGCACAGCGGCAGTGTTGAACGTCCTATTTGTTAACTCCGCTGTGGTTAGATACAGGGATGACCTTTGTTCTTGGTAAACACATACTGAAGTATTAAGGGGAACGGAGTACCATTTATGCAACCTGTTATCAAATGGTTCAAGAAACAATGATACATGTTTTTAAAGAAGTCCACAAGGACTTCTTGCCAAATTCCAGAGACAGTTAAGAGAGTGAGAGACTGAGGGTGAGCGGGAACAAGAACAAGAGAACAATGACAGCCCCCACCTGTGTTGGGGACCACTACATTGGTGTGTCGGCATCTCTGAGCTGTGGAACAGCCCATGGGGAACACACTGGCTCTGGAACCCAGCCACGATGCCGTCAGCGAGTGGTCAGGATTGTGGAGTCCCACGCCCCAACGCAGTTCCCGTGGCTGCCCATGCTTTCGGGCATCTTCTGAACACTCTATTTGGGGCAATGTCCGGCCTCTTGTGACCGCTGCTTAAGGGACCTCTACTCTCGCTGCAGAGGAGCTGGGGTGGCAGGCATCACAGAGCACTGGCATTCCTCTGCAGCCAGTGGGGCGAAGCTGGTGGTGGGGCGGGGCTGGCAAGTGGGGGTTCTGGGCACCCAAGAGGCCCCTCGACCTATGTATCTTCCTCCCCTGGGCACTCCTGTAGAGGACTCCTGGTCATGCAAGTTTCCATGGATCCAGAGGGTCCTGCTGCTGCGGCGATTCGGGGAGGCTCCTGCCTCTGCCCAGAATGGGTGAGCCGGCACTACGCAGTGTCTTCCGAGGGCAAGGCCTTGTGCTCCCAGGCCCTGCCCTGTGCCAAGTCACTGAGAGTGGAGGCCCCGTGATCTCTTCACCTTTCTTGGGAACAAAACCCACCTCCCAAGGTTGTTGATTGGAGAGGTTCCCAATCAAAGGAGTGACTGGGAGAGAGTTCATTGATAAGTGAAGCATCGTATTAGCAGTACAGTGCAGGAGGCACGTCAGTATTCCCATTGTCATCTTCATTCCAAGACCACAACCAGGACAGGAGCCCCTCCATGGATGGACCCTCAGGTGATGATGATGCAAAGGAGAAAGGAGGGTGTTTAAGGGGGTGTGTTCTGTTGTCTGCCCTCTCCAGAGGGACCTGCATTGTACCCATTCCCAGAAAGGACACGGCATGGCGTGATGGGCTGACACAGGGGACCGGAAGGGCCCAGGGCATTGCCCACTTAGCACTCCAGCTGCAAAAGCAGCTGTATGTGTCCTGAGGCCCATGCCTCCTGGTCATAGCTGATTGGATCAAGAGAAGGCGCCTATCCAGGGAAAATCAGTCTACGGGCTGCCTACTGGCCCATGGAAAAATGAGTGGGACTAATTAGATCCTCTCGTTCAAGATTCAGCCATTAGGAGGGGAGTGGTCACAGTGCTGCAGGTGGTCAGTCACGGGTGGGGCTGGAGGGCCAGGGCAGTGCTGAATATAGTTCTAGGGGAGCAGCACCTCTCCGTGAACTGTCAGTAGCGGGGAGAGGAGGGCGGAGCAGGCAAAGGCAGAGATGATGATAATTGCTCACGTGTATTGATTACTATGGGCCAGGCACTATTCTAGGATCACTTAATCGTAATCCACAGAGCAGGCACTATTCCACCATTCTTATTGTACAGATGAAGGAACGGCTATAGAGAGATGAAGAAACTTGCTGAAGGCCACACAGATTGTAGTGGTAGAGCTGCCCCTTGAAGCTCAGACTGGTGACTGCAGTGTCACCCTGGCTGCCTCCTTCACGGTGTGTGGCTGCTTTGGCCCCAGGCCTGGGCACTGCAGTTCCTGCCCTAGGGTTCCAGTGAGCTCCCTTCTGTCTCCTGAGTTACCTTCAGGGTGTCTCTGTTCTTTGCAACTGAAAGAGCTTGATGAAAATTCAGTTTCTGGCAGGGGATGGCGTGATCTTTTCAAATCAGGACCTCCCTGACCTCTCAGAACCCTTTGGATAGGTACCTCATGGGTCAGTTTCACAGGTCACTTAGGCATGAGGTTCCCTGCCCATGGGTCATCATCAAAGTCTAGGCGGATGGGGAGGTTTGCTTAGTCAGAGGCTTCCCAAGCCCAAGAAATATTTGCACAGTGACGACATCTGAGTGCTGGGTGGGGGATAGGATGCAACAATGAGCACTTTGGTACCAGAAAGGAGTCTGGGTGGTGGCGGCTGAAATGCCATTCATATTTGTGCCTGCAGGAAGCACTGTTAATATGAAAGTGCACAAGTGGGAGCTGTGTCCTGGAAAGTGGCACGTGGGTGGAAGTCCGAGGGGGTGACCCTGGTCCCAGCATGATGGGTTTAGACACAGGAGCCAGGTGCCTCTCTCTCCAGTGAGGGTTCCTGTGCAAGCACAGGGTCTGCAGATGGGCAACTGGGGTAAGGCAGTGCCTGCGGCCCTCAGCAGGTCTCCACCGCTGCGTGACTCTCCAACATTCGACCAATTTAAGGTTAGCTTGGGAACCCTGTTCCCATCAGAAGAGGAAGGCAGAGCCTTCCCTCCTTCCACATTCCCTCTATTCCCCTCCCTGCAGGATGACTTTCTAAGCCTCTTCCCCCAGGCTGGCAGACACTCCCTGCCACCTAACGTGGCCTGTACTTCTCGCCCAAGGAGGCCATGAGCTGGGGTTAGGGTACATGACATGTACTTTGATACCAAGTGTTCAATCACTCAAGTCTGTAAATGTGTTACCTTAAAATAAGGCCACAGCAAGAGAAGCTGGGCACCCAAAGGCTGCAAGCAAAGCCCTTCCTTACGGGGACAGCAATGTCTGGCTGAGCGTGGCGTGGAGGGTGGGCATTGGGGGAGGCCAGGCCACAGGGAGGAGTGGCAAGAGAGGAGTCCAGATGGCCGAGAACAGCCCTGGGTTTAAGGGGAAGCTTCAGGACAGCTGTCTTCAAAAGGAGGTGGCTGCAGCCTTGGGGGTGCCATGGTGGTCCCCTGGAGTACATGAAGAAACAGAGCTTCTGTGTAAATGAGCAGCATTGTTTAGAATTATGTTGATGCAGGTTATAACATCCACAGTACATTGGTATGTGGCATAACTTATTAGGGGTGTACTGGAATGGACTTCTCAGCAGAGGTGGCCAATCTGAACAAGGCCCAGGTCTCTCCCATGCCTCCTCTCCTAGTCTTCTTCCCTGCAGCTGAAGGTGGCCCATCAGCAATACCTGAGGGGCTCTCTGTTCAGATATGAGTACTGCCTTGGCCTCTCCCAGCAATGCCCAGAGGCAGCAGGGGCTTCCGGGGTGGCCCCCTGGACAAGTCAAAGGCCAGGATCAGCCCTGCCTGGACCCCTCTTGCTTCCTCCTACCCCCTCCAGGCTTTAGCCCAGCCTCAACTGGCAACACTCTCACCAGCTCAAACCCACATTTTCCCAGAGGGTCCTCCCTCTCATCCTTCCTTCCCCATATCCCTCCTCAGCTGGGCCCAGGTCTTGGCTTCGATGACTTCTCTGGCCTCCCTCCTCCTGCAACAGCCCCTCCTCTCCAGGGCCTGGCTCAAGGCTGGTGCGGGAGCGACATGCCCAGTGAATAAACATGCTGCTTCAGACAAGCCTGCTTCCCCTCCAAGGGTCTCTTTATTTAACCTGTAAAGTCACTGTCAGCAACTTGGCTTGGCCCTCTGCTGCTTCCAACAAGGAACTGCTTAAAAGTCAGGAAATGCATTGGGTGCCTTTCCTAGTACCAAAAATTGACTACAACTCTTTGGGCACCCTGAGATAAATCAACAGCATTTGCTTTTTCTTTACTTTTCTAACATAATTCCAGAAAAAAATAGATCTCTATTTTTTATATATATATATAAAAACTATATTTATATACACACATACATAGAGATCCTTCAACCATGAAGGATCCAGCGTCCTCTGGGGTGCCCCTTGGCCTGCCGCAGGAAAGCCAGGAGGCACCAGCTGTCTTGGGAATCATGTCGGGACATGCAGTGCTGAGCTAGTGTGCCATGGATGGGGGGGTCTCCAACAGCCCTCTCCCTCCGAGGAAGGTGGAGCTATGACAAACCAGGGCAGCCCTCACCTGAGCTTTCTACACATCCTGAAATGTAAGCTGTACCTGATGGAGCTTTGAAACTAAAACCCAAAGTGCAGATACAAAAGGATTCCCTGATAAGCCTGGCGGACTGACTCCTTGGGGAAGAGTTCCAAGAGCGTCATGCAGCAGGGGCCAGGGGAGCCAGCAGGCAGGACATACACCCACAGCCCCCAGGCCCGGAAAAAGGTGTCATGGACACAGAGGCCTGCTCAGTCACAGGAGAAAGGCTGGGCTCTGTCCTCTCCTCAGGTCTGCCTCAGGCAGGGCAACCCAAAAGGCTAGGGTGAGGCTCAAATCAAGGCAAAAAAGGGCTGTGGGTGGTGAGATGTACTGGCGACAGTCCTAGAATTGCCCACCTCCATGTTATTGGCCCTCGAGGGACCTGCATTGTAGCGTAAGACCTGCAGGAGTAATGTGTTGACTCAGGGTATTAGAAAGGACTGGATCTAGCAACCACAGGATCTAAAACCAACGGAGGCTGCTTGGGCTGGAACACATTTCCAGGGAGATGGGGTGGGTGGAAATGGAAGCGTAAGGGCCAGTGCTCAGTACCCCCTGGCTAGACCCCAGAGGCCCCAAAGGCACTTGGTAGCAGAGGGAAAGAGCACAGTGGGGCCCAGCTGGCCTCAGGGGGCAAAGAGGGGCAACGTGGGCATCATCTGCTAACTCCAAGTCTGGGAAGGGAACCCAGAAATCCCATCGTCTTCCCACTTGCCCAGTTTCTTCACGTCGTGACTGCCCTGGGCAAGACCTGAGAGGGATCCAGAAGTCTGTGCTGTGCTGAGAGTGGGGAGTGAGATCCCCAGACCCCCAACCAGAGGCATGGGTGAGGGTGAAGGACAATTGTGAGGCTCCCCCCTGCCCAGCTCTTGGGGTGCAAGTCTGGTCACCACAAAACTCTGCAAAAAGGCACTTAGGGTTCAAGTCAGACTGTTTCCCAAGGCACCAACAAAGAAATCCAGGAAGACCCTCTTGGCCGAGCCAGGAGAACGAGGGCTGCAGCTGCGGAGGCGTTCACTAAAGATGGATTTCCCTGAGGCCCCGCACCTGATGCCACTGTCACCCCACACTGACCGCTGCCTCTCCCTCTGGCCGGCCCGCCCTCCCTGTGGCTGCAGTGTCGTCACAGCTCTCTGGGGATGATGGAGAAGGGCAGCACAGGGCTGCTGGCCTCCAGCTCCAGGGCAGTGAGGAAGCAGTCGACGGCGGCCTCGTTCTGGCCCTGGGCCTGCAGCACCTCGCCCAGGCCCTGCCATGCCTCGTGGCACGTGCTCTGCCTCTCCACGGCATCTCGAAGCACCTTCTGGGCCAGGCTCTTGTGGCCAAGCCGACTCAGCATCAGACCCTGTGGACCAAGCACAGGGCAGGGTGAGTAGGGGTCTTGGCATGGCACAGGCATCTTGGCAACTGGGCCAAGTACAGGTGCACGGGTGGCAGCAGCCATCAGCTCGAGAGGCTCCTGCGTCTCTGGCTTGGGCACTGTCAAGTGACTGTGCCTTTCCCCATGTAAATCCTACCTGGCCCTGCCCAACCCGTGCTTTAACCCCAGCCTCCTGGGAAACCCACTGCAGGAGCTCTGTTCCTGCCGGTCCCGAGGAATTGGCTTTCAAGTCACCAGACCTGGCTGTGTCACCTTGTTTGGGGGATCCTGGGCAAATCCCAGCTCTCTGGCCCTCAGTTTCCTCATCTGTAAATGGGAAAATCACAGCATCTCTCTGGAGGGCGGGGTGAGGCTGAAAGGAGTCAGGAGGTGTAAAGCTCTGAGAAGTGTCTGGCAGGAGTGTGTTCTCACTCAGTGGGACCATGCCTCTCAGTCCTTCCTGCGGCCCGGAGCTGCCCTTCACCCCAGGGATGCAGAAAGACTGAGGAGGACGCATTACGAGGCTTCATCACTGTCACCGGGGAGGAAAAGCTCAAGCATGTGTGCGTGTGCGGTGGCTCCTCAGGAGAGGGTCACAGGAGGAGAGTCAGATGGCGGGGGACAGGGTGCTGGGTGAATGGGGCGCTGGGTGAACAGGCTGGATTGGCTGAAAGATGAAAGGCCCTGGGGGTCTGGGTCAGGCGCAGGGAAGCTTGGCCCTGCTGTTTGGCTCAAACAACCCTGTTACCAAAGAGATAGAGGAACTAACAGGAATCGTCATAAGAGGCTGGGAAGTGAAACTGGCACCCTGTCCCCTCTACATCCTCTTTTACCCACGCTGGGAAGTGGGTAGCTAGGACAGGGTAGTGAGCGGAGGCAGAGGGGCAGGGCCCCCTTTCAGCAGAAAGGCTGCTTCGCGCTGTCCCACTGATCCCTGTTTCAGCCCTGAGGGTGGCATGAGATGGTCCCTCGGGGGGACCCTTCTCTTGTTAAAAGACAGGAGGTAAAACCCACCACCGACTTCCTGGACAGGCGGGGGCCGCAGTGGGGGTGGGGAGCTGCTTTCTATGTGCCTGGAGCCCCCTCTCCAGTGCCCGCCCACTGATGGCCATGTACATTTTTAGCTGGAACATTTTCCTCCTCAGCGAGCTCCCCAGAGTTAGGCCCTCTGTTGCTATGGAGACGCGCTGGGGAAGATGCGCATGCCTGGTTTCATCAAGTCCTCAGAGAGCTTGGAACACAACCAATTCGGCGGGAGTGAAAGATGGCACTCAGGAAGCCCTAGGAAAAGCCTCTCCCTCTCCATAGGTGCTGGCTGGAGATCTTGTGGCCAGGGGGCGGGGGAGGAAGAGGCTGTCCTCACAGAGCCTCTGTTAGCCCTGGGCAACGCCGTACCAAGGAACCACACACATGGATGAGGCGTGCAGAGGCCAGGGGAGGACAGGGTGGCTGCGGGCGGGGTGGAGCCTCAGGCAGGGTCTTCCGCTCTCGCCAGATGGGAGTGGTGCTGACTCAGGGCTGCCTGGGACCAAGGGTAGTGGCCAGGCTGGCCAGCAGGGCACGAGGCCTAGCTGTTCTGCCCACACGGCCCAAGGGCCAGACCCCAGCAGCTCACAATGGAACGGAGCCCACAGGGAGGAGGGAAGGAAGGCCAGCCAACGGCTGCCAGACACAAAATTGAGCACCAAAAATGAAGGGTTTGAGCCCTGTGAGTTCTGCCCAGGAGGGAGCAACACAGGACAGAAGGGAAAGGCCGGCAAGGCCTCTCAGGGAGGGGCAGGCCCGGAGTGGCTTCCACACGTTAAGTTTTCTGTATTAAGCCTCCACATGGGATTTTGTTTGAAAAAAGGGCTCAACTGCTAAAAACAAGTTTGAAAACCCCTGATATCAAGAAGTATGTGGGTGTCTGGGAAGGGGCCAGATGTGTCTGCAGGCTGGTGTGTGTGTGTATGTGTATTTTATTCTCAGTTTGAGAGGTTTGCAGTAACTTCCTCTGTGTGTCTGTAGAGAGGAAAAAGCCCAGGGCTTGGTGGCCGGAAGCCCTGGCCAGGCTGGAATCCCGGCTCTGCCACTGACAAGCGCTGTGACCGTGGACAAATGGCCAGCTTTCTCTGAGTTGTGGTTTCCTCATCTGTAAACCAAGCAATGAACTGTCCCTCCTCGTGGGGCTCTTGTGAGGAGTCTGCAATGATGAATTGGAAAAATCACCGCAGGGGCAGACAGCAAACAGCAGCACCTCCAAGATGAGCAGAGGGTCCTTCTGGGCGGGGAGCTGGTGGATGGCTGATCTCTCTAGAAGCTGGGAGAGGGCATGGATCTCTGTGGGGGAGGACTGTAGGCTAGGGTGGGTTGGCTCATGTCCCCCCACCCTGGGGTGTTGACCTTAGAGCCTGAAAGGAGACACCGGGCTGGGGTCAGGCTGGGGCCCAGAGGCCCAGGGCCTGTAACAGGATCTTCTGCCACCTGCCCCTGACACCAGCCCAGTTCATGTTTGGTAGCAACTCAGCGCTGTTTGCTGCCTGACAACTGGGCAAGACAGCCCCAGGAAGATGCGAGGTCTCACCGACTCTGCCCTGAGCCCAGCGCTGCATCTAGGGCCTGCAGACAATCCTCCTGGCACCCCGACCCTCCCAGAGAATAGGCCTCCAGAGAGATGGTGGCAACAAGAACTGGCATCTCAATTGCATCCAAATGTCCCAAGTGAATCCCCCATCCCCCATCCTGGTGAGGGGGTGCCCCACGCTGAGAGAGGAGATCAGATCTGCAGAGAGGCTCCCAGTTTTGACCTTCCCTTGGGAGATGCCACAGCTGTGCTGGCAGCCCACAGGGATTTGAAAGTTGTTTATGGTGATCAGACACCATAACTCCAAGGGGGCGCTTTGGGCTGGTTATAGCCACAAACATGGTTCCAGGGAGGTGCAGGGCTCTGGGGGAAGTCCCCAGAAATTCCCACCTCAGGACCCTCCTCCTTCTCTCCCTTCCTGATCGCAGGGAGTGGGGATGTGTGGCCACATCTCAAGTGCTCGAGAGCCTGCTCTCCCAGGAAGCCTTCCCTGAGGACGGAGTTCCTCCTGACCACACAACCGCCTCAACGTCATGCTTAGTTACTGTGGAGCTCATGGATGCGATCCCTGTCCTGCCCCTCCCGAGGCTGAGAGGGATAGAGCCCCAGCCTCCTGCCGGCTTTGTTATTCCCCAAAGGACAGCAGCTCAACAGGGCTCAGAGCTCAGGATGTAGCCCAAACACAGAGCCAGGGAACCCAGAGGCACCCCACACTTACAGATGTGGGCCTCCAACCAGGGATGCTGCCCACGTGGAGCTTGGCAAGCCTTGCCTCTTACGGCCACGAAGGCGCAGAACCTAAGGGGCCCAGGGTCTTGCTGGTCTGGGCTCACACTCAGCGGGGAGCCTCCCTGTGGGACCCAGGTCCTTTGCAGAGGCAGTGTGTGGCCAGGGGCTGTGGCCTGGGAGTGGATGAGGGAAAGGGCCTTGCCTTTTCAGAATCCACTGCACGCCATCCCACCCCGTAAGTTCAGTGCCTGATGATGCCCACCAAGGGCGGAGCAGTACAGAGGTCTAGGGGTGCGCATGCCTCTTCTTCTTTTGAGGGGGGCCTGCCCTGGGAAGCAGCCTTGGCGCTAGGCCAGCTGTGGGCCAGGCTGAGCCCTCCCTCCCCACCCCTGCCCTCAAGTATTTATAGAAGTTATTTTGGGAATTTTCTCTCTGAGCTCAAGGCACATTCCTGGGATTCTGTAACAGCCTTTCCAGCTGGGAAGCCAGGAATCAGCTGGAAGCTACAGGAGCCTTCTGGTCCCTGGAGCCTGCCTTTGGGGACACCAGGGCTGCTGGGAGGAGCCTGCTATACAGGAAGGGCCCTTCCTCTCGCCACCCTGGAACATGGACACACCCTTCCAGGGAGGCCCGCATTCCAGCCCAGCTCCGGGCTCTCTGGCGTTCTGGGTTCTCTCAGGTGTGTCAGCCTCAACCTGTCCAACCAGACCTGGAACGGGAAGGAGGGAGGCACCTCTCCAGGCTGAGAACCTCCCACTCCCATCACCACCGCCTTCCTGGAGCCAGGGCAGCTCCAAAGCCACAGGGTCCCACTTCCCTGCTGTGGGAAGGGGGGCAAACCCTTCCAGCTCCACCCAGTGCTGGGGTGGGATGTGTTCACCCCAGAGCCCCCTGGGCCTCAAAGGAAGCGGCTCCTGCTGAGAAGAGCCCAGATTCACATGGAGCCCAACCTAGGTGGGGTCTCCTGGGGTAGGGGGTGCCCGTCCCTTTCTCTTTTGGGTCCTTTACAAGTGAGATGTTGAAGAACACCAGCAGGCCTCTTCAGCTGGGGCTAAGGGTTGTCTGTTTTCAGAGGGGCAGGGGCCAGCGGCCAGAGGCCAGATGGGTCACACCCTGGGGGACTCTGGAGCCTGACAAGCCACCAGGAAATTGACTTCCTTGTCAGCCGTCTCCTCTGGGCAGGGACTGGGCCTTTTCTCCTCCCCTTCCTGGGCTGGTATCAGGTTCTAGGTCTATAAGGGCCTTTGCCCATCCTGGAGCACTGCCTGGCCCAGCCCTCCAGGTCAGTCAAGAGGCTGTGGCTAGGCCTGTGGATCCCTGGTTCTAGAAATGAGTCCCCGTGATGGGGAGTGAGAAGGGGCCCAGTCACAGAAGCTCCCCTCTCTGGGCAGGAGGTACAGCCTAAGGCACAGTGAAGGTCAGTTTGGGGAAGGGGCTGCTGGACAGGGAAAAAGGACCACGTCACCTTCTCTTTCCATGTAGGGTGAGTCTTTCTAACTCTTTCTGAAAAAATGGATTCTGGAGCTTAATGAAGCCAGCAGTGCTCAAGTATCATTCAGATCTGAATCTATGACAGGCTTCCTCACCAGGGTTGGTGATGGACTTCAGGAGCCTACATCAGCTTAAGGTTTTCCCGAAGTCCTGATCCAGGGCTCAGGGTGTGTGTGGGGGGTTGTGCCAGCCCAGGAATAAGGTGGGTATGGAGGGGTCTCTGATCCCCGTTGAGCAGGTGCTGGGAGACACACCCTCGCACCCCCTACACCGTGGGCCTGAAGAACCCTTTACTTTCGTCTCTTCCACTTTCCCATCAGGGAGTGTGACCTCAGGCAGTACTGGTGAGGGGTGAAGAGAGCACTCACAATAAAATCACCTCATCAGAGGTCACACAGCCAAGATGCTCCTATTGAACTTCCCTGCCCAGAAGAAGCAAGATTCCATGTCCTTTCATGGCCTAGACGCCTCTAAGCCGCCTGCCACAGCTCAGGAAATGAACATGGAGAAAGAAGCCTAGAGCTGGTGGTGCGTCCTGGACCCTGAGACATGGGGCATAGGCAGCAGAGGCCACTGTCCCCAGGAACCCTGCTGTTTGTGCACTGAGCCCCACCCAGTGTCAGGGCGCCTCCAAAATGCTAGGCACTGAGTGTCACTCCTCAGCTGCTCAGAACATCCTTCCTCCTTCAACTCAGAAAGCAGATGCTCAACCAGATGCTGAACCGGCATGGCAGTAGGTCAGGGCCTCCCCTGAGCCTGCCACCGCAGAGCCTCTGCCCCAACGGGTGCAGATTACCCAAGGTCTCTCCCTCGTCCCTCAACTCATTCTTCCCCACAAAGCAGGCTGCCCTCCCCGTAGCTAAGGTCAGCCTGGGCCTTGCACTGTGTGCACTCTTGTCCTATCCACAGGGCAGCTAGGGTGTGTCACCTTGGCCAGACTCCCCTGTGGACTCAGTGGGGATGGGGTGGCTTTACTGCAATGAGTCTCTGGGGCTTGGCACCAGGTTTCCACTCCCCACCGAGAACCAAGAGCATCTGAACATGGCCTGGCAGCTATGCTTCAAAGTGAAAAACGTAAAAATAACCCTAATGACTGGACCATTAACTTATGGATTTAACCTAACTCTAAAGGTGCCTAATTCTAAATTCCCTAGGTGCTTGGTATAGCAAGGCTCATTTTACAGATGAGAATACTGAAGTTCTGAGAGGCTATGGAACTTGGTCAGTGAGTGAAGGCAAAGTGGGACTCAGGTCTAGGTCAGATGAACTTGAAGGCCCTGCTCCAACCTGCAGGTGCCTCCTCCAGAGCCAGCTCTGATACTCATTTTAAAAATCATCCCAGCCAACCAACCCTAGGAGAACCTCAAAGGCAGCTTGGAGGTCCCTGTCCCTGCCAGGCACTCCCTCCCTGTCTTCTCAGCACCCTGCTGGCATCACAAGGAAATCTGGGCCAAAGACCCTCATCCCACAGTAAGTATGGTCCAACAGAAACCAGCCAAGGTGGGGCTCAGGCTCAGGCCACATGCCACCAAGTCATCTATGTGAATATAGTGATAAAAATGCCCAATGTTGACTTATCTTTTCACAGCTTTCAGTTCACCTGAGCTCTAAAACTACTCCTTGAAGTCACAAGAGAGTCTAAATTATCATCCCAATTTGACAGGAGAAAAAACTGACCAAGTGCTATGGTTTAAATGTGTCCCCCAAAATTCATGTGTTAGAAACTGAAGCCTCAATCAGCAGAATTGAAGTGTGAGACCTTCCAGAAGTGATGAGGTCCGGCAGACTTTGCCCTCCTGAATGGACTGATGCTGTTATCTCGGGAGCGGGTTCCTGACAAAAGGATGAGTTCAGCTTCCCCTTCTCTCACACTCTCTTACCCCTCCACCTTCTGCCATGGGATGAGGCAGCAAGAAGGCCCTCACCAGATGTGGCCCTCGATCTTCAACTTCTCAGCCTCCGGAATTGTGAGCAAATAAGTTTCTGCTTATTGTAAATTACTATTAAAAAATATATTTTTAAAAAGGCCACGCATGGTGGCTCATGCCTGTAACCCAGAACTTTTGGAGGTTGAGGTGGGAGGATTCCTTGAGCCCAGGAGTTCAAGACTAACTTGGGCAACATAGTGAGACCTTGTCTCTACAAAAAATAGAAACAAAATAAAATAATAATAAATTACCCAGTCTCAGGTATTCTGTTATAGCAACACAAAATGGACTGAGACACCTGGCGAGGAAAGTAACCCTTAAGCGCCCCCATAACGCAGGGCGGGTTGTCTTAGGTTTGTCACCTCTCGTGTCTGGTCCAACCCTCCATGATGGGGGAGGGGCCACCCAGCAGGGGGAGGGAGTGACGGATGAAGCTCTGTGTGGCCACAGTTCATCCTTTTGGCCTTAGAGACTAGAGCCTTCTTGATGGAGTCCCAGAGCACCTAAAAAGGCCCAGCCCAGAGCCTCAGGGCTTGGATAGGCAGAGCTCTGGACCTCAGTGACTCAGGTCCCCCCCTTGGGAGGTACCAGGGGTAGTGGTAGGGAGCTTCTGGGGACTTAAGATGTGCCCCCTCATGCCACAGCCTGGGGTGAGAGATGAGAGGCTCTGAGGCCATCCCCACGCTCTTGATCCCGCAAACCCACTTAAAGAATGAGGTGGCCTGCTATACACTGGCAGCAAGAGGGAACCAATTAAGGAAAATCATTCATCGTCACTCTGTCATCAAGAGGACTACAGATAACAACGCTGTCTTCCTGTCTCTCCAGGGGCATTTGGAGAGAGAAGAAGCTGGGTCACATGCCAGGAATGCTTCAGAAACTGCATCCCAGGAATTACATTACTAGAGCCAAAGCTCATGCAGAGCCATCTCCCCACTCCTGCAGGGGTGCCTGACAGGGAGAGGTTCTGGAGAGCCTGGAACTCCCTCACCAAGAAGAAAGCATGAGGAGGGGAGGGGCTGGGGTACGGGAGGGACCAGGAAACTCCTCCTCTCCAGAGTCTGCCCCTGGGAGAAGAGGGCAGAGTGCCACCCAGACACCTCGCCTGCCCACTCATGCCTGAGGGTGTCAAGTTGTCTCTTGCAGTGCAGACAAGCTGCACCAAAGTGTCCACACTCTCCTTAGCCAAGCTGAGGGCAGGGAGAGTTGGTGGCTCTGTGGCTAGGGCTAGGACCTTCTTCAGGGGCTGCTGAAGGGTAGCAGAACATGCCACCCCAAAATATGTCACTTGGGCATAAGGATTGTTTTGAGCTGAAGGCAACTGAGAAGAAGCAGAGACAAGAAAAGCTCTCTGCCCTCCCCCTATTTGCCTAAAAGCCGGATATATACATTTATAAGGGTGTCCCTCTTCCCCCTCAACCAGGAAGGACAAAGGCTGATCACAGAAGACAGTGTTAAAACCTTATCAGCCTGGAGATGGCACAAAGGAATCTACATAACAAGCTCTGCTAACTAGCCTTTATCTACCATTAGTTTCCCATTGATTTGTCTTCCCACAATTTTCCATCCCCAGAGACTCCAAGTCCTTTTTATTTGTCTCTTGCTTCTTTTAAATTGTATGCTCTTGGTTGAAAATGCTATGTAAGCCAGAGTTCTAAGCTACCTCTTTTGTTTGTTTGTTTGTTTGTTTGTTTGTTTTGAGACGAACTCTCACTCTGTCGCCCAGGCTGGAGTGCAGTGGCGTGATCTCGGCTCACTGCAAGCTCCGCCTCCCGGGTTCACGTCATTCTCCTGCCTTAGCCTCCTAAGTAGCTGGGACTACAGGTGCCTGCTACCACACCTGGCTAATTGTTTGTATTTTTAGTAGAGATAGGGTTTCACAGGATGGTCTAGATCTCCTGACCTTGTGATCCACCCGCCTTGGCCTCCCAAAGTGCTGGGATTACAGGTGTGAGCCACGGTGCCAGACCTCTAAGCTACCTCTTTAAGCTTTTCTCATTTTTCCTGAGGATCTCCCATGAGAACATTTTATACATGTTAATAAAGTTCTGTTTGTTTTTCCTTGTTAATCTGTCTTCTGTTACCAGGGTCCGAGCTAAGAACTCAGAAAGGTAGAGAGAAAATGGTTTTTTCCTTCCCTACACTGGGAAACCAAGTCAAGCCACTCATTCCATGAGGTGCTCTAATCTCAGCTTCATGACCAACCAATGACCCTCCCATCACGAAAGTCAAGTGACCTCAAAGGAACCCCCTCCTGGGAGGGCTCTTAATGACCCAACCAGTCTACCAGTCACTGTTGGAGTTCCCTGGTTTCCTCAGGTACCTATTCTGCCCTTGGAAGTGCCTGGTGCAGAGGGGATCCGGGGAGGTGGCAGGGCAGAGATAAGCTCCAAGAGACGTGCAGGCTGCCGGGGGTCCCTTCCTGGCCAAGCCTTGAAGCTCTCTCTGAAGAGCAGTATCAACCGGCGACTCCTATGCATCCTGGGAGGCCTCTGCCTTCCTTCTCACGTTTCAGGCAGGCAGGCAAAGTTCAGCCTTCCCCTTCTTGGCTAGAATTTTCTGCCAGTGAATTCGGTTCTGAATACCCCAGCCGAGTGGGATTTCCAGCTACCTGGAGAGAAGTCTGGGACCACGCTGGCAGACTGTCAGGACCTGCTCCTGTGATTTGATTTCCACTGCAGAGAGCACACTTCTTTTTCTTTCTATACTTGCCAGTTTCCCAGAGGCCCCTGGCCATCCTTGAGCCCGGTGCAGACAGCAGCCAGCAGGACCAGAGCCTGATGGACAAACTCGGGACAAACTGTGCTGGTTCTCTTGCCCAGCAGAGAACTGCCAAGGTGGCATCTCCTTCCTGCCTGGTCTGGGTAGAAAACCCTGAGCTGAACCCAGAGCAGGGCTAGAACCACAGAAACATCTCTTATTGCATCTAGGGCAGGGACAGGGAGACAGGGAGAGTAGAGAATCCGCTCTTGGCCAAAGCCTATATTCTTAGAGACATGGGGCCCCTGGCCCCTAAGAGCAAAGTCTTCAACTCCCACTGGGCTTTCTTTAGCCTCTTGGCACTTGCCAACCCCATTCTAAGGACTAGAGGGCCAAACCCAGCACCCACACAGCACAGTAAGAATATCTTCACCGACCACTTTCCAGACCTCAGGGAGCAGGACCCACTCACGACCTCAGAGGGCTCGCTGGGGGCCCTAAGCTCCTCTAGCCCAGGCCTGTGGGTGGCTGTGCCCTTAGGGGAGGGGAGGCTCTCCTCCTTGTACTGATCAGAGGCCAACGTCCTCATAAAGTCACAGTGGCATGGTAAGGCCAGAGTGTCCTCCCTGGAAGCCTGCCCTGATTCCACAGCAGGGATACCACCTCCCTTCCACATTCCTCTCTTGGTAATTCTCCAAGGCTGTACCAACCTCCAGAGTTCACAAAGGCTCAGATGACTGATGTGTCTCTTTCCTCTACTATTTTTACAATGAATCCCTTACAAAAATGTGAAACTGACTTAGAATGACAGCTAGTCGTTCCTATCATGTTGTATCACATTGAAAAAGATTCCAAGATCACATCTTTGCTCGGTGGGAAAAAGGTGCTGTGATTGCTTAGCAATATCTGACACTGGTGAGGGACTGAAGGGGAGTGGGATCTTCCACGCTATGCTTTGCTGTCTCTGGGATTGCACTGCAGACGTTTACACTTTCACATGCATCACCTCATTATGATTAGAACAACACTATGGCCCAGGAACAATGAGGATCGTTATCTACAAAAGGGGACACCAGGAGCATGCAAGTTAAGCGTGTCTTTTCCTAAGTCCCCCAGGTGGATCAGGGCCAGAGCCAGGATTAGACCCCAGATGTCCTGAGTCTCAGGCCAGCACAGGGAAGACACTTAGATCTGGGAACACTTGAGATCGACTCACTAAAGCGTTCAAATGTCTTTAGAAAATGAGTGCTTAGCAAATCTTCCCCAGGCTGAACATTTGCTATTCTTTATGCGTATGTGTGGGATGCTGGCAGGAACAGAGCCTGTAGACGGGATGGGCTGCCCACGCAGAAGCCGAATGCCCCTCTGGTTGCTTGTAACTTTAAAAGAGGGCAGGCCTGGCTCCAACTGGCTCCAATTTCATCAAATCAGCAAGGCGCCCCAGGAAGGAAAAAGGGACCACTTCAGAAACATCTGCAGGGAGCCACTCTGGATGGCTATTCAGTTACCATGGAAACCTCCCCTTGGAAACTGCTTCAATTTCAGGAAAATAGCTACAAACAAGAATAAGCATAAATGAAAAATGGTACACTGTTACTTCAAAATTGTACTTGTTACTGGATTTTGTTGGGTTTTCAGGGCTGAGCCTGCAGGCTCGTATCCGTGAACACAGTGGAAGGCAGACATCTCTGCCTGGCTGCAGGCCTAATGTTATAGCCCACACCCTCCCTCCCACTGCCCTAATCAAGTTTCTGGATGTGACCTCTGGCGAGGCATTTATCCGAGAAGCTGATGTCTAAATTGAGGGAGGAAGGAGGAAGCCTCCTGCAGAAAGCAAACATTTGTTGAGTTGACTGGAAGGCAATGCAGCCATGTGGGAGGGAACACAGACAAGGGCGTATGGTGACTGCACGAGCTTTCTTCATCCGAGGCTGAACATTCACACAGACCTAAGTTAGAAATCTACAGAAATCAGGCAGCGGGAATAATAGCTGAGCTGGGAATTCCTGTTCTATTTCCTTTTCAAGGACTGTCAGGTTGGAAAGGACCTTATGAAGATGGCCTGGTCTGGCTCCTCCCCATGTGACGCTGCATTCTCTTGGCAACACTCTCACCAGATGATTACTGAGTATGTGCCTAGACTATGCTAAGAGTTATAATGTTTTCCCTGACATGGCTGAAATCTAACTCCCTGCCTGTAGCTTCTACTCACAGACAAATCAGCCCCCTTTTGGCAATGCCAACCCTTCAGCCATCTGGAGCCATGCTCCTGATGCCTCTGTGCTCTCTCTGTGCCAGACGTCAGGGATACCCTAATGGCTGTTCCCCTCAACGTGCTCTCACATGGAGATATCTAAGGTGGAACCCAGACCCTAAGAGGGAAAGATTGTTGCTAACTGTGGGCTCCTAGATTATCCTTCAAAAATCACTTGTACAGATGCAGGCTTGCAAGCTTCCAGATCACTACATTTATCTGGACACCTGTTCTCTGGAAGCAGCAAAGGAAAGCAGGGAAAAAATGATAATCTATAGGGTCTGGAATATCACCTGTCAGAGCTGGTGCTCAATAAATGTTGCCTGGACCAGAGGATACCCACCAAACAGACGATTAAAACTAAGGGTCAGAGAAGGTGGCTGACTTACTCATGATCACCAGGTAGAGGACAAGAGTATCAGCATCCTGCTCCCCAGCCTCTTTGCTTCCCACAGGGAGGCCACTGTGCCCTGGACACCCAAGTCCTGAGCCTATGAACGAGGACCAGGGACTACTGGATCCTCTTAGCACCCCACGGACCATTCTCAACGTGTGCTTGAGTCAGGTCTGACATGACAACCCACCCCAGAAAACCCCCTGAATCCCACCAAAGATATGTGGAACTCCTTGGAAATGGAGAAGGCAGGGAGGGTCTGGGGACTCCCAGAAAGAAAAGCATTTTGGTAACCGCCCTAGATTCTGGATTAGCCTTCGGGGCAAGGGTCTGATGAGTAACAATGACAGCCTTTTGGGGCTAGATCCCTTTGTAGAAACTTACAGCAAAAGGAAGTCACAAAGAGTATCAACCAAACCTTCTAGATTTTGTCATCAACACAGACCCTGATTGAAGGGAAATGGCCTGTGTCTACCAGAGAAGGCTAGGTATCCCAAGAACTGTCTCTTCCAACACAGCAGGAGGGAAGTCCCCTCCCCCAGACACCAGGGAACAGCAGTAGCAAGGCACAGGCAGGCAGTGGAGTATGGGGACAAGGAGGGACAAAGGGGGATAAGGGCCCTGAGGCTGTGGGAGGAGGTGGCGGGAGTGTGGATGGAGGGGGGCGGGGTCTGACTCACCAGGCTGTGCATGATGCGCACGCCATCTGGGTTCACTGTGAGCGCCTCCTTGTACAGCTGCTTGGCCTCCTCCAGGCTGCCCTTCACCTCGGCCAGCCGGCCCCGCATATATAGTACTGAGTGAGAAGTGGGGAAGAGGCCTGCTGCCTCCTGGATGCAGAAACCTGCTTCCTTGAGGTGCTTCTGCTCCATGAACAGCTCAGCTGCAAAACCAGAAGGGCAGTGGGAGGTGTGAGTTGTGGGGAGTCAGAGGCATCCTGACCCCCTCCCTGCATCCTCAGAGCTGGGGAACCGGTCTTAGGTGACGAACACTATCCCACCGAGTCACAGCATGGGGCACACTGACTATGGGATGTAGTGGGAACAGCACCTTGCTAAGTGCCAGTCAATGGCACCAAGATCATCCCAGTTAATGCTCACAAAAATCCTGTAGAACAAGCTTTTTTTTTTTTTTTTTTGAGACAGGGTCTCCTTTGTCAACCAGGCTGGAGTGCACCGATGTGACCATGGCTCACTGCAGCCTTTTCTAAAAAAAAGTTAATTTATTTATTTAGAGACAGAGTCTCCCTCTGTTGTCCAGGCTGCAGTGCAGTGGCACGATCTCAGCTCACTGTAACCTCTGCCCCGCTGGGTTCAAGTGATTTTCCTGTCTTAGCCTCCCGAGTAGCTGGGATTACAGGCATGCACCACCATGCCTGGCTAATTTTTGTATTTTTGGTAGAGGGGCTCAGGCTGGTCTCAAACTCCTGGCCTCAAGTGATCTGCCCACCTTAGCCTCCCAAAGTGCTAGGATTACAAGCATGAGCCACTATGCTCGGCCTCACTGCAGCCTTGACCTCTTGGGCTCAAGCAATCCTCCCACCTCAGTCTCCTGAGTAGCTGGGACTACAGACATGTGCCAACATGCCCAGATAATTTTTGTATTTTTTGTAGAGATGGGCTTTTGCCATGTTGCCCAGGCTGGTCTTGAACTCCTGGGCTCAAGAGATCCTCCCATTTCAGCCTCTCAAAGTGCTGAGATAATAGGCATGAGAAACCACACCCTGCACAAGTACTTTTATTACCCCACTTTAGAGGGGCAAAAACTGGGCACAAAGGGGTCAAGGCATTGGACTAAGGCCACAGTGGGAGTAAGTGGTGAAGCCAGGGTTTGCATTGGGCCGTTTGACTTCAGAACCTGGCGAGGGGACATGGCGTCCCCTGAGCTAAAAGCTTGCTCAGGTGACTGCAGCCTCTTTTTCAGTGTTCCTTCACTTCCTTTGTTCATTGCATGTCCAGGGAAAAGGGGATGGAAGCAGACCAGGGAGCTCTCTTTGGGTCCCTTGGTCTCCCAGGCAGGGGCTGACTGAAGGTGGGTATGTGCTCAGAGCCAGGGAGAACCAAATGACCCTGCCAAAGATAGGGTGGGAGGATGAGGGAGAAGAGGCTCAGGGGCAAAGGAGGGCACAAACCAAGCATTGTTGGTAACAGCTACAGAAACCTCCCCTGCGCTGATGGACAGCTGATGGGCCAAGCCCGGGTTTGGGAAACATTTTCTCATTAATCCTGACAGCAAGTCTTGGAAGGAGGCATAATCCTCACTTAAAAAATGCAGGTGGCCGGGCGCCATGGCTCACGCCTGTAGTCCCACCACTTTGGGAGGCCAAGGCGGGTAGATCACGAGGTCAGGAGTTCAAGACCAGCCTGGCCAGGATGGTGAAACCCTGTATCTACTAAAAATACAAAAAAAATTAGCTGGGCATGGTGGCGGGTGCCTGTGATCCCAGTACCCGGGAGGCTGAGGCAGAGAGTTGATTGAATCTGGGAGGTGGAGGTTGTGGTGAACTGAGATAGTGCCACTGTGCTCCAGCCTGGGTGACAAAGCCAGACTCCATCTCAAAAAAAAAAAAAAAAAAAAAAAAAAGCAGGCTTAGGAGGTGAGGACCCTGCCCCATTCCCTCACTGAGAAAGGGCAAAGCCAGGGCTGGACTCCCCAGCAGTTCCGTGGCCTCCCTCCAAAGCAGACACACACCCCTTTGGGCCAGCAGGCAGGAGAGGATCTGTCCTGGAACCAGAGGAGTAGGGAATGGGGCACTTTCTCCAATCCAGGCCAGCCCACACACACACACATTTGAGACCCACGGGCACACCCCACACTAAGGCACTTTAGGAGACGCGGCTCTTCAGCCTCACTGGGCACTCAGCCTTTGTCCAAAGCAGCCCCCAGGCTTGGCAGCCCACTCCTGGGGCCTAGCCTATGCTGAAGGCACAGAAGGATCAAGATACAGACGGGGAACGCAGAAGGGCCAGCAGAGTCTGACTTGTGGTTTTGCCAAGAACTCTGCCTAGCAAAAGCTGACAGCTGAGGTTACCCTAGTTCAGATTATGTCTGGGGTGGAGAGAGAACAGATATGCCCAAGGGAATCTCCCAGAAAGAGGTGGAGAAACCAGGCCCAGACATTCTCTCTTCCTGTCCCAATAGGCAGCAGGAGAGGCCTAACTAAGGCCTTGACTGCAACACAGGCACTGGGGTACATAGCACGAGCACTGCCTAAGGTTCATTGTGCAACCCGAGTAGCCTGCCATATCCTAAAATACAACGCTTTCTGAGTGAGAAGACTCTTTTTCTCTAGTGGAGGTGATAACTTGGGAGGATCAGAGAATTAAACACAGAGAAGCCAGGCTTTCCGGATATGGGAGAGAAATGCGGGCCCTAGCCCCTGGGGACAGCCTGAAATAGAGATTCCCAAGGCAGAGAGCACAGGAAATGGGGGCTTTGAACCCAGGGGCAGATGGCTGGTGGGGGGAGGGGTCAGAGATTTGGTTATCTCAGCCTCAGCTCTCCCTCTCTGCTTTGCTGTTGAGCTGCTGCTTGGGCGTCTGAACAGAGTGCTTAACATACAACTATTGAGTACTGACTACGTGCCTGGTCTCCCCATGAGGAGGAGAAAGAGTGGGGGCAGGGGTGGGAGCAGCTGAACCACTAAACCACTTGAGAGACCAGGGCAGTGGAATGACAAGTGCCACATCTGAGTGTTATGGGTACTCAAGAGGTGCCAGGTCGGTGCTGCTGGTGTGGTCAGGGAAGTCTTCCTGAGGGAGGTGGCATCGGAGCTGGAGCCTGAAGGCTGCAGAGGCCTTTGGACTAAGAGGACAAGGAAGGTGGGCTGGGCTCCACTGTGGCAGAATCCCCCAGGGTCACGAGAGAGGAGAAGCAGAAGGAAGTGTGTGGGTGTCACTTCTGCTGGGTGGCTGCTTCCTCCATCGCCAGAAGCTCAGTTTAGCTGAGGGCCCAGGGGTCAAGCTCCCCACTCCCCTGGACCACTTGGCCCTGGCACAGCTCATTAAGCTGTTTACAACTTGCTGCCCTGTCTCCAGAGGCTGCCCCTGGTCCCTCCCTTGGGGACCCCTCATAGTGCATTCACATCAAGAGATTTTAACTAAAGGGCACCCCACCCAATCCCAATCCGTCTTGCCTCGGGGCCCTGGGTATTCCAGAGGCCTGGGCCTTGCTGGGCTGGCCACACACCAGAGAACACGTCCTGAGGAACCGTAGGGCTGTTCCACTGACGGGCTCCATCCCCAGTTAGACAGGAAACCAGAAGACACAGACCAGAGCCCAGGGAAGCCTCTGGTGGGCTTCTGGAGGCCTGGCAGACAGTGCCCAGCAGGGCCAGCCTCCAGGGTAGGCCTCTGACCTGCAGACAGGCCCACAGGTCTGGGGTGACAGTGCACCACCCCTTGCTAGTCTCAGTATTCCTGAGCAGATGCCTTCGGCTCCTGCTCGACGCTTTGCCAGCCATGGTCAGACGGCTGCAGGAGCCCTGGGGCACCGCATCCACCCACGGCCCTGATCCTTCCCAGCCCGGCCCTGGCTGCCAGGTCCCAGTGGTGCCCACACCCATTCCAGCATCCTCTGGCCAGGGCACCACATTTTCCTTGAATTTTCATTGTCGAGGTCATCAGCCCAGCACACAGGACCTTGCTGCACCCTTAGCGTCAAGGGGCCCCTCCATTCCTTCACTCTCTCTTCCCCTTTCTGATTTTCTCTCTGCTCTCATCATCCTCCTGCCTACCCGCTGACCTCTTCTCTTGCTTGTCTGTCTCCGGTTTTCTTCCTCTTCCCTACATCTCTCTCCACCCCTCTCCCCTCTGTGCTTTCTCTCGGCAGGCTACAAATGGAAAACATCTGTTCCCTGGAGCTTTGCAAGAGGCCCTTTTATTATTATTATTATTTTTTGAGGCATCCTGGTCTAACCCTGCACTCAGAGCTGATTCCAGTCTTCCTAGCAAAGCCGAGGCTCTCCCACCCCAGGCAGGGGGATGGGCCCACTTTCCATGGGCTATTTCCATACCCTCTTTGGAGGGATGGCCTTGCCCGCAGGCTGGCCCTGTGCTGATGAGCAGGGTACAGAGAGCCTGGGCCCACTCCTAAGACCTCTTAGGGCCTCCCCAGGTGAGTGTGCTTCCTACAGAGACCCTCCCCCTGACTTCAGAGAGGTGAGCCACAGGGCAGTAGAAAAATAGATTAGGCCCCCCAAAGAAATTCACCGTGGCTAGCCTTGATCCTCAGTGGGGGCCATTTTGGTGACCCAAAGGAAATAAGCATCAGTCGCTCAGAGCATATGAATGTCCAGGAAAAGGAAGGTGGGGAGAGGGCAAGGGAGGAAGGAGAGTGAAGACCAAGGGGGCTAGAATGGAGAACGCCCAGGCCAACACAGAGAATCCAAAGGTCTGCAGGGAGTTCTCAGGTTGGTCTGAGATCCTCCATCCCTGGGACCCAGAGGGCACAAGGCAGTCAGGGGCTGCATGGGCCTGTTCTGAGTAGCCTCGCTGACTCGGGAAGCTGGGAGGAGTGAAGAAAAAGCTGGAGCTAGGGAAGAGGAGGATGTGGGAAGAAGGCACTGAATGAAGACAGGAGGGGGCAGGAAGGATGACAAAGAGTAGAGGAGCATGCAGGACCAAGGACGAGCACCAGCTTCTCCCTGGACTATGGCTTCATCATAAACACTTGCTTCAGCCACAGCACTGGCCACCCCACCCCAGCCCCCCAACTCTGCCCAGGAGACACCTGGGGTGGCCTCCAACTGCAGGCCAGGACACCAGCACCAGACCACAGGAGTCTGGCATCGGGGAGCTGAGACTCAGGCCAGCTTCCCCTAAACCTAGAGAAAGCCCAGAGCTGCCCATGAGCCCCTGGACCTCCAGGACAGGGGAACGCTCCCTACATGCGTCTCCCACTCTGGTGCACTGTGAGCTCCCAGAGCCATGACCTGAGATCATGGGGGGTCATGGGGGATGAAGGGGTGGTTCTTGCTTTTAGGGAAAGCACCTCTCCCAACACTCAGATCTTGGAGCGTCTATGGGACTCTGTGCCTCTCTCACTTTCACAAAGACCCGCTGCCCAAGAGGTACTGCCCTGCAGCCCGTCTCTCAAGTGGGTACCATTCATCAGCTTCTCATACTGGACTGGAACTGGAAGGAGGCTTGAAGAAGGGAGGGGAGGAGGGCAAGAGATGAGAGAGGAAGGCTACGACAGTCCCTTTGAATTCAACTAAAGAGTGAATTCATGATGGAACTTACTGCCAAACAGATTGGGATGCAATTTATCTTGAACCAAACCAGGGGGATTAGCTCCTTCCAAAATGATCAAGACATCTTTTTCCCTTCCTGCAAATTTGCTGCAGCTGGTGGAGTCATTAGGCAGGGTGGGAGGGGGTGGGGATGCTGATCATATTCTTAGCCTGGGTCAGGTTGGGGAGGCGGTTTAGGGAGATCATTGCCCTGGTGATCTGGTCCTGGCAGCCCTCCATTCAACAGGTGCTTGGTAGATGCTTGCTAGTGATGATGGCAGCCAGGGGAGGGGAGAGGGCTCAGGGGGTGCAAATTACCCTGGAATTCTCTCATGCTCAGAATGAAAGAGCCAGGACACCTTCTCATGTTCATTTCTTGGCTGTGGCGGCTATGCACCAGTCACCAGTCTACTCTCCCCTTCTTCTAGCAGGATAGATCCCACCCCCCGCTTTTTTTTGAGACAGGGTCTCACTCCCATTGCCCAGGCTGGCATGCAGTGGCACAGTCTCAGTTCACTGCAGCCTCAACTTCCCAGGCTCACGTGATCCTCCCATCTCAGCCTCCAGAGTAGCTGGGACTACAGGCATGCACCACCATGCCCAGATAATTTTTTTTGTATTTTCAGTAGAGATGGGGTTTTACCATGTTGCCTGGGTTGGTCTTGAACTTCTGGGCTCAAGCCATCTGCCTGCCTCGGCCTCCCAAAGTGCTTGGATTACAGGCATGAGCCACTGTGCCCAGCCTGATGCCCTGACTTTTAATGGGACACCTGGAATAATGACATCTGCCAGAGCCCTCTGCAGTTAGAGGCAGTCAAATAACTAAGTTCTGGCCAATGGATCATGAGGGGAGGTGATGTGTGCCAATTCCAGGACATGTCCTTATAGGGAAGGGGGTGCCTTTCTTCCTTGTTAATCGTTTGCCTTGGAATGTGAATGTGGCAGAGAGCCATCCTGGACCACACGGACGACAGTGATACCCTAGGGACAGAAAAGTCGCTGTCCCAGTCAAGGCTGTCATCTCTAAACTGTTACATGAGAAAGAAATAAGCATCCACCTTGTGCAAGACACTGCTATTTTGGATCTGTTCTTACATGCACCCACACTGGTCTCCTAATACTACACTGCCTGACCCTGACGCGGCGCCACTTTCAAAGCATTCAGATGCTGTTCTCGGAGTTCTCTCCTGTGGAGTGAATACCTAAGATAACGACCAGAGAAGAAAGGCTCATATGCGAATGACTGAAGAGCGTGTGTTTCTACTGACATTCCCAAGTCTAATTACGGGCTTCAGGAGGGCCTTTAACCTTACTTGGAGTTACCAGAACATGCTAGTATCCCTAGTATACAGCAATACAGTCTGAAAACTGCAAGCAAGCTTGTGATGATGGTAGTAAACAAACAAGACAAATCAGGCCAGGCGCGGTGGCCCATGCCTGTAATCCCAGCACTTTGGGAGGCCAAGGTGGGTGGATCACTTGAGGTGAGGAGTTCCAAACCAGCGTGGCCAACATGGTGAAACCCCGTCTCTACTAAAAATACACAAAAAATTAGCCAGGCACGGTGGCGCACACCTGTAGTCCCAGCACTCAGGAGGCTGAGGTGGGAGAATCACTTGAACCTGGGAGGTGGAGGTTGCAGTGAGCTGAGATTGTACCACTGCACTCCAGCCTGGGCCACAGAGTGAGACTCTGACTCAAAAAACCAACCAGCCGACCAACCAACCAACCAACCAGCCAGCCAGCCAACCAACCAACCAAACAAAAAAACACCAACCCCCACCCCCGCCAAAAAAAAAAAAAAAAAAAAAAAAACCAAGGCAAATAATTCAAACAAAAGGCCTGGGAGCTCCGGCACAGGAAACCCACAACTGCAGAATCTGATCACTGTGTTATGCTGCATTCCTTAAAGCTGGTGAAGCCCTCAGCATGGGTGCGAATCTGGGGGGGCTGGGGCTCCATGCAGCCCCTTGGAAGTTGGAAGTCATTATTTTAGTCTTAGAAGTCTTAGAAGATGTCATAGAAGTCTTAAAAGTCATTAGAAGTCTTAGAAGAAGACGGGAATCTTTGCTTAAGGCAAGGCCTTGTTTACTATTCCTCTGGATTTTTCAACATCCCTCTTCCTACTTAAGACCCAACAAGCTGACTGTGGAGCAAGTGCAGCCTCCGAGGGCACCCTGAGCTGCTAACTGGGCAGTTTCTGCATTGTTAAACTGCTCCCATGTCTAGCCTTCCTGTGAATCCTGTCCAGTGTTTTTTGCAGATTCAGAACCTACAGTGGGGAGAGTGGGGGTGTGCTGCATACTAATGTGTCCGTATGTGAGGAACATGCAGTGGGAAACCTTAGATTCTCAGCTAACAAGCACATTCTGACTCTGACTTACCAAATCCCCATGTCCCAGTAACAGATCATCATTTCGGTTTCTTCTCCAACTCCCCCTAGGGACAACAGCGCACCCCCATGATGGGGAAGGAGCAGAGAGGAGGGTAATCAGAGAAAATGTAAGAGGTGCTCCTGGGCCCAGAACTTCGCTTGGGCAGCTCTAGGCCAAGGGGGTGTTGGCCTGGGGTACTTTAGGGGTCCATTTAGCCTATCCTCCTCCTCTCTCTTCTGCTGCCATTTTATTTCATTCAGGTACTTGTCATCTTTGGCCTTGGTTCTCTCTCTTTCCACTCTGATCCACCTCTCACACCACTGTCAGGGTAAATTTTCTAAACTCTTGGCAGCGAGTCCCTCCCGGGCATTCATCAGCTGGTGTTAGGACACTCGCTGTCCATGGGGCCATGCTGCCTCTTCCTCCACCATGACTGCCATGCCATGGACAAGACACAAGCCAAACACCTTTTGCTGAGCGCTTGTAATGGCCACCCTCACTGTGTCACACATTGGCTCGTTTCAGATCAGGGCTAGCCAATTGTGGGCCGCCTTCAGAACCCAGGTCTGTGGGACTCTGGAGCCAGGCTTCCTGCAGCCTGCCTCCTCAACACTGGCTGGCCTTCAGACTGACTCCTGGTGGCAATGGTACCACTTAGTTACCAACAGGGACTGTCACCTGAATGGCAACCTCAAAGTTACCAGTCTTTCCTCCACCTTCAATGAATTCTAACCCCAGCCCTCTCTTTCTTGGGGCCTCCACACCTCCCCTCTCTGAGCTCTCTAGGGTTTGAAGCCCGTTTTTGAGACCGAGACAACTGTCCATCTATGTGGCCTCTCAGGACCTCCGATCCTCTCATGTTTGGGTTTGCTGCCAGGGAAGCTCTCCCAGGCAGGGAGGTAGACACCATCTCCACTGGGCAGAGAAGGAGACGCACTGCCAGAGGCGAGGACTCCATAACCCGTGTGGGCCTAGCAAGGAGTCCCCACCTCCCCACGCTCCCTTCTCCAGGACAGGGTTCCGAGAGCATGGGTAGCCTGCAGACAGGCTGTGTGTGTCACTGGGACTAGGGCACTCACCAGCCTGCAGCCAGATCTGTTCCAGCGTGGTCCATAGCTGCATGGGGCCCTGCTTCAGGACCGAAGAGGGCATAGTCAGCTCTGACATGGCCTCCTCCAGCCGGGAGGCTGCGATGGATGAAGCCCGCCGGGAGCCTGCAGAGCAAGAGGGCATGAGCTGAGCAGTGGTCAGAGGTCCACATGTTGCAGGCTCCAGGAGCAGTCATTGCCCAGCACCATGGGGAGACAGGGTACCCCGAAACAGGGTGGTGTGGCTGGGCAGCCAGAAAGCAGCTCACAGACCTACTAGGGAGGGTCCACTATGTCCTCTCACCCACAGCTGGGGAGGGGAGCTCTTTGGAGGACAATAAGGCAGAGATCTCACTAGGAATCTATTCCTAGGAAAACAATAATGTCGACAAAGATGCTCTTTACGTGAACACAACAGAAATGACCTCAGTGTCCAACAATAGGGACTGATTAAAAATAAGTGGGGGTATAATCATCCCAGACTCTGCGGTCATTAAAATAACAAAGTACAAACACAGATATCAATGTAGAAAGATGTTTGCACTACATAGTTAGGTGAAAACAAGCAAGTTACAAAAGAACAGGACCACATTTGTATAAAAAAGAAATATGGGCATGGAAAAAAGTCTGAAAGGTCATTTATTAAGGTCTAGGTGGTGAAATTCGGAGTGATTTTTCTTTTCTTCCGTTGGCTATTTTCACTCTGTTTTCACAAGTGCATATTCTCATTTGTTTGTAGAAAGGTCCCCATTCAAGGCTGTGCTGAGAAGGACCCTTGGATAGCAGCTCAAGTCAGAATACTGCCCTCTGGAAAACCTCTCCCAGTGGCAGTTCTGAGTGACATGGGCTCCGGTTCAGGATACATAAGCTGTTGACATTTATAATTCCCATGCAGGTGAAATGTGAGCACTTTCTCTCTCTCTGTCACAGAGGCAATAAAGGCTCCAATAAACTCAGGAGACCTCAGGGCAAACCACGGATGACTTCAGTTCATGAGACAAGTGTACGTGGAGTCCTAATAACTTTGTTCATGATTCTTCCCTCTTTTTTTTTTTTTTTTTTTTTGAGACAGAGTCTCGCTCTGTCGCCCAGGCTGGAGTGCAGTGGCCGGATCTCAGCTCACTGCAAGCTCCGCCTCCCGGGTCTACGCCATTCTCCTGCCTCAGCCTCCCGAGTAGCTGGGACTACAGGCGCCCGCCACCTCACCCGGCTAGTTTTTTGTATTTTTTTAGTAGAGACGGGGTTTCACCGTATTAGCCAGGCTGGTCTCGATCTCCTGACCTTGTGATCCGCCCGTCTCGGCCTCCCAAAGTGCTGGGATTACAGGCTTGAGCCACCGTGCCCGGCCGATTCTTCCCTCTTTAATTGCAAGGGAGCTACCATTCCCCCCTACCTTAACCATTCCCTCCTGGGAGACAGAAGCTCTGCATACAGCCATACACCCCTGAGATGTGCCTCTAAAGTCGGGTGCTAGGTTTGGCTTCTGAAATCAACTCTGTCACTTGACAACAAAGGTGCACCTTGGCTCATGTCCACAGAAGTGAAAAAAAAACGAGCAATTCCACTAGATACAACTCCGCTCACACTTTCTTTCCCATGACTCATTCTTGTGTTTTTAATGAAGGTGTTCTGCTTTAAGCAGGTCCTCAGTTGAAAAATGTAAGTCTGCAGTTCCTGAACTCATTCGAATTTCACAAGCCATGGGTTTCAGGAGGAGTTTTTCCAGCAAAGAGTCTGCTTTCAGCTTAGAATTGTAAAGAGCTCAGTTCATTCTTTTATATTTGACTTGATCTGCCGAGGACATTAGGTGGACTGTGGCCTCTGGCTTGAGCCTAAGGGGAAATGGTTTCTGTGCTCCACAGCCACCTTTCCAGCCAGGCTCCTCTTTTTTCACCCCCATGCAGGAGGCAGGGTTCCTCCCCTGCCCACCGCCTGCTGTGGGACCAGCAGCCAGCCCCTACCCAGAGCCAAGATCAGCCCTAGAAGTTGCCCAAGGGTAGCTCCTTAGCACCTGGGCAGCAGCTGGCAAGGAGCCAGTGGTGGGCTTGGCCCGGCCAGGAGGTGCCCCTCTCCATGTTGGTGCTCTCAAGCTGGGAGCGTGAGCTGTGGGTCCATGCACACAGCTGCCCAAGGAGTTCATTCTTACCAGAGTCTGCATCATGGGCATCAGGCAAAGTCAGGTGCATGCCACTCTGCTTCTTCATGGTGAGGCCCTCACCGAGGCTACCATCCTTTTCCAGGCCTCTAGAAGGCAAAAGAGGGCCAGGGTCCGGTAAGGTAGAGGGCTAGCGTCACAGGGACTGACAGGGAGAATGGGACAGCCTCACTCTAGGCAGGCTCTGGGGCTGTGGGTTCAGTCCCAAAGACAGAGCTGAAGTCACCAATATCACCAGAGAGGCAGAAGGGATCAACATAGGTAGCATGCCACACAGGCTGAGGCCTGGAAACTCTCCCACCCTCCCTACTGTCTTCTCTGAAGTGGGTAAGGTCAGAAGCTCCCCAGGCCAGGGGAAGCAACATCCAGCAGAGTGCCAGGCAGAGAGTGGGGACTGTGGACTGACTGCCAAGGAAAGCCTGGTCTTGACAGGGCACCAGAAGTGCTGCAACCCCCAAACTCCTGTGGAAAAAGGGCCCAGATGCCACCCCCTGCCTCAGGCTTCCATTCCTTGGGCTGCCAGGGTGTCCCCAGAGGAGCCAGCAGAGGCCCCTGGGGTGGCAGATTAAACAGTCATGGAGATCCCATCTTGTCCCCCAACCCCTGTCCCCAATTTCCCAGATCCCTGCTGCTATATTGCTGGCGGGGGGAGGGGTTCCTCTTTTCACAGAGTGGGGGCTGGGGGGAACCAGGAAATAGCCTCCAGCTTAAGCCTGCCGTGGCCATCCCAGGGCACAAGCAGTCCCAGCCAGCACATTCCCACTACCGAGGAAGCCCACAACCTTTGACCCTGTCAACTGGGGAAACTTAGAGAAGAGAAGCAGAAGGCACAGGAGAGGAGGAGGCAGGGCAAGAAGGTTTCTTTCCTTCAGAGAAGCACCAAGATGATGATCCCACAAAGAATACCAGGGGTGTCCTTGCCATCCTAACTCAGGCTCACATTGGCTTCAGCTTGGGCCTGGGAATTTTAGTGGGCATCAGAGGAAACCATCTATAAAACCACAATGGCTCTGGGCTGATTCCCTTCCTCTCCCACCTCTTCCCATTCCCAGGAGGCACAAAGTGTGGTGCAAAAAAGCCAGAGACAGGCCAGGCATGGTGGCTCATGCCTGTAATCCCAGGACTTTGGGAGGCTGAGGCAGGAGGATCACCTGAGGGCAACAGTTCAACAACAGCTTGAAAAACACAGTGTGACCCCATCTCTACAAAAAATGTTTAAATTAACCAGACATGGTGGTGAGTGCCTATAGTTCCAGCTATTTGGGAGGCTGAGGCAGGAGGATTGCTTAAGCCCAGGTGATAGAGGCTGCAGTGAGCTGTGATCATGCCACTGCACTCCAGCCTGGACAACAGGGCGAGACCCTGTCTCAGAAAAATAAAAACAATACAAAACAAAAAAAGCCAGAAACACTAGGTTGGAATCATGGGCCACCCTTCTCAGCTTTGTGACCCTTGGCAATGCTACTTGACCTTTCTAAGTCTTAGGTTTCTCATCTTGAAAATGATCATGAGAATGTCCATCACACAAGGTGGTCATAGGGAGTAAATGAGACAATGTGGGCAGATCTGGTGCAGGGCTGGCGTGAAGCAGGGCTGGGTGCAGCTTCCCATCCTACTCTTTCTCCCATCCCGTGAAGGGGCCTTTCCTAGGGCTCCAGAAAGAGTCCATCTCCAGGACTACGCTTGGTTCTAGGCCAACATACAGCATGGTCCCTACCTTGAGGAACCTTACAGCCCAGATGGGGAGAAGGGACAGTTCAAGTTGAACAATCAGCAAAAACCCACATGAGAGGGTTGAAAGAAACATTTTAGAGGCTGGGTGGTCGGTGGCTCCATGAAGGAGGGGTATCTGGACAGGGCCTGAGGGGCAATTAGAACATGAGACCAGCAGTGTGGGGCTGGCCCAAGCAAAGCAGTGGACGGTGTGGCTGATAGTGAAGGTCTGCTAGGCCAGACCTGCAAGCTGTGGTCTTAAACCTTGGCTACCCCAAACTAGATTTTACCCCCAGTGTAGGACAGGGCTATCTGGACCAGAAGCCTGGATCCAGTATCCTCCTGGCTTTCCCAGGAGATAGGGAGGATTCTTTTCTGAACTTGGGGCCACAGATCAGAAACCAGGGCTTGTAAAATCTAGTTTGGGGCAGCCAAGGAGAGGTACTTAGGGGCTTCCTGTTGTGACAAGCCTGCAGTTCTGCTGCTCCAATGGAGGCACAGGCCAGGTCTTCAATGCTGGGAGACAAGGCTGCAGCTCAGAGGGGTCCCACCACGACTGACCACTTGGAGGAAGAGACAAGCAGTCATCCAGATAAGGATGCAGGAACAGAGCAGCCAGCTCCAGGGCAACCCCCTTGCAGGAGGGGAGCTGGGTTGTGCACCTGCTTGTGTGGCCACAGCCAGTGAGCAGGAGAAAAAGGTCATCGGTATGCAGGTCCCTTTACCCAGAGTGTGGCCCTCGGCCTCATGCATCCAGTTGCCAGGTGGCTTCACATTCCCATTCTGAAAAGTCCTTCAACCCCAGAGTGTCCTTCTGGCAGCTTCCACCCACTGGTCCTGCTCTGCCCTGGTCTCCCAGGCCTGCAAAGTGAGGGCTGACTCTGCCCAAGGTGTTTTACTCCATCAGATTACCCTCCTCTGTAAATTTCACTGTTACAGACGTTCCTCTGGGGAGTCTGGAAGCCTTCTGGGCTCCCAGAGTCTCTGTGAAAACACAAATACACACTAGGCGGGTGTCCCCTGAGGCCTTGGGGAGATGACACAGCCAGCTATCTCAAAGAAGGACAAGAGGATCAGGAAGAGGCAGGGCCCCTGACCTGCAGGAGGCCCTCTTTCCCTTTGGGCCACATAGGCTAAGCCTAGGAGTCCCATTGGGTTTGAGCAAAGACTTTCTGCAGATTCAGCCTGGACATGACTGCCCTGCTCTGGCCCATGAAAGATCCAGATCCCAGGCCAGGGTCTCCAGCAGGAGACAGGAGGTATGAAGAGCGTGGGTGATTAGGGAAGAAGGGGTGGCCCTTCAGGACTCCACCTCCTCCTCCTCTTCTAGCCTCCAAATGGAATGAGGAAAGAAGTGACAGCCTCCATGGGCTGGAACTCAGGAGACCCAGGTTCAAGTCCCAGCACTACCACTTACCAGGCGAGTGATTCTGGTAAGCTATATATAAAGTCTCTGTGTCTGAGTTTCCTCACTGGGCTGGGAATAAAATCTGATAATGCATAAGCTGTAAGCAGCTGAGGTATAAGATAAAGGAACAAGCCCAGCACCCAGCTCCAGCGCTCAAGAATGATTTCTCTTCCTTCTTACCACTCCTCAACCTCAATGTCCTACCCAGGGTCTCTATGTACTTCATAGAGGACTGTCAGGAGGTTCAAATTGGACTACAGATGTGAAAAGCTCCGTGGGCAAGAAGTTCCATGCTTTCATTCAACAGCCTCCCTCTCCTCCCCATCTTGGCAGGCATGGTGGCCACCCAGCTGTGGATTGATGCCTTGGCAACCACCCTCTGGCAACCCAAGAGATAACGACGGCCACTCACCCCAGCTGGGAGAAGCTGTACAGGGTCTGCCACAGCCGCAGCATTTGTCTGCAGGTCACGAGGGCTTCCTCTGGGCCTTTCAGCGCCTGCTCCAGCTTCACCTTGGTGAACATCAGGCTGTGGGGAGGGAGCGGCCATCAGCACACCCCAGCGAGGGCCCACTTTCACTTGAGGATCCTGCCCCACCAGGACGGCCCCACATGCCCACCTCCCCAGCTTGCAGAAGGCAGAGTGTCATGAGGGCGGCAGCCTCTGCCAGGCCCCTGGACCACTTGCTTTCTCTCTGTGCCTCACTTTCTCCCATCTTGGCTGCCAAAGCATGAAGCACCCCATGAAGCATTGTCAGTGCCCACACTGCTGATGCCCCGTGTCCCCTGACCACGTGCCATCCTGCCCATCTCTGAAGCACTGCCCTGTGAGGTCTTGCTCTGTTTGCTCTTCCTACCCACATCCTCCACTAAGCAACGCCCTGTGCCTACTGAATGTGGGACCAGGCTTACACTCACATTCCCCACAGGGCCCAGCCTGGGACCTTGGATAAGAGACCCGTCCAGACAGTGACTTAGAATCCATGAGTGAAGGTAGAGCAAGGAACTGGCAAGGAGGTCCCCTAAGGACAGAGCTCCGCTTCCCACCTTGCCAGCCACAATAGTATAGGTGCCCAAGCAACACCTCCTAAGTGGAACTGCAAAGTTTGCTTCCTGACCCTGGAGATACACAAAGAAGGCGGTGTTATGCTTTATCAAAGGATTCTTTCTTGGATTTCCCAAAATAGCCAGCTCCCCTTACATAATCGATAGGATTAAAGTGACGTGAAATCCTTTTCAATCACCATTTAGGGACAGTTACTGTGCAATGAGAGCAAGCAACTTCAGAATTTCTTTCGACCTGAAAACCTGAAGTCCTCTGAGGTAAGACCAGTGTGGGGAGTGGCCCTTAGAATGGCTGAGAAGAAGAGCTGGTCCCACTTGGAGGCAGGACCCCAGGAGGGGTGGCTGGCTCCCTCCCTCTGCCCTGGACACAGCAGGCACAGCCAGAATGCTTCTCACAGGCCAGTCACGACACTTGCTCATCAAGAGCTGGGGTGGAGCCCTGGAGGCCCTGCTGTGACTGGTGTTGGCCCTTCAGATGCTGGGGAGGTCTGGGGGTTCTGGAGGGGTCCAGGCAGTGGTTATATAGCAAAAATTGGAAGTCCAGCCATATTTTCACCTTGGTACTGCCAGCAGTACCAACACACACCAGCTGCCTGGGCAGCCTGCGGAGAGTTTGAACCACTGAGGGCCAGACAGTAGCACCTCCTGCTTCTCACCAGTGGTTGAGTAGTGAGGCCCTTTCTTCTCAACACCGCTGAGGAGCAAGACCATGGGACTGTCAGGCCCTGCACTTGAACACTGCCCGGTGGTTCTACCAGCCCGCCCGAGGGTAGCACACAGGCCTGCTCCATCGGAGGGTCCCCACCCAGACTGCGAAGGCTGCAGGCGCCACCTGGCGAGGCCAGGCCTGGCCCTGGCAGCTGCTCCTCTGATCTCTCTCAGTTGGGCCTCTGCCCTGAGACCTGGGCTCCCAGCTTCATAAAGCCCTCTGATGTCCTTATTCTCTGCCTGTCTTTCCACACTTTGTCTCTTAGATTGCAACTTGGTAGAGAATGAAGAGGGTGGAATTTGCCCCAGGATCTTCAGAAGAGGGGATTTCTAGACAAGAATTTTTCTTCCTCACTGCATCCCCCAAATGCCTTTCCTGACCCTGCACACAGGTTGCCCCTCAGATACCACCTCTTCTCTTCATTTTCATCCATCCCAAGCCTGGCTTTAAATCCCACCTCTCTCAATTCTTAGGATGCCCTGCACCCGTCTTGGAACATAACTAAGGACCACCTGGCTTGCCTATCAGGTCCCAAGGGCAGAAACTGGGATCAACCTAGCATGGACTGCACAGACCCGAGTGCACAGTCAGCACAGGACACAGCCCTGAGTAGGAATGACCCCAGTGGGCAACTGCTGGGGACAACTGGTCCTGCCACTGTACTCTCCTTCCCCAGGTTTGCAAAGGATCCAACACTCCACAAGTACCAGGGGCCTCTGCTTTCAGGAATATGGAGAAGAAAACACAATGGCTGCCTTCGAGACAATTAGAGCACTATAAATGACACATTGACCAGAGAATCAAGGGCTGTATTTTTGGATCAGACTCAGTGCAGGGGAAGAAACAGGAAAGGGATCTTACTGGAGCTGGTGTTTGGTGAAAAGCAGGGTGGAGTGGGATTTGGCTGGGAGCTGGGGAGAGAGAAGAGGCTGGGGTGTGGAAGGTGGGGCAGCTGGTTGGAGCAGTAGGTGTCAGTGAGGTGGGAAAGCCCCTCCCTCAGACAGCCAAGTCCCCTGGGCTGGGCTGATTCCTGGGGACAGCTCCCTGGGCAGGCCAGCCCTGCTGCATTCCCCGGGCCCTCTGCAGGCATTGCCTCTTCAGCACGCTTCTCTCTGCCAGAGCTCCCTTCTCACTTTCTTCATCTTTGAGGGCCGGAATGGGTCTAGGGCAGACGCGACCACACCATGTGCCTGGCAAAGAAGTGGCTGAAAACTGAGCTGGCATCACAGTAAGTTCTACCAAAGGCAGGCTGTACCTTCGCAGCTGCTGACATTCCATTAGCATGAGTGGCCCAGAGCGGATTTTCTCAACCCAACCGCATCCTTTCTGGGCTGGGGCAAGTGCTCCACCAGTCACTCTGGTCTGATCTTTCACTCCAGGATCCTGGGAGGATCCAGATTTGTTCCTGAGATTTCCTCGGGCTGGCAGGTGAGCGCTGCCAGAGGGATTTTCCTCCGCAAAGAGCCCTGCCCCGTGGTCCTCGCCTTCTGTGCCTCTGTGTGGCCTTCACAGCCTTCCTGCTCTGGCTCTACCCTCCCTTCCTGCCATCCTCCCCATGACCTTGGGTGCTGGTACACTGATCACATGGGTATTAGCAGCTCCCTGAGCCTCGGAATAGGCTCCCGGACTCGTCGTGCTGTGCTTGTGCTGTAGCCTCTACTGAGATCACCCTTCCCCCTCTGATACCCAGCCAGCTCCTAACCAGATGTCACCCTCTGGCTTTCTGTGTCCCCATGGGGGCTGTGCACACCCCCATCCTGATGTCAGGATGTGGTTATCTGCGCCTCTGCTGGCTTGCCTCTAGTTCACTGCAGAACTTTCTCCCACTCCCAACAGGGATCAGCAAACAACTCCACACCCTCAGAAGAAGCGACTCAGCTGCTCTTCTAAGGAGCACAGGCCCCTCTCCATCCTGTCCACTGCAACAGGTAGCTGCTGCCCACTCACCCACCTATCAATGCCTAGCCCATGTCTTCAGGAAGCAGGAAGCCTGGCGGAGCCCTGGCATGCCGTCAGGGCTGGTGGGTGACATTCTGGGGGCCCTCACAGCCAGGAGGAATCGAAGCTGTGGCCACAGCCTCATCAGAACGCTGTGACTCCTGCGCGAAGCTGAGGGGAGGCTGCTGGCAGTTGGGGCTGGGGATAGAGTAGGCAAGCCTGGGCTCCCCTTCCCCTTGCTTATCTGTCTTATAAACCAACTGAGCTTAAAACACCACTTAAATAAAGGATTCTGAGACTAAAAAAACTATTTCAATCCCACGGCTCCAGCCCTCCTCCAAGATGTCCCTATGTAATCACGCTGTCCTTCTCTGAATGTCTGGCACTGTGTTCCATTAGCACTTAATTACATTATACATATATATATACTTGGGGCTCAGGACACACCACCCTAAAATATGACTATTTGAGACCAGAATATGCCACCCCAAAATATACTTCGGCATATTTTGAGTTAGTTATTCCAAGAAACTGCAGACACAGAAGTAGCTCTGAAAAGCTGCCCTTTTATAAAACAAATTTCTTTTTTTTTTTTTTTTTTAAAGAGACAGGGTCTGGCTCTGCTGCCCAGGCAGAGTGTAGTGACGTGATCATAGCACATTGCAGCCTCGATCTCCTGGGCTCAAACAATCTTCCTGCCTCAGCCTCCTGAGTAGTTAGGACTAACAGGCATGGGCCACCACACCCAGCTAATTTTTTAATTTTTTGTGAGACAGGGTCTCACTATGTTGCCTAGGCTGGTCTCAAACTCCTGGGCTCAAATGTTTCTCCTGTCTCAACCTCCCAAAGCACTGGGATTACAGGCATGAGCCACACTGCCTGGCCTAGAAACTTCCATCTCTCAGGGAAATCGACATAGTAAAAGTATCTATAAAGAAGAGGGCTGCTCCTGACAACTTCTATCACCTGAGAGATTTTTATCTGCATAACAAGAGAACCTTTATTCATCATCTCCTCTCTGTCACCCTCCTATAACTTGTCTCTGCCACCCATGGGAACCCCAACCCCCTTTTCCTTTCTGTAGCTCCAGATGCTATTAAGCTTCACTCATCTGGTCTTTCTTTGAATCTCATATTCAGTGGGACTTCCGTGCATATGTATATAATTAAATACATTTTTTCTCCCATTAATCTGTCATGTCAATTTAATTCATAGCCCAGTCAAAGCCCTCCTCCCTAGAAGGGTGGAGGGAAACCATTTTCCATTCCCCTACTATGTATATAATCTTTTTTTTGCCACCTAGGCTTAAGAGTTTAATAATAAACTCATATCAAGTTTTTTTTTTTTTTTTTTTTTTTTTGAGACGGAGTTTTGCTCTTGTTGCCCAGGCTGGAGTGCAATGGTGCAATCTTGGTTCACTGCAACCTCTGCCTCCCAGGTTCAAGCAATTCTCCTGCCTCAGCCTCCTGAGCAGCTGAGATTACAGGCATGTGCCACCAGGCCTGGCTAATTTTTTGTATTTTAGTAGAGACAGGGTTTCTGCATGTTGGTCAGGCTATTCTTGAACTCCCGACCTCAGGTGATCCACCCGCCTTGGCCTCCCAAAGTGCTGGGATTACAGGTGTGAGCCACTGCACCTGGCATTTCAAGCATTTTTAATGTCAGACATTCTAGAATCAGTGTGCAGCCAGCCTGGCCTATAGATGGTGAAACCGCCGTTTATCTTGTCCTGTGCCTCATCGTGCGTCCCCAACTGCTCTGCAAGTGCCTGCAGGCAGGGCCCCGCTGCCCTTCCCCAGTGCCTGGCGCAGTGCTGAGCACACAGTATCTGCCTAGTCCTGGAGCCTGTTACTTGCTTCCCCATAGCTGCAGTGTGGGCCGGACTCCCACAGCTGACAAGCAGAGTGCTGGCCAATTCCATTCCAAACTGTCCAGAAGCAAAGTTTTCCTCCCTGTGAAAGCAGGACCTGGGGAGGAACAGTGGGCTCCAGATGTGGAAGCTTCTGGCTCCTCCTGACTGGGGTGGGGGTGGAGGGCCTCCATCCCAGGAGACAGTCACTGGGCAAGGCCAAAGAGTATCACTGAGGAGAGTCTCTGATCGAAATGCCTGAATACTGAAATCCAGCAGCTTTCAACATTTATGCCCTGCAATAAGAGCCATTCCAGAAGAGCAACGGTCACAGTACTGTCCTCAAGCCCCACACTGTGTCGTTACTCAAAGTGAATACACACTGGCCCAGGAATCAGAAACTCAAGCCAAAGTCCCAGCTCTGTGGTCACCCAGCTGGGCATGTCACAGGTCCCACACCTGTACAATAGGAGTAAAGTCACCTGTCCCACGAACTCCCACCAGGCTGAACTGTGATGACCTCTCAGTAGCAGCTGCATTCAGCTCTCCAGCACACAGGGAAGGGACTCCTGCTTTGAAGCTGCAGGCCGGCCAGATCCCAAGAAGCAAGTTTCCAGGCCAGGTGCCTCTGAAGGCTCCCAGAAAGCCCCAAGCTTCTTGGCCTGTTCAACTAGGCCCTTCACTCCTAGGACCTAAGACAGGCTTATGACAGGAAGAGGATGAAAGGAGATACATAAAGCTACAGGAACTGGGCTCTGGACAAAGCATCCTCGCTGTGACCCCTCTTGCAAGCATTTTCCTGTTTAAGCTGTAGAAGCCCATGTGAAGTAAACACTGAGGTCTTTTAAGGCCATACGCCCTTGCCATGCCATCGGCATTGAAGGATGATGTGAAAGTGAGTGTTCACTCTGGAAAAGGGGAAGGAGCGTGGGTCAGTGTAAACACTCCAAGTGCTTGGTCACACTGCTGGGGCTAGGGAAGGATGGCTGGGTCCTGAGATGTGACCCATTCCCGGTACTCTCTGCAGGCCCATCCAAGCCATGTGGCACACAGGCCCTGGTCGGGGTGGGGAGCCCAGTGCAGACATAAGCCCTCTCTTCTTTACGTGCTTACGCCCTCATCAGGATGCTGCCAGAGACTTTGGTAGACCACACTGGCCACCCCACACCCAGGCTCAGTGCTCCCTCACCCACCATCCTAACCGCTGGGACCTGCCGACTCCCATGTCATCTGCAAGCGTGATGCAGCATCCAGGGGCACAGAAAGGCACTCAGGTGACCTGACAGAGCCAGCCCCTGCTGAACCATGGGACATCTCAGCCCACGGGGTCTGTATGTCGAGGGCAGCCCTGATTCTGTGGAGGAAGACCGAGACCAGTGAGGCTGGTGTCTCTATTCCCCGTTAGAAAATGGCTGTGCCACAGGCCGCCAGCTTTGCCAATCTCCCCAATCGCTCCAGTGTGGGCTGATGATGGAGGTTCCCAGGAGAATGTTGGCATCTGCCTCCTCTTCCTCCTTTTCTTCCTAGCCGCGCCTCGCCTGCACTCCTAGGGCAGGATCACACTGCTAATTATTTGTTGGAAGGATTAAGACTTGGAGCTATTCCCATGTAAGGCAAAGACAAACAATTTCTTCCCACCGCTATAAAGAGATCTGAGGGTGAGACCCTTAGTATGGCTTTTCCAAAAACGAAAAAAAAAAAAAAATAGTTATCCTGTAAATACGGGATATTTTTGTGGTGTCTCTGGCTAAGCAAAGCATAGTCCTGGGGTCAGAGGTCATCTCCATCGCCTTACCTGGGGGCACCAATCCTCACCCTTCCTGTGGCCCTGGCTGCTCACCCCAGCACACCACTCTTGGTGGGAGGGGAAGTTGGCAGAGCAGAGCTGGCTGCAGGGAAACACACAGGCTGTGTGGGCAGCAAGCACGACGGGTCCACATTTTTACTTTCATGTTCCTGAAAGTAACTCCCTGTAGTTACTCAGCACCTGCAACGAACACTTGAACAGAGTAACCACCATGTACACGAGGGAGCCACTTCCCAGTTGAGACATGGCCTTTAGCATCAGATGACGTGGGTATACTTCCAGGCCCTGTTGCTTCCTAGAAGTGCCTTCACCTCTGATGGTACCTATTCATTTGCAAGGCAGGACAGTCATGGTACTGCCCAGGAGGGTTGCTGGGAGGAGTAAAGGAAAGAGAGCCTGTGCCTGGCGCATGTCACCCCTCAAGAGAGGTTAGCTGTCATTCTCAGTCATCTTTGCTGTTGTCAGACCTGTCTTCCTGCGAGATCCTTCCTTCATGTGGGCGGGGACTAGGTCTTTCTTATCTTTGTATCCTTGGTGCCTGCTCTCAACAAACTGTTGAAGAACGGAAGAGGAAAGTTGAGTCACAAGGGCTCACCAAGGACTGGAACACTGGGTGTTCCCAGGATCCAAGCAGCTCCAAGGAAGTAAAGCTGCAGGGTGTCCCTGAAACTCTCCATTCTTCTGGGTCCTACTGGTCCCATGTGTGCTCACTGGGCCCTGGGCAGCTCTTCCGGATCCCTCTGGCTCCTGGCCATTCTGGGAACCCTCTGTGTGTTGGGGGTGGGGGTAGAGGGGGTGGCGGGGTGGGCGGGAAGTGGCAGCAGGTGTGGTGAATGCATAGAAAGGGGTATTATCTCTTAAAAGGACAGTAATTAGTAATTGCAGCTGATGGCTGTGCTGAGCTGTTTTAATGAAGAGTTCTATTTTTATAGAAAACACATAATTGAGTGAAAAAGCAGGCTATTCTCTGAGTCAGGAGGCCATGCCTCTGGAAAGTCTAATTCCTTGGCCAGGAGGCCAGAGCCTGTATAGTAAATGGGCCCCAGCCCGGGGTTGCACCAAGTTGGACTCAGTGGTGACAAGCAGGGTCCAAGTCTGATGACCAAAGTGTCCCTCCTTGAAGCCATGTGACCTTGGGCAAGTCACAGATCCTCAGTTTCTTTCCTTCCTTTCTTCCTTTCTTTCTTCCTTCCTTCTTCCCCTTCCCCTTCCTTCCTTCCTTCCCTTTTATTTTTTTTTTTGAGATGGAGTCTCGCTCTGTTGCCCAAGCTGGAGTGCAGTGGCATGATCTCGGCTCACTGCAATCTCCGCCTCCTGGGTTCAAGCGATTCTCCTGCCTCAGCCTCCTGAGTAGCTGGGACAACAGGCATGCGCCACCACATCCCACTAATTGTTTTAAAGTTTATTTTTAGTAGAGACGGGGTTTCACTATGTTGGTCACGCTGGTCCAAACTCCTGATCTCAAATGATCCACCCGCCTTGGCATCCTAAAGTGCTGGGATTATAGGCATGAGCAACAGCGCCAAGCCTAGAGTTTCAGTTTCTTATCTGTAAAATGAGAATGACAGCATCTATTTACCCTGAGGACTGCTGCAGGACATCATGCACATAAAAGGCCCAGCAGGGGCTGGCACTTCAGAAAGTGTTCAATCCAAGTTTGCCCAAACTTTCATTCTCAGTCCCCCAGCCCCCATTACGTGCAGGTGCTTACTTAAGTCCTCTGTTTCCTTATCCATAAAATGGGAATCATGACAGTTTCTACCCCTCCTAGGGTGCTGAGCGGATTACAGAGCTAATGCAGCAAGGTGCTCACAGCAGTGCCCGGCAGGAACCAGCACTGGGTGCATCATTGTTATTGAAGCTCTTGGAGTTCAAGTATACCAGGGTGGTCCTGCCAATCAGCCGGCATGGGTTCTAGCCTCTGCTCCACTATTCATCAGCAACGTGATCTTGAGCTATCATCTAACTTTACATTAGTTTCTTCATCTTCAAAACAGGGGTGCTGTAAAGACCAAAAAACAAAGCAACCAAACCAAAACAACCAAACTGGGTGAGGGGTGTGACAGCACTCTGGCTGTGAGATCCCCAAATCCCCCACATGGTTCTCTTGCTTCCAAAAAACGAAACAGCTCCCACTGTCCAGCAGCTGGAGGGTCCACTGGAGTGTGTTTTGTGCTTAGTGGGGGTTTCCCTACCATGGGGGTTGCAGGCAGAGGAGAGGCCAGTCTCTGCCCCAAAGGTACTTCTAAACTCAGACAAGACATCCAACGCATTAGGAAACACAAGAAGAACAGAATCTAGTACTCAATTGAGGGGTTCAGCTTTGAAGTACAGGGGCTCCGGGGACAAAGTGGACCTGAGGGGGTCCTCTGAAGATGGGCAGGAAGGGCAGAAACAAAGGCCTGTAGTGGGAGAGAGGGGCCAGCCTGCCCCTCACCCCCATTCAGGTGTGATCACCCAGACCCTGGCCAGGATGCAGGGGGATGTGCTGAGTGATCTAGGTCTCCCAGATACATGGTCTCTCACCCATGTTAAATCCAACACTGCTCAGGACCTTTTTAAAGAGACAGTTCTGTCACCCAAGCTGGAGTGTAGTGGTGTGATCACAGCTTACTGCAGCCTCAACTTCCTAGGCTCAACTGATCCTCTCACCCCAGCCTCCCAAGTAGTTGGGACTACAGGTGTGTGCCACCACACCTGGCTAATTTTTAAAATTTTTTGTACAGACGAGGTCTTGCTATGTTGCCAGGGTTGTTCTCAAACTCCTAGCTTCAAGTGATCTTCCTGCCTTGGCCTCCCAAAGCCACTGTGCCCAGCCTAGAAGGTATGATTTTTTAAAGGACTCTAACAGGCCTTACCCTCCCTGAAAGGGGGCGGGCCACAGTCAGCCCCGGTTTTCTTACCTTCCCAGAGACTAATCCCTAACACAGAAGGGACATTTTTTAGCAGCTCTTCTTAACCCTAAAACTATTTATTTTTCCTTGGGTCTAGAGGATTAGACTGACCCATGTCCTCTAATCTTATAAGGCTCATGATGATCTTCCACCTCTTAATGAATTCATTTAACCTGATCTCACTTTGAAGCTTTAAAAATCAGCAGCCTCAAAATCTTTGGTTTCCTGAAGTTAGCGCCTCCTTACTTCAAAGACTGTCCCTGATCTGGTGAAGGACCCCAGGGCTGCTCTGAGAGCAGCCTGGCCCCACCCTGCAGCTGGCCGCAGGGTCACACAGCATTCTTATCTGTTTCTGGGCTGACACAACTGGCCTTCAGGTCTCGGCTTCCCTCCCTGCAGCTATCTCCAGCTACCCTGAGAGGATCCCCAAACACAAATTCTTGATCTTGAAAGACTTAAATGTAAACCACACAGAGCCTTTTCATGGCCATTCAGGGGTGGAAGAACTTCCCAAAAGAAGACCCTTAGGTCTTCTTACCTTAGGAATAAAGGCAGGTTCCCAGCCAGGGCTGAGACACAAAGAAGCAAATGCCTTGGTCTCTCTGCCCTGTGTCAGACCTCCAGGGACCTAAAGATCTCCCACTGCAAAGGGGAGGTCAGCTCTGCTTCGTGGGCATGGGCCTTCTCCCAGGGGCAAAAAGGCTTTGTCTTGGGGCTGGGCCTCTCCTGCTACAGAGAACCATGTGCCCTGGGCCACAATTCCTGCCTCCAGCCCCTGCTGCAAGCAGGGAAAGCAACAAGTACCAGAAGGAAAGGGTTACCACCACTTTTGAAAACAAGGCCTGAAAATATCTATGTTCCTTCCTTTTTCCTTTCTTTCCTCTCTTCCCCAGACAAACAAAATGACCTGTGTCATCTACGCTAGAAGTCTGAATGCAGGCAGACCACTAACTGGAGAATGATGACCATTATCTTTCACCTATACATGTCACACAGAGCGAGGTCACAGAGGTTCTCACGGGCCAACCCACGAAGGGAAATGTGAATGTCAACTCAGCTTATCTAATGAGGAACTGACCTTTGGGGAAGGATCCGGTGCTGCCAGTGATGATGACCGGCTTAACACTTCCCTCTGCCACATGGCCTGCAAGGCTCCCCCATGGCTGGTGTCCTCCTCAGGGGCTGTGGCAGCCAAACGTGTTTAATGAACCCAGCAAAGTGATAAACTATGTTTGTGTTAATACCTTTGATTCCAGCCCCTCACTGGAGTGTTGCTATGCTAAGCATCCTTTTGATATACTACAAGTCCTTAATAAGAACAATCAAATAAACACGCTGGGTTTAAGTCAGAAATGTTAACAGAAGCCCCGGGACTCATCCCCCTGCTCAGTGGAATGGACCATGAGAAATATATCACATGCACCACCTGAAAAAAACATGAGGTACGCCAGGTAGATCCCAGGGGTGCCCTTGAGCTCCAACGTTAGCCTTAGCTAGAGTCAGCCAAGGTATGGCTCCAGCTAACGCCTGGTTATCAGCTCTAACAGTTTCCAAACAGTCTAGGTTTCCTGAGCAGAAGGCTGTGTGCTTCCATTTGTTTACAGGCACATGCTCTGGCTTGTTGGGAGGCCCATATTGTTCCTGTACTGGGGAGGGTCTCCCGAGCTCTGAAAGCTTCCCCCAGGACTTTCCAAGTCCCCTGAGACCGGTACTGGGTCAGCAGAAACTCCCAAGCGGACCTACCACCACCGACGGAGGTTTGGGGGGTGGGAGGAGGTGGCCTTGCCCACTGTGGAGAGGGGAAGGGGAAATTGTTTGTTCTTCCCTTGACCTATGTACGGCCTGGGCTTTCAAAACCAGCCTGGCAGACTGCCAGACCTGGGACGGGAGCTGTGACTGACAGGCTGGTTATTGGAAAGCTCCCATCATGAGCCGAGGAACTTTGTTTGGTTACTATGGTGACCTTCACTACAAGCGGCCTGACTAAAGCCCAAGGAATTTGTTACCTAAAACCATCGCCCCACGGAGCCCATGGCTTCAGAAAGGACGCTTATCAGTGGCCCGTTCCCCTTCACCCCATATTCCTGCCCCTCCCTGGTAGGGCCTCCCAGCTGCCTCTCATACCCAAAACGAGAAGAAAGGACTCGCACAGGCATCTCCAAGCGTGCACGGGACCTTTCGCATTCCGCGGCTTGGCCCGGAACCCAGGCCTGGATAGGGAGCTGCTGCCCCCTGAAGCCCCCTGCGGGCCTGGCCTCTTGGCCGGGGACAGCCCAGCCGGCACATGTGTCCAGGGCTTAGTCAGAAGCCCACAGGATTTCAGGAAGCTGCTTGGGGTGTCTGGTTCCCACCGCGCGAGGTTTATGCTGTCCCTGTGGGGCTGTCTCTGCCTCATCACGTTTTTTGCCTTTTTAAACCCAAGCTCCACTAACTAAAGGTCATCCCACAGCACAGAAATCAAGATCCTCTTTGCTTTGCTTTCTAACCTGAAGTCAGAAAGCTTTTCAAAAGTTCGACTCCACAAAAGCTGGGTTTTCTCCGGGAGCCTAGAGTCTGCCTATATGGGAGTGGTGACTTCTTGTGCAGTCAAGGAGCTCACTAACCTTTCCCCAGAGCTTCCTTCCCTGCCTCTGTCAGGGGCCAGCCTCGGCTGCCTGCGCCTCCTGGCCTATCTGGCCTTCCCCAGGCACTGCCACACTTGGGACCCAGGATACAGCCTGATGCTGTTGGTGGGCAGCCTCCTCTCCCCTCCATACTGCCACCTTTCAAACACGGCTGTCCATCGACTGTGTGCCCTCTCCTGAGTCTCACAATAAACCTCACAAGCCAAGGAAGACAGAGTAGGTGTCCGTCTTTTGGCAGATGAGCAAACAGAGGCAAGGGGAAGAGGAGTGAGTTGCTGCAGGTGGCACAGGCCAGTGACAGACATGACTCAAGGGCTGGGACCTCACTGTGGCTCTCACACAAGGACCAGCTCACATGGACAGGGGTCCATTCCCCCACCAGTTTCCTCCCCTGTGGCAGGCCTCCCTGAAAGTGGTGAAACAGGCAAAGCCCATGCCCAGCATGAGCCAGCTTCTGCCATTCCTGAAGCAGGTTCTGGGATCCCATGCACGGATGGCCTCTAACACTGACGGCTGAAAGGAGACGCCTCTAATAGGCTTCAGGCACTGGGACAGCCCTCTATAAGGTGCCTTTAAGTGTCCTGTGGATACAGACCTTGCTGGGGACGATGAGGTCAGGACAAAGGGAGTTTGGTTTTTGTTGTTTTGCCGCAGTGATATTTACCAGACCGGTTGTTTAATTAACTGCCTTGGCAACAGCTGGAACCACAAACGGCTTCTCCTCAAATGCAGAGAGCAGCTGAGGAAGCAGGGTGCAGTGTCAATCGAAGAGCAATGACATTTTTCAGTGATCCCTGACCTATAATGGACTCAGTGACATTTCCTGCTAATCCATGAGTTTCTATGCTCTGAGGTTTCATCTGTGGCGAATAGTATTGGCTTACTTACAAAGAGACGATGGTCATACCCTGTGGTCACTCACCATAGTTTGGCGGTAGGTAGATTTCTCGGCCCTACCCCAGCCGTATAGATAGTATTATGTCTCTATAAATGGTATATAGAGACACAATTTTTTTTTTTCCTTAAAACAACAGAGATTTATTTTCTTACAATTCTGGAGGCCAAAAGTCCCTGTAATTTTTTTTCCCCCAATTAGTTTTGCAGCCTTTTAGGGCCAGCTGGATCAAAACAGAGCTCCTCGGGATCCTGGAGGTGAGGAGCTCATGGTGGCTCAAGACGAAGAACCTATTGCTGCTTCCCCCCAGCCCCACAGCCCTGCACAAGCAGACTGAGGAAAGTGAGGCACTACTGGGGGCGGGGCCTGCAGATCCCCAAATGCTCCACAGCACACGTACTCTACTGTGAGTGACAGTAGAGTACAGGTTGCAGAAGAACCTTCAGAATCCCTCAGGGCATGGAATGCTTTCCTCTGACCTCAGAGCTGACTCCCTCCTGCAGCCCCTAGGCCCCACCCTCCACAGCTCCTGAAGCCCTTGCAGTTGCTCTGTGATGTCTGCATGGGTGAGTTGTTCCCAAGGCAGAGGTTCCTGCCTGCAAACACTGCTCTCCAGGAAGCTCCCTGCAAGCCTTGGGGAAGCACGAGAGACAGGGGTACAGTTACCCTGCACGTTGACAAACAGCAGTCTGCACCAGGGCTCCTCAACCTTTTTTGAGGTCGGGCTCCCTTTGAGAATCTGCTGAAAGCCATTTCCATGGACTCAGACTCGCATGCACAAAATGTCATAGTTCAGGTCCAGGGGTTCTTGGAGACCCAGATGTCCACCCTTGGGCCACCTGGGGGCAGTCACCAACCTCAAGGCAACCCCTGACCAAGGACACTGTCAGTGAGTGGCACACTTCCTGGGGAAGGAGTCAGCACCTGAGTGAGCATGGGAGGAAGGGAAGGGTGGAAAGTGCGTGTGTCGAGGCAGGGCAGCAGCGGGGGCACACATACTGCCCACAGGGCAATGGACAGCTTCCTAGCCCAGTCCAAGAGCCTGGGAAGATGAAGGCAGGAGGCACTCCTGGGGTGACGGTCAAGGAAGCTGATGGGGAGACAGGGGTGGGTCCCCCACACTGGGCAGACCCCATTTTCTGCCATACCTCACACAGCCTGGGCTGCAGCCAGATTTCCAAAAAAGGGAGTTAGCCTCCCCACAGCAGGCCAGGGGAGCTGCTTTAGCCTGGTAGAAAGCAATCAGTTCAGAAGTCAGCAAGAGATGCTGAGTGGTGAGATGCCAGGTGCTGGGATGGAGGGGCCCCCTCAGCTGGAACTGGGCAGGTGTGAATCACCTTCCTTGGCTCCATCAGAGCAGCGGTGCTCCCACCTGCATCACAGTCTCAGTTTCCAAGTAAGATTTCATTAGGAAATTCTGATGCCGAGCTGAGCCAGGCCTCTTGCTTCTCCTGTGCTCCACAGACCCAGGGTGGACAAAGAGCCCTTTCCTTTCCCCAGCCTAGGATTCTAAGTCTTTCTGCTTGGCCATTTCAGTTTCCGATGAAGCCTAACTGAAGTGGAAACACACACAGGCACGCAGGCCAGCGGCAGTGGGTCAGACCCTGCCAGAGAGGCGCGAGGATGGAGCTGGGATCAAAGTAAGGCACTGGCACTAGGAGTGGGGAACCTACATCTTTTGTGCACTTTCATTAAAAATAAAATGTTTGTACCTCATATTACTGTACTGTACTTGGGATTAATGAGACAAGGTAACTAATCCCTTGTCCACACACACTGTTTTCTCTGTGTTAGGATTTCCTAAGCTACTGGCCTTTGGGGGTGAAGTGACTGGACTTTTAGTAGTCTCTCTTTTTTTTTTTTTTTTTTTTTTTTGAGACCGAGTCTCGCTCTGTGGCCCAGGCTAGAGTGCAGTGGTGCGATCTTGGCTCACTGCAACCTCCGCCTCGCGGGTTCAAGTGATTCTCCTGCCTCAGCCTCCTGAGTAGCTGGGATTACAGGCACCTGCCATCACGCCCAGCTAATTTTTGTATTTTTATGAGAGATAGGGTTTCACCATGTTGGCCAGGTTGGTCTTGAACTCCTGACCTCAGGTGATCCACCTGCCTCGGCCTCCCAAAGTGCTGGGATTCAGGCATGAGCCACTGTGCCTGGCCTTTAGTAGTCTCTTGAACGCCGCTGGGGCAAGGCTCAGAATCAGGGCCAGCCACGAACACAAAAGACAGGCTGTGTCGAGTTGGCCATTCTGCTGACACCTGGCTGTGAGCAGCGGGGACCTGCCTAGGCCAGGATGGAGGGGGAATGGGCGGGGCAGGGGTCAGTGTGGACTAGGGGAAGCAGGGCAAGCAGGGCAAGGCTCAGGGGTCTTGGGGCTGCAGACCAGGCTGACCAGCAGGATGAACACCTGTCCTTGGCCTTGGTCACTGGGGCTCCCCTCTTCAGGGAGGCACATTATGGGGTTTATATTTAGGAAACACTGCCACTCCCAAAGCACCTTTCTTTAGCTTTGGGGAGGAGGAAGCCACCAACAGCAGTGCTCGGCATGCTGGCAAAGGCCACGAGCAGAACTATCTGCTGTCGTCTGAAGGAGGCCAAGGGTGCAGGAAAACCTGAACCCACCCCTGTGGTCAGCCCTGCCTCTGATGGGCTGGGGATGGACGGAGGTGAAAGCCCAGTGACGGGAACCTCCCTAGGCTGGGACCACTGAAGCTTCCCTTCATCACCCAGCAATTTTTTCCTAATCCTTTGTGAACCTATTTACACAGCATGAGTCACCTATCAGGGCAGCCAGGACTCTAGCTTCTTCCTTGCTGTCTGCAGGGGACAGCCTTGGGCTGGTTCTAAATCACCTTCCTTCAGGCCCTAAGGTGGAACAGTGGGAAGTGGGTTACTCAGAGGTCCCTTATCTGGGATCACAGGACTCTGAGAAACAAAGCCTGTTACACTCAGTGTCACCTGCCCTTAGGGGCAGAAGGCAGAAATCAAAAGATGACTCCCCCTTCCTCCCCCGACAGAGCAACACATCCTCCCGCCTCAGTTGGCCCAGCACGGCCTTGTTCCCAGTGTCCTGGCTGGGTGGCAGCAGGTCCTCTGCGTCCCACCACCACTTAGGCCGAGTGCAACTTAAACCTTGCTCCAAGAAGTGGGGCATCTGGCTGATGCAGTAAATGAGGGAGGTGGGGAGATATGAAGGAGCAGGATCACCTTGGAGGGCCGTAACCCCTGTCTCCAGCCGCCAGCCTAGCTGGTGTTAGAATCCCATCCTTGGCTGGCTGTGTTAGGGCTATGATTAACTTACACAAGTTAGTTTCATTCTGAGGCTCATGCAGAGCCCAGGGCAGGCAGAAGCAGCTCAAACATGTGCATTCAAGCAGTCTCCCTTGTAGCCCATGCAGACCCCACCTCATGGGGGCTGAGGAGCAGCACGTGCACCCTATTCCCCACCAGGCACCTCCTGGTGCAGAGCGCCAGAGCTATCTGCTGACCCCATCTGTCCTCACCCCCCTGTCTCTCTACCAGGGATTGTGCATGCAGCAGGTGCTTACCCCATGTGTGTTGGCTGGCACCATGGCAGGGCAGGTGTGCATGGGCACCTGCTGCAGAGGCCAGCCAGCTCCCCCACTGCCAGAGTGTTCTCAGGGCACTTACTTGAAGTTCTCAGGGTGCTCGGTGATGGCCATGTTGACAACATCCAGGGCATGCTGGTGGTGCTTCTGGGCGGAGAAGAGCAGTGCCAGCAGATGGAGGGCGTGGGCATCATCCTTGCATACCTTCAGGGCCTCCTGCAGCTGCTCCATGGCGCTGGAGATCTGTCGAAGGAACCCACCAGCTTAGTGCCCTTCCCCAGGCACATGCTGCCCTGGGACTCAGAAGCCAGGTGCCAGTCAACAAAGGCACCCACACTCAACTTAAGGGGGCCCCAGGCACTGGGGGCAGGGATGCTGCTGTGAGAAAACACCTGCCCCAGATGGCCTGGCGCGGAGGGGTCTGCTGTCACCCTCAGGAATAAAGAGGAGCAGGTTTGTGGTGTGGCACAAAGGACCAGGGCAGCCACCAGGAGGTACTTCCCAAATGGGAGGAGTGGGAGCCGCAGGGCAAGGCAGCCACGTGTGGAAACGTCACCCTGGAGTTCTACTGATGTGTCAGGAGACCCTGCTTTCCAGGAGGAGATGATGCAAACGGGGTGCTCCAGGTAGGGGGTGCAGCTTGACCACAGGAAGGGAAGTATGCAGAGGCAAGTGCCTAGAAGATGGGGAGACTGGCCTCTAACATGGGCACAGTGGGAATCTGGGACTAGAATCCAGATTCTAGTCTTGTGTTTTTTTTTCAATTCAACAAATATTTATTAAGCCTGGTTCTGGACAGGTGGGATGAGGCCAGATTATGCAGGGTCAGGAGAGCCATACTCGAAGGGTCTGGATTTGGATGTGGCCTCAGGAAAGCCTTTCCTTCATGTGGTGGGGAGACCAGGGGTCACCACAGGTCCCAACTTTCACTGGCTTGAGTTTGCTGCCTCCCTTCTCTGAGCACTGCATGAAAGAGGGCAGGCCCCAGCTGCTCCAGTAGCCCAGTCAGTGAGCCCAGGAGGGGCTGGTGCAGCATGGAAGGGCACCTTCTACTGCTCCCGCCAACCCCGCAGGCAGGACTCCAATGTTCTACTGGATCTGGCTGCAGAGGGCATGGATGATTTGCAGCTGTGGCCAGGGCCCCACCTGCAAGTGGTAACAGGGTTACGGGGTCAGTCGGTGCCCCAGTACATCCTATGGGGACTATTTCAGGGCTGAGACCACACACCTGCTTGGCTGCCTGCCACCTTGCCAGGATGGGTCTCTGCCCATAGCTGGACTTATGGGAGGATGTGGAAGGTTCAAGGAGCCCTTTCCTAAAGAGACCATTCTCAGCATAACACAACATCCCCAGGATGGGCCCTAAGAGTCCCGTGGATGCAGGAGACACCTGAGGCCCCTCTCCTTGCCTCCGATTCTACGTCCCCAGACCCATCTACATTCAGCTGTGGAGGTTACTACCCTCAGAGAAAAAGCTCCCCGCCCCATGGGCCCTGGCCTGTGCATCCCTGACAGGGTCTGGGGAATGTTTCCACAAGCATTAAGGAGAAAAAAGAATTCTGGCAGTTACCAACATAAACTCTCTTCTTCAAAAGAGGTTGGCCAGTCCTGGTGACTGCAGCAGCCCCTTACACAGTCCCATTTGACCTCTGAGGTGGCCCGCTGTCCCCCTTATGTCATCTCCTCGTTCTCTACAAAACACCCCATAGTCCCTGGCCCCTGCACCCTGCTGGGCACCCCTGCGCCATGCCCTGCCTGGGGCAGCCCCCACCTGCTGCCTATCATCTGAGCTGATTGATCCTGCTCATTTTGGCCAGTGGAGGGGTCCTGTATTTGTGAATACACAAGAGCTGGGTTCTAGAGTTGGCGCTGCCGCTCACTCGCCTTTGTCCCTGGTTCTCTCTGAATTCAGTTCCCTTATCTGCAAATTAGGCATATGCTTTTCCACAGAAGGGTACAAAGAGCTAAGGTACGTGCAAAAATGCTATCTTCTATCCCTTCCATTCTTTTCACACAGCAGAGCAAGTTAGCAGCAGAGCGAGTTAGCAGCAGAGCGAGTTAGCAGCAGAGCAGGCACTCTCAGATGGGGGTCCTGACTCCAGGCCAAGTGCTCTTGTGTGAGCTATGCAGGCTGCTAAGCCTGTGTTTGGTGAGTGACGGGCCTGGCCTCAAAGCTGTCCCAGGTCAAGGCCAGCCCTCCTTGTGCTGTGGGTCCAGGGGCATGGCAGGGCCCAGCTGGCCATCTCCTCCTCATCTCTGACTCCTAGTACTTTCGACCTGGCCTGACTCCCCAGAATGCAGGGAATCCTCTCCCCCACATACTGCTGTTTCACTGAGCAGCACCCTTAGCTTGAGGCTCTGCACCCTGTAGAAAGGCTGTGACCAGGTCTGGAGAGAGAGGTTTGGGAGAGAAACTTGCGGCAGGCTGGAAGGTGGAGGGCCGGGAACGCCTGGCCCTGGGATAGAGAATCTGCCAGCTACATACCCATGGCTGAGACCCTCTGCTCTGAACATGTTCATGCGGTGATGTGGAAAGAACCTGATGTGTGGCTGACAGATAAACACCCTCTCCTGCTCTGAGGCTCTGGGGTCAGGTTGGGGTGTGGCTCCTAGCTTTGCCACTTCCCAGCTGGTATCTTAGGGCAAGAAGACTCACCTCTCTAAGCTGCAGTTTCTCTGCTACAAAATGAGGATAATGGTTAAACCTATTTCAGTGTCCATGGAGATGAGACACTATAAAAAATGCCTTGCAAAGTACTGGCGGAACAAACACTTCTGAAGTGTGAGTTTCCCTCTTCAAGCCCCAAAGCCAGAAAACTAAGGAAGAGGAAAGACCCTTCCTTCCAGCCTGAAGGCACTTGTTCCTCCGTGCTCTCAGGCCTGGGAGCTGCGTTAGCTCCTGTGACTCTCTCCATGTCAGGGCTCCATCCCTGCAGGAACCTCATGAGTCTCTTTTTAAGAGTCCTGCTTCTTGCCAAACCTCAAACCCAGCCTTCCGCCCTTCTCGTGGTGCCTTGGGTCCCCAGTCTGCCTGGCTTTTGTGTTGGTCTCCAGCCTGGCCTCTGTGCAGGCTGTGGGCACCAATGCCAGGCCCAGAGTTCTCCCCTGGGCACCTTACTTTGTGGATAGGTCAAGGAGCATATGAGGAGGACGCTAAGATCACTGGGGCCACTGGCTCGGCTTGTTGGTGGCCCTAAGGCTGCTCCTGTGCTGGTGACTCTGCCAGAGCAGACCCGACTATCCTGGGCTACGTATCCAAATCCATAGCCATCACTGTGCCGGCCAGCCAGACGTGCTCTGGGCAGGATGGGCCGGCTGGGGGCCTCAGAGACCCAGGCAGGCTAGGACTGTCCATTCAGGGAGTTCTTGAGTTCTCAACTCCCTGAGGCTGCCAAAATGAGGTCTCCAAGGAAACTGGGCGCTAGGCTCCACTGGCCTGGCCCGCCATCTCTCTAAGAGGATGGATGCTATTCATTAGAGAGGGGTCAGTAATTGAACAGGTCAAAAAATGCATCACCAGAGGTTTATCATTCCCTTGGTTAGCAAGAAAAGCACTGGTTCTTTTACAGAGAACTAAAAATAAAGTGGTGTCAGGTGTCTTTCTGTTGGCGTTCCTAGGAGTGGAGGGATGCTCCCGGAGGGGCACAGAGGTACCCCGTGCCTGTCCAGGACCTGGGGTCAGGAGTGAGGAGTGGGGACAGGGTGGGGGCGCAGCCTAGAGGTGGAGGAGGATGGAGGGAGTCACAGGGGGAGGAGTGGTACAAGAGGAAGGGAGCGAAGCTGCCAACGACAGCGGAAACAACAGCCGGAATGGCATCAGGGCTGTTGGGGAGAAAATGATTGAGACAGAAGGACCTGGAGAGGGAGACAGAATGCCTCAGAAACAGAGTGACAATTCAGGTCAGGACAGACACAGGTGCCGGAATAAGGGTCTAGGCATAGGGTGACAGGGAGGGGGTCCCAGTACTGAGAGTAACTGTGATGAGAGGAGGAGTCAGGCTGACGCAAGGCAGAGCCTGGCTTGCCCCAGAGGCAGGAGGAACGCAGCTCACCAAGCTGACCATAAGACTAAGCCCCAGCCGGTGAGCACGCTCCCAGGGCCCCATCTCCAAAAGGGTCAGGGGAGCGGGGTACCTAGACCCCGTGGGCTGTGGATCAGAGGCCTGGGTTCTATGCTGGCTTGGCCTCAGTGGTGTCCTCAGGTGAAAAATGGGACTGCTGTGGCCTGCCTCCTCAGAAGGTAGGGCTTCCCCAGGCTGGTATGGGGGACACAGCAGCACCCCCAGCAGGCAGGGCTGCCCTCCACCTGACAGCAAGTACATGGGCTTCTGTGGGCTTCCCTCCACCAGCCTGGAGCTCAGCCCATTTCCTGGGTGACGCAGGCGAGAAGACCGCACTGTGGGAGCCAAAGGCTTGTCTGCAAGCCCTGGGCACTCAGGTGGGGGGCATCAGTAGGCATCAGGGTCAAGTCACCTGAGAGGTCCTGTTTTAGAGGCTGTGTGTGTGTGCCCAGAGTACCAGCCTGCAGGCTGAGATGCCACGGGAAATAAAGGAGGCTCTGAAGGACCTGAGGTGGGGAGTCCTGGACACACCAACATTCTCTCAGCACCCTTGGGGAAAAGGCGGGTCTGCCTGCAGAGTCATAGTGGGGGTGGTCCTGGAGCCAGCAGTGAACAGACAGGAGGCCCCTATGGGGCCCCAGAGGTCAAGGCCTGATGGTGGTGTCCACACAGTGAAGGAGTAGCTTGGAGGTCACAGAGAAAGCCCATCCTGCAATAGCTCCATGAACCCACCACTTTATCCCCAAGACACTTGGGGAAAAGGCAGTGGAAGGCGAGGATACAAACAAATGAGTGACAGGTGGTCACTCATCGGCATCTCAGGCCACTGAAATGTCGTAGGGGGAGTGAAGGCGGAGAACACGCCCTTCCTGTGTATCTGCCACGGCTTTACCCACATTACCTGACCTCATCCTCACTGGGACCCTCTGATGAGGGCTCAAAGGGCTTACATGACAGATAAGGAAACAAGCTCAGGGAGGTGAAGTCACTTGCAGAGGGTCACACAGATGGTAAGCTGGGTTTCCAGGAGAAGATCAGCATCCCCGGGGACCCGGGGGTTAGGAACAGGGACAACCTACCTGTCGGACGAGGGCCAGCTGCAGCGAGACATAGAGGATGACCTGGGGGTCACCGGGTGCCAGCTGCTGAGCCCTGTATGGGGAGAGGGAGTGACAAGTCAGGCACCAGGGCAGAGAAGCTGGCCCCGCTGCTCTGAGCATCTGCCAGGAAATCCCTGTAAGGGCTCGGGGTGGTGGGAGGGGTGGGTGGGTTTAGTGGGAGGGGTGGCTGGGGAGGAGCTAGAAGGAGGCGAATGCCATTTTGAGCCCCTGTTACATATAGGATACTGTGCAAGGTGCTTTTCCTGCTTTATCTCCTGTAATTACTACAACAGCAATGGGTTACTATTCCCATTTTAGACCCCTGAGCCCTGGGAGAGCAGGAACTGAGCCTGGTGGCTGCTGGAGCTCCCCCCCAGAGCTGAGGGCAGGGCTTGGCTGCCCGCCCAACCCCAAACGAATATCCCTGCTTGCTGTGTGCAGTTTCCTCATCTGTAAAATGGAGATAGAAATGTTTGTTCTGCCCAGATCAGAGCGTCCAATGAGGTAAAGCTTGTGAATGTGCCACCAAAGGCAAGAGGGGTCTCTGCTGCAGGTGGGAGCCTACTCACCTCTCCAGTGTCTGCAGTGCCTTCCGGTGCAATTCATCTTGCTTGGACTTCAGGGTGGCTGCAGGGGACAGGACAGAGACTGAGCCATCAGGGGTCACTGAAGGGTGCCGGCCCAGCCCTGCACCATCCTCAAAGCACACAGCTCTGCAGATAAAGGCCCCACCAGGGCCCCATCTGGCAAACCTCAAACTCTGGCAGCCTGGGCCAATGTCCTGGCCTCTAGCACATTCCTTGGCATGCCAGTTGCTTCTACTGCATTGCATTCTCCACCACCTGAACCACCTTAACCCTTTCAAAGGCCGATGCCTACAAGCGTTCCACGACATGGGCATCCCACTCAGGAGGCCCAAATCTTGAGAGAGAGGCTACCACCTCTGCCTGGCCACATACCTTTCTAGGATTCCTGGCCCACTAGGAAGTTTGAACCCAAACCAGGCACCTTTCTGGTAAACTGCATCCTATTTTAAATGCAGCAGGGCAGGTGTTCTTAGCCTTGGCTGCACACTTAACTCACTACCCAGGAAGCTTTAACATGACTGTATCCAGGCCCCTCCCAAACCTGATCAGAATCCCACTGGCGAGGACCAAGCATTGACAGTTGTCAGAGCTCCCCAGATTCGAAAGCTTAGACAACAACCACTATTTGTAGAGTTAAAGGCACAAGGAGGGTTCTTGCTCAAAGTAGACTTTGACAAAGGGGCTGATGACTTCCTCACTTGACCAGCATGTGCAGACCCAGGTGTTCCTTATGTAGGGCTCATTTATACCTGATGTCACCATAACTGCCGCTCCCAGCAACTGGCGTTTGGGGGAGGTGGGCATGGGCTGATTACGTCACCGTGACTGCCGCTCCCAGCGACTGGCGTTTGGGGGAGGTGGGCATGGGCTGATTACTATTCCAGGTTTGGTCTGGGTGGTGGCCCGTCACTCCCCATCCCTCAAGCAAGCTACCAGGAGATGAAAGTAGGTGGCTGCCTGATAGACGGGGTGAGACACATGGCTGAGCTGGCAGGGTTGTCGAGAGAAGGCCAGGTGTGGGGCAGGAAGGAGCAGAATCCATTAGCCGAGCACAAGTAGTTATTAAGCACCTGCTGTGTACCCAGCCCTATGCCATGTATTGAGGAGGATTTAAAAGGCTCCAGAAGGTCATAGCAGTGCTGAGGGTAAGGGCAGGCTTATGAGAACCAGAATGGAGACACTGTGCGGCGGAAGGCTGATGGCGCATTACAGACGGGAAGCAGGAGTTCCACAGAGAAGATCAGTATGGGCTTTGCTGGAGCTGGGGCTGGGCCTTGAGGGGTGGGAGGAACTGGGTCCATGAAGAGGGGAGAGGAAGGCATGTTTGAGGGTGGCGACAGTCCGGGCGAAACAGTGGAAATGGGTCGGAGGGGCGTGAGTGTGTGTATGCATGTGTGTGTGTGTGTACACACATGGGCATCTGTCCCAGAGGAGTGCAGGGTGCCTATGGAGGCATGGCCTGAGGGGATGGGCGCTGGTAGGACAAGATACCTCCGAGGCAGTTAGGAAGCCTGAGCCATCCCCAAGCAGCAGCCTCCTGGGGCCTGGCACTCACCGTCGGTGGCCTGCAGGCTATAGGTGAGACCCAGCGCCAGGTAGCCCTTGGGGAGGAATTCCCCGGCTTCCTCTCCGAGGCTGATCACCATCATGGCAAAGCGCTCTGCTTCCTCCAGCTGCAAAGAGGAGAAACAGAGGTCATGGGGGTGGGGTTGGAGTTTCCTCTACCGGTGAGTGGCTCCCTGGACCTGTTCCCGAAACAGAAGCTTGTGCTCAAGGTCACAGCGCCTGACCACTGGTCACAGCTCGAAGAGGGGCAGTGGCTTCTCTCTCCCTGGAGGTAGGAAGTGACGTATCTCACAGGGAGAAGCTTCCCTTGCCCCAGAGATCCCAGCTCCCCAGAGCTTGTTCTGCTGAGAGCATGAACCCAAGACCAGGCCAGTCTGGGCCAGCTCCTTTCCTCCCATGGCCTCTATAGGGGCCTGTGTCTGTGCCTGTCCTGCTCGGCAGAGAGGGAAGCCAGGGCGGGGGCAGGCAGCGGTCTGGGGCTGGGCCTCAGGAACACGTGTCTTGCTGGATGTCACCAGCCCCATGGAGCAGGCAGGCAGCCACTGTGGCCCCGTCCATGAGCTCGCTCCCTCTCTGAGACAAGGAGCTCAAACTTTCAGGGGAAAAAGGCCTGGGGCTGTTTTTGTCCTGGGAGCAGGAGGGACTGTTCCAGTTGGAAATGGACCAACCGGTATGGGTCACATGTGCACACATCATCACACATGACATGGGACACAAAGAGAGGGGCACACACAAGGCGGGCCTGGGGACACTCTGGGTCCCCACAGGAGTCAGGCCGGTTTAGGGGGTAGGGGAATGCCAGGGCCTTGGTCATGCCCACTCATGGCACACATGCCTCCAAAAAAGGCCCCCTTCCTCCCATCCAACCCAGGAAATGGCATGCCTGGTATAGTAGTGTGCCCAAGTTCATGTCACTGAAAATGCCAGTTTCCAGAGAGGGCAGGGATGCTTCCTCTGTCACTAAGACTGGTGCTGACCCACAGCAAGGGACTGAATGCCATATGCAAACCCTTCAGGGCCACCCAGACATCAAAGCCCCCAGCCATGGGCATCTCTCCTGGCCAGAGGCTCACAGAGTCATGAGACCAGGGAATGAGATTCAAACCCAAGTTGGCTCCTGGCCCCAAAGCCAGCGCTGCCCCTGCCTGGCCCCCATCCCTGCTCAGGCCCATCCCCCTAGCAGGAGATGGGCAGCTCTGGGTATCTTGGCGCCTGACCGCTGGCCACAGCTAGAAGAGGGGCAGTGGATTCTCTCTCCTTGGAGTTAGGAACTGAGATCATGAGACAGAGGCTATTAGCCAGGGTCAGCTATGTGCAAACTGGAAGAGCACAGGGGAGAAAACAACACCAAGGCACAGAGAAGCCGAGGAAGCTGCATGATGGCCTGGAGGGAGATGGCGGGAGAGGCTGTCTGCCCATCATGCCCGACTCAGCTGACCACAGCAGCCCTCCAGCCACCTCGTGGGCGAGCTCAAGCTGCCAGCCTGGGCAGTGGGCTGCTTCCAGATTGCTGGGTTGGCCACTGGAAGGATGAAGGTGTCTGCGGAGCTGGGTTTCTGCCTTTGGCACCAATAGGCCCGAGAACCCAGGGTTCATGGAAGGCCATAGTTGGGGAAACCCCACAGCTGTCTACAGCTCAGCCTCAGCCGGCCAGGTGGACCCAAGGCTATAGATGCTAAGATCTGTCTCCTGGGCCACGCAGCAGCAGGACTCAGGAGGGCTGCCGGGGCCTGAAGCCAGAGCCACATGGTGAGAAGAGCACTGGAAGACAAGCCCTAGACAGGCTCCAGTCCTGGCTCAGCACCTGACAGCTGTGGGGCTTGAAGAACACACTCAGTTTCTGTGTCTCAAGGTCCTCATCTGCAGAATGGCAGGTTGGACCCCTGCTCCTCCCTCCTCCCCAGAGCCCTCCACTGAGGCTTCTGTAGCACCAGGCCCTGTGCTAGGCCTGGTTGAGGAGCTGGCAGGACCAGGTGGCCCCTAGTTAAGGCCCCACTGTGTGGTGCTGATGTAGGGCTGTTGGAACTCCAAGAGCTTATCACATGGCTGTAGTTACCCCAGGAGGTGGCAGAGGTAGAACAGGAGGCAACAAGGGAGGGGAAAGTAAGCAAATAGCACCCTCTTTCTTTCCTAATATACCCCTGGCTGATGAGGCTCATCTCACACACTATCTCAGGCATTATGAGGCTCCATTCAAACAGAACAAGCTTTCTTATAAACACCAAGCACAAGTTATAAAAAGAATCCAGACACCTGCTGCACTCCATGAATACATATTCTTCCCATGGCCATGTCCTTCTGCTCAGCAGATGCCAGCTTCAGCTCCTGCAACCCATGCAGCGAGGGTACCAGGAACACAGCTCAGCAAATACTGGCAAAGTATCTGTTCTCCAGTTCATATACATCATATTCTGGATTAAAAGAGCTCATCACCCTTTAGCTTTACAAAGTGAAGACATACATCCTTAGTGTGTCCAATTTGTGATCCACTCTGACCCCGAGATTAGTAGCATTCCTTCTCCAGTACTTGCCAGCATTGTCCACGTAGTTTAAAACTGTCTCTAAGCATGGTGTCAGCATTTGCCTCAAATCAAAATCCCAAGGCTTAATGTACCATCTCCCTATATGGCCAACATAATTTAATTTCTTTTTGTTTTTTTAAACAGAAAATGGTGTCTCACTATGTTGCCCAGGCTGGTCTTGAACTCCTGGGCTCAAGCAATCCTCCTGTCTCGGCCTCCTAAAGTGCTAGGATTACAGGTGTGACCCACCACATCTGGCCACAATTTTGATTTCTATTACCATACCACAAGGCAGGCTTTTTGCATGCAGAGTCACAGCAGTGATTAGAAAGGAAAAAAAGTATGATCAATTCCATTAAGTATGACAATATATAATACAATAGCACACAGTATTAATATACATGGGTACTGTAGCTGGCAAAAGGGAAGAATAATGTCACAAGAGTGGAAATCCAAAAGCCCTTGAGAATTTGACTCTGCCACCTCTGTTTTGAGATACTATAAGCCCACCCAACTCTGGAATCAGCCCCACATCCATGAGTAGGTGCTTCATGCAAAGAGGCAGGGCAGCCTAGCGGCTAAGAACACAAGCTCTGGGGCCAACTACCCTGGTCCAAATCCTGGCTGGTCACTTGCTAACCTTGGGCAAGTCACTTTGTTTTGTTGTGCTTGCCTCTCTCTTCTGTAAAATGGGGATAACAACAGTGTCTCTCCCTGGATGAGGTGCTGGGAGGACAGGATGAGATAAGACAGGGCAACGCTCACAGCAGTGCTTAAAAAAATATTAACTATTATTAATAGTTGTAACTCATATATCTTTATATTTACATATGTAGATATATAACTGTATATTTCATACGATATCTCTACACTTTCTTATATATATATAAGCTTTAATATAATAATATAAGCTTTTTTTTTTTGAGATGGAGTGTAGCCCAAGCTGGAGTGCAGTGGTGCAACCTTGGCTCATTGCAACCTTCGCCTCTGGGGTTCAAGTGGTTCTCCTGCCTCAGCCTCCCAAGTAGCTGGAACTAGAGGCACACACCACCATACCAGTTAATTTTTTTGTATTTTTAGTAGAGACAAGGTTTCACCATGTTTCCCTGGGTGGTCTCGAACTTCTGAGCTCAGGTGATCCACCTGCATTGGTCTCCAAAAGTGCTGAGATTACAGGCATGAGTCAACGCGCCCGGTCAGCTTTTTTTTTTTTTTTTTTTTTTTTGAGACAGACTCTCACTCTGTCACCCAGTAGGCTGGAGTGCAGTGGTGTGATCTCGGCTCAATGCAACCTCTGCCTCCCAGGTTCAAGTGATTATTGTGTCTCAGCTTCCTGAGTAGCTGGGATTACTGGTGTGTGCCACCATGCCCACCTAATTTTTGTACTGTTTGTAGAGATTGGGTTTCGCCATGTTGGCCAGGCTGGTCTCGAACTCCTGACCTCAAGTGAGCCACCTGCCTTGGTCTCCCAAAGTGCTAGGATTACAGGAGTGAGCTACTGCACCTAGCCAGGCTCATATATATATCTATATATATCTCGATATATATAGATATAGATATACATATATATGTATATCAATTATAATACTCATATATACTTATATATATATACACACACACACATATTTTGTATATGTATTATACAATTTGTTTAATCTTCCAGGGTTTTAAATCTCAGCCTAAATCTCAGATGGCAAGTGTCATCTGAGTATAGTCCTGGTTCCTCATAGCTACATGATCTGACAAATTGGGAAGTGGCATCAAAGACCCTCTGGAATCCAGAGAGTAGACATTACTGTCTGCCTTTTGTCTCTCAGCCAGATCCTCAGCCACCGACAAGGAGTGACTCTACATGTGGATAAGTTGGCACCTCCGCAGCCCCACACAGTCCACTATACTGAGCTGGTCGAGCTTTCCATCCCCTATCCAGGGTCCACTCACCCCACTGGGTAATACACTGGAGTATTTCCTGTCTTATTCTCTGATAATCTATAGTTTATTTCAAGGTTTTATTTTATTTTTGAGATGGGGTCTCGCTCTGTAGCCCAGGCTGGAGTGCAGTGGCATGGTCATGGCTCACTGCAGCCTTGACCTCCTGAGCTCAAGTGATCTTCCCACCTCAGCCTCCCAAGTAGCTGGGAGGCTGCACCATCACACCAGGCTGATTTTTAACTTTTTAATTTTTATTTTGTTATTTTTATTTTTTGTAGACAGGGGGCAGGGTGGGTCTCACTATGTGGTCCAGGCTGGTCTGGAACTCCTGGGCTCAAGCGATCCTCCCTGCTTGGCCTCCCAAAATGTTGAGATGATAGGCACGAGCTACCACACCAGTCTCAAAAATTTTTTTTCTTTTCTTTTTTTTTTTTGAGACAGTGTCGCTCTTGTTGCCCAGGCTGGGGAGCAGTGGCACGATCTCGGCTCACTGCAACTTCCGACTCCTGGGTTGAAGCGATTCTCCTGCCTCAGCTTTCCGAGTCACTGGGATTACAGGTGCCTGCCACCACGCCTGGCTAATTTTTGTTATTTTTAGTAGAGATGGGGTTTTGCCATGTTAGCCAGGCTGGTCCCGAACTCCTGATCTCAGGCGATCCACCCACCTTGGCCTCCTAAAGTGCTGGGATTACAGGTGTGAACCACCTCGCCTGGCCTCAAATTCTCTTTTTTTTTTTAAGAGTCCTATTTCACAACCCACGAATGGGCTCCACCTGCGATCCAGAAACATTGCTCTAATCAGATGGCTGCGGAGTGGTCCAGCGCCGGCCCTTCTGCTCTACTCCAGTCGTCTTCCTCCCTGCCTAGCACCTCATGTGCCCTTTCCTGTCTCCAGACACTTCCTCCTTGTGGCCTCCAAGTTAACAGCTGGTGGCTCTGTAGTCCAGGCTGCTGCTTCTGCAGCAAGCTCAGGTTACAGCACCGGGCCCTCCTTGCTCATCAAAATACTTCTAGGGTGAGGAGTTTCCAGAGTTCTCTTCAACCTTCCTTCTCCCAATGATACACTGCTCTTGAATGACTTCTTTATCTAGGGCAGCCATGGAACCTCGCCATTAAAACCCAGGTGAAGATCTTTCCCCGCCTTCTCATCTGCAATTCTACAGTGATGAAGGCCTCCCCTGGCATTTTCACAGCACCACAGCTACCTGATGGCATCTGTGTTTCACAGCAGAAGGCGCGGAGGCAGAGGGAGCTGAGCTGAAGCGACCTACCCAAGGTCACCTGTCTAGGAAGTAGCAGAGCTGTGTTTCCAACCCCAGTCTCCCGATGCTGATTCACAGCCCTCTGTAGGTTTTCATGTTTCTCCTCTCTGACCCTCTGGAAAAAGGATGCATCGAAGGACATAATGTTTTGCTCCTTTGTTTTTGTGTTACATAAGTAAGGAAAAATTTCCTGTGACTTTACAAGTTTCTCTGTCTCTCCAGTGTCTTGAATTTGGTCCCTACACAGACTGGCCTCTTGCTCACACACTCTGCTAATTCACAGGACTGCCTTCCATTTCAAGGGTTACCTCACCTTGCAGTGAGCCAAAGAGGTTTACCCTGGAAATCTTCACCCTCGTTCCTCTCTTTCTGGGAACTAGAGAAAGTTCATTTCTGAGCCTGCAGAGTTTTTAAGAGCACCTCCAGTTTCTCCTTAGCTCCTTCCCACAGAGCCCGGAACCTGCTGTTAGCTGCTCTGGTGAAAAATCCCCTTTTTTTCTCCCTGGGAGGAGTAGGCACTCTTCCAATTTCTACAAGCTGGTGGCAGGAGGGCTGGCATTCTCTCTCCCCTGCCTCATCAACACTTAATCCATCTTCCTGGCTCTACCCACCCCTGAATTTGAAAAATGAAGTCAAAAACATAAAGGCGCATCCTTTCTGTGTGCCTGCTATTTTCAAGGGGCTACAATAGTGATAGCTACCATTCAGGTACCCGCAGCGTGCTAAGTGGGGGCACTCTTCATGTCATCTCTGATACTCACAGCTACCCTATAACGGTGGACATGATTGTTTCCAGGCTACAGATGAGGAAACTGAAGCACAGACAGGGTAAATTACTCCCTCAAAGTCACACAGTTAGTAAGTGGGAGTACATGGGTAGGCAGAGATTTGAACTCTACCATCTCTGCCTCCAAAGCCTATGCACTTTTCCACTATCCCCTGCTGCCTTCCTCAGGAAGGAGGTGAGAGATGGCATCAGAGACCCTTCCAATGATGAGCATGCCCTGTTTCCATTTTGCAACTCCTCTCCTGTCTGTGTGACACCACACATGCATAGCCTATCCTCTTTGCCTCCTGTAAAGGTTTCAACTTTTTAAGTTAAATGAATTCAGATACAAAAAAATATTTACATCTCTCTTTCCTTCTGCTGCAAATATAGGGACCCCGGCAGGAGGCTGGGCATGCCAAGGCAGGAGGCTGCCATGCAGGCCTCTCTGATTTCAGTTCTGGCGTCACTGAGTCAGAGCCTGGGAAGCCCTCCCTCACCAAGGGAAGCTTCAGGCTAAGCCGCAGGGTCAATGCTCTCCCATTCCAAACTCAACCCTGTTCAGCTACTCCCACCCTGGTGTAAACCCCCGAATCAGCCAGCCAGCACGTGACCATGCACGTCTCTCTGCCTGCCACAATCTCCAAGAGACAACCTTGCTCTCAGACCCAGACCGGGTGTGGGGTATCCAACAGTGGCTCTGGGCATGAGGACAGGACGTGGGAACAGCAGGTGCTCCGCCTCTGGGCACGTGGCCACCCAGTCCAGCTTCACCCAGCACAACTCGTTTTTCAAATGTCCTAGTTTCAGCCTCCCTTCCTGCAACCCAGGCCAAATTGTCCACCCCCAGATTTCTGTCCCCTGCTCATGGGGCTTGGCGGGGCCTGCTGGGGGCTGACGTGAGCCAGAATAACTGCAAAGGCAGGAGACGAAGGGGGTGTGAGCCGCCTTTTGGGATCTGTGCCCCGTCTCATGCACAAACACCCCCTGCCTGCCAGGCAGACCCATTCTTTTCACTGTGGGCCTCGGGAACAGAGAGTACAGGGCTGACCCTGTTTGTAAAACTAGGGATGGTGAGGCAGGAATCCAGCAGAAGGATGGGGCCAGTTTCCAGTCCTCGAGAAGGGGCTCAAACACGAAATTTGTGGGGAGCTTGTTGCCTCCCTTCTCAGAACCCTTGGATACCCCACAGCCTGCTCTCTTTACAGTGCCACCTAGGGAGCAAGAATTAGCTGCAGAGTGCTGGGAGAACCCCCAAACCAAATACAGACCCCTCATCCCGTCCCTTCGTGGCCAGTTGAGGTGTGTGTCGCTTGGTCAGTTACTAGTATAGCACCTACTATATGAAGGCTTCCTGTTGGGGAGAGGGGGTCAGAGTGCAAGACATGGCAAGTGAGCAAGTTCCCCATCTAGTTGGGAAGTCATGCGCCACATACGACAGAATTCATTGCCAAGTGAATGTGTCCATCAGCAAGAAGGATCCATCCAGCGAGCACCAGGCACTGAACCCTGGGCTGGGGTTTCAAAGAAAAGACAGATAATTCCTGCACTCAGGAAACACAGATGATCACAACGTGACGTGATCTGTATCCAAGACAGGTAGGAAGTGCAGGGGGTGAAGCTTCCAGATTAGGGAAGGTTGCCAGGAGTCCACCCCCAGGCCATCCGTGGGACATCACTCTAGCCTGTGCCTGATTTAAACCCTGGCTCAAACTAGCCCCTAAACCCAAATATGCTGCCCAGCCGAAGTTAAACAGCTCACCCTTTCTTCTCCTCGATTCTGATGACAAGTCTGCATGTTTAAGTTTCCTTTTGGGCTTTTCTATTTATGTTGTCATTGATTACTTTGCTCCTAACTCATCTGATTTCAATTTGGACTGATTTGATCCTAATTTTATTACCATGTAATCTGAATGCACATAATTACTGTAATTATGCTGCTGAGGGAAACAGCTCCTGCATGGTGGGAAGACCTAAATTTAGGGCTTCCTGGCAAGGGCGGCCGTTGGCTGGGTGGACCCACAGCTACCTCAGAGCTGGCAGCCTTGAGGGGCACAGATGCCCTCCCCTGCAACACCCCCTCAGAGATGAGTATTTTGGGCTTCATCTCAGAGATGAGCTTGAGGCCCCTCTCAGAAGCCCAGGGAGCAAGCAGCGGCCTGAGTTGGGGTCGGGGAGCCCACCCGCTCTGCACACTCTGGCTCATATCTCCATCCTCTGCTGCATGTGCTCAACACCCATGGGCCGCCCGCATCTAAAGTGCTTGCTCACAAGGTCTCCCTACCTCTGGGTGCCAACTGTCTTCCCCAAAAGACCTGGGAACCAAGGGTTCCCTGATACTCCTGAGGCGGGGGAAAGCAAAGGCCTGGCTCTGACCCTCCTGTATCCTCCCTTGCCCTCTGAGTCCAGTCTGAGGCTGCCTCCTCCATGATGCCTCCCTGACCTGTCCAGCCCTCTCCCTACTTGGTCATTTATGTCCCACCTGAGGAGACTTATGACTTCCTGTTTCCATTTTACAGATGGGAAAACTGAGGCACAGTGAGGTTAGGTGCCTTACTCTAGGGTACCCAGTGGGTGGGCAGTGAAACTCTTAACTACCTCATTACACTGCTCCTTCCAAAAGCCCAGAGCCTATTACAGGATTGATCTCATGTAATTCTCCCCAACCTAAACGACAGCATAAAGAACACGAGCCAGATGCCACACTTTCCCCTCTTCCTGATCAGCCAGAGGGGATGGGGCACGGCAGACACAGAGATCTGAGAACCAGGTGGAAAAGGGGACAGGTGCTCTTTTCACCCAGCTTCTTTGTGCTTGGGAGGACTGACTCCCTGGAGCAGAGACAAGGCGAGCCCTGCTGCGATGACGAGGAGGGGACCCAGCAGAGGGATGGGGCCAGTTTCCAATCCTAGGGAAGAAAGGTTGGAACATGGAATTTGTGGAAGGCTCATTGCCTCCCTCCCCAGAATCCATGATTTGTTTGTGTACAGGAGGGAAAGTGGCAAGAAGAGTTGTAAAGGTTGCTAATTACGAAGCACCTGCTGTATGCACCCAGAGCCTGGCTCCTGCTGCCTTAGAACAAGCTGGGCACACAATGGTGAGGGGGTGGCTGAAGGTATCAGGCCAACAGGAAGACAGGGAGGCCATCTCCAGGTGAAGTGCCCACTTTAGGAGACCCTGGGCCCAGAGAGCAGATGAAAGAACTGGGGACAATGGGGTGCAGAAGGGCCTGATATCCACCGTGTGGGAGGGAGGATGCACTTGCTCTGTGTTGCTTGAGAGGGTAGAAATAGGAGGCTGAAATCAGCAAGCTGACTGGGACTGAAGAAAGCAAAGATTGTCCAGAAGTGAGCCCCCAGTTGGAAGAGATACCTGCGCAGAGGCCCCACTGCTGGGGCCCAGTGCCGTGGCCCAAGAGCCCCCATAGGCCTGGACCAGCCTCTGAGCAGACCCGGGGCAGGAGGACCACAGCAAGGCGGGGGACCTGGGCTCCTGGCCCTGTTCTCCTTCACTACTTCAAGCTGCTGATCTCATGCAGGTCTTCAGGTGCCTGCAGTAAAGGCCTCCAACTGGGGAGCGGGCATACCTGGAGCCATAGCCTCCTAACAATTCAGCTGCCTCTGCAGAGAGCAGTAAGCAAGCAGCGGAGCACAGGGCAGGGCCCTGGAGGGCTAGAGCCAAGAGGAAGGAGAGGGGCTTACAGAAAAGACCACCTTCCCATGTCGCCAAGAGCAGCTCTGCCCCAAGAATCGTGCCTTGCACCCCTTGGAGATTAGATGCTAAGATCATCTGAAGCCTCAGAAATGATGGGGCTGGTCCAGGTAACTCAAAGTCTTACCTACTACCCTGCTGCTGGGCAGGTGGGGGGCACCTCTACTTCCCTATATTTCACTCTCTGGAGGCCACAGTTCAAGGCTGAACCGCAAACCAGACACCATCCTGAGTCAGCGGACCCTGCCTTGGAGATGGAGGCTGGTGGCTTCTCAGAGACTTTCTCCCTGCCCAGGCCCATCTGCGTGATAGCTCCCATCCTCTCCACCTTCCACATGCACCCTCACATACATGCCAAGACGTGCACACCCCACTCACAGTCAGCTGCTGCCACCCTCCCCACAGAAGGCCTCTGGGCCCTGCCCTCACAGCTCACTCACCCAGTGAAGGGACCCGATGCAGACCTTCGCGGCCATCAGGGGCACAGTGGGGTCCGAGGGCCTCAACTTCACACACTCCCGCAGCAGGGACACGGCGTAGGCTGACTGCAGAAAAAACAGCAGGAAACACTGTCACTCACAGCCCTGGATCTCAAGGGCCCACAGTGGGGCGAGCTCCCCAAACAACCAAGCCTTGCTCTGTATCCCTTTGCTCTCAGGAGCCAGGAAGAGGGCCAGGGCAGAGAAATCCCTCCCTGGGCCTCAGTTTCCTCATCTGAAGATTAGAAGCTGTCACCCTTGCTCCTTAGGTAACATGATGACCGCTAACATGACAACAAATGGAAGCTCTCCAAAAGGAATTCAAATTTCAAGCACAGAAATTTTAGAGGTAGAAAGGGGCTCTCTAAATGAGGGCTGGGCACAGTGGCTCACACCTGCAATCCCAGCACTTTGGGAGACTGAGGCAGGCTGATCACTTGAGCTTGGGATTTGAGACCAGCCTGGCCAACATGGTGAAACCCCATCTCTACTAAAAATACAAAAATCAGCCGGCTGTGGAGGCGTGTGTCCACACCCGGCTACTCGGGAGGCTGAGACACAAGAATCGCCTGAACCCAAGAGGTGGAAGTTGCAGGGAGCCGAGATTGTGCCACCACACTCTAGCCTGGGTGACACAGTGAGACTGTGTCTCAAAAAATAATAATAATAAAATAATAATAATAATAATAATAAATAAGGACTCCGGAGGCATGGCCAATGGCAGGGGTTGGGGGTCGTATAAAGGCTGGCGGAGAGGAAGTGGAGATATTCTAAACTGGCAGAGCCCGAGAGAACCTCCAGACAGGAATCTGAGGATCCCCCCAGGCTTCAGGGCTCAGACTGGACGTGCTGAGGACAGCCAAGTGTGAAGGAGGGCTGAGGTGGTGGGCAGCCACGGCCAGACAGGGATGTTACCAATAACAGTAATAAGAACAGCAGCAGCAAACACTTATCCAGATCTTGGGATATGCAGGCATTGTCCTAAGTCTGGGGTTGACAAAACACAGTTAACAGGCCAAATCTGGCACTCTATTTTTGTAAATAAAGTTTTACTGGAACACAGCCATGTGCATTCATTTACATACTGTCTATGGCTGTTTTCCTGATACGGTAGCAGAGTGGAATAGTTGCAAAAGACTGTTGGGCCTGCAGAGTCAAAACCGTCTACTATCTGACCCATTACAGAAAAGAGGCTGGAGAACCCTGTTCTAAGTGCATTTTAAATACCAAGTGATTTAATTTTTACGCAGTCTTATGATGTAGATACTCTGACTTTACTTGGTACAGGTGGGAAAACTGAAATGCAAAGTTAGGTAGCTTGTTCAAAGCCACACAGCCTATGAATGGCTGAGCTGAGGTTTGAACGTAGCCTGGCTCTAACCACTACCCTACACTGCCTCTATGATGACCACTGTGGCCAGAAAGGAGGCCTGTTTCCTGTTTCCCTGCCCACCGCCCCCCCACCCCAAACACACACACACACACTCTCTCTCTCTGGGCTGGAACCTTTTCCAGGAAACTCAGCAGTAATCCTCCCAGTGTGTACACCCCTGTACCTGTGCAACCTCCAGGTTTGCAGGTACCTGTGTGTAACTATGACAATTCCCATGTACTGGGCCCTACTGTGGGCCAAGCAATCCCCCATTAATTAGCTCTCATATCCCCCCAGCTCTGGAGGTACAGAAGGAAATGGAGGCTCTGGGAGGCTCCCCTGTTCACAGCAGGGTATGAGCAACTGGCAGGTGCACAGCTAGGATCTGAATGGTCTGTGTCCACCCTGGACACCCCGCCTCCCTCCAGCTGGCCTCCCATTTTCCCCGCCATCTAAGGAAGAGCTTTTCTCAACCCAGACGTGATAGATTTCCCTGGGCTTTGACTCAGACTTATTAGGTCAACTGCAGGTGTCTTTGCCAAGGGTATGCTCTGAACCCAGTACCGGGCTAGGGGTTGTGGGGTCACTCAGGAAAGGGGATGAGGCCATGGCTCTTTCCTCAAAGGACCCCACAGAAAGGGTGGGAGAGACAACAAAGGCCACCACCCCCATGGCTCTCTCTGGAAACAAGAGGGTAGGAGGCCAAGCACAAAAGGGTGTTAGCAGGTGACCGGCTCCTGCAGGCTGGGAGACTCCACAGCGTGCCCAGTGTGGGCGGGTGCCAGGGGGTATGAGGGGCTTGAAGGCACTGTCAGGCTATCTACCTCCTCCTGAGACCCTGCCCTGGGAACACCACTCCAAGTCCCTCCCCAGACCCTCCATCCACACCCTAGCAAGCCTCAGGCTTCTCAGCCTCCTCCTCATGGCTGCTAAACTCTGGATCCTTGCCATACAGGGTTCTCTAACCCTGACCCTCTGCATTCCACCCCCTTCCACCCCACCCCCATGTACACCAAAAAACGCTGCTATTTAAGGAGCCATCTGAGGACTCAGCAGCCGGAGCAGCAGCTTTTTTTTTGTCATGCTGGTTACCTAGCAACACAGCCAATGCAACTGCCGCACAGAGACCAAGAGAAGGAACGACCTAAATCACGCCACGGAACTCATCCATTATTCCTGCAGGTTCAACTGCCCAGACTCACCTTCTGGAAGGCCTTTCGGGCACAATCACAGATACAGGCCCTTGATTCCACCTTACGCTTTCAGCAAAGGCAAGGTCTGGCCACTCCTGAGGGCTGCCTGGGACAATCAGGCAGACCGATTTGGTGGGCAGGGTTCCCAAGGCGGGTGGAGAACGCTCTCCAGAACAATCTCCTGCTACACCGAACGCACAGTGTCTCCAGCCCATGGAGCCTCATGCATGAGGAACTGGCCAATCTCAACTCCCTGATGCAAGCCCACTCCCGGGGCCACCTTGCTGGTCTGTGAAGGAGCCAAGTCATGAAACCAGCTCCCTAGATGCTGGGATGGTGCCAGGCTGTGTCTGGATCTCTCTGAGTCCAGCTAGTCAGAGGCAGAAGACTCCTTACCTCCCAGACTATCACGACACCTTTGACTGACTGGAGAGCTTCTAGGAGCCTCTCTCGGATTTAAAGCTAACTTGCATGTGCAGTCAATTTTTCTGAGCGGAAGTCCTCAGCTTCTCTTACCTCCTGAAAGGGGTCCATGACCCACAGAAGGGTTCGAATCACTGCTCTGGCCCTAGGTCTCTCCCACCTGTACTCACTGTACCAAGATTAGACGGGTTTTCTGTGTTTCCCAGAGGTAGGAAGAACAGGCCCATGCCACTGTGAGCTGTCTGCCCAGGCTCCATGGAAGCTCCAGCCCCACCTCCTCCCGGCCCTGTCCCTACTACCCCAGGCTGACCGCTGCCTTCAATACCTTCCTGTCCCCATCCCTACTGCCAGTTCATCTTTTCCACCCCCTCCACCATTGCCCACGTTGTCTCCTTTGCCTGCAGTTCTGTAGGAGGGTTTCTCTCACTCCCTAACCCTTGAAGGGCCAGGGCCTTGCCCTGTGTTCTGAATTCTCCCCGAGCCTCAACAAGACCCTGTTAAGCACAAAGCCAAGGAGATCATGCTGTGATTTCAAGATGTTCTGCGAGGTGTCCGATGTGATGGGGGAGAGTACAGAGGTTTGGGAAGACACATGCCCAGCAGATGGGGACAGGGAAGGCTCCCCCAAAAAGCCTCTCCCCACAGTCAGGCTGCAGCACCTGCTCCTCTTCCCCCTCCCTGCCAGGACCTGGCCTGCCTCGGCTGCTGAGGCCCCGAGCTGGCTGGCACACCCTTCGTGCGTGGAGGAGGCACTGGCAAGCTGGGAGGGCCCTCCTGAGAGACGGCTGCGGGGCCAGAAATGGAACGTGGCACAGATGGGCCAGGGGGGCGAGGAATTCCCTCAGCCCCATGAAAGGGCTTTGGATATTTACAGCTCCTGGAACAATCTGCAAGCTCATGCCACCTTATTTCCTGCATTCATAGCATCCTCAGCCCCAACACCCTCAGAACTCAGCTCCAGAAAGGTTTTCCTTTCATGTCACTGCTTAAAATAGAGGCTTATGTAAGTATAATTCTGATCGGAGCAGAAAGCAGGGGTGACGGCACCGGAGCTGGGTGGATAGAGAGCGAACTCATGCCCGGTGCTCCTTGCTCTGGGCAGCATCCCGCCGGGCCCTGTCCCCATCCAGGTGCTCCTGGCCCCATGCATCATGCAGTACTCCCTACAAACTCCCTTGTGGGTGCTGCTGCTCTGCTCCACCCTTTAAGCTTCCCTCTGAGGCAAGTCTCCAGTCCACAAGCAGGCCATTTCCTGACGCCATGCTCAGTGGACAGGATGAGAGCTACAGCCCACATGGAACAACGTTCCCTCCCCTCGATACACCTCATGTCTGCCACATGCCGTCACATTATTAGCTCTTCAGCACAGAGGTTACAGTGCTCCCGTGCATGTACGCACGCGCAGAGAAAAGCATCCAGAGACTCACACCTGCACACCGGCACACTCATAGCTCACATGTGGACAGGAATTCACACAAGGTGTCTGTGTAGCCCACCCCACGCCCCTCACTCTCCTGGAGGTTCAAACCAGCTGCAGGATAGTCCCCACCCTCTCCCCTGGCCAGAAAACCCCTCCATCCACCTCAGCAGAGCCCCCTGAGGGTGAGTGTACAACCCCTAGCACCCCCTGGACCTTACCTTCCCACAAGCCACCATGGAGAGGGCCACCTGGTACCAAAGGTGAAATTCTCCAAACGCAAACTTCATGGCTCGCTCCAGGCACTGGGGAGGGGAGATAGTCAGCACTTACTCACCAGGGGTCCTCACACCCCAGCCACCCACACCCTTCCAGGGTAGTCACTGCCCAAGTCACTGCCTTTGGGAGGCTGCAGGAGGCCCGCACTTGGCTCCTGGGAGACAACCTGCAGAAACCCAGTTCCTGCCTCTGGCATGCTGTGTGACCCTGCTCAAGTCTCCCACCCTCTCAGTTCACCTCCTTAACATGTGAATGATCTCACAGGGTGATACCAAAGAGCAAATGGAGTAAGATTTGTGAAAGTGCTTTCAAAACATAGACATGCAATAAAAATAGCAGGGAACATTTATTATTACTGTACATGGCGCTGTTCTCAGCCTTTCACATGCACTCTCCCCAACAACCTTGTGAGGTGGGTTCTCTAACTGCCCATATTTCACCAGTGAGGAAGCTGAGACTTGTACAACTTGCCAAGGTCAAAGCGGCAGAGCAGCCTGGCAGGGGAGGGACAGGTGAAGGGACAAATGGCTCCATCTGATTTCCTTTACAGACTGCCTGACTCTGGGGAGTGGGATGGGCTGCATGGCCGGCCGTACCTCAGAGAGCATGACATACTGTCCCCTTCTGCCCAACGTGATGCTCAGGAGGTCATAGATGGCTGCAGCATTCTGCAAGCTCACTGCCCGGTCCTCCTCCTGCTCTGGCACCCGGCTCAGCACCACGTCTCGAGTGGCCTGTGGGTGGGACATTGTTTGGGTAAGAGTGAGGACAGCAGATAAGTAGGTGTCCGTCTTCGAGGGGCCCCCACCTTGCTGGCCCAGACACTATCACCTTTTTGCCACTGACCCAGACCAGAAAGATGGCCACGCTCTCAGAAACGGCCTTTTCTCATCTCCACAAAGGCTCTCTCCAAGAGAGAAAATCTTCCACCTTTAGCCCAGGTTGGGTGAGGGAGCAGTTCTGAGGGGTCAAGCTTCTGGTATTAAATTTGTTATTCTACAAAATTTCAAGCCTACAGAAAAGTTGCAAGAATAGTCTCATAACCGAAAACCCTTCCTCAATGTTCCTCTCTCTATAGAATTATTATTGCCCTTTATAGTCAGTTACTTTTTCTCATTCCAGGATCCAGTCCAGGATCATACCTTGTATTTGGGTGCCATGTCTCTTTAATCTCCTTGCATCTGGAAGAGGCCCTCCACCTTTCTCTCATGACACTGGCATTTTTGAGGAGCACAGGCCAGTCATTTTATGGAACAGTCCCTGGTGTGTTTGCAATTCTCACAATTACAGCAAGAGTTTCGGCTAAGATGTGAAAGTGCCTGGATCGGGTAGGTGGCTCTGCTGCTTGACGCTTGGTGGGGAGGTTGGGCTGTGGCCCCCAGTGCCCTCTTCTCTTCCTCTTCAGTCTTTCAAGTAGCTTTGACAAGGACATTCCCAGAGCCCCCCTTCCCTTCCCCTCTGTGTCCAGCCTGGACCCTCTCCAGGCTCCTTCCAACCATGGAAACTCTCCTCCGTCCCTCCCCAGGGAGAGCTTCCCCACACTCAAGAACTCCGCTCTTGGCATCCAGCGCCGAGGATTTCAGTAGCTCACAGAGTTGCCAGATGGCTGCTGGGGGTGGGGGTAGGAGAGGGAAATGTGCTGTATGAGTGGGAAATTCTGCCTAATTCCAAGAGGGGAGCTCCTCATCACCAAGCCAGAAGCCCCCCATCAAGGATGTGGGACTCTTTTGTTCTTTGGTCTGTGCAGGTGGTCCCACCCCTCTACCCACCTCTATACCCTGGGGACAACACGCAGGCTGGGGGCAAAAGAGACAGGGTGGAAGGGGAGAGGCTCCCCCACTGCAGGGGTCATGGGCGCCTCCGAGCAGCCACAGGGCAGGGATTTAGGCAGAGGACACTCTGGGGCCAGAAACAGTCACATCCCCATCCCCACTCCAAGGGCTGAGCGGGAGCTGGGCAGAGCTGCGCTCTGGGCAGATGCTGCTGCTGGCTGCCCCCAGCATTCTCCCTTCTCCTGCCCATTCCCCTCTGCCAAATGGGGCTCTCTCCTGCATCTCCCTCCCTCTGTCTGAGTCTCCTTCTGTGCAATGGGACTTGCTCTCCTCTGCTTCCATACACAGGACCTCAAGACCAAGAACTCAGCCTTCCTAACAGAATAAAAAGGAGCTGCCAGCCCTAAAAACCCAGATCTCCCTCATCAGAGCCACCCCATCCCTCCTGTGCAGCAAGTGGGCCTCATAGCTTCCCTTGAGCAGGACTGCTCTCCCCTCCTCCAGGTGAGGGGCTGGAGGCAGAAGCCCAAGCCCCTGAGGCCTCCAGACCACAGGCTCTGGGTGTGTCCCGCAGTGCAGGGCTGGAGTGTGTCCTCCTAGAGGCCTCCGGAAGCCAAAACACCTCCAAGACCCAAGGAGGTGACTCACTCTGGGGGACAGCTTGGTCACTGAGAGACTGATGGTCAGGGGTTCTGATGGCTGCCCCGTTGCCACAGTTGGTGAGTGCTGCCCATGCCCTCACGGACTCAGATGGCCCAGGAGAGGGTGCCGGGATGCCCGGAAATCCCGGCAAGGCTGAGTTCTGGAGTCAGCCTGCGGAACAGGAGCCACTCAGGAGCTCCAAAGGGTTGAAGGAGAGGAGTGGAGAAAGAAGGTGCCAAGAAATCCCCCTCCTTCCCAGTGAAGTCCACCCACACAGCCACCAACAGGAAGAGAGAAGAAATTCTAGGGAGAGGGTTGGCAGGAGCTAGTCCCCTGAGCCAACTAGGAATACAGCCCTTGTTCTATCCCTGGCAATGTACTGCCCCACTTTGCCACCTCCAGTAGCTCCCCAGCTCTGGCCATCCCGGGTGGGGACCCACAGGGGCGGCCTCCACCAGGCAGGAGTGGCTCGGGAGTGAGAGGATGGGGCACAGAGGCTCTGTCTGTGGGGAGAACAGGAAGGAGCAGCAGTACAGAATGCACATCCCCGAGTGGAAGCTGACCTGGAATTCTGGTGGGAGTGAGAGGTTCTGATGGGAGGGAGTGGGGACAGGTAGTCTGCAGGGGTGGGAAGCAGCTTGGCTGACACATCCAGGGTCTGGGGACCCGCCTGCCTGCCCGTGCAGACCCGTCTTGTTCAGGGGATAGTGGGCCGCGAGCCATCACTATGGCCATCGGGATAAAGTCTAAACTCCTTTCTGGGGCTGCCTAACCGGCCAGCTTCTCTCCAGTGACATGGAACCCCTTGCTGGTCCCTATAGTCACCATGGCCCATCTTCGGTCATGCTGCAGTTCCCTCTGTCAACCTGGACACCTTCTAGCTCCTCAAAACTCCATTCAGGACCACCTTCTTACAGCACCATCCCTGACTCATCTCACCAGGAGAGGTCAGGCCTCTCCCGTCCTCCCCCCACCCAGCCCATACCTCAGCCCATACGCCCCCATCTGGTTCACCAGTTCTTGCTCACAGCTAGACTCCTGGCCCCAGGCACAGCCGCACACACAGAACTTGACTCAACCTGCCTTCGCAGGGTGTGACACTCAGGAGAGAAAGATTCTGGGCCTGGAGTGGAAACCTCCCCCTGTCCACTCTAGACCTTGACCTTTAAGACAACAGTGTCTGAATTTGTGTCTGGCAGAGGGAGGGGTGAATTTTCAGAACTGGGCGTTAATTAGGTCAGAAGAATAGGAACAGAAGAGAGGATCAGTCTAGCAGTAGCAGCAGCAGCAGCAGCACAAATCCTCAGGCTGGTGATAGGCCCTCAATAGGCAGACAGCCAGGAAGGCTCCTTGGGGGTCCTAGGGACTTGTGCGAACTGGGGCCTGTGCAAGAGAGGGCTGTGATTCCCCAGCCAGAAGTGGAAGTGGGCTGAGTGGTTACTATGGCTTTGGGGCAGGGCCAAAGTGAAATAGTCCTGGTGGTTGCTGGGCAGTGCCTGTGTGTGTAACCATGGCAACAGGGCGGGGTAGGGGGAAATGGGACAGAGAAAAGGCAGGCGTGGGGGCTGGTGGGTAAGCCACAGTAGAATAAAATTCATGTGCAGCTCAGGGGCCAGGGCCTCAGACACTATGGGAGCATCAGTGCCCTCCCAGCACCCCCAGCTGTCCTGCTCCCTCCTCCCTGGCTCACTGCCCTGAGGCCACATGGTGTACCGCCATGCTCTGGCAGTAGCTCTGACCTAGTCCCAGCTACATTCTTTCCCTTCCACCATTGAGGTGGCCTCAGACCTGCTTTCATTAGAATATCCTCTAGATCAAATGCAGTAACAGATGTGAATGCACTTGTGACCTTTAAAGTAATACATGAACACTAAATCTTCTCACCGTCTCTTTCTCACTGTTCTTAGAATATGGCAGAATATTCTCCTCTGGTTTCTCCCTGCCTAGTGTGCACTGCCATAATCCCCACACCCACCCCAAGGCTGCCCGGTGCTGGGGATGCACTGCTCTGTTTAATCCATGTATTTAATCCCAGGATTTAAATCTAGCGCTTGTGTAGTTGTCCTGCTCCTGGCCTTTGTCCTTCTGGCTGTTCTCCTAGGGTAGCCCCTCCTAGACTAAAGAACATTCACTGCAAGCCCTCTGGCAGGTCAGAAGAGGAGAAGCCAAAGAAACCACGCTAGTCCCCATACACCCATCACCCAACAGCTCAGCACTGCGAGCATAACACATTTCTGGTCTTTGACCAAGTATCCATGAAGCAAATACGGGACCTTAGGGAAAGGCCTCAGGCAGGCTGGCCCATGAGAAACCTAAGGCAGGGACTACTCTTGGTCAAATAGCCAGCCCTATGTGTGTGACACGCATTACCTTTTTTTTTTTTTTTTTGAGACAGTCTCACTTTTGTTGCCCAGGCTGGAGTGCAGTGGCTCGGTCTCGGCTCACTGCAACCTCCGCCTCCCGGGTTCAAGCGATTTTCCTGCCTCAGCCTCCCGAGTAGTTGGGATTACAGGCACCCGCCACCATGCCCGGCTAATTTTTTTCTATTTCTAGTAGAGACAGGGCTTCACTATGTTGGCCAGGTTGGTCTTGAACTCCTGACCTCAAGTGATCCACCCACCTCGGCCTCCCAAAGTGCTGGGATTACAGGCTTGAGCCACCGCTCCTGGCCCACATTACTCTTTTAGAAGCTGAATTGTCACGTCCACCATCTCATCTGGCCTCACAGTAACCCCATGGTGGGGCAGGGATGAAATCACTGACTGCCCTCCACCCTCTGCAGATAAGGACACTGAGCCCCAGAAGGTGAACTACCTTGCGCAAGGTCCCAGGGAGCTGAGGCTGAACCACCCCCCGTTCCCTCAGTCGGCCAGTTTGGGACCGCTGTGGCTTGCCTGAGCTCTAGACGCCTGGGGCTCCTCTGCCAGCTTTTTCCAACCTGGTAAGATACAAGACCAGTCCTGATCCTTTGGTGGCTGTAGGGCCACAGGCAGCACTAACCTCTCCTTCTGCCCAGCCCTGTTTCTCCTCTCTAACCCTGGTCATAAACAGGGCTCCAGTCTAAGAGAAGTAAAGGGAACTACCATGTGGAGCACGCTCTGTACCTCTGTACGGCATCTCAAAACGCTCACAACAATCTTCTGTACTCTCAGCCTATTCTACAGGTGGGAAGACTTTACAGATGGGAGGCCAGGTAAGCTTTCCAATGCACACGAGACGGGGTTGGGACCTAAATTACAGCCTAGACATTCTGACTTCACTTCTGGCTCCTTCCCTGCCTCCAGGTACCTCCGAGGAAGTGTCCAATAGCCTCATCCATGCCGTGAGAGACCCTGGGCTGGCTCTGCTTATAAAAGAACTGAAGCAAAACACAAGGTCAGGCTTCCCCCATCAGGCCCTGGGTGCTGCTTCTCTGCAAAGAACATGCTCCTTGGGCAGCAAGTCCAAGCAAGGCCCTGATCAACCCCATTCTCAAAAACAGGCTCTCCATTGGCCAAGGAACAAGGCTCAGGGCCTGCTGCTGCCACCCCCACCCTCCGCAAAATTACCCCGGAAACAAGTCTCCTGGCAGCATCTGTACCCAGCACCCGCCCTCTCCCTGGAGGACACTGTCATGCTCCCCCTGTGCTGTCGTCCCCATCAGCAGACATAATTACCACTGGCTCTTGAGCTGCCAGTCCACACAGCCAAGAAATAACATGCTCTGTGACATGTCCCATCCACCCAGCGACCCAGGCCAGGCCCATGCCAGCCTCCAAGCTCCTGCTGCATCAGGCTCCTGCAGCAGAAAAAACAGCTCTTTCCGCCAGTTAGAGAGAGGCTCTCCCACCTCCACTGAACCAAGGGCTCTAAGCTGGCAGTGTTATCAAACCCTTCACCGCTTCAGCCTTTAGCAGAGCAGGGCCTTGTGTTGTAGCAAACCAGATCCCAAAAGCTGAAACAATCTGTGCTCATCTGCTGAATCCCTGATGGAATCAAGCCCAGGAAGCACTTTTTGTTTTGTTTTGTTTTGTTTTTTTAACTGAATGGCATCCTTAATCCAATTTATCTCCCAATCAGACCTGAACATAAATGTTTTCAAAAATGACTAAGTCAGAATCAAGTATTTATCAGGACAAAATGAGCACATATTGAAGAACCAAAATGTACCAGGCACCTTCACGTTCATTTTCTTATTTAATCCACCAAAGTCATACAAGAGAGACCTTATTAGCTCCATTTTACAGATGAGAAAACCGAGGCTCAGGGTGGTAAGAAGCTCACCCAGGCCACATAGATTGTGAATGGTAAATTCAAGATTCAAATAGCCAGATGCCCAGCATTGGGCATGGCACAAAGTCTGTTAATCTGCAGAGTCCCAGGACTCAGAGACTTACCTATCCACCCCACTCTCTCAACACCAGGGCTCTGTACCCTTTCCATTTCTAAGAGCAGCAACTTGTTCGCCAGCAAAAAGAAACAGGGATCCAAGGGTTCAGTTTACTTTAGCACATATTTTTATGTCCCAGATCAGTATTTTAGAAATAATAAAGATTCCTGTATCTCCTAGTTCCCCAACTGTTTCAGAAAATCAGGCAGGTTTGATACACAGTTCTTTCAAAAACAAGAATTTACATTTGAGGTTCAGCAGACTGGGATCATTCTTTCTGATTTGGGGACCAGGATTTCCTCTACATCCCTGGGAACAAACTGCAGTAGATGGGAGTCCATTTGGGACAGGAACTATGATTGAACTATTAATTATTGTCTTTACAGTGCTGAGCATGGTCCTGCATGCTGTAGCTGCTCGAACAAGATTAGATGGATGGATGGTAGGTGGATGGATAGATGAGTAAATGAATGGATGGATACATGGTGGATGGATAGACAGATGAATGGTAGGTGGATGCAGGGTTGGTAGGTGGCTGGATGGATGAATGGGGGATGGATGGAATGATGGGTGGATGGATGAATGATAGGTGGATGAATAGGTGGATACATGAATGGTGGGTAGATGGATGGATGAAAGGGTGGTTGGATGAATGGGAGGTGGATGGATAAATGGATGAATGGGTAGGGGGATGCATGGTTGGTGGTGGGTGGGTAGATGGATGAATGAATGGGTGGATGGATGGATGGTAGATGAATGGATTAATGGGTGGATGGATGGATGATAGATGAATGGATTAATAAGTGGATGAATGAATGGTGGGTAGGAGGATGGGTGGATGGAGAAATGATGGGAGGGTAGATGGCCAGAAGGATAAATGGGAAAGTGGGTAGATAATGGATATATGAATGAATCAATGATAAGTAGGTGGATTTTTAAATGCCATTTTGGCCCCAAAGACTCAAAACTAGGTCTAAAACACAAATCATCTTCAACCAGTTATATTTCATATCCTCCTTCCATTCCTGTGAAAGCATTAGTAAGGTTTCTATTTACCTCTGAAAAGACAAGGTCTCCCTCATTCATTCTGATCGCACATAGTCAGCTTGTAATAAAAACCATATCCAAGGTAGCAGCCCCATACCACACAGCCACTCCTCTGAGTTCCAAACCACAAAATAAGGAAGCCTGCAAACACTGTTTCCTGCAGCAGCTGCTCTGGATGTCCTGGAGGTGGAAGCAATGATGATGATGCCTCCTGGGTTGGCTCTGCAGGAAAAGCTTTCACTGCAGCATAACACATTCTGCAGGTATTAGGAGAACCTAAATAGCAGCCAAGGCCAACAGCTGCTGTTCTAGAGGTTTCTCTCCAAGCCCATCATTTGCAGCCAAACCCAGACAATATGAAAGGGGGATGAGGAAAACCCTACAGGTACACGGAGGCTTGGGGTTCAGCTGAGTGGTATCAGGGCAGGAGCTTGGGAAGCTGGTAGAGTGGAACCCATACCCTAGTCCTCTCACTGTTCAAGAATGAGACTGGAGGGAAGGAGAATTTAAAACAAAGGCAGGAGAAATGGCAGGTCTGGCCACTTGGAGAAACCATTCCCGGCCACAGAGGCCAGATCCAGCACCCGGGGAAAAGGTCACCGTAGACGAAACACTAAAGCTAAGTACATTGCCAACACTCTCCTCCAAATCCCTCAAGTTTCTGAATGTCTAACAGGCTGGGTATAAGGGGAAACAAACCAGCCAGCCCCACAAGAGGCGCCTCCTCCCAGCCTCAGTGCAAACAGTGTCTGGGCAGTGCCTGTTTCCTGCGCCACAGGGAATCTCCCAGGACACCGCCTGGCCAGCCAACCCAGACTCACCCACCCCCTAACCCCTAGTCTCTGAGGCAGGCTGCCAGCCACACTGTCTTGCAAAAGGGGAAGAGCTGCTTGAAAGAGAACGCGGCCGGGCGCGGTGGCTCAAGCCTGTAATCCCAGCACTTTGGGAGGCCGAGATGGGCGGATCACGAGGTCAGGAGATCGAGATCATCCTGGCTAACACGGTGAAACCCCGTCTCTAAAAAATACAAAAAGTTAGCCGGGCGAGGTGGCAGGCACCTGTAGTCCCAGCTACTCAGGAGGCTGAGGCAGGAGAATGGCGTAAACCCGGGAGGCGGAGCTTGCAGCCAGCTGAGATCCGGCCACTGCACTCCAGCCCGGGCGACAGAGAGAGACTCCGTCTCAAACAAAACAAAACAAAACAAAACAAAACAAAAAAAAGAAAGAGAACGCATACTCAGGAAAACCCACCTGGCTCCAAGCATGGGCCATGTTTCTGTGAAAGGCCATTCTCTGCTTGGAGGGTTTGGGAGTGGGTGGACAGCCTTAACTGAAAGGCATCTGAACTCTGTCCTGAGGACTTCGATCAAGCAGAGGCTACAGAAAATGACTTGGGAAGACAGAGCCCAGCCTCACTCCCTACCAGGAGAAAAATTATGACCATCCTTACCCTGACAGGCTTGTCCCTTTTACAAAGCCCTCTGATCCCCAAAGTCACCTCCCTGGCCTTTTACACTTGAGAAGACCAAGGATCAGAGTAGTGGGCAAGGGAAGCACCAGGATGGAAGTCCAGGAGCCCTGCATCCTGGGGCTTGGAAACTGCTGAGGGAGAAGGACATGTTTGAGTCATGGCTTCAAGGCTTATTAGTATACGACCTTGACCAACAGCCATACCTGTCCTGGACCTCACTTTTGTCATCTGTAAGATGGGAACATATAGTATTAGAGTGAACTTTTATGAAACTGTTGTTTTTGTAGGTCATAAACAATTGAAAATTAGGCAATTTCAATTAGGTGAACATAATGCTCACCTAACAGATGACCCTGTTTTCAGCCTTTCACCACCTACCTGTAAACTGCACTAGAAGTGTCAGTACACAAAGGCTACAAAATAACCGGTGTTTAGGCTGGGTGCAGTGGCTCACGCCTGTAATCCCAGTACTTTGGGAGCTGAGACAGGTGGATCACCTGAGGTCAAGAGATCGAGACCGGCCTGGTCAACATGGTGAAACCCCGTCTCTACTAAAAATATAAAAATCAGCCAGGCGTGGTGGCGAACACCTGTAATCCGAGCTACTCGGGAGGCTGAGACAGAAGAATCACTTGAACCTGGGAGGCACAGGTTGCAGTGAGTCAGGATTGCGCCACTGTACTCCAGCCTAAACAATAGAGGGAGACTCTGTCTCAAAACAAAACAAAACCAAAAAAAAAACCACAAAAAACCCATGTTTCCAGACAGGTGATTCCAGTGCAGTCTCACTGGAGGGTGGATGTGGTAAAATGGAGAGGGGATGGGAGTACTGGTCTGTACAGGATTCAGTCTGTGGTCAGAGTAAGGGCCCATTTTTAAAAGTAAAAAGCACACTGTTCTCCCATGAAAATCAGATGTGGCACACGGTGCCTCTTATCTCCACAGCTGCTAACCAGTGAGATGGCCCCTCCCCTGGGCAACCACTTACCCACCTCACAGGCAAACATTTTAGGGCAACACCCTGGCCAGCTGGCACTCCCATCCAAATATCCACACCCTACACAGAAACTCTCAGATCCAACACGGACCAGCCCCAGCTGAGGCAGGATGCAATCCCTCTGTCCCACAGCCCAGTGCCTGCTCCTATTTGCTGGGAGGCCTGAGGCACCAGAGGTAATCTGATTACCAACGCTATCTAAGCAAGCCCTGGCATCGCAAGGTCCCAGACATCCAAGGGAACATTCATTTCTGGCTGTTCAGGGATCCTGCTCATGGGGTCTTGGTTTCTCAACCTCCGCATCCATACACTGCTCTCAGATGCATTGTTTTTTTAAAAACCAATTTCTCAACCCGGTGGTTCCCAGCTCACCAGCTCTGACGGGCCCCTTGGTCGGAGGACTTGGACCTGACCATGTAGATGACTTCTCTGTGCTTGGCTTCTGCTGCTCCTGTCCCATTCTTCCTGTGGCCTCTTTGGACGAGTCCAGTCCATCCTTCATCTTACCACCTTCTCAACCACACAGCCACACTGCACTCTCCTTACGCTGAGCCTCCAAAGTGCTTAGCCCTGGGCAAACATTCCTTGGTACCATGGCCACCATATGTGCACATGCATGAGTGTGTGCGTGCATCCACATGGGTGCGTTTGCCTCATCTTCCTGACTAGGACATGAGCAATGGGTCCTATAGAAAAGTCTAAACAGCCAACTTCATGTGTGCTTCGTCTAGCACAATTCGTCTTCTGCTCTGTGTTCTTTTCCCATAGCACTCATGCGTGGACACCCTGCATATTGTAGTTTTTGATTAATTTACTGCCTGCTTCTCTTCACTAGAACGTAAGCTCATGAGGGAAAGGACTTTTCTCCATTTGTTTGCTGCGGCATCTCTGGCATCTAGAGTAGGGCCTGGCACAAAGTAGATGCTCAATAAATAGCTGTTGCGTGAATAAATGAACTCCTTCCATAGGCACGCTTACCTTTGTGAGTACTGTTATCTTACAGGGGAGAAAACGGAGGCTCAGAGAAAATAAGTGATGTGCCCCAGCCCTCAGCTAACATGCAGAACTGGAACCTGATTCCAGGCTTTCTGACTCCAAAGTGCACATTCCTTCCATTCCCTACCTGCCATGTTCTTGTATCTGTCACGGCACCCAGCACACAGCTATGTAACATTTTACTGAGACCTTGTTGATGATCATTTTTTTAATCCCAAAAGAGGTGGGTGTGGCTCCAGGCACTCAGTATCTACTTGTTCAGCAGCAGAATGCAGGCCTCCAAATGAAGCCTTCTATAGCCAATCCCAAACCTAATGAGCAAGACTTGCCGTATGGGGGCCCAGGGCCAAGAAGCATCTACTTTAGGAGTATCCCTGGGCGACAGAGTTTGGGTAGGTCACGGATGGCCTGTACCTGGGCCCCACAGCCCTTCCCCACAGGGTCAGAGGGCCAGAGGCCGCTGAAGGACATCCTGGAGCTTACCATGGACTCGCTGATGAGGAGGAGCAGGAGGGCTTCCTCGATGTTGTCCTTGGGGCAGTAGAGGCTGAAAGACACAAATGACAGGCCTGGCTAGAGCACGCACCTCACCAGACAGCACCACTGACCCACCATGCCAGCCTTCTGCCCTGGAGTCAGCCCCAGCCCGGTAAGGTGACCCCTTCCTGCATAATTCATGGGCACTGGATACCATATGCCTCAGAGTTTTGGATCTGAAAGGCCGCGGTGGGCGGCGGCCGCTGGGCTGGAATAGTGCGGACGCTCCTGGGGAGGAAACTTTCCTCCCAGCACCAGCACCGCAGGGAATGGCTGGGGCAACGAGCGACCCCACCTTCGAGGAACGGCACAAGTGAGAGAGGTGTATCAGACAGGACTACTGGGAAGACAGGTCACCTCCAAATGATTTCTTTGGCCTCCGAGTGCCTTATAGGATTATCTCCACAACCTGGACCCCATCACCTGCCTTCTCTAGCTGATCTGGCTCCTGCTGAGACTGAGGAGGCTGCCTGGCAGTGTGCTGAGTGGAGACTGGAGGAGAGCATGGGGCGAAGAGAAAGCCACCAGTGGGGACAGAACCCTGTGCGAGATGTGAGGCTGGTGAGGTGCAGCAGGGCAGGCAGAACTTACTTGTCTCCTTCATAGAGGTGAGGTTTCCGCAGGGCCTGCGTGGCGAAAGAATTCTCCTCCTTGCCCATGAATTCGGGCAGAGGGTGGGACAGGGGGCTCCAGTAGCACTCCTCACTCAGGGAGTGCAGCAGGACCCCCGCCAGGTGCTTGGCCGCCATCTGGCAGAGAGGGAAGCACTCAGACCCAGACACAGTTGTCAGCTCTACCCCAGCATGACCTAGAATGCCCTCTGCCCATCACCCAGCTAAATCTGCCCCCCTTGCAATGTGCAGCCCTATGGGTAGGCCCCCCAACCCCACTCCCAAGGGAGCCCCCTTGCTCCTTCAGTCCCTCCAACACTGGGGCTCCCACCCCTCTGCTGGCCTCAGACGGCTCCTACCTCATCTTTTCTCTTCTCTCCTCTCCTAGACAAGAGGAGTATTTTCTCCCTCTCCTGACCCCTTGGAGCCCAGCCCCACTCTGAGTATTCAGCAGGCCCCTGCAGTGTTGGGAAGAGCATAATGCCACAGGCACAGCAGCTCTCTCTCCCAGGTGCCTTTCTGATTATTTGACTGAGAATTAGAGCATGAGAAGCACCTGTGGCTCTGGTTTGGACGAACTAAGGCCTAGGAGGGCAGGCCTGTGTTGGGGCAGGCAAGCAGGGTCACTGTTATTTATTAGGATCGCAAACATATCCCTAAAAGTTCGCATAGCACCTTGCTAGTGGTGGTAGCAAGTTTGTCAACACAGTTTGCCCAGGGAAGGGCTGGCAGTAGATCTGAAATCTGATTTAACATGAGGTGCTATCTGCGGTGCTACAGGGAGAAGGAGGCTGCACCTCCCTGGCTGCGTGGGAAAGGATGCTGAGAGTGATTACCAACCTCTGCCATGAGCAGGCAGGAGACCTACTGCCACCCCTGCTTCAGAGGTTCCCTGCAAGGACTTCTGTTGTCTCCCACCAAAACTGACTCCTGAATAAGCCAGCACCGCCAGCACCCCACATTACCACTTTGAAGTTCTGAGTTGCTTTGGTCTCCACAGTCCGCAGCACCTCCCGGAGCTCTCTCATGCCCTTCACGATGTTCCTGGTGGAAGGATGGCAGAAGTAGAGTTGTTACCAGCCTAGCTCGCAAAGAAGGATGCTCTCAGCATACCAGCAGATCCCAGGAGGAGCTGCCTGCTAGAGTTTTATTTGAACACATTCAACAACTGGAGTGAAAAGTTAGAGTTGTAACACCAGGACTTTAGAGGCCCAGGACATCAACAAAAAGGAAGGAGGATCCCTTTTCCCCTAGTCCCTTCCCCTCTTTCCCCCCAGCAACTTGGGCTTCCAGTTTACCACCAAAGGGGTACCAAGATTGAGTATCTCAAACAAGGTGTGACCTTGGCCCAGGAACCTTGGGCTGGTGACTTTCTGACCTGAGTCAGCCTCAAATTTTCCAGCTTCACTTGCTGTATCTGGTCAATGCTGGATTCCATCCTCCCCTCTCTGTCCCTAGTACCATGACCCCAGGCTGGCCTGCCTCACCTTGAGCCTTGATGACCACACCAGCCAATCTCACCACTTCCAGTCAGCCTTCTGTGCCTTGAAATAGTTTTAAAGCTTTTAAAAGTGTGAGCCACAGTGAGAAATACATCTCACATTGCAACCCAGTATCCACACACACTTCCCTGACATAAAACCGAAGTTTCTCGACACAATACCCATCTCTCCGATGTGCAATCAACACTGAGGTTTTCCATTTTCCTTCTCCCTCTACCCTCGTTTTGTAACATGCTGGCTGCAGCCCACTAAATAGATCTTGCATTCCCACTAACAGGTTGTGGCCTGCAATGTGAAAAACTGCTCCCACTGCGCCTTGGGGGTCTAGTGGATGCAGGAAGGTCACCTGGATTCTCTCAAATCCAGCCCTATAGTGGTCCCAGGGCTCACAGAATCCAGTCTAGGTCCTCAGCATAGCGTCTGAGGCTGTAGGGTCTGCCCCTCACCTTTCTCCCACCTCAGCCCCCAGCACTCGAGCAAGTCCTGTCTGAACGACCGCAATCCCCTATATCAAGTCTGGGCACTGGCTTCTTCCACTGCCTTACACAGCCTTTCCCCACTTCATCCTTCAAAAGTAAGTTCCAATGTCACCTCCTCCACGAAGCCTCCCCAGACCCCTCCCCATGTTGCCCTGACTGTTAATTCCTCTTGTGAAGCAAGTAAAACCTCTCAAGGTCATTATCCACCTGCAGGTCTGACCACTGCACACTGTGGCCTCCTGAGGGCCAGGCACATCACTCCCACGTTCCTAAAGCTCCGCCCAGCAGCTCCTGCCACATAGCACATGCTCAGGAAAGTGTGAGGGCTGCCCTGCTCATCCGCTCAGGGGGTTCCCTGGATCACACCACACAAGGGAAAGCAGAGGCTGCTGGACAGCGAATTTAGAAAAATTAAGATTACAGAGGGTGAACAGCCCAAACTGGCAGCCAGGAAAGTTACATAAGCCCCTGCTTCAATTTCATGCACAAAACAGGCTCCTGGGGGCTTTGGGGCCTGGCAGCCATGAAAGGACACATTTGCAGATCAAGTCCCTCACCTTCTGGAAAGCTCTGGCCTCAGGACATGCAAGCAAAAACCGTGCAAACTACCAACATTACCAACACAGTCCCTTGTCTTCAGAGTTGAGAATGGAGACTCTTGGGGTAGGATCAGAGTTACGATGACCTTCCCTAGCCTGCCAAGTGCTCTGAAGACCTGGGAGTGGCAAGCAGGACAGGGAACCTCAGCCTCCTTAGAGACCATCAAGTCTGGGTACGGTCTGTAAAATGAGGACTTCACTTAGCTCAGTGTCTCCCAGACTTCTGTAGACTGCATACCTCATTCATCATGTTTACTACTAGCTGCCTATCGCCAGTACTATTATTTATGTCATACTTTTCCTTATATCTTCCTTCTTCTTTTAAGGTGAGTAGATAACTCACCTTCCCTTAATAATAACAGAAGTATTTTTTAAAAGTTAGTGTGCACATCACTTAAAACCACATTGTGTGTCACTAGAAGTACTCGTCCCACACTCCAAGAAATGATAATTTATTTTATTTATTTGCAGAGATGAGGTCTCGCTATGTTGCCCAGCCTGGTCTTGAACTCCTGGACTAAAGTGATGCTCCCACTTCAGCCTCCCAAAGTGCTGGGATTACAGGCATGAGCCACTACCACACCTGGACAGAAATGATAATTCAGACAAGAGGGCCTCAAAATGTGGTACTTGGACTAGTAGCATCCGTATCCCAGGGACTTGTTAGAAATGCAAATTCTGAGACCCCCACCCAGACCTGCTGAATTAAGGACTCTGGGGTGGGCCAGGTGTGATGGCTCATGCCTATAATCCCAGCACTTTGGGAGGCTGAGGCTGGCAGATCACTTGAGGTCAGTAGTTCGAGACAAGCCTGGCCAACATGGTAAAAACCCCATCTCTACTAAAACTACAAAAATTAGCTGGGTTGTGGTGGTGCCCGTGCCTATAGTCCCAACCTCTGGGCCTATGGCCTGCTCCCCAGCTCTGGGTTATTTCCCGAGACAGAGGCCCCAGTGGAACCAAAGAAGCTTCCTGTGGGGGGCCCGGGCCTGCCCTTGGGCCTGGTTTATCTACCAGGAAGCCTGTTCTTCTGTCCTCTGTGGGGCTGGGGGCTGGTAGGAGGAAGGTGGTCACAAAGCTGAAGGGTCCCATAGGCCAGGCCAGCTTAGGGGACAGCCCAGCACCAGCCACCAACAGAAGACAGGGAAAAGACAGACTGCAGTAAACTGAGTAAAAGGACAGACCTCATGAGCTCCCGGAAGAGAAAAGAACTGGCTGATTCTGGTATATCAGTCTAAGACAACCCTGGCAGCTGGGCCCAACAGCAGCAGGCTGAAGAGGGCTGGACTCCGGGGCTGCCTAGGGCCCTGTGGCCCAGAGGAGGCTGGCAGGTCCTGGGACCTGCTACCAAAAGGCCAAAGCCAAGAATGACTGTGGCCCCTTCTTCCCACTCCACCGCAAGGACTGTCCTCTCTCTGCATTGCCGAATGAGCTCAGCCTTTAGCCTTTACATCATCAACACTCTTGCACCAGCAGACTGGCATTACCTGGAAGCTTGGGAGAAACGCAGACTCCCCTCCAAAACACACACACACACACACACACACACACACACACACACTCTCTGTCTCTCAAGGAATCAGCACATCAGCATTGCATCTTATGCATTTTAGGATTCTGTATCTAAAAGCTGTGTCTTTTTACTACTTTCAAATCTGTAAGGGATTCTGGTATATAAGCTCCCAGGAGTTCTTTAGCAAACCAAATAATCACCTTCAGGGATGTTTTGGGTAAATCCCAATTTTTATTGAATGCCCTTCAAGAAAAAAAAAACAAAAAAACCCAGAGATCCCAGTATCCAGGGCTGTACAGGGAGAGATCCGGGGTCCCAGCTAACACTGACCTGGGAATGCCCCTCTGCCTCAGCTTACCCCTCTGAGAAATGAGAAGGCACACGACGGGGCTTCTCCAGGGCTCTGCAGATGGCCGTGAGCCTGAGCAATCACGTCACAGCTCTGAAGCTGCCAGTGCCAGGTGGAACTGGGGCTTTTCCGAGCCATTCCTGGCTGCCCTGCCAGAGGCCAGCTTGAAAGATCTCTTTGTTCTCGTCTCTCATGCTGACCTTTCTGAGCAAAGCTGCCCACTTTTAACAATATCCAAACAGGGCCTCAAACAAACCCTGGCCCAGAAACAGCCTGCGTGGGGAGAAGCCATGAAGCCATTTATTCCAAGTCAAGGAAAGCCTGGTTGGCCAGTAACAGAAAGAGAGATGTGGGTGTGATGATGGGTCAAGGACACGGCTCACCTTAGGGGAGCCTCTAGGTGGGATGTGCAAGGGGCTGGCAAGCTCCCCAGGTCCCTGGGCGGCAGCAGGCAGTGCTGCACGTTTCACAGAGCCCTTCCTTTGCCTCACTCAGTCCGTGCAGCTTCCCATGAGGTTGGTGAGGGAGGTAGGCTTCATTATCCCAGTACCAGCACAATGTGTGGTGCATAGAAGGTGCTCAAGAAATGATCACTGAATAAATAAATCCCTAGGTTCCAACAGGAAAAAGAGAGCCTGGAAGATGCGTGCCTTTCCAAGCCGTCACTTATGTAAAGGGAGAGGCAGGCTTACGGCAGGCACAAAGGGGTTCAGATTTTCCTTTCTTTTCACCCTGAGACCTCTGAAAAAGACAACACCTGTCTCTTGACCCAGCATGGTTACATTTTCTTTTCCTGACCATGTGAACTCCAGAACTCCTGGGACTCAATTTGCCAAGTCTTTACAAAGTGCCAGCTGCCTACCAAGTGCCTGGTCATCAGCTCTGTTCACAATAGAGCTTGGCCAAGTGTTTTCCATACAGTAAGTGTTCAAAAAATATTTAGGGAAGACTGGGTTTGAGCTGAAACAGAGAATGAGAAACTACATGGAACTGACGGCTGAATGGAACCTAAACAGATACTAATGCATATGGCCCTGGCCAGATGTCCCCATTCCAGGGCCAGTACCGCTAACTGTGTACGAAAGGTTACCGGTCAAAGACCCAGAAGAGCATAGCCAGTTGGCAGATCCCAACAGCTGAACGGGTGAATCAGGGGACAAGGTCAGGTGAAGTTCAAAGGGTCATCAAACTGTTCACTCCTGTTGCAGACCCAAATCCTCTGTTTCAAACAGAGGATTCCTCTTCACTCCCAGCCCAGAATAGGGCTGTGACATTTCCCTCCTGTGGCACTGAGGATGTCGTCCAGGTGCCGGGCTCTTTCCTTTCTAGTGAGGTGGGGGATGGAAGTGGGGAAGGTTGAGGAGGTGGTGCTAAGAGTGGACAAAGGCTGTGCATTCAGAGAGGCTGGAATGGGCCTCAGAGGTTACCCTGTGCCCCAAAGCATGACACAGAGCACCAGGAGGCTCTCAGAACAGGATTCACTGTCGGGTGACTGTGGCACCGGAACCCCAGATTTGTGACAACAGTCTGACTCCTGTCCTCCCCTAGCCCTGCAGATACCAGGTGGCTGCTAGAACAAGGCAAAATTACTGATGGAACCCCTCATGGCGGTCACGGCAAACAGCAGGCTGGGCTTTCTAAGGTGCCTTTGCTGCCTCTCCAACTTGGCATCCAGCTGGAAAGGTGGAGCGCGCGTGCGCGCACACACACACACACACACACACACACACACACACACACGGAAAGGGACAGTGCTTTCATACGCCTGAACAACCTGCCAAAGTCCTAGGGAACTCCCTTAGAAAACACATCCACTCCCTTCTCTATTGTTTGATTTTGGTGCAGTGAGCACATGTTGCTTTACAAACTTAAAAAAATTACAAGAACAAGGACAAAACATATAGCCCACCTGGTTCAACGTGCATGGACTAAGCTCACTCTGGGCCCAGGGCAAAGAATAGCTGCTGCCAGGTCTAGGCGGAAGGAAGGGAAAAACCAACTCAGAGAGAAATGGTCTGTTGCCCACTCTGGGTAAAGGAACAGAGTCGGCTCATGTTCTTGTTCTTGGGAGATGCCCAGGCACTCATCCTAGTGCAGTCATAGCCACTGACAGGGACAACCAACTTCCCTAGCACTGAAAGGTCCCCCCCTCCCCTTCCAGGCCCCCACTGCTTCACCCTGGAGCAGTTTCATGTAAAACAAAACCAAGCTTATTTCTGGAGCCTCCCCTATAGTTTGAACCCTGGGCCCAGCGGCCATTGCCCACCTCCCAAGAAAACATGTCAGAAAGGTGCCCCCTCCTGGCAACCAAGTGGCCGAACTGCCTGGGGTCAGGCTCCAAACAGAGTCCACGGCTGCCCTCTAGTGGTGGTGAGGGGAAGAGATGCCCTCCACCCCCACCCACCGCTGGCTCCTTTGCACTGGGGCCTCCTAATTCCTGATGGCCCTTTCAGGCCTGTGCCTTCAGTTCTAGCTCAATTAGGAACCCTGTCATCAGCCACAGAGCAAGGGGCAAGAGCCATCTGGGGGAATCAGCCGCTGAATCAATAGGGCAAGGCTCCTGGAGGAAATTAACATCCCTCAGACATCCTGATGAGGAACTGGGTAGCAGTCTCAGGCTTAGCCAGAGAAGGGGAGGCTCAGGCTTTCCTGAAGCTCCAAGGAAAGCATCTGGGGTCCAGCAATTGCCACCCACCATACACAGTGGACAACAGCACACTCTTTAAATTAGGTCAAGTCCTCAATGGGAGGGACAAGCTGAACTCTGGGGGCGGGCACTGCCTGTGGCCATCTAGCTCCACCCTGTTCTCAGCAGGGTCTCCTTAGGCTCGCTGGCAGTTGGGTCCACCCAGGCCCATGTGGGAATGAGCTCAGGCAGGAGGCAGGCTCCACCATCTCCCCCTCTCCCTGGGCCCCTGAGGAACTGTAGCACCTCTGCTCCACTCTTGGCCCCTTGGGGTGAACTGCTCCTCAGACACCTTCAGGGTCCACCCCAGCCCAGGCAGCACCCCCACCTCTCTGCTCTTTCCCCCCAGCACAGAGCACTGCCTGACCGTCTCCACCACAGGCTCCCCTCTGGGACGGTCACTCCACCACGGGAGGGGACCTCCTCCTGGCCACAGCTTGAACCCCGCAGTGAGGGCGGGGCATCTGGCCCATAGTAGGCACTCAGAGGCAACCTGGGACAGGAACTGAGGGCCTTTCTCTGGGCTTCATCACCTAAACCTGACTCCCCTCATGGGGTAGTGAGCTCCCTGAACACCGAGAAGGGTTTCTCCCTGCTTCCCAAACATCCCAAGAGCCCAGGCGGGCAGGATGGAATGTAACCAGCAGAAAACGCTGCCCTGACTCCGCAGCCCTTTAACAGACCATTCAGAGTTGCCCTAATGCAGATGAGCTGACGTCAGTATCTGACAGGTACTCTGCTTCTAGCACCTTCAGCTAAGACAGTGGTTCTCAACTGGGGGCAACTGTGCCCCCACCCAGGACATGTGCCAATGTCTGGAACCATTTCCAGAGTCACTTTTGGCCAGGGGGAGTGGGGGCAGTGGGGGGAGTGGAGGGATGGTGCTCCTGGCATCTAGTGGGTGGAAGCCAGAGATGTTGCTAAAACCTACAATGTATAGGAGAGCCCCACAATGAAGTTACCTGGCTCAAAATATCAACAGTGCTGAGGCTGAGCAACCCTGGGCTAAGATATCTTTATATTATTTTTTAACTTCCTAACAAATATATTAAAAAAATACTGGAACTGACGATTCACCTACGAGGATATCACTGTGCCCAAGGGACAATGTGGTACTACACAGGCTCACTGATGTAGACATGCCGTGGTGCCGTGGGCTGGACAGACCCAGCTTCAGCACCAGGCTCATGGGGTTTACATTTGTGAGTTTCGACTTTGGGCGAGTTACTTAACCTCTCCTTTCTTCAGTAAAATGGGGATTTTATTAGTCCCTGCTTCACAGGATTATACAGAAAGGCATTCGCATTCGGCCTGGCATGGAGTAAGTATTCAACAAATATTAGCCACAATTATGAGGAAAGGCGCACAGAAATTATTTACAGCCCAGCCAGGCACACAGGCTGCAACTCCAGCTCCTCTGGGCTGGATGGGCCACAGGAAATAGACAGAGAGGCTGAGTAACTGCCACGTGTCCTAGGACTGCTACTTACACGCCAAGACTTTCAAGACTTTCAAATGTTTGGGCTGTTTCCTTGAAAAGAAATGATGACTCAATTTCTACCCCTCTTCAGGGTGGTGAGGTTGGGGCGGGGTGGAGCCAGGATCCTGGCTGTAAGGACCAAAATGTGTGCCTCAGGAAGAAAGAAGAGGAAGGGAGGGGGTGGAGCTACAGCAACAGAAAGTGACTGAAATTGCTTGGGCGTTCTGGGGGGTGATGGTGAGTCAACACCTCCGCCCACTGCTGCATTGCATACACACAGACCCACAACCCTCCTGTGGCTTCAGCAGAGTGCAGAAGGGGAAGCAGGCTCTGGGGAGGGAGGGACCACCCCCAAGAAGGGGAGACACCATTTGAGAATGGTGATGCAGGGTCCCAGAGAGGTGGGAGTCAGCACACTGTGGATCGGCTCTATGCTCCCAGCCATCACCAGGCTCTGGCTTCTCCCACACACCCATGTGCTCCCCAGGCTGTCCTTCCACACCCCCAAATTTGGAAATGGCATGAGTTTCCAGGCTGCTCAGGCTCGAAGCTGGAATCCCAGTGGGTGAGCTCGGGCAAGTGACTCAACCTCTCCAAGCCTCCCTCATTAGTGACTGGGGTCACCTGGCCTTCCCAGAGCACTGTACACCAAACACATGGTTCAGCCAGGCCCGCAGCAGAAGCATGACTGCCGCTGGTCTCTCTCCCTCTTTCCCTCCTGGCTGTCCTTGATGTTCACCTTAAAGTCATACCTGCAGAAAATTCAGCTGTGGGGAAGGGGAGCAGGCAACCCCTACAGGTGGCTGTGGGGGGGCTCTCAATGGAGAGGAAGATAATAGCTGTGAAAATACTCCAGGTGTTTTGCATTCCTTCCCTCTCACTGGACCCTTGCACCCTCTGGGACACGGACAAACAGAAGCACTTAGAGGGGAGGAAGCCAACTACAGGGGGCAGATGGGGAACCTGTTCAGGGCCACAGAGTAGCCTCTACCCCCGGGGCCTCACCCTTACTTCCTCCAGATGGCGAGAGCACCCACCAAAGTTTTCACACCAGAAGCTGGGACACAGCACCTGCAGGGCGCGAGCATCCTTGGGGAACCCACACTAGGTTAGCAGCACCCCAAGGGTGGTGGCCCAGGGGCTCAGTAACAGAATGCCTGCTGTGGGTAGGTAGCCTATCAGATAAGACCGCCAGCTAAGAAAGTCAGCCGGGCCCTGCGCACAGAATCCTGGCTCTACTGAGGACAAGTCACTTTTGTTCCCTGTGCCTCGATTTCCCATCTGTGAAGCAGGGATGCTAACTATGGCGTTTCCCTCAGGGAATACTGGCAGGACTAACACATATGCAGGTGCCTGGTGTGAATTTAGCACTTCCTAAGGGGCATGCATTATCCTAAGAAATATCCCTGAAATGGATGAATGAAGGAGATGGAGTATTGAAATTAGAACCGTCCCCTCCCCACCCTCCCCACGAAATCCACTCCAGGAAGCTTTCATAGATAAGAACAGCCCCTCTGGCCTTCGTGCCTCTGCAGGTCCTTGGGAGGGAGGAATTGAGGACTCCTTAACCTCTGTAGTGCAGGGGCCAGCAAACTGTCTTTCTCTAAAGCGCAAATAAAGACAGCAAATTTTACAGACTTTCCCATAAGGTCCCAAATGCGGCTACTCAAGTCTGTGGTGAGATTATATGTAAATGAATGGGCATGGCTGTGTTCTAACAGAAGTTTATTTACAAAAAACCAGGCGGCAGGCCACCTCTGCCTTACAGGCACAACTGCCCCAGGTCCTCGTCATAAATCACTGAGGAGTTAGACTGGTGACCCCTGCTCCTCCCAAATCTCCCGCAGGCAGAGCTGAGGACGGCCTCTCTTCGGGTCCCCCAGACTCATCCCTGGGAGCTCACAACTGGCAGAAGGAGACAAGGGGGCTCCAAGTAGCAGCCATTGGGGAGTGGTGGTCTCCAGCTTCAACTGCCGGGCCATGAAAACAGGAACCAGCACTCCGGGCCACTGTTTCTCTGAAACCAAAGCTCAGCAACCGAAAAAGGATCAAAAAAGCAGATAGTGGAGGTGGAGCAAGGAAGCTGCACTTCTCAGTGCCCCTGGGCTGTCCTCAGCCCCACCTCTGGCACAGGTGGTCCAAGGAGCCCAGGACTCCACAGCGGGTCCTACCCTTACGGGTAAACTGCCTTCTCTCCCAGCCTCCACAGCCACACATTCCAAACAGAGACACCACCACCTCCCTGGCCTACAACTTGAGAAATTACAGAAAGAAAACAAAAGGTGGCTCATGTTTGGGCCAGCAGCCTGTCTAGCTATGGACTACACAAAAATAAGAAAAACAAATGATAATACTGGCTTTGATTTTCCTTTTCTTTTCCTTTATTTGTATTTGTATTTTTTTTTTTTTGAGACAGGGTCTTGCTGTGTTGCCCAGGCTAAAGTGCAATGGCGTCATCACAGCTCACTGCAGCCTCGATCTCCTGGGCTCAAGCAACCTTCCTATCTCAGCCTTCCGAGCAGCTAAGACCACAGGTGCACACCACGATGTCCAGCTAATTAAAAATAATTTTTTTTGTAGAGACGGTCTCACTATGTTGTCCAGGCTGGACTCAAACTCGTGGGCTCCAGCAATCCTCCCACCTCAGCCTCCCAAAGCTGTGGAATTACAGGCATGAATTCTAGGCAGCTGTGATCTACCAGGCACCCTGGTGGGTGGGTGGGTGTTCACATATAATATGATCCCCACAACAACGCTATGAGAAGGCAGGCATGGTCCTCACCACCACCTTACAGGTAAGGAAAGCAGAGGTTCAGAGAGCTCAAGGGACTTGCCCATGCACACACAAGCTTGTCATAAGAGCTGGGATTCACTCCCAGGTGTGCTGACTCCACAGCTGTGCTTCTCACTCTCCTGTCTGCCAGGCATGAGGAGAGAAAGAGAGGCAGCCTGTTTCCCAGTTGGAAGGGGCCCTTCCAACCTATTCTTTTTTTTTTTTTCTTGACACAGGGTCTCACTCTGCTACTCAGGCTATAGTGCAGTGGCACAATCACAGCTCATGGAAACCTCCGCCTCCCAGGCTCAGATGATCCTCCCACCTCAGCCTCCCAAGAAGCTGAGACTACAGGTGCATGCCACTAAGCCTGGCCAATTTTGTTTATTTTTTGTAGAGACAAAGTCTCCCTATGTTGCCCAGGCTGGCCTCAAACTCCTGGACTCAAGCGATCCTCCCGCCTCAGCCTCCCAAAGTGCTGGGATTACATGTGTGAGCCACTGCTCCCGGCTCCTTACACCCTATTCTTTCCATTTGGAAGATAGGGACTCGTGCAGTTCCTGCCCCCACAACAGCAAGGGCAGGGTGGAGAGAAAGAGAAGGAAGAGGGCATAGGCCTCCCCTGGGCCAACGGTCCTGCTGGGGCAGGTCTGCCTCCCCAAGGCCCAGGTCCACCTGCCCACTGCAGTCATCACAGCCACTGCCTCCTGGAAGTGACGTCACCACGGCCTGTTCCACATTCTGGACAAACAACTCCACCTCCTTCTCTTCCAGGCAATTGAGAACTCAAGCTTAAGGTTACTGATATGCAGCTCTCTTGGGCAGGGATACCTGCTAGATGGAAAAGCTGCCTGGGCCAGACCTGTGTGCTTTGGTCAGAATGCTCCCCTGGCAGTCCCAGAGCACCTGGAGACCCACTCCAGACAAGGGCACCACATCGAACAGTCAGTAGCTTCACAGGCCTTTGCCTCCTCCTGGAGATGCATGACTCACCTTCAGGCTCTGGTTCTAGAGACTCTCAGAGGTCTTCAATCCATTGTTTCCCAAACTTATTTAGCCATGGACCCTCTCCTGCAGATTCCTGCTGTCCTACAATCCTCAGCGTCATCCCACCCTCTCTGCCCCTCCCAGACTCTTCCCATTTCCCCTGTCCCCACCAGTGCCCAGATCAAGCCTGACCTGCCACAAGTCCACTATGTGCCTAGCCCCACATAGCCCTCAGCCCACCTGCAGGAGTGGACTTGGCCCACCTCCTCCTCGACCCCCACATCGAGGAGCTTTGTGGGGAAGGGAGATAAGCAGGAAGGAAAGAGGCTCACAGCCAAGCCTGGGTGGAAAGAGCAAGCTACAAGCAGTGTGTCCTCTAGGATACTATTTTGTGGTGGTTGTTGAAAAAAAAAAATCTGTGTATCTATGCATAGAAAAACATGAAAGACATGTATCAAAATATTAAAAGTGATTATTTAAAGTTGGGGGATAGATCAGCAAATTTTTTCTGTCAGGGGCCAGAGAGGGGCTGAAGGTTGAGCTGATCACCAGTGGCCAGTGATTTAATACAACATGCCTACATAATGGAGCAGCCATAAAAACCCAAAAGCACAGGGCTTGGAGAGCTTCCAGGTTGCTGGACATGCAGCAGTGGTGCATCCGGAGGGGGCCTGGACGCTCCGCATGCCTTCCGCATACCTAACCCTATGCACCTCTTCTACCTGGCTAGGCTGTACCATTTTATGTGGTACTGTACACCAGTCATCTAGCAAGTAAACTGCTCTCCTGGGTTCCATGAGCTCCTCTGCAACTTATGGAACCAACTTCTGTCTGTTTGTAGCCAATTCAGACAGAAGTTGCTGGTAACCTGGGGACCTGCTACTTGTGACTGGTGTCTGCTATGGAAGGCAGTCTCTCAAGGGACTGAGCCTCTGTGCCCCTCCCAGACCCCTTCCATTTCCCCTGCCCCTGCCAGGGCCCAGATCAAGCATCAGAGGTGAATTTAATTGTAGGAAACCCAGCTGGTGTCAGAGAACTGGTTGTGAGTGGGGGAAAAAACCCCACATTTGGTCACAGAAATGACCTGTGTTGTACTGAGTATAAAGTAGGGCCAGGCACAGTGGCTCACGCCTGTAATCCCAGCACTTTAGAAGGCTGAGGCAGGAGATCCCTTGAGTCCAAGAGTTTGAGACCAGCCTGGGCAATAAAGTGCAACTCCCTCTCTACAAAAAATACAAAAAATTAGCCAGGTGTGATGGTGCATGCCTGTCGTCCCAGCTACTCAGGAGGCTAAGGTGGGAGGATCACCTGAGCCCAGAAGGCGGGAGTTGCAGTGAGCTGAGATCACACCATTGCACTCCAGCCTAGATGTCAGAGCAAGATCTGTCTTAAAAAAAAAAAAAAAAGAGAGAGTATCAGGTAGAAGAAAACAGTAAGTGTGCTTTATTCTACTAAACAAGTTGTGGGGAAAAGAAAGAGAGATCAGCCTGTTACTGTGTCTATACAGAAAGAAGTAGACATAAGAGACTCCATTTTGTTCTGTATTTGAGATGCTGTTAATCGGTGACCCTACTCCCAACCTTATCCTTGCAAGAGACATGTGCTGTGGTGACTCAAAGTTTAATGGATTTTGGGCTGTGCAGGATGTGCTTTGTTAAACAAGTGCCTGAAGGCAGTATGCTTGTGAAAAGTCATCACTATTCTCTTAATCTCACATACGCAGGGACACGTTCACTGCCAAAGGTCGCAGGGACCTCTGCCTAGGAAAGCTAGGTATTGTCCAAGGTTGCTCCCCGTGTGATAGTCTGAAATATGGCCTCATGGGAAGGGAAAGACCTATCGTCCCGCAGCCTGACACCCGTGAAGGGTCTGTGCTGAGGAGGATTAATATAAGAGGAAAGAAGGCCTCTTGGCAGTTGAGATAGAGAAAAGCATCTGTCTCCTGCCCGTCCCTGGGCAACGGAACATCGAGGTGTAAAACTTGATTGTATGTTCTGTTTACTGAGAAAGGAGAAAACCACCTTAGGGCTGAAGGTGGGATGTGCTAGCGGCAATGCTGCTCTTTATGCACTAAAAAGGTTTATGGAGATATTTGCATATGCGTATCAAGGCACAGCACTTTTCCTTAAACTTATTCATGTCACAGAGATCTTTATTCGTATGTCTTACTGCTGACCTTCTCCCTACGATGATCCTATTATCCTGCCACTTCCCTTTTTCTAAGACGGTAAAGATAATGATCAATAAATACTGAGGGAACTCAAGAGACCCAGGAGCAAAAGCCTACGGAAGGCATTCCAGGCACTGTGGCTCTTAGGTCTCAGATAGGCCAGTATTCCGAAGGACCTCAACACAACCCACAGGAAAACAAGCATTTCTGCTGCCTCGTCAGCAGGGACAGCCACAGCCCTGGTGTGATGCCAGAACTTTACTTCTACCATACTTTCCCTCATCCCTCACCACTCCTTAAAAGCTGGAATGAACCGATATCTGCCTTCCCATTGGGTTTTTGGGGAGCGTGAGGCTCAGAGGAACCAAATAACTTCATCCACACCGCAGACGACAGTGGACAAAACCAGACCCACTGGCCAGCTCACTGTCCTTTGCTTTTTCAACAGCCCTCCACCCTACCCTCTTGAGATGCCCATTCCTGTTTCTCTTCTTGGCAGTCTCCCCTGAGCACACACAGGCTTTACTGCTTCCGTGGCTTCCTGAGGCATGGTCCTTCCCACTGAGAACGCCTCTGCACACTCCTGTCTGACAAGATGTGACACAAGCCAGTCCCCACCGATCCTCCTGGGAGAGTATGTGTGCACAGGCCAGAGAAGAGGGAGAGCAGCCTTAAGGCCACGTCAAAAGTCTCAGCCCAGGGGAATTGTTCCCACACTCACTCAACTACCAGTGACCTACCCCTTCTTCAGGTTTTTCACATAGGCGCTCTGGAGGGCGGCTTCCAGGAAGTAGGTGAGCTCATAGTCAACCGGGTGACAGCCTTTCAGATGCCTCGACGTGCTGTTATTTGTGGTCTGGGAAGGGGAACAGAGAGAGAGCCGTTGTCTCAAAGTTCTGAAGCAGGGGGTCACTCAGCAAGAGGAGGTGGCCTCATCACCATCCCAGTCCCTGCTGTTCAGGGGCACATTGTTGCAATTCTCAGACCAGGCTCCATCTAACTCGCTTTAACTCAAAATATGTCTAAAGCATTCTCTCCCCATCCAACTGTTAGATGCCCACAAGCCCTGTGTCTTTTTTTTTTTTTTTTTTTTTTTTTTTTTTTAAGAAACAGGGTCTTACTATATTGCCCAGGCTGATCTCGAACTCCTGGGCTTAAGCAATCGTCCCACCTCGGCCTCCTAAAGTGATGAGATTATAGGCATGAGCCACCACACTAAGCCCCTAATATTCATTCAACAATCACAGAGCTTTAAATTCATTAACTCACTTAGTCCTTAGAGCAGCTCTACTAAGTAGGAACAGTCATCATTTCCATTTCACAGGTGAGAACAGAGAGGGTCTCTTCCTGCCCCAAGGCCACTCAGGTTGAGGGGTGGTGGCAGAGCCAGCGCAGTCAGGTTCCCCTCTCCATTCTTACCCCCTACTGCAGGATGACTTCCCTGTCTGTACAGAGCCATGCTGAGCACTCGCTCTTCAACCAGACAGCACTCATTGTCTGAGCACGTGGTAGAGAGACCACTTCAAGCAGCATTGCTGCCCTGTTCTGCGTATGCAAACCTCAGCTCCCACCAGACTTCACTCCCACAGGACAGGAGCTGTCTCCTTAGTCTCACTGCTGTCCACACCTCACCTCCAGTTAAGGAAAGAGAAGGGGAAATGAAACTCTTACAAAATCGCCACCCAAGCCCATATCTTATTTATGTCTCACAACTGTCCTACAGGGCTGGTTTTATTTGCATTTCATCGACGAGGAAACTGAGGCTCAGAAAATGTCTAAGATCAAAAGCGTAAATTAGATGTGGTGGCTCACATCTGTAATCCTAGCACTTTGGGAGGCCAAGGCAAGAGAATCGCTTGAGGCCAGAAGTTCCAGACCATCCTGGGCAAAAGAGTGAGACTCCATCCCAATCAATCCATCAATAATAATTTAATGCATAAAGTCACAAAGCTGGTGTCAGTCTGGACCTCAAACTCAAGCCTAGCCAGGAACGGACTCCAGGCTATTTGCACTATGTATCAGTTAATTCATTCCACAAACATCTGAGTGCCTGCCAGGCACTGTACTGTCCCTGTCAAACAAGCATGGAACATCAGAACATGCAGAGAACTGAGACCCCCCCCACCCCGGTTCCAGGAAAAGCTGAGGAACAATTACATCATTAACTGAGCTGTTGCTTAAAAGCCTCAGCCCTAACAGGGTCCTCCAGCCCAACAAGACTGGCCTGCCTTCTGTATACCATTTCCTTTGTCTAATCTGAGGGGAAAAAAATCTGAGGCATCCGCCTCCTCTTTCAGAATTCAGAGTAGATTTAAGAGAGGGTCTTAGTTCCTTAGAGGTCAGGACTAGGTCTCAGGAGGGACACACAGCATTTCTGAGGGTGCACAAGGTTCTATGGCCTGCCCTCCCTCAACTTAAGATAACAACTATAGGGCCCCGTTTGTCTGCCCACTGCTACCAGGCACTGATTCTGGCCCTGGACATCATCATCAGACATTTGATAGGGACAGTACAGTGCCTGGCACTATAGCTCATCACCTTAATCCCCTTTTGAAAGTCCAAAGCCTAGGCTTCCAGATGAGCAGCAGATTTTATCTTTTCCATGAAAGTTTCCTCCCAACCACATGCAATGCAAACATGAAAAACTCCTAAAACACTACTACTGTCCAGCAGTGACCCATTCCCCTTTGGTAGAGGTCAGCTCAACCATGCTGAGTCTCTAAGTGGCCTCTGCCAGAGAACGGGCACTCAGGTCCTAGATTTGCTGAGCCCATCAGTCACTTCTCCTTTCCTCCTGAAGTCCAATCAAGGAGACATCTTCTAGAGCAGTGGCTGTCAGCAGGGGGGTGACTTTGCCCTCAGGGGACAGTTGTCAGTAACTGAAGACATTTTTGGTTGTCACAACGAGGGGGACAGTGCTACCGGCATAGTGGGGAGAGGCCATGGATGCTGCTAAACATCCTATAATATACACGGCAGCCCCCCGCCCCCACCGACAACAAAGAATTCTCCAGTCCCAAATATCAACAGCACTGAGGTTGAGAATCCTGTTCTAGGGGAAATGACCTGGCCTGGGGTAGGCTCCTCCAAAATGGCCCATCACAAAAATGGGTACCGGACTGACATTTTGGCATCTGCCGAGGCAGGTGAGGTGCAAGTGTCTCCTGGGCTCTAAGTCTCTCAGTCCATGACCACCTCCTCCTTCAGGGCACCAACCCTAATCTACTCTGCTCTAGAACCTTCCATCTAACATGTTAAATATCTACTCCACAGCTTACCTAAGCATCACCCCCAATATCTTCCCTGCAAGCATTCAGAGCCACACTCCCTGGGTTCAAATCCTGCCAATACCACTTATTAATGAGGTAAGCTCTGGCAGGCTAACTCCTCCTCAAATTTGTTTTCTTACTTGTAAAATGGAAACGACAACAGGGCCTATTTCATCCAGTCAGTGTGAGGGTTAAATCACAGAATGAATGTAAAGTGCTTAGAGTTGTGTCTGACACAAAAGCAGGCACTCAAGAAGGGCTAGCAGGATCTCTGTTGAATACAGTTTCCTGTCCCCTTAGCATTGAACTAAGGACCCCTCATGGCATAGTATTAAGATGTGGAGGGAAAAAGAATAAAATGGAGGCCGGGCACGGGCCTGTAATCCCAGAACTTTGGGAGACTGAGGCAGGCAGATCACCTGAGGTCAGGAGTTCAAAACTAGCCTGGCCAACATGGTGAAACCCTGTCTCTACTAAAAATACAAAAATGGTGGCAGATGCCTATAGTTCCAGCTACTCAAGAGGCTGAGGCAGAAGAGTCGCTTGAACCCAGAGGCGGAGGTTGCAGTGAGCTGAGATCGTGCCACTGAACTCCAGCCTGGGTGACAGAGCAAGAATCCATCTAAAAAATAATAATTAATAAAATGCATAAAAATTAAAAGCAAAAAAAAAAAATAAACCAGAGCCTCCCAGAAGGGGAAGGGCTGGGATACTTACCACAAACGCTGCTACCACCTGTACTTGATACCCTGCAGACAGTTAACCCAGACCCACCATAGGGAATGGAGAGGGAGGGAGATCTGAAAACTGCCAGGGCCCTGTGACCAGCTCTTTCACCAGCCTCTGAAAGGCTCGGAGAAGGAATCCCAAGATCCTGCTTCCCCCACAGGATCCAGGGAGGAGCTTCTGGGACACCGAGAGCAGGGAAGGATGTCCAGCTGCAAGACCCAGGCGGACACCACCCCTGCCAGGGAAAGAATGGTGAGCAAATGATTCAATCTCCTAAAGCTCATCTATTAAACAGGGATAAGTACAACACCAACCTCAGGGGTGGCTGTGAGGAGTCAACAAGTTAATGGATACAAACACGGCTGTCATGTTTGGTGCTGCAAGATGAGTTCACCAAGGAGTTCCTGGTGCCTAGCAGATGGCATGGACTCATTTATCTATTAAACTATTTTCCAGTAAAGAGTCTCATTCTTCAGTATACTATAATGAGTTTTCCAACCTATGAAGTAGAGTGTCTTTGGGGGACAGAGAAGGTGCCTTCTAATTAGCACACAGGTGACCTATGGGTTTAGTGGGATCTGTAGATATAGGTGCTCAATAGACAGCAGCTCCTACCATGGTGTTATTTCCAGCTCACCTTCTCCAATTCCTGCAGGAACACCTGAGCGATCCAGGAGGCCCTCTCAAAACAGGCGATCACTTCCTCCTCCCTCTCCGTCAGGCGGAAGCGGGAAGCGATGGAGTTGGGTAGGCGTTCCAGAGAGAGGCCTGCAGGAGGAAGAGGGCGCCTCAGACCTGTCCTGCTTGGGCCCCCTGACTCCAGGCCCTCCCCATGGGCCCAGGGTGGGCTCGTCCGAGGGGGCAGACACTCTGGTGCAGCCAGGAGGAGGCGGAGGTCTGCGGAGGGGAGGAGGAAGCTGAAGCGACGGTGGTGTTAGCAGTGGCTGGGAGTAAGCGATGGGACAGCACGTGGGGAATCACACTGCATCATCCCAGCCCAACTCCCCGGGAAGCCACTCCTGACCCCTCCTCTGTAACGGAGTATCCCCATTTTTCTAAGCAAAAGAGAAGGAGGTTTTTTAAAAAAAACGTATTTTTTTCTTTCCTCTTTCTTCCTTTTCCTGTTCCCCACTTCCTACTTAGCTCTTTAGAAATGCAAAACATTTACCTTCCCTTCACCAGACACTCCCTACACAGCAAGCTTATCCATGTGCTGACTTAGAAGCTCCAGAGCCAGAACTTTTCCACCAGGAGACTGCCTCTAGAGATAACAGTCAATTCACATCCTAAAGTGTGACTGAGAAGGAACTCTCTCCCAACCGGAGAGTATCTTGAAGCAACGCTCACTTTACAACCTGGCTCTGCCCACGATGGTGCCAGCTCGACTACCTGCTAGGTAAGGCACCAAGGCAAGTCATGCAGACCCTGCAGTTGCTTGCTCCCTCCTCTGCATGGCGTTCATGCCAAGCTCCCCTTTAAAAGCTCCGGCTTTTTGCCCAGGAAGTGAAGTGGTTACCTTTTAAGGCAGGAGCCTGTACCTCTTCCCCTAAGCTAAGCTTTGGAATAAAGTGACTTTCTTTATTCCAGACCTCACTCTTGTTAATTGGACTCTGCAAGTGGCGAGTGACTGAACTGCGTTTCAGTTACAATTTTGGTGGCCCCTACGAGGGCTGCAGCACACTTCGGACGACTGAGCCTATCAGCCTGGTTTCACTACCAGGCAAGGTGGGGGATGCCTGGGAGTGCCAGCTGCTCCTGGCTACTGGACTCTAGAATAGAAATGTTAAGGGGATTTCTCAGCAGCTGCCAAAATGTTCTTGTTTTGGGGAACCTCCCTTTCACCCCCTGGCATGACATCTGCTGCCTCCAATGCTTCACTGGTACAAAGAAAGTGACCTCTGAAGAAGCCAGCAACCTTGAAACTGGGTGAGCAAGCTAGACTATACCTGACGTTTTTCTGTCTCTTCTAGGTGTCCCTGGGACTTCACTCTGTGAAGACTTGGCCGCTACTGGCATCATTTGGGCATTTTGAGCATTTGCATCTGTGGCACTATAGGGACTCAGCTGCCTGTCAAGGTATCTCCAGCTGAGGCAGGGGGTTCAGAACTCCACTCAGGCCCTGGAGTCCCTCTACTCAGACTGGGGATTTTGTTTGGAAGCACGCCGTTTGTTTGTGTGAATGTAATGACTTTGTGTACAGGCTGATTTCTTTCCTGAGCTCCCTCCGGGTGGAAACAGTTCACCTCAACCGGTGACCTGCGGCAGTGGGAGGGATCGGTTCTCTGCCGCACCGGGCACTGAGGCCCTCCCTGACCGGGGATAAATGAGGGTAGCAAGAGTATCCCTGCACCATGTGGTGGCTGGAAGGCTCTCAAGCTCCTCTTCTGTCACTCTACTTTTTCCTCTCTCTTTCCATTCTCTCTGTCATGCCACTCTTGGAGAACCTGGCTGTGCTGCAAAAGCCAGCCAGAAATTTCATACTCTTATCTCCTCCATAAAATGCAAGGACAAGTTTCTCCCCTTCCCTTCACTTTGCTGTTCCACAAGCCTCATTTTCAGGGGCTCCATTCTGTTCCTGGGCCTTGGATTTAAAGAGGGAATAGGATTGGACATTGGCAACAAGGTCTCTGGCCCCTCAAACAGCCCCTTGGGGTGCATTTTGGTTAATTGAAAAGCATACAGTTGTAAGCCCATGACTAGGAAAAAGAGGATCTTTTACCATAATACTATCTGGACCCAATACCATCTGGGCCACAATGAATTCTGGCCTGAAGATGGGGTTACTTGGTTACACTTGCAGTTGTTAGAAGAAAAACATCCACTCTCCTGGTGCTCACCATTTTCTACACTGTATTTTGGTAATCTCTGGCCAGCTCTTCTCTCCCCAGCTAGCTGAAAGCTCCATGGGGGCAAATATGAACTTTTTTGAACAACCACAACCCTTGCACAGCACCTCACATAGTAGGTGCTCAAGTTATGCAGCATTTTACATGCACGCTTCCCATGGAACCCAACAGTTCCTCCCTGCAGAAGTTACCCATGCTCAGGTCTCTGCCTGCAGGGGACGACCACTTTCCCATTTATCAGTAATAGCACCTTCCTCTCCTTTTGACCACCTCTCCTGCAATCTCAGATGATCATGACCGCCACAGCAATCAGCTAAGTGTGGGCACATGGCCCAATCTGGGCCAATAAAAAACAGTCTCAGAATTGTCACTCTTTCCACTGGGGTGGTTAAGCTGGTATCAGACATCAGTTTAGAAATGTTAGAGAAAACCTGCCTTAAAATGAAGTCTATACAATGTGAATATAAATAACACTACTGAAGTGTACGTTTAAAAATGGCTTAGATGGTAAATTTTATGTTGTATGGGGCTTTTTTGCTGCAATTTAAACATTTTTTAAATAAAAGCTTCAAGGCCAAAACCAAAAAGCTCAAAAAATAAAAACAATCTGTAAGAAACAAAGAAGGGATATAGCATTGTTAGCCATACTAGAAACTAATGCTGTACAGAAAAACAACTCTATTTGCATCAGGTTACTTTTTTTTAAGACAGGAAAAATACTGAATAAACTCTTAGTCACGAAAAAAATGAAATCCATGCAAAGAAAAGGTAAGACATGATGGAGAAGGGTGGATTTCTAAAGAGACTGAGTACCTAGATCCAGCTTTGCCTGAAGCTCTACCTGCTGGAACTTTCCAGTGTATGAGCGCCATTAAATACCTCCCATGTCTTCTCCCTTCCTCCCTCCCTCTCTCCCTTCCTCCCTCCTGCTGTCCCTTTTTTTGACACTTGCAGCTAATATAGACCTGACTAGAGAGTGCTGTCCTTCTGAACTATTGTTTCTCAATGGGGAGAATCAATGTCTGTCTCGTCTTTGTGCCCACACGGTACTTTAGGTACTTTACATGTGAAGACGAACTTACTGAAGGAATGTATAATAGAAGAATCCTCAACTGTTTCCTGCCCTATAAGCCCCAACATCCACGTAATGACCAAGTCCTCAAACCTTCCCTTCCTCTCTTCCTACTACTTTATATCAGGTTTTATGTCTTGAGCGGATGACTATATTGGCCTCCTAACTGGCCTCCCTGCCTCCAGTCTCACTTTAATCCCCAGGGGGATCCTTCTAAAACTCTCCAGGGGTCCATACTGCTACAGGATAAGGTCCAACCTCTGGAGGCTCCATACCAGGCCCTCCTGGTATCAGTTCTCCAGCCTCATCTCTCGCCTTACCTGCCACATCCACACCCGACCTCCTGCTCCCAACTGCTTGGTTGTAGGATGCCTTCTTGACTCGCTCAAGTTGTTCATCCTGCGTGGAGTGTATCCACCCCACCAAGTCTACCCAAAATTACTGTTCACATTCTGACCTAGTAAATGCTACCTCCTCTACAAAGCCCTTCCTGATAGTCCCTGGTATAACCAAACATTCCTCCTTTAAGCCCCAGTCTACACATATTCCTAACTCACCATTTCTTATACTTATTTGTTCATATGTTTCCCCAGACTGTAGACTCCTTCAAGACATCAACCTAATCGTGCTTACTTTTCTACCACCTGGCACACAGTAGGTACTGGACAAGCATTTGCTGGCTGGATGAAAAAACACAAGCCTGGTCATGTCTGACAGAAAACAAAGTGCTCTGCAAATACAAGGTAAGGAATTATTGTTTTTCTTAGCCACATTCCCATGCACACAGATTCAGTGACCTTGTCCTTTGCCAGGCTGGGGTGTGACCAGATCCAAAGTTCAGGTGCCTTGGCCTGGAGGAAGGCGGGCACAGAACATGAAGGTCCTTGCTCAACACAAAGACCCAGGTGCCTGGGTCACCGCGTGTCAATGTGCCTCCTGCCAAATGACTCACAACCAGGAGGGGGAGGATCCTCATTCCAGAGGACTAAAGGGGGAAGAGGAACCGAGAAAGAATCAAGGAGGCAGGCCTCGTTGCTCACTGCCAGAGCTGGGCCAGCCCCTGCTCCCTAGACATGCAGCCTATCCACCCTGCAAGAAGGTGGGGCGAACCTATGAACTGTTGAGAGGCCTGGCCCAGGAGACCAACCGCACATGGCAGGGCACAGCCAATTCCAGGGGACATAGAGTGGATCTGTTTCAACACAGCTGCCCTGTGGTCCCCAGAGAGATGTGCTGAGACTGGGCTCCCTCCTGCCACACCTCTGGGTCCAGCACTGGAATGGGTGATGCCAGCTGCTGTCAAGTTCAAGCTGCCAGTTCCAAGCCTCCAGAGGGCTGGCCACTGCAAAGCTGTGAATTCAGGAAAAATGGTCTGTGGGGCTTCCACCTTCCCCGTGTGGCATTTGTTCCTTCCACTCTCAGCAGGGACCTCCCCACCATGCTTCTCCAAGAACCTCAAATCCCATCCTCCTTGAAAGCTCAAAGTAGGCCAGGCAAAGTGGCCCACATCTGTAATCCCAGCACACTGGGAAGCCCAGGCAGGCGACTGCTTGAGCTTAGGAGTTTGAGACCAGCCTGGGAATGTGGTGAAACCCTGTCTCCCCAAAAATAGAAAAAATTAGCTGGGCTTGGTGGTGCACACTTGTGACTCTAGCTACTCAGAAGACAGAGGTGGGAGAATCGCTTGAGCCCGGGAGGCGGAGGCTGCAGTGAGCCAAGATTACGCCACCGCACTCCAGCTGGGTGACAGAACAAGACCCCATCTCAATTTTAAAAAAAAATTAAAGCAAAGCCACCTCTTCTCTGAAACTCTGCCAGGTAGAGTTAAGCCTCCCTGTGTCTAAACCACTTGAACAGTTTGGCTGCATCTCCTATGTATGTGCCTTTTTCCTTCATTGTCATCATCCTCTCTACCCATTTCTGATTATCTTTGCACCACAGTGATGGCCAGGGCCTGGTGTTTAGGAAGCATGCAGATGGATGCGTAGATGAATGAGCGTATTCACATAGCCAAGTGTACGGCCCAAAGGAGTTCCTCCCTCTCCACTTAAAAAATATTTCCTGGGCCAGGTGTGGTGGCTCATGCCTGTAATCCCAGCACTTTGGGAGGCCGAGGCAGACAGATCACAAGGTCAGGAGATCGAGACCATCCTGGCCAGCATAGTGAAACCCCATCTCTACTAAAAATACAAAAATTAGCTGGGCATGGTGGCACATGCCTGTGAATCCCAGCTACTCGGGAGGCTGAGGCAGGAGAATTGCTTGAACCAAGGAGTCAGAGGTTGCAGTGAGCTGAGATTGCTCCACAGCACTCCAGTGTGGGTGACAGAGCAAGACTCCATCTCAAAAAAAAAAAAAAAAAAAAATTCTTGGAGAATTCATAAACAAATTGTGGTATAGTTATATAATGGAATACTACTCAGATTTTTTTTTTAAAACTCATATACACATAACACAAATGAATTACTTAAAAATTACATTGTGCAAAAGAAACCAGACATTTAAAAAATACATGCGGTATGATTTCATTTATTCAAAAGAGTAAATTAATCTATACCAGTAGAAAATAAGGCCAGGAGTGGTGGCCCACGTCTGTAATCCCAGCACTGTGGGAGCTGAGGCAGGGGATCAGTTGAGCCCAGAAGTTTGAGACCAGCCTGGGCAACATAGCAAGACTTTATCTCTTTAAAAAAAAAAAGCAAAAACAAAACAGTGGTTGCCTGGGGTGGAGACCAATTAGAAAAGAGCCCAAGCGGACTTTCTGTGGTGATAGAAATGTTCTGTATCTTTGTTACAGTACTGGTCACATGGATATTTAAACTGGTCCAATTCATGAAATTATATAGTTAAGATTTGTACATCTCACTACATGAAAATTTATCTAAAAATAATGGAGATAATGCCTTTTTGAAGGGAGCTGTCATGACTCAGAGAAACAAAAGTTCAAAGTACAGGGGTACATTCACTGAGGTGGTCCTCTGTAAAGCAATTTCCAACATACACAGGGCCAAAAAGTTTCTGGAGCTGGCAGTGGCTTTTCCTAAGCAAGGTCACAGTCCAGTCACCCAGTTCTGCCCATAAAAAGGGGCAGGCAACCTTGTATGTGTCCCCTGGTTGATAAGGTCTATTTTCCTGCCCACAAACATCTGATTGGAAGACCACCCAGGGACTCCAGGCTTGGGTTGCTTTACCCTCTGCCCCGTGAGTGCCTCTGCACAAGCGGCCAGACCGCAGCACTCAATCCAGGATAAAGGTGGGCTGCCCTGAGCCCAGTCCTTGAGGCATCGGAGGGTTGTAACGCAGCCCTGCGGGGCAGGCACTGCCTTGTGATTCCCACCAGCAAGGGCCTTTCTGTGCCAACACCCAGCTCTAGGAGAGGTCCCTTGCAAGAGGAGGACTTGCTTTTTCATTAACTCAGAACTTTCGATTTGGAGCCAAGCTGATCCTGGCACAGCCTCAGACCCAACACCAGGCTGGTCCCAGCTCCTTCAGTCTGAATGACTCATCACATCCCAGGCAGCCACCCTTCCAAGAAGCCCCACCCTTGGAGCCCTGGAGCTTTGGGCCCTGGATGCAGAGGTAGAAAACAGAAAACTTCCTCAGCAACAGAACCCCTTCCCTCCCACCTACCCAGCCTGTCAAAAGGGCGCAGGTACAGCTGCAGCATCCACGGACGATGAATCCCAGACTTGGGTACCCTGCAGCCAGGGGAAGAAGGGAAAAAATGCAATTCACTCAGTTCTCAGGGGAAAACTGGAAGGCCAGGTAGGAAAGAACCCTCACAGATCACTCTGTTAAAATTAGAACATTTAAAAATAGGATTACCATATGATCCAGCAATTCCACTTCCAGGTGTACACCCAAAAGAATAGGTCTCAAAGAGATATCAGTCCACTAGCATTCATAGCAGCATTATTCACAATGGTTAAAATGTAGAAGCAACCCAAGTGTCCATTGACAGATGAACGGATAAACAAAATGTCATATATACATACGTACAATACAATATCATTCAGCCTTCAGAAGGAAGGAAATTCTGACACATGCTACAATATGGATAAGCCTTGAGGACATTTTACTAAGTGAAATAAGCCAGACACAAAAAGGCAAATACTGTATGAGTCCTCTTACACGAAGTACTTGCATAATCAAATTCATAAAAACAGAAAATAGAAGAGTGGTTGCCAGGGGTTAGGGGAGGAGGGAACGGGGCGTTGCTGTTTCATGGGCATAGAATTTCGATTTCACAAGGTAAAAGAATTCTGGAGATTGGTTGCACAATAATGCAAATGTTAAAGAGTTCAGGAGATTGGTTGCACAACAATGTCTCAGTACCGAACTGAACACTTAAAAGTGGTTAAGATGGTCAATTCTATGGTATGTATATTTAACACTGTTTTTTTTGTTTGTTTGTTTTTTGTTTTTTTTTTTTTGAGACAGAATCTTGCTCTGTCCACCCAGGCTGGAGTGCAGTGGCTCAATCTCAGCTCACTGCAACCTTCACCTCCTGGGTTCAAGCAATTCTCCTGTCTCAGCCTCCTGAGTAGCTGGAATTACAGGCACATACCACCATGCCTGGCTAATTTTTATATTTTTAGTAGAGACAGGGTTTCACCATGTTGGCCAGGCTGGTCTTCAACTCCTGACCTCAGGTGATCCACCCACCTCGGCCTCCCAAAGTGCTGGGATTATAGGCGGGAGCCACCTTGCCCAGCCAACACAATTTTTTTTTTTTTTTTTGAGACGGAGTCTCGCTCTGTCACCCAGGCTGGAGTGCAGTGGCCAGATCTCAGCTCACTGCAAGCTCCGCCTCCCAGGTTTACGCCATTCTCCTGCCTCAGCCTCCCGAGTAGCTGGGACTACAGGCGCCCGTCACCTCGCCCGGCTGGTTTTTTGTATTTTTTAAATAGAGACGGGGTTTCACTGTGTTAGCCAGGATGGTCTCAATCTCCTGACCTCATGATCCGCCCGTCTCGGCCTCCCAAAGTGCTGGGATTACAGGCTTGAGCCACCGCGCCCGGCCAGCCAACACAATTTTTTAACGGAAAAAACAAAAAAAACAGGCAATTTGGCTTCTGTATCAAAGTCTCCAAAAAAATGTATACTCTATGATTCAGTAATTCTACTTTCTAGGAATTTATCTTAAAAAAAAAAAAAAAGAAAAGAAAAAGCGGGGGGCGGTGACTCACACCCATAACCCCAGCACTTTGGGAGGGTGAGGTGGGAGAATTGCTTGAGCCCAGGAGTTCAGGACCAGCCCTGGCAACACAGACCCCATCTCCACCAAAAAAAAAAAAAAAAAAAATGATGTATGCAAAATTTAGCTTCAAGGATATCCATTTCAGTATTGTTTATAAAGGCAAAAAAAAAAAAAAAAAGATTTATCATACGGGTCCAATGATGGGACTTCACAAAATTATGATAGGACATTACAATGAAATGCTATGAGGTTACTTACAGTGACATAGAGGTGTATTGAAAAACGACTCATGAAATACTAACTTCTCTGTCGCCCAGGCTGGAGTGCAGTGGCCGGATCTCAGCTCACTGCAAGCTCCGCCTCCCGGGTTCACGCCATTCTCCTGCCTCAGCCTCCCGAGTAGCTGGGACTACAGGCGCCCGCCACCTCGCCCGGCTAGTTTTTTGTATTTTTTAGTAGAGACGGGGTTTCACCGTGTTAGCCAGGATGGTCTCGATCTCCTGACCTCGTGATCCACCCGTCTCGGCCTCCCAAAGTGCTGGGATTACAGGCTTGAGCCACCGCGCCCGGCCATGAACTTACATTTTAAAAGCACATGTAAGCCTATAGGGAAAAAAAGACTGGAAGGATATACCTCAAAATGTTCAGAGAGTGCTAAGTCTGTTTCCACAAATACAAAATGGAGTTACTAATAAGGCCTAGCTCGTAGTGTAGCCATGATCATTAAATTAGATGAAATAGTATAAAGCATAGAAAGTATGCTGGCTGGGCGCAGTGGCTCACACCTGTAATCCCAACACTTTGGGAGGCTGAGGTAGGAGGATTATCTGAGGTCGAGAGTTCGAGAACAGCCTGACCAACATCTCTACTAAAAATACAAAATTAGTCAGGCATGGTGGCGCATGCCTGTAATCCCAGTTGAGGCAGCAGAATTGCTTGAACCCAGGAGGTGGAGGTTGCGGTGAGCTGAGATCACGCCACTGCACTCCAGCCTGGGCAACACAGCGAGACTCCATCTCAAAAAAAAAAAAAAAAAGTATGCACTTAGAAAATATTTTCAAGTGATGCTCACAATAACCTCTTAGGTAGGGGTTTAACCCTTCTCCAGAGTTACAAATAAAAAATCTAGGCGGGGCATCTGGTGGCTTACGCCTGTAATCCCAGTACTTTTGGAAGCTGAGGCGGGTGGATCACTTGAGGTCAGGAGTTCAAGACCAGCCTGGCTAACATGGCAAAACACCATCTCTACTAAAAATACAAAAAATTAGCTGGGCGTGGTGGTACGCGCCTGTAATTCCAGTTATTCTGGAGGCCAAGGCAGGAGAATTGTTTGAAGCCGGGAGGCAGAGGTTGCAGTAAGCCAAAATCGTATCATTGGCACTCCAGCCCGGGTGACAGAGCAAGACTATCTAAACAAACAAACAAAAAAATTTGAATCCAGGGAAAACTGATTAATTCCAAGACCCCTTAGCTAAAAGCACCAGTGTCAACTAGATCCAGGTTTCTGGCTGGATGAGGCCTGATCCCCTAGCAGCCTGCTCCTCCTTCGGCATCTGGAAGCCAGCCTCTCACCTGGGGCCAGGACAGCAGTGCCACAAGGACTGAGCTCCTGTCCGTGTGAGGCACACAGCCCACACCCCTTGGAGAGGGAAGCCAAAATCAACAGTGAATTCCCGCCATACCAGGGCTAAAAACACAAAAACCAAATATGCTATCATATCCTGTCCTGGAAGCAGCGTAGTGTTCTTTCTTTTTTAAAAGTTGTAATCAGAGACACAATTCCAGGTGACAGCAGAATAGCTTGGGGTTACACTGACAAAAAAGAAGAGTAAAAAAAGAAGCCCACCTTCAAGGGGCTGGGAGAAGAGAATCTGCAGATCATAATCCTTCCAGCTGCTGAGGGCATTTCACCTTTTTTGACTTTGCACAGCAGCTTCACCACCTAGCATGCCACTGCAATGCAGAATTCCTGTGTACTAGGGTCAGGGCACCAGGACCTCCCTGGTGCTGAGTGTGAGGTAAAGGATAACACATGCCAGCCAGGCTGACACTGGGGGCAGGACAGGTTCTCAAGAGGCCTGCGCTCTTATCTGTGGAGCCACAATGAACCCTAAATTAGGCACCAATGACTAAAGTCTGCCAGGCTCAAGGTAGAATGAATGGCTGGAGAAATATGAGTCACTCTCCACGCCATTGGCACACTGAGCTAGGGCTGGAGAAATGGAAGAGACCCACTGGAGCTTGGGGAGGCTGAACCGGCTAAGGCTGGAGATGTCCAAAGAGCAGGCCCCAAAACATCCTGGAAGCCAATCAAAGCCAGTGAATAACTCTCGGAGCTCAGACCAATAAAAAAGTGGGTGATTCGTTACCTTGGATCCACAAAGGCTTCATCCTAGTCTAGGGCCCAGACTCCCCAGCTCCAGACCCTAGAGAAGATTGCCCCAGACAGCGTGCTGACCACAGATGGCGTGCTGACCCATAGGTGAGCCTGATTTGAGGGAGAACAGGCTGTGCTGCACCTCACGGTGTGGTGACCCGCAGCCAAAGTTCTAGAACCCCAGTAAAGAGAGACACCCTGAGCCTTACCATGGACTCTCTGCTCTGGGCCTTCTTGTGGAGCCCACCTGGCCCTCACGCTCATTCCCAATCCATCCCACACACACCTCCTCTTGGCTCCAAGAATTATGATTACACTGCACCTCCAAACAAGCCACCTCCCCTTGTTTCCCCCTGGGGCTTCCCTTTGGCCTTCCCTCGCTGGAAGGCACCTCTTCCACTCAACTGTCGGTGATTCATCCTCAAGTTCAGGCTCACCACCCAGCTCACCTGTGAAGGCCCCACAACTAGCTGGATCTCACCTGCCTCTGCAAGAGTGCTTCAATCGAACAAGCCCGAATGCTGGAGTCAGAGAGAGCGACGTCCACAGTCTGACCCTTCCACTACTGGTGTACCCTGAGGTGAATCATTGCTGCCTGCACTCTGGTGCTCTGCCTCCATGCCTTTCACCTACTTTCATAACCGTACCCTGGTTTTCCTTTGAGGAATCATTCTTGCATCTCAGTCCACAGGATTCGGGTGGGGGAAATCCCACCCCTGGTACCAGCTCAGTATCCTAGGTGCTGGGCACCACGATTGGCTCCAGGGTGGGCATGAGACCAAGCCACTTCCGCGAGAAGCTTCCCCAGGCACTCTCTCCTTCTGAGGTAGTGGGTGCCATGCTGCAAGAACCATGTACTCCTGGAGCTGCTGAGGACGACCTCAACAGACCTCGCTGAGCCCCCAGATTCAGCTATGCCTGATGCCATGCTGCTCCAACAACTTTCTAGTTACAAGGGGCCATAAATATCCAGTCTCTCCTCTTTTTTGTTGCTACTTTCCAACTAGTTGTAGTTGCATGTTTGTCATTACAACCATAAGTCTGGTTACGCAGAAACTGATCCCCAGAGGCATGGTGCCCGAGGGGACAGTTCCTGAAATACAAAATTGGCTGGGCTGAGGTCAGGTGGGGCAGAGAGGACTTTGCCATCTCCCAGCTAAGAAACTGGAATTCCAGATACACAGCAGCAGCACCACCGGCTGGAATGCAGCCTATTTTGTCTTGAGGTGAGACACTGGGCATGTGGTAGAACACTTCAGGATACCGGCCTATGCCAGATGCTTCTTGGAGCCTATGCTAAGCCCTATAAAAATAAGCCTTACAAGCATCACTCCTCGCAGCCCCTCTGAATAGGAAAGTTTTGTCTGTATAAAACAATGCAAGACAGCTGAGAGTGAAGTCAGGTAACTGGAGTTGAAAATTCCCTGTCCTTGCTGAAGGCAGTGCCAGAGGAGACAGGGGGACCAGACTCTATTAGGAGACAAGACTGGAAAGGCCTGAATCCTTCCCCATGCAAACCTCACTGCATTGCTAGAGAACCAGGGGTGGGTGCCTGAGAGGAGCCCTGAGGCCTGCTGCTGAGGGATAGACCCTCAAGGCCTGGATCTAGATCCATGGACTTAGAGTCAACACAATCTTTGGCTCTAGGTTCTCAGCCATGAAGATGATGCAATGCCAATTGCCCAAAGGCTTATTACTACAGAGTTTTAGGGAGCTGTAGAGGCAGACAGACCCCAAACCTGGCAAACAAGTCCTTGCACTGTTCAACCCATAAGGTAGGCTCAAGTGTTCCACTCCCATCAGGGGCTGGGCTGCCCAGAAGCAGTGGCCCAGAGGGGACTCTTCACAAATGGCCCTTTCTGGTGGCCAAACGGCCAAGAGTCAAGGCAGAGCTTCCCACAGGACAAAACTAGGGACAGCCATATGGCCGAGACACCACGGCCAGGCAGGAAGTCTGCCACACTGCCCCAGCGAGCCACGGCAGGAGCAGCAGACCAGCCACTCTGGGGTCTTCCAAACAGCTGCTTCTCCTGGAGCTGCATCCCTCCAGGAGCACGCTTTGCTCACCCGCCTGCCACTCCCTCAAGGGAAGTGACCCTAACTTGGCATCCCCAGCAGGTGTTTGCTGAATCAACTGCTGACAAATTTTACTTCCTCCTGTGGGAGACAGGCCAGGAGCCTTGGGGGATACAACTGCAAGAGGTCAGACACTCGGCGGAAGGAACATACTGACCCCTAACTGGGGAGAATGGACGTGCATACTGGGCTGAGGTCCAAGTGAGCTGGGAGGAGGGAGACGATGCTGCAAGCTGAACAACTAAGGGAAGCTTCTGGCACAGGATGCACCTGAACTGTGTCAGAGGAGAATGTAAGGACACAGCTATGTGCAGAGTGAAGAAAAAAGGCAAGCACAATGTCCCAAGAAGAAGTGAAGGGAAGAACTTCACAGATTATATTGGATACCAGGAGCAGACCTCATTAGGCTGACAGGTGGGGCTTCAGGAAAGGAGAGAGGGAGACTGGTTGAGGGTACAAAAGAAATGAACACCTGTACTCAAGAGGCTTGGAATTCAGTGGAAGACAGGGCTCACAGCCATGAGCACATGGGGTCAAATGCAGAGGGTTCTGCCAAGGGAGTGGGCAGCACTGAAGACAGGCCATCCTAGAAGGGCCTTGAAAGCATTCTAGATTATTTTTGTTTTTTTGAGACGGAGTATCGTTCTGTCCACCCAGGCTGGAGTGCCTTGGTGTGATCTCGGCTCACTGCAACCTCCGCCTCCCAAGTAGCTGGGATTACAGGTGCATGCCACCATGACCAACTAATTTTTTGTACTTTTTTTTTTTTTTTTTTTAAAGTACAGACAGGGTTTCACCATGTTGGCCAGGCTGGTCTCGAACTCCTAACCTTAAGTCATCCGCCCGCCTTGGCTTCCCAAAGTGCTAGGATTACAGGCATGAGCCACCGCATCCAGCTTAGATTACTTTTTATTATTTTTATTAATTTTAATTTAATTTAATTTAATTTTTTGAGACAGACTCTCACTCTGTCACCCAGGCTGGAGTGCAGTGGCATGATCTCGGCTTACTGCAAGCTCCGTCTCCCAGGTTCATGCCATTCTCCTGCCTCAGCCTCCCAAGTAGCTGGGATTACAGATGCCCACCACCACGCCTGGCTAATTTTTTGTATTTTTAGTAGAGACCAGGTTTCACCTGTGTTAGCCAAGATGGTCTCGATCTCCTGACCTCGTGATCCGCCCACCTCAGCCTCCCAAAGTGCTGGGATTACAGGCGTAAGCCACCGTGCCCGGCCTGATTATTTTTAATACAGAGTAAATGGATGATGTTCCCTCTTCACCAAACAAACAAGGATGGTAATGGAGCTATTTCATCTGAAGATATATCTGTCACCTGCACTTGGAGTTGGCTGGGAGCATTTCCTTTCCAGGGCCTTCCCCTGATCTGACATGGTTGGTCAGGGGTCAGTGGGCTGGCAGAAGTTACAAGGGGGCCATGGCAGGTCCTGGGGAATGGGGTAGGAGAGGGGTGGGCTTCTAGTCTAAACCAAGATGACTGATGTTACGTTGAAATATAAAAGCAAATTTTCTGAACAACTCATCCACAAACACCCATAAACCGCCCTGGGAAAGCAAATGCCAAGAAAATGACTGCAGGGCTTCACCAGGGCTGAAGGAGGCCCAGAGAGGAGAAAGTCCTCATCTGTGTGACCCGTCTTAGAGGCAACCGTAATCTGCCTCCCAGCACCTCCTGCCTCCCGGCTCCTCTGTTACAGGTGGGACACAAGCTTTAGAGACATCCATCTGGCCACCAATGCTACTTACAGGCTGCATGAACTTCCTCTGCTTCTTCATCCTCAAAATGGGCATAACAACCACCTCCCATTTACAGAGGAGAGATGAAGGTTAACAATCAGTCAACAAGGCTGGGCGTGGTGGCTCACATCTGTAATCCCAGCACTTTGGGAGGCTGAGGCGGGAGGATCACGAGGTCAGGAGATTGAGACCATCCTGGGTATCACGGTGAAACCCTGTTTCTACTAAAAAAATACAAAAACTTAGCTGGGCTGTAGTCCCAGCTACTCGGGAGGCTGAGGCAGGAGAATGGCGTGAACCCGGGAGGTGGAGCTTGCAGTGAGCCGAGATTGCGCCACCACACTCCAGCATGGGCGACAGAGTGAGACTCAGTCTCAAAAAACAACCAACCAAACAAACAAACAAAAAAATCAGTCAACAAATATTTATTAAACAAGTGTTCCAGGGCAGTGTCTCACCAACTGTAATGTGTGTGTACATCACCCGGGAACGTTATAAGGGGTAGATTCTGATTCAGTGGGTTTGGGGGGGCCCTGCAAGCTCCTGGGTGGTGCACATATGATCATCCCACCTCCCCCCATCCCCCTACATACACATACATCAGAGACATACATCAGAGGCTCAGCTTCCAGAGGGAGGGGTCTGCACCCCACGTTTCTGGGAATGCCATCAAACATCAGGTATACAAGAGGAGCTCAGGAAATTGGTACCTGGGAAATGAAGAACCAAACAGGGGATTCTGACAGGCAGGGGAGGCTCTGCCCGGGGCCACAGGTGACTTGGGAGCAGCTGGCCACAGGATAGGGCATTACTGAGTAACAGGTCAACATGACGACTTCTCTGCAGCCAGGAGCAGCGGAAGGCAGGACCAGGGAAGAGGTGGTTTTTCTTCCAGAGCCTCCAGCAGGGCCCAGCCCACCTCCCAGGTTACCAAGAGGCCCTAAAATCCAGTCTCCTACTCCTGGCTGGACTTGGTCAGTCTGAGCACATGTGTGACTCAAATGTTACGGGACCAGGAGTGCTGGTGGCTGGGCACAGACCACCTGGACATGGAAACAACAGGTCTTCCCATGAAGTTGTCTTATTTTTCTATCTTAGTGGGGAACATGTGGTTTTTCTATTGTTTCTAAATAGACGTGACATGGACAATAACTCTTTTCCCCTCAGAGGAGGTGGAGGTCATGTACTCCCCTACACCTTATATACACAAATATGCATGTGATGTCTCTGCACTGGCTAATGAAAACCCAAGACTGCTGCAACTGCCTCTTCACTCAGGCTCCTGGGTTGACATCTAAAGCTTTCCCGGGAATCAGAACGCATCTTTGGGTGTAATACAAGGGTGCACATTTCAGAGGAAGGCCGGGCCTTTGTGAGTGACGCCTCACAGGGTCACAGTGCAAGTCCCTCTACTCTGATGGGGAAAGAGGGTGAGGGGAATGTGTTTTTATGTCTTTTGAGGGTGGGGGTGAAGAGACCCAGGGCCTGTTTCTGAATCCCCTAAAAAGAACAGCAGCTCCATGTTGGAATCGCTCCACACTGGGGCCCCCACAGAGCCTCCCAGTCTGGCAAGCTCAGGCCCCCCTGTGACACACAGGCCCTGTCCTCCTCCTCCAGTCCGGTGTGCCTGAGACCCAGACTCCCCACCCCACTAGAGAGTACCACACAGAACCACAGAGCAGATTCCTGTGAAAAATGGCCAGTCAAGCCATGGCGTAACAGTCTGGCCAGGAGTGCTGAGTGTGGGTCAGTCTGGCTCCTGCAGGCAGCCCAGCATCAAATGGGGCCCAAGATCGAGTGGCTGTCTGGGACGGAGGACTCCAGTTCAAATACACGCTAACTGATGTCCTGGGCAAGCTGCTTCATTTTTGTCAGCCTCAGTTACCTCAACTGTAACATGAGGGGTTGGCCTGGATCACTTGATTCCTTTCATCCTAGGATTCTCAGCAACAGTATCACAAGCTCCAGCTGCCTGGGTTCAAATCCCGCCTCCGCCACTTCCTGTGAGACCTCGCATGAATCACCTCACTTCTTCCAACCTTAACTCCTCATCCGTGACATAGAATGAGGGGAACACCACCTCAGAGGGTTACAGAGGGGCCTCAACGAGGGTCTACCTGGCATGGAGGGGGGCTGAATAAATATCAGCATTCTGTGAACTCTGTGGCCCCTGCTGCCACCACCCTCATGCTCACAGGTGGAGTCAGGACCAACGACCAGCATCCTCAGCCCCCGAAGGGTGTGGCCTCTACTCTGCATGGGAAGACCCACCAAATCCCCCAAACCCAGGCAGATCAACATCGTGCACACCCTGGTAGCCACGTGCATGGTCTCAAGCACACGCAGGGTCAGGCAAACCTCAGCATGCCGGGCAGCAGGCATGGTCACTGCAGCAGGACAGGGAGGAGGACAGGCAGAGAGGAGGCAGGCAAAGGGAAGGCCATGTGCAGTCACTGGGGAACGGGAGCAAGCACAGCCCGCGACCGAGCAGCCCGCGCCGGCAGCGCCCGGCTCCTTACCTCCCCTGCAGAACCTCTGACCACCGGGACTGTGTTTCCCCCAAGAAGCTGGAGGCATGCTAGAAAGAGGAGAGAGCAGGAGACAGGGGGCAATCCGTCCTGAGCCAGGCTCAGGAGAAAGTCCCAGAAAGGAAGCCCGAGGAAGGGGGTTCCGCTCAGGGCGTCCATGGCTGAAAGGGTTTCTAAGAGACCTGAAAGACCCAAATGCCAAATGCAGATCACCCCCAAGGCTGGCCTGTGCCAGAGGCGCAGAGCGGGGGATGAGAGAGCAAACGGAGAAGACCACCCATAGACCAGGCCGTCCCAGAAACGCACCTGCCCTCCCACCGGCTGGCGCTGGGTCCACCCACAGTGACCATCTTGCCAGGTTTCCTGGCATGGTGTGGACCCAGTGGAAAAGGGATCCAAGGATCTGGGGTGGGCAAACCCCCTCAGGAAGTCCCAGCAGCCAGAGTCAAGGAGGGTGTGCCCTCCACAGATGTCACAGTCACTCCTCCTGGGACCCAGGGGAGACAGGGGAAACTGAGTGTGTGTTGCAGGGGCCTTGGAGGACTCATATTCCAAGGCCAGAGTCAGAGCATGGAGGTTCTTGTACTGGCTCCACCATTAATCTGGGTAACTTTGGGCAAGTTATCCTCTCTGGGCCTCAGTTTCCCCACATATAAGATGGAGAGAATGTCCCTATCTATAATAGAGGGTGTCACATACTCTACAAATGTCAGGTACCAAATCCCCACTGAGCCACAGCCATCTTTTCTTTTTTTTTTTTTTTTTTTGAGACGGAGTCTCGCTGTGTCACCCAGGCTGGAGTGCAGTGGCGCGATCTCGGCTCACTGCAAGCTCCGCCTCCCGGGTTTACGCCATTCTCCTGCCTCAGCCTCCGAGTAGCTGGGACTACAGGCGCCCACCACCACGCCCGGCTAGTTTTTTGTATTTTTAGTAGAGACGGGGTTTCACCATGTTAGCCAGGATGCTCTCGATCTCCTGACCTCGTGATCCACCCGCCTTGGCCTCCCAAAGTGCTGGGATTACAGGGTTGAGCCACCGCACCCAGCCAACACAGCCATCTTTTCTAGACTTTTCTCTGGGGGTTGGTTTGTGCGGCACTAGGGAGATGATCAAACATCCAAGATTCCTGACAGCAGGCTGGGCAGAGGGGTTCCCGCAGCCAGGGATCCAGTGAAGAAGGAGCCTGAAGCACAAAGTTTGGGGTAGGATGACTTTAACACTGAACACATTTGGGGTCCTGTTAAATGGCATGGTTTCCCCAGCTGGGCTGTCCACAGCCCCCTCATGAAATTCCTACATCATTGATCTGTGTCCCTAAATCCCCTCCCGAGCACCCCTTGTCCCTGGAAGGCTGAGAACTCCTCCAGGAACCAGTTCTGAACTGTTCATCACTGGGTCTCAGCCCCTGCTCCCTGGGCCACTCACGGCAGGTGCCCAACAAATAACTGAGGAGTAGCAGACTCCTACAGCGCCCAGCACCTGCTCTGGGGCCAGCGCCAGTCAGCAGAGCCAGCCTGCCAGTGAGAGGTCATACTTTGTAAACCTTTCTCAACCTGGCTACACAACTCCGCTGATGCCTCTTGGTCATGGTAACCCTGGGAGGGCAGGTATTACAACCGTATCTTCCAAACAAGTAAACTGAGGCCAAAGAAAGTGAAGAGGTGATTGCCCAAGGGTACACAGTAGGGTAATCGTTGTTGACAGAGCCAGGGCGAGAATCTGAGTCTCCTGATGTCCCAGGCACCAGGCAATGTCAACATGGCCAGTTACTACCAGCATCCACATTGGACACCAGTACCAGGGCATGGGCACTACCGGGGTGAAGAATCTGGACACGAGCCCAGCAGGGCCCTGGGAGTCAGAGTGCAGTGAGCTGCACACAGTGGAGGGGAGCCCAGGCTGGCACTAACAGCTACCTTTGATGACAAAAGCCTCCGACAGCAGCCGCATCTGATACAGGGGCTTGTTCTCCATGGACACGTCATCGATCCCGGCCCGTGCGTACATGCTGATGGCATCTCGGTACGAGCCCTCCACGTAATGCAGTTTGCCCAGGATCAGCATGGCCTCACACATGTACTGTGGCTGAAAAGACAAGGACATGTTAGCAGCACCTCCCCGAAAGGCACCTTGGGGTGAACACCCCCCACTGAACCTTGACCCTGTTTGCCTCAGACCTTGCTCAGAATTCCCCCGCCCTCCTCCAGGAAGCCTTCCCTGATGCTTAAGCACATGATCCCCGCTCTCACCCATGGTCCATAGCCTACATCATGGCTCTCAAAGAAATTCTCATATGAGTTCCTAATTGTTTCAAATGTGTGCGTTTTATGTCCCCAGCAAGACTCCAGAGACCTTGCAGACTAGGCCCTGTCTTCCCTCTCCTGAAGCCCCCCAAAGACTGCAGCCCATGGGGGTCACGCAGAAGCTCAGGCATTTATTCTAAACACAAGTGGAGAGTCAGAGATGGAGCTAAGTTTTGTGGAGCCCCAGGCTTCTCATTTTGGGGGTCCTCTTGTGTACATGTATACGCAAATCATAATTAGGTAAAAGGCCTCAGAAACAGCCTGTAGGGGAGGCTTATGCCTTCCCCAACAGTGGTGGAGGGACAGATTGAGGAGGAGAGGGCCTGCTGCGTCACCATCCTCTTCCTATCAGAAATGGGTCAAAGTGCAGAATCACAGAGGCCAAGAGTGGCTGAATTTAAACCTGGTTTCTTTTCCCTCCTTTTTCAAAAGCTGCTTATATCTCAATCTCCACCCCACAGAGGAACTCTCAGGGCCTCCCTTAGGGCCTGCAGTGGTCTGGACAGCCCTGATCACCCCTACTCTGGCTTGGGCTCCTGTGCTGCTGCCTGAGGGAGGCTGTGCTGGCCCTGGGCTGTGCCATCCTGGCGCATGTGTTCTGATCTTGGACATGGCCCCAGTTCTCCTTGTGACCTCCCACCTCTTCAGGCCATTTGTTCTGGTCCGCTGCCTCTGATTCTGTCCTCAGCTGGCTCACAATGCCTACGGGCCAGGCCCTGGGCACTGCTCCTGCCACACAGGCACCAATCTGTCCATAAAGCTCCCCAAAGATGCAGCTCTGGTCCCACTCCTGGCATCTGTCACTGGCAGGAAGGTGCTGCCCCTGTCTCCCTGCAAAGAGGTAAGAGTCTGGGGTCCCTGTGACCCCAGGGCAAGCCTCCAGCACTCCTTACCATCTACTGCCCTCTCAGAAGCCAAGAGAAATGGAGCGTGGCACAGACAGGCTCCAGGGAAGCCAAATTCTCCTTCCCCACTCGTCCTTCTGGCTTTTGTGAGTCCACATTCCTCTTTTCCCTGTGCTTCCTCAGGTTCCCTTCACCCTAACCTAACCAGATCCTCTTCCATCCTTTGGGGACTTGCTCAGGCCCACCTTCTCCTGAAAGCCTCCCCGACTACCAGGGAGCTCCCTTCAGCTGAACTCCTCCAATGCCTCTACCAATGAGCCCATTCAGCCTCTGCACGCCTGACCTACTCTATTAATTAACTCTCCAAAGTTGAATCTTTTGAGGGGATTTGCTAGTCTCCTCAGATAGGCCACCCACTCCCTGGGCCAGGGCCACAGATGACACATCCCAGAGGTATGCAGCCTATAGTCCTTCCAGGCTGGGCAGTGACTCTGCGTTCCCTGCACTGGTCTCTAGCCATGGGCTCATTTCCTCCCTGCTCGGGCTGCGTCTTCCTCGTGGGTGAGGGAGAGATAATAACACCTACTCCTCACCGCCTATCACAGCGATGCTGAGGACGTTAATAGGGTAAAGTCCAGAAAAGAGCTTTGAACTTTTCCTTTGGAAAAGAGCAAGATAAATACAGGGTATGTGTAATTATCATTATCCTGTACATGGAGACAAGGGCAGCGAGGCACAGAAGGACATTTCAGGCATGCTGATGGCGTGTGGCTAGTGGTGGTTCATGGAGGACCACTGGCAGTTTACAACAGAGCTTCCACCAAGCTGGGGAAAAATTAGACAATGCAGGGCATGTTTTATAAAGCCACATTCACACTATTTAAAAAGATGCTCGGCCGGGCACGATGGCTCATGCCTATAATCCCGGCACTTTGGGAGGTCGAGGCAGGCAGATCACCTAAGGTCAGGAGTTTGATACCAGCCTGGACAACATGGTGAAAACCCGTCTCTACTAAAAATACAAAAATTAGCCGGGTGTGGTGGCACGCGCCTGTAACCCTAGCTACTCGGGAGGCTGAGGCAGAAGAATCACTTGAACCCGGGAGGCGGAGGTTGCAGTGAGCCAAGATCGTGCCACTGCATTCCAGCCTGGGGTGACAGAGCGAGACTCCGTCTCAAAAAAAAAAAAACGGCTCTTAGTTCTGAAAGGATATCTACCTTGCCCTTCAATGCTAAGCTGTTTTTCTGTTATGGCACAGTAAGAGCAGAAAATGGTATCATTTTGCTGCTATTTCTTGCTTTTTAATGTCTTTACTTGGCAGCATGAAAAGTCCGCTGCCCTCCGTGGGACCCATGCCTGTGGATATGAAATGTTTTTGGTCTATCAGTCCAATAGTCAGGGAACGGAACCCTCACCCAGTGGGAGGGTGCCACGCAGGAGGTCGCTTTACCAGGGGAACAGTCCCCTCTACTGTGTGGATCAGTGCATCACCTACTCCTTTTGTGCCTCACTGTCCCTGTCAATAAAAAGGGAAAAAGGACTTCACGGAGATACCCAGGTATGAGGAAAGAACGGATGAGGAAATACTTCACGGACTAACGTGGGAACTATAAAAGTAGGGGTGTGATCACCATCCGTCACATGAATCCAACTTTCTTAGTCATTATTTTATTTCCACCCCAGTACTCTGGGAGGCAGCACCAAGAAGTGAGAGACAGCATTAGAGCATGGGCTGTAGACACCAAAGGCCTGGGTTGTCATCACTGTTCTTGGGTCTCAGAGATGGGGCTTGGCAGGGCACAGGGCCTCATGCCTATGATCCCAGCACTTTGGGAGGCCAAGGCAAGAGGATCGCTTGAAACCCGGAATCTGAGACCACCCCAACCAACACAGTGAGAACCCTGTCTCTACAAAAAATTGAAAAAGAAAACAAAAAGAAATGGGGCTAATAGTAAATACCATTGCAGAAGGTTCCTTGGAGGCCTACATGGGATGGTGCAAAGCCTCAACCTCGTGGAGAACAGAGTTTAGGACAAGTGGCTTGTTTTTGCTGATCTCCACACAACTGAGCTAGACCGGGTTTTAGAGATCAGGATCTTGCTCTGTCACCCAGACTGGAGTGCAGTGGCATGAACACAACTCACTGCAGCCTCAACCTCCTGGGCTCAAGTGACCCTCCAGCCTCAGTCTCTTGGATAGCTGGGACCACAGATGCAAGCCACCATGCCCAGCTAATTAAAAAAAATTTTGGTAGAGATGGGGTCTCACCATGTTGCCCAGTCTGATCTCAAACTTCTGGCTCAAGCAATCCTCCCGCCTTAGCCTCCCAAAGTGCTAAGACTACAGGCGTAAGTCATAGGCCAGTTGGGACTATTTATCACTCAAATTACTTATTTGTTGACTGGAATTTTTACAATAAGCCTGAATCATGTTTATTTTTGAAACAATTTTTAAACATTTAACATTTAATTAAAGAGGTCTTGATGGGAAAAGCTTGAACCCCATCAATCTGGTCCAACCCTTTTGACCAGCAGATGATAAACTGGAAGGTCTGTGGGGTCAACGGACATGCTCACGGTCAGGCAGTTATTTTAACCCAATACAAACCTCCCAGTGCTACAATACCTGTCAAGGAGCCTAAAAGCAGTAACCTTAAACTTCTAGTACACACTCTCCTCTCCCCTGTCCCTTCCCGTTCCCTCCCTCACAGAATAAGCTCTGCACATCCTGGCCTGGTGTTCCAGTCTGCCCTTCCTAGCCCCAAAGTACCTTTACAACCTTGTCTAGATCCAGCCCCAGAAGGATCCAATTCTAGTACTACATTACCCGGAGTCTGCTCTCTGCTTACCCTCAAAGAGCATCCCCCTCAGACTTGCTTCCTCGTGGATAACACTCCTATCATGGTCCACCTTGGAGGAAGGCTATTTACTTACTGACAGGACTTATCTTCCCAAGAGACTTGCAGCCTCCTTGAGGGCAGGGTCCACACTAGATTTGTCTTGATTGCCCTCAGAGCGCACAACACAATGCCTTGCACACAGTACGTTGGAATAAAAGGTTTAAGGAAGTGAATATATTACTTTGGAATATCTCTTTAAAAATCAGCTGGGCGCAGTGCCTTACTCCTGTAATCCCAATGCTTTGGGAGGCTGAAGCAGGAGGATTGCTTGAGCCTAGGAGTTGGAGACCAGCCTGGGTAACACAGCAAGACCCTGAAGAAAATAAAGACAGACAGACAGACAGAAAGAAAGGGTTGGGGGGGGAAGGAAGCAAGGAAGGAAGGGAAGGAAGAAGGGAGGGAGGGATCACTTCCTCTTTGAGTTTCTTTTTTTTTTTTTACCCCCTCCCCCTCCTCTTTGAGTTTCTAATGACATACCCATGCCACTATTATAGCTAAGGATACATTGTAATCTAGAACAGCCACAGCCTCAAACTTGGATGCACATATCAATCACCAGGAGAGCTTGTTAAAACGCAGATTCTAATTCTAATTGCATTTCTAACCAGCTCCAAAATGATGCCCACACTGCTTGTGGGTGGACCACATTTTGAACAGCAAAGTCCAGAGAAAGTTGTGACTATACTCCTTCTGGGAGGGAGAGGTGGGTCCTCTACTTCCCTCAGTGTCTTGTACTCAGTAAGTGCTTGATAAATGCACGTGGACTTTTTTCTTTTTGCATGTGGACTTAAATGGGCTTGCCCTGTTATGGAGCTCTTCTGTCCCTAGCCAACTCTGCATGTTTGCCTGTTTTTAACTAGGTCACAGGTTCCCTGAAGTTTTATTTCCCTGAGAGCCCCCTGACCCAAGGAGCCCAGAGGGCCAGGCACATATTTTTTTTCTTTTGAGTTGGAGTCTTGCTCTGTCGCCCAGGCTGGAGTGCAGTGGTGCAATCTCGGCTCACTGCAAGCTCCACCTCCCGGGTTCTCGCCATTCTCCTGCCTCAGCCTCCTGAGTAGCTGGGACTACAGGCGCCCACCACCATGCCCGGCTAATTTTTTTGTATTTTTAGTAGAGACGGGGTTTCACCGTGTTTGCCAGGATGGTCTTGATCTCCTACCTCGTGATCCGCCCGCCTCGGCCTCCCAAAGTGCTGGGATTATAGGCGTGAGCTACCGTGCCCGACGGGCCAGGCACGTATTAAGTCAACCAAGCACTGTCCAACAGAAATATAATGTAAGCCACAAATGTGAACCACATGTGTAATTTAAAAATGTCTAGTAAGATTATTTTTAGTCACACTGAGAAAGGTAAAAGGTGAAATTAATTTTAATAACGTTTTCTTTAACTCAATATATCCAAAATATACCATTTGAACATGTAATCAACATAAAGTTACTGCTCTTTTATATTCTCTGTTTTGTACTAAGACTTTGAAACCTTGTGTATGTTTTATACTTACAGCACATCTCAATGTGGACTAGCCATACCCCAAGTGCTCAAGGGGCCACATGCAGCCAGTGGCTACTGTAAGTGTAAGGGCAGTTTGTAAGAGAGACTTGTTGCTCAGGTGACCAAATGACTCAGGGAGTCATTTGTTCCAGGGAGGACTGGACAGATGGGAGGCAACACAGATGAGGAGAGGAGGTCTCACGCTTGAAGGCCGACGACTTACCGTGAGCCTCCCATGGTTAAGGATACTGCTCAGATAATTTTTGGCTTCGCTCATCTTCGGCTCATTCTTCTCCAGCAAAGGGATGGAGTCTTTTATTTTGGCATGATTCTCCTTCAAACACTGCTCCAGGAGGGCCTCAGCCAGCAGCAATTTCCCAAAGTCATCTGCAAAGCAAAGCAGGGATCAGAGCAGCAATCCCTTGAACAAGGCGGATAATGGAGGGCAGTGCACACTCCTTCCTGGACCCACCCAACCACCCCTACCAGGTACATGAACGGCTCAGGTCTGAGAAAATAAAGGCACATTTTCCATAAATTTCAACAGCCTTTAAAGAAAAGACACAGGCATTCTACCACGATTACAGTACAAATTGCCCCTTTGGATTTATTTTCTGCTGTAGTTTAATGGTTGGGAATACAGAGTTCCCAGGACCTGGGGACAAATTCCCAGAATTTCAGAATTTAAAATAAGGGACAAAGTCATACGTACGCTGTGCTGTGGATAATAAGTTCTTAAACCAAGAAGGAATTCTCCTCAAATGATTGAAGAGGAAAAATACATGAAGTGGCTTAATAATGTACTTTCACATGCTGCTAATTTCTATGTAACCATAATTGGTTTTCTCCATTTTTAAGTGTTTTTGTTTGTTTGTTTGTTTGTTTTAAACGGAGTCTCACTCTGCCACCCAAGCGGGAGTGCAGTGGCATGATCATGGCACTCCCAGGCTCAAGTGACCCTCCTGATTCAGTCGCCCAAAGTGCTGGGATTACAGGCATCAGCCACTGCACCATTCCGTTTTTAAGGCAATTTGACATGACTCAGGATAACCTGGCAGCCACGGTAGAGTTAGGTGGGAAGCAGATCTATTTGTCGCCAAGGCAAATCCTCGAACATGTTTAATACCTCTGCATTTTCTGGAGTTCTCTCACATATAGGGTATACCTGCAAATGAGGGTAGCTCATTTGCATCCCTCACCACCTAGTAGGTGGTTTTATACTGCTTGGTTTAGTGAGCACGGTGGCTCACGCCTATAATCCCAGCACTTTGGGAGCCCAAGGCAGGCAGATCACTTGAGGTCAGGAGTTTGAGACCAGCCTGGCCAACATGGCAAAACCCTGTCTCCACTAAAAATGCAAAATTAGCTGGGCATGATGATGGGCACCTGTAATCACAGCTACTCGGGAGGCTGAGGCAGAACTGCTTGAATTCAGGAGGTGTAGGTTGCAGTAAGCCAAGATCGCACCACTGCACTCCAGCCTGGGAAACAAAGTGAGACTCTGTCTCAAAAAATAAAAATAAAAATAAAAATAATACACAGCTTGGTTTATTTGCTGCCTCCCTTTACCACACTGAAAGCTCATCTTGTGACCACCAGATTCCTGCTACCTACAGCAGAGGCGGCTCGAGCATGGGAGTCGGGTGTTCAGTGTGCAGGGTCTGAGGTCAAGGGTGGTTTCACCATGGTTCTTGGGTGGCTATGCTCATTGCCCCTCCCAACAACTGGGGTGAGGAGCAGGCCCACCATTCAATATAAGCACTGAGTAAATACCTGTTGAGTGAATCGGATCTCTCTACCCCACAGGGAAGCCATCAGGATCGAGAGTTAAGTGCCAGTCCAAAAATGTCCCTACAAATGACTGCTTGGTGCCATCTTTTTCAAAGTGCTCTTTTTGCTACCAGGACAGTGTTCTCAGATGTACAGGGCTGCCATTCCCTCCTCACTCTCAGGATATCACAGTTTGCTAACATCTCATAGCCACTGGTCCAAAACTGCACGCCTTAGCCGGGCACCGTGGTGCATGCCTGTAGTCCCAGCTTCTTGGGAGGCTGAGGTGGGAGAATCGCTTGAGCCCAGGAGTTCAAGACCAGCCGGGGCAACACAGGGAGACCCCATCTTTAGAAAAACACAAAAAACTTCATGCCTCTGAAGACGAATGTCTTATCATAAGGGAGATTCCCCACAGAGAATGATTCTAAAGCTCAGAATCCTGAGAACACCATCGCAGGGGGTTTTCGTTCTGAAGGCACCTGTTATGGGATCCTTTGCTACGTACCTCATGACTTTTAAAATTAACATTTTGAGGAAATGGCCCAAAAAGTACCTGGTTCAAACTATCATTCATTGCTGGCAGACTATAAGTTGGTAGAATCTCTAGAGTAATTTGGTAACATACATCAAAATTATTTTTGCACATCCTCATAGACCCAGTCAGTCAGAGCCGCATTCCAGAGCTGTGGGCCTTGGGGAAAGTTGCTCCCTGCTTCTAACCTGCTTTGCCTCTGTAAAGCCAGGGGTGGGGTTTGAAGTCAGAGCCTAAAGAGGGAAACGAACCCCTCAGGACGTTGGCCATGCCCCCCAGCTGGTCCCTGCCTCGTTGCCCCCTTTCCTCTGTGCACTGGCAGGGCTCGCGCCCTTGGGTGACCGTGCGACCAGACACAGCACCATCGGCGGCCATCCCGTGCACTCTGCCATCCACCTGCCCAGACCAGAGCTCCTCGCTTGGGTGAGCTGCTTGGTTGGGTGCTTTCACACCAAAGAAACCAGCTTCCCCGCCACAGCATGCCCCTTTGGACCTGGGCTGCTCCAAGTGCGGCTGGCCATGGCCTGGTGCGGGTCTCTCAATGCTTGTGATCCAATCCCAAGGAGATGAGTGCAGAAACTTAAGAGTACACCTTTAGAAATTTGACAGAGTAATTTTAAATCTGTTGAAATCTAATACTAAAAAATTGGGAGGTAGTATTTTGTGTATTTTTCTTTTATTTTTCTAGTAATTCATTTTTATTGTACTTTATGAAAGTATCGGAGCATAACAGATTGGGAATTTATTTTGAGACAGGGTCTCTGTCACCCAGGCTGAAGTGCAGTGGCATGATCTCAGCTCACTGCAATCTCCACCTTCTGGGTTTAAGCAATTCTCCTGCCTCAGCCTCCTGGGACTACAGGCATACGCCACCATACCCAGCTAATTTTTTGTATTTTTGGTAGAGACCGGGTTTTACCATGTTGGCCAGGCTAGTCTCGAACTCTTGGGCTCAAGTGATCTGCCTGCCTCGGCCTCCCAAAATGCTGGGATTACAGATGTGAACCACTGTGCCTGGCCAGATTGGGAATTTAAACAAAACAAAATTGATCCTTCACCACATATCTCTAAACCATAAGAGTGACTGACTGCGAAAGAGGCACTAATATTTGTTGAAGGCTTAGTATGGGCCAGACACTTTTTCATATAGCATCATTTCATTTCCACAGCCCTGAAAGGTAGGTATTATCACCATTTTATAGATGATAAAAAGATATGCAGTATTGTTAGAGTCACAGCCAGTAACAATAATAAAAACATAACACAGCCAAAAAATACCCTGTCTGTCCTGCATCCCATGCAGAACAGAGCTGCTGGTAATTTCAAAATAAACAATAGTCTTAACAACTTAAAACAGTACATTAAAAGCTAGTTGTAAATCCGAGGACAGGGATAAGAACTGTCCTCACCTTCATATACCTGTGACTTTCAGACTATTTTGTTGATTGACACTTCAGGTCCTTCTCAGAAGGCTTTCTGCCTGCCCCTTTCAGCCCCCAACTCAATCTACTTGTTGTTTGTTTACCAGACACCCAGGAGGCAGCAGAAATTCACTTTCTTTTCCTCCTTTGCTCAACTCTCCTCTCCCTGCCCTACCTCTCTCTTGCCTTCCTCTCTTCTTTCCATCCAACTATTCTCAACTGTCCAGTCTATGGAACTGAAGGATGTTTCGGAAGTAGAACTTCTAGACTTTTAGTTGTTAAATAAGAATTCAGGCCTGGTGTGGTGGCTTACGCCTATAATCCCAGCACTTTGGGAGGCCGAGGTGGTAGGATGGATTGAGACCAGGAGTTAGAGACCAGCTTGGTCAACACAGTGAGACTCTGTCGCTACACACAAAAAAAGTTAGCTGAGGTTATAGGTACATGCCTAGAGTCCTAGCTACTTGGAAGGCTGAGGTGGGAGGATGGCTTAAGCCCAAGAGTTCAACGCTGTAGGGAGCCACGACTGTTCCACTGCACTCCAGCCTAGGCAACAGGGCAATACCTCATCTCTAGGAAATTTAAAAAAAAAAAAGAAAAAAAAAAGAATTCAGGTGGATAAAGGCTTCTCTGCCATTCCAAAGGGAAAACAAGTTGCTTTTTATCATCCTGTTGTCTGAAACCTCCTTTCTATCCCAGTTCTGGTGAAGTGCTGCAGCTTCCCTCTACCCAGGGGCGTTTAAGGAGACCTTCCCATCAGACCGATAGTGAATCCGACCTGGGTGCTGATTCTGCAGCCCTGCTCAGCACCCTGCCCTCAGCAAAGTCCCAAAGCCCCACTTACTGGCCACCTAGTCTCCCAACCCCATCGTGTTGGGAAGGCCTCAGTGCCTACCTTCCTTACAGCCCCTTCAGCTCACATCCCCTCCAGGCCTCTCCAAGAGTGCCAGGTCACAGGGGCACCCTTCAAGACCCCATGTTTGAATGACAGTGATCCCCTTTCCAAAACCCACCCATTCACAGTCAGGAAACGCTGGTCTAGCCAGCCAGGCCAGGGTTCAGACCGGGCCCTTCCCCGCTGGGACAAACAGGGGCACAGTGGTTTCTGCAGCTGCTCACCTCCCAGGACTATAAAGGGCTAGGACCTGCCAACCACAGCCAGGAGGAAAAGACTGAAACTAGCAAGAGGCCATCTGCCTCGAACAAACCCTTTCTAACTGAAACTGAAGAAATGTTCAAAACAATCTCCAGTCTTAAGGAGAAGAAAAAAAAAAGCAGGGCGGCGGGGTGGGGTGACTACAGATTAGGAGAAATTCAAAGGCCAGGCATGGTGGCTCACACCTATAATCCCAGCACTTTGGGAGACCAAGGCAGGAAGATTGCTTGAGTCCAGGAGTTCAAAATCAGCCTGGAGCACATAGTGAAATCCTGTCTCTACAAAAAATAAAAAAATTAACTGGGTAGCTGGGCACGGTGGCTCACACCTGTAATCCCAGCACTTTGGGAGGCCGAGGCGGGTGGACCATGGGGTCAACGGATAGAGACCATCCTGGCCAACATGCTGAAACCTCATCTCTACTAAAAATACAAAAATTAGCTGGGTGTGGTGGTGTGCACCTGTAGTCCAAGCTACTTGGGAGGCTGAGACAGAAGAATTGCTTAAACCCAGGAGGCGGAGGTTGCAGTGAGCCGAGATCACACCACTGCCACTGCACTCCAGCCTGGCAACAGAGCAAGACTCCATCTAAAAAAAAAAAAAAATGGGTGTGGTAGCATACACACCTGTGATCCCAGCCACTTGGGAGGCTGAGGCAGGAGGATCACTTGAGCCCAGGCTGAAGTGAGCTATGACAGAATAAGACCCTGTCTCTAAGAAAAAAAAAAAATTAAAAAGAAAGTCTCAAGATGGATAGGTAGAGAACAGATATGTAATAAAGCAAGCACAGCAAAAGGTTAATAGGTACACAGGTGTTCACTGCAAATTCTTTTTGACCTTTACTATATATTTGAAATTTTCACAACAAAATATTGGGTGGGGTACGGAGACCTAACCTAACAATCAAGTGCAATGTGTGGCCTAATTTGGATCCTGACTCTAATAAACTAATTGTAAAATGTAATTGTTAGATTTTTTTGTAAGGTATAATAATGGTACAGTGGCTATATTTTTAAAAAGAGTTTTTATTGCTGGGTGTGGGGGCTCATGCCTGAAATCTCAACACTTTGGGAGGCCGAGGTAGGAGAATAGCTTAAGCACAGGAGTTCGAGACCAACCTGGGCAACATAGCAAGACCCCATTTCTACAAAAAAATTTGAAAATTAGCTGGGTTTGCTGATGTGTGCCTGAGGTATGTTGCTTGGGCTGGTCTCGAACTCCTGGTCTCAAGTGATCCTCCCGTCTTGGCCTCCCAAACAGCTGAGACTACAAGTGTGTGCCACCATGCCTAGCTAATTTTTTTGGAGGGGATGGGCGGTAGAGATGGGTCTCACTTTGTTGCCCAGTCTGCCCTTCTTTCTAGTCAGGAGGCTAAGGTGGAAGGATCCCTTGAGCCCAGGAGTTTGAGTGTGTAGTAAGCTATAATTATACCAGTGAACTCCAGTCTGGGTGAAAGAGATAGTTCCTGTCTCTAAAAAAAAAAAAAAAAAAAAAAAAAAAAAAAAAAAAAAACCAAAAAACCAGAGATCTTATTTAACAAGTACATACTGAAAAACTGAAATGTGGAGGAGAAATGGGTTGAGTATAGCTCAGATGAGACTTCATGAGTTCGTATCACTGAAGTTGGTTGATGGATAGATGGGACTCATTCTTTCATGTTCTTTAATGTTTTGAAAATTCTTCATAATAAAGTTATTTTTTAATCACTCAGATGGGAACTTTGTTTTTATATGAACAAACCCCAGCACAGCAAGCAGGACTCTGGGGTTCCCCTGCTCCATCCTGACCAAATCTAGACCGGATGTGAGTGAGAAGACAGTAGCAAGCACCTTCCCCCTGGCTGGGTGGCAAGGAGCAACCTCAGACAGGAAAAGGGTACAGGGGCCTATTTTGCTGAAGCATCTACTGATCTTTCATCCCCCCCATATCAGAAAGAGTCCCCACAGCTCATCTTCCCCTTCTGCTCCCTGAATCTGCCTCTGGGAGCTACTTCTCATTTCTGTGGGAAATATCAGACACCGCTGGACCTCAAGGCCTCAGTAAAATGGGTTTCAACCCCCAGTCTCAGAACCTCTCCCAATTCTGTAACTGTGGAAGCTTCAGATCACTGACTCGTAAGAGTCAAACAGGCCAAGTGGGATGTGAAGAATCTCCCTTCAGGGATGCAGGGGAGTCTGCATCAAATCCCAAAAAAGAACAAGCTCTCAATCCCTTGAGTGATCAAGGAACCCTGTAGAGAAAGGACCAAAACAGCAGTCAATCCAAACAACGCTCTAAGCACGGGCTTTGGGAGGCATTTGTTTTTGTTCCTCATGTTTCTGTGTGTGCATATGCGTGTATGACTATATGTCCCAGTGTGAGTGCATGCTTTGTGATAGTGTATCTGGATTTAACAGTGGGAGAAAAATCATTCACAGACTCCAAAACTGGCAGGAGAGACCCCGCTGACCCTTCATGTCCTTCCTTATACTAGCCAGTTCCCACAGTGAAGCCAGCCCAGGGTCCACATCCCCAGCTCTGACACTAAGAGACTTGATGGCAGAGACTCAGGCTTGAGTACAGGCTTTCCCACATACACATTATGTGACCTCTCCGGGCCTTGGTGTCCCTATGTCTAAAATGGGGACAATAACTCCTGCCCTCCTAATAGGGTTGTTCACAAGAATATAGAAAATAGAGAAAGTGGCCAGGCACAGTGGCTCATGCCTGTAATCCCAGCACTTTGGGAGGCCCAGGTGGGCGGAATGCTTCAGCCCAGTTGGAGATCAGCCTGGGCAACATGGCGAAACCCCCTCTCTACTAAAACTACAAAAATTAGCCCGGCATGGTAGCCAGCACCTGCAGTCCCTGCCACTTGGGAGGCCTGGCTTGAACCCAGGAAGTCGAGGCTGCAGTGAGCTGAGATGGCACTACTACACTCCAGCCTGGGTAACAGAGAGACCCTGCTTCAAAAATAAACAAAAAACAAAAAAACCCAAAAGACAACAACAAAAAACCCACAAACAATTGCCCTCCAATCACTTTCTTGCCACTGTGGGAGCTCTTCAAGGACAGGGATTTTGTGCTGTACATCTTTGAGAGGTAATAGTGCAAGTGATTTAAAGGATGTACTCAAAACCTGGGCTCAAATCCTGGTTCCACAACTTACTGGTTACTTAGTTGCTCTGTGCCTCAGTTTCCTTATCTGTAAAGTGGGGCAAACAAGAGTACTTGCTTCACTGGGTTGATTAAAGGGCTCAGGACAGTGTCTGGCACACAGGAAGCACAAGATAACTGTTGACTATTACTATTACTATCACGATCTGTCACTCTCAGAGCCTTCCACAGGCTGGGCAGTCTTTAAAAACTGTATCTGTATTCATTTATTTCTTGCCTCCTTCCACAAAGCCTCCTAAGTGATTGTGCCCACAGAGAGGACTCAGGGAGGGTGAGGTGAAGGCCCCAGGAACAGGATCTGAGGTTAGAGGCTGGGGCGGGGTGTTCCCCGCTGCCACATCAGGGTGCTTTCCCGCCCCAGCACAAGAGCCCGGCCCAGCCAAACCAGCCCTACTGCTAAAGCCACCAACTGCCAGAGTTGGATGTGTCCCGAGATCGCCACAGATGAGAAAACTGAGGCTGGCCAAGCCTCTTCCCCATTTCTCCACCACCCCACCCTGGGGTTAGTCAAACCCTCGCCCCTGTCTGCTGCGGACAGAGCTCCGTTTTCAACTTTACTTGCAAGAACTATGAACAAAGACGAGACAGACACACTTCACCTGCTGGAGTTTAGGGACACCCCACCCTCGGACCGCGGTGGGGGGCAAGAGTCCAGCCAATGCACTGATCTCATAATGTGCAGATACCACCATTTCACGGTAGACAGAGTTAGCCACATTATCCTAAAGGACAGAGAGGAAAAGCCGTTTCTCTTCCCTCCAAGCCCCCAAACTACATGTGATTTTTCTCTCGCGGCAGAAGGACCTTCTTAACTACCCTGGCTGCTCCTAAGACCAGCACGGTGGACGGGTGGACGCCCTTTGCCGGCCGAGGACGGTCTGGGCGCGCTTCCTGGAGGAGGCGGTGCGTTTCGCGCGCTAGCTGCCGGCGAGCCAGCCTCTTCCCTCACTCACCGGTGTCCGGAAAGGTGAACGCTGCGCTCGGGATGCCTCGCCTGTTACCTCCGCCGCCGGGCATGCTCAGCGACTGCAGCTGCCGGACCAGCTCCGGCATGCGGTCCCAGTGGCCCTCGGCGCGGCAGCGCTCCAGCTCGCTCTCCACCTTCAGGTGGGAGCCGTGCGCGCCCTTCGCAGCCATCTTCTCGCGGGCGCTGTCATGGAAGGTGCGGCCAAGAAGTGGAGACCCGGCCGGGGGCGGCGTCCCGGCTGGGGCGCACTCGCGGGTGGGGTTGACGGGGGCGCAGACGGCAGCCGGGGCCCGGGCGGCAGCGGGGGCCCGGGCGGCGGAGGGCCGGCAGCAGCAGCACCCAGCGCACCGCCCGGCGCCTCCGGGCTGCGGCTCCGGCTGAGCTGCCCGGACGCGTACAGGAGCAACCTCCGCCTCTGCTGCAGCAGCTCCTGGCGCTGCCGCCGCCGCCGCCGCTGCAGCTGCTGCCACAGCCTCCGCCCCGGGCCCCGGCGCCGCCAGCTGCGGACCCGCCCCTGGCCGCGGCTCCACCCCCGCGGGGGCGTGGCGAGGCCTCGGCGAGCCCGGCTCGCTGGCTGCCAGCGCGGCCACAGCAGCCAGGCGCGCGACGGGCGCTCGCGGACGCCCCGGTACCCGCCCCCTGCCGCCGCCGCCGCGGAGTTCGAGCTCACTTTAATCCCGCGCGGAGCCCGGGCGCCTGGGGGCGCCTCGCTTCCCGCCCCCTCCCCATCCCATCGGAGCTCTTGGCCTGGGAGACCACCGCCCGACGACCTGGCTTTGTGTGGTAGCCCCGTCACCGCTGCTGCCCCCGACACGTCACAAAAATGGGGAGAGGCCGGCCGACGGGCCCCAACCCCGACGGCGAGCCTCCTGGGAGCTGGCCTGCTGCGCGAGGACCCAGGCCCGTTCCCAGGCCCGCGACTCTCTGGACGCCCCTCTGCTGAGAGCATTTGTATTTTCTTATTTTAGCGGAGTCCCTCTTTCCAACTTGACTTCCCTGACCCGTTGACCTGTCCTCTGTGGAATCTCAGTTGCCCTGGATTTCTTAAAGGCTTTAGGCTGTTTCACCAACTTGGTATTTATTTATTTCTTCATCCTGGTCTAAGACTGTGATCAAAGCTCTATGGAGCGCTTAGCAGGGTTTATCTCGGCGCTGTGGGGTGCCCAGAAGTTCACAGGACTACGGGGCGGGGCCCGCCGAGGTCCACCCTTGCCAGGAGACTTGTTACAGGGGCCCGGCCCCGCTGCCTCCGCAGCTCACAGACTAGTGCGGGAGAAGCCACAGCAAGATCTGAAACCAAAAATGCACTTAAGTGACATATTGTATGGTCGACTGAAGACCCAAAAGACAGCAGGGTCGGGGCAAACTTTTGAGCAGACTCCTAAGAGTTAGAAGGTGCTCTACATCCTCCCTCTGGAGTCTTCACCACTGCCCTAAGTGTTTTTGGACAACTGTAACCGAGGGAAGGTTTTTATGTCAAGCAGAACCCAGGCTCCTAGTGCAGAGGCTCCCATGTGGCCTTTCACATGAAGCCACACAGGGTGATTAGCTGAAGACAGTCTTCCTGTTCCCACTGACCCCCGACTCCACTGCGGAGGCCCTGCTCTCCGGGTTCTAAATGCAGCTCCAGTCCTTGTTTGGTGGGCAGGATTTCCTAACGGTGGGTGCTGCTCTGAGCACCTGGGGACTGTTCTCAACCACCAGAGGCCAGGAGGTAGATGAAGGGAAGCTGAGGCTGCTCTGGCAGTTGGAATTTAGAGACAGTTTACTCAAGCAGCTTGCAAACTCCTGGCTTACTCCAGCCAACTCCTCAAGCTGGCTTTTTGTTACTCTTTGGCTGCCTTTGATGGTCACCAGAACCGGATTTCACTTGGAGAAAGAGAGTGAATTAGGGTGACCCGAGAACACACTGTGATTTGCCCCACGCCTGGCATTCCTGGGAGTCAGCCCTGAGGCAGGGAGTGAACAGCAGGGTTGATAAGAGGGAGGCGACCTTGGCAGAAATAAGACCTCCCTTCCTGTGTCTTTTTTCCTAGTCCTTTGCCAGCCCTGCCCCCAGGTTGTAGAGCACCTAGTGAACCAACTGTAGAGGGAATCACTGCTTGTTTTTTTGAGGGGGTCACCAACACTCATATATGTGTGGGCATAAAGGAGTGTGGGGAGGAACAGTCCTCATGGCTCACATTTATAATGAGCTGTTCCTCAACACACGCCTGACCCCTGCACAGCTATTTTTCCAGTAGGGACAAAACCCCAGCCCTCTGATGACCAACATTTCTCAGGGGTGTAAAAAACTAGGAACAAGAACCCCCCTCGGCCTCCCAAAGTGCTAGGATTACAGGCTTGAGCCACTGTGCCCACCCAGTTTTATTCCTTTTCTAGTGCCTTGTTTTAAAGGCTATTGTACAATTTTGGGTAGGGATTTAGATGGGTCAGTCTGAACCTTGATGGGTTTAGCTCCTGTAGAATATCAGTAAAATTTTTATTTCATTTTACTATTATTTTTAATTTATTATTTTGTTTGTAGAGATGGGATCTTTCTGTGTTGCCCAGGCTGGTCTTAAACTCCCAGCCTCAAGCGGTCCTCCCACCCTGGCCTCCCAAAGTGCTTTTCTTTTTTTTTTTTGAGACGGACTCTTGCTCTGTTGCCCAGGCTGGAGTGCAGTGGCACGATCTCAGCTCATCACAACCTCCGCCTCCCAGGTTCAAGCAATTCTCCTGCCTCAGCCTCCCGAGTAGCTGGGTCTACAGGCGTGCACCACTATACTCAGCTAATTTTTGTATTTTTAGTAGAGACGGGGTTTCACTATGTTGGCCAGGTGGTCTCGAACTCCTGACCTCATGATCTGCCCGCCTTGGCCTCCCAAAATGCTGGAATTATAGCCATGAGCCACCCCGCCCAGCCTACAAAGTGCTTTGATTGCAGGTATGAACCACCCACCACACAGGGCCAGTAGAATTTTTTGACTGTAAGAGAGCTTCAACTTAATGTTTGATTTACACACCAAAGTACTGATAAATCAATATCCAAATTAGCTATGACCTTATTATGGACAGGAAGGGCCTCAGGGACTAGAAGGAAAAAAGCCTCAGGAGAGCATGTCATGTGGCAACTCCATTCACATAATGAATCCCTCTCTATTAAGTTATTAAAGTATAGTGTCACAAAGTAGAAGAGAATGCCCCTCAGTTGAAGGTCCGAGGCACGGTTTTAGGCTGTGGCCTAGGGAAGTTGTGTTGAGGATGATTAGATAGGCGTATGACCCAAGAAGTGTATTGATATTAAAGGAAAAAAGGTATAATAGTGATCAAGTTTAAGATTGATATTTTGTGCCTATATCCATCAAGTTTGTAAGTTGTCCTTTATGTTTTAGAGAAATGTTTCCTTATGGGTTTAAAGGCAGAATGGGAAATTGAACACCTTCATCGGTGACTTGATTTTTGCTTTTAGTTTCTTAATTCTAGGGTTCTTTCAAAATGTTCAAGGAGGTTTTGGCGATCTGGCCATGGGGCTATTTCCCATTCTAGTTTTTGTTTGCATAATAAATCCCCTATTTCTGGTTTAAGGCCATTCATAAAAAGAGAAAAGAATCCCATCACATCCGCTTCAAGATCTACTCCAGAATTCTGCCACTAGATAGTAAAGGACCTAGCCCTGAAGTCTCCATCAGACTTCTCTCTTTTACATATATATATATGTATTTTGCTTCAGTCCATGACCTGCTGAACAGACTTCTCTCTTGACAAAGAATTAATTAGAGCACATTTTGGTTTCACAGGGAAGACTGAGGATAGCCTCCAAAAGACCTTGACTAACATTCACAGCTTCCCCAAACCCCTTCAGCTTCCTACGCAATCCATGGTCTTTGAAATCACCGTTGGGCCAGGCATGGCAGCTCGTGCCTATAATGCTAACACTTTGGGAGAAGGAGGCGGGAAAATCACTTGAGCCCAGGAGTTCAAGACCAGCCTGGGCAATCTAGTGAGACCCTGTCTCTACAAAATAAATAAAAAAATAATCATTGGGGGGTTTTCCATTCTGACTTTTTCATTGAATGTTTTGCATCTGAGGCTCCAACTGGCATATAAATGAATTGCTATAAATCTGGCTGCTCTGGATTATATGTTTCTAAAACAATTCGAAGTCCCATTTAGGCCTTTGTACAAGGGCTTTCAGCTAAAAATGAAAACGGGGCTTAAAATCCCCCATAGAGTTTTATTTATTTATTTATTTTTCTATTCTGAAGTTAAGTGAGCTTTGGGGTATTTAGCCAGCCAAGAGGAAAGGGCCCGAGGTAGGGAAAAGGGCAGAGATGGAGGAGCATAGGGTAGGGGAAAAGAAATAGGTCTCAGCTGTGATATTGGGGCAGGGGAGGTCTAAAAGATAGTTTTAAGTAGTTCAGCTTTTTATTTTGCTTTGGCCAAGCAATCTGTTAAGGAAGTAATTTTTGGGGCTGGGTGTGGTGGCTCACTCCTGTAATCCTAGCACTTTGGGAGGCCGAAGTGGGCAGATCACTTGAGCTCAGGAGTTCAAGACCAGCCTGGGCAATATGGCAAAACCCCATCTCTACAAAAAATACAAAAATTAGCCTGGCATGGTGGGCAGGTGCCTGTGGTCCCAGCTACTTGAGGGGCTGAGGTGGGAGGATCGCTTGAGCCCAGGAGGCAGAGGTTGCAGTGAGCTGAGATCGTGCCACTGCACTCCAGCCTGGGTGACAGAGAGCCTATCTCAAAAAAAAAAAAAAAAAAAAGAATTTTGGAATCCTATTTCTTTTGTATGCTTGCTCATGCTAATGAAAAAAATGAAGACCATTGGATGTTTAGAATTGTGTTCACTTTGCAATCTAAAGTGAATACTTTTGTTCATATCAGAAATTCCTCATAGTGGCTACTGCAATTCTAAATTATATTTGGGGAAATGATGATGCTATCTAGACAAGTAAGTGTACACATTTGGGTGACAGCATAAATACATGCAAGAAGCAGAAGTCTGGCCTGAGGAAGCCATAGACAGGTTGATACTGAGACAGACCCATGAGAGTCTGCGAATGGTGAGCTGACAGTTGCTTGTGTATCCTGTGGCTCAGGACTCCCCAGCCTCATAGCTAGACCTTTTCCAACTGTAACCCTGATGAATTTACAGTTCCCAGCAGACAGAGGGTCCAGAGAGATTGTCCTGAACCAAACTCTTTTTTTTTTTTTTTTTTTGAGACGGAGTCTCGCTGTGCTCCCAGGCTGGAGTGCAGTGGCGTGATCTCGGCTCACTGCAAGCTCCGCCTCCCGGGTTCATGCCATTCTCCCACCTCAGCCTCCCAAGTAGCTGAGACTACAGGCGCCCGCCACCACGCCCGGCTAGTTTTTTGTATTTTTAGTAGAGACGGGGTTTCACCATGTTAGCCAGGATAGTCTCGATCTCCTGACCTCGTGATCCACTCGCCTCGGCCTCCCAAAGTGCTGGGATTACAGGCTTGAGCCACCGCGCCCGGCCCTGAACCAAACTCTTAAAGACAAAATAAGACACGTCTGAGAAAAGTTCTCATAAAGTTTTGATCAGAGACAAAATTTGTCCCTGGGCCAGCTAAGGGACAGACTTACTGAGACCTACACTTGTCCTCTTCATTAAAAACTTTCCTCTTACAGATGCACAACAAAAAATGACTAGGATGAACACAGACAAGTAGTAGCGTTGTTAGTAATAAGGCAGATATCCACCAAGGAGAAAATATTTTCAAATATGGTCAGATAATCAAAGGGTTCTTTATTGGTAGAAGAGAAAACAGGCTCAGTATTTGGGAAGCTAAATAAGCAGATATATTTATTTCTTATTATTGTTTATGTTTTTAGAGACAGGGTCTTGCTCTGTCACCTGGGCTGGAGTGCTGTGGTGCAATTATAGCTCACTGCAGCCTTCAACTCCTGGGCTCAAGCCATCCTCCAGTCTCAGCCTCCCAAGTAGCTGGGATTACAGGCACACGTCACCACCCCCAGCTATGTTTTCTAATTTTTTTAGAGACTGAATCTTGCTATGTTGCCCAGGCTGGTCTCAAAACTCCTGGCCACTAGCAATCCTCCCACCTCGGCCTCCCTAGTCTCTAGGATTATAGGTGTGAGCCATCACACCTAAGAGAAAAATTAAAAAAAGAAATTGGAGCTTGGGTCCAATGCAAGACTTGCATCTCTCATTGTTTCAGTCTGAAAGAACTCCAAGCAGGAAGCTTAAGAGTCTCAGAGGATCACCCTATTTCTGAGTCAGGGGTCTTGGACTGCAGTGTTGAGGAGGTCTCAGTTGGATCACTGCGGGCCTCAATAATTGAATGCTGGCTCCCTAAAAATACCATCAAGACAATTTTTACGATAACACAAAGCTTAGCTTGTTCTCATGGCAGGAAGGGAGAACACTACCCTGACAGAGTCATAGCAGTATCTGGAATAGGGAAAGCAAAGTTGGAATAGTTATAAAGTGTTGAGGTCTGTTTTATTTTTTTATTTTTATTTTTTTGCTTAAGCTCAGTGGCAAGAAAGGAGTTTATTTTAAAGCAGCTCTTCCAATGACGGGACTTGATTAGGACTGGGCAAGGATCATGATACAATAGTATCATAGCTCACTGTAGCCATGAACTTCTGGGCTCAGGATGAAGGAGTGTGGGGAGCAACAGTTGTCATGGCTCACATTTGTAATGAGCTGTTCCTGAACACACGCCTGACCCCTTCACAGCTCTTTTCCAGCAGAGACAATACTTCAGCCTTCTAGTGACCAATGCTTCTCAGGGGTGTTGGTCTAGTAATCAAAGGCCTTAAAGAGCAGTAGTCTTAGGGCCAAGCATGGTGGCTCACGCCTGTACTCCCAGAACTTTGGGAGGCCGAGGCGGGCAGATCATGAGGTCAAGAGATTGAGACCATCCTGACCAACATGGTGAAACCCTGTCTCTACTAAAAATACAGAAATTAGCTGGACATGGTGGTGCACACCTGTAGTTCCAGCTACTCGGGAGGCTGAGGCAAGAGAATTGGTTGAACCAAGGAGGCAGAGGTTACAGTGAGCCGAGATGGTGCCACTGCACTCCAACCTGGCGACAGAGTGAGACTCAGTCTCAAAAAAAAGAGCAGTAGTCTTCATACCTTGTTCCAGGATTGGGATTGTTGGGACAGGGCAAAGCGATGGTTTTGAAGTGAGGGTTTTTTTGTTTGTTTTTGTTTTTGAGACGGAGTCTCCCTCTGTCATCCAGGCTCACTGCAACCTATGAGGGGAGGGTTTTTAAAGTGTTTTAGAGAATAAAAAGCAGTTTGAGTCTATCTATTGAAAAGTCACAGGCCGGGAAAGGTGGCTCACGCCTGTAATCCCAGCAATTTGGGAGGTTAAGGTGGTTGGATCACTTGAGGTCAGGAGTTCGAAATCAGCCAGTTCAAGACCAGCCTGGCCAACATGGCAAAACCCCATCTCTATAAAAAACACAAAAATTAGCTGGGCGTGGTGGCATGCATCTATAATACCAGCAATTCAGGTGGCTGATGCACAAGAATCGCTTGAACCCAGAAAGCAGAGGTTACAGTGAGCTAAGATCGTGCCACTGCACTCCAGCCTGAGCAACAAAACAAGACTGTCTCAAAAACAAAAGTCATCGAGTTCATTTAAATGGTTTCTTCTGAAAACTTCTGCAAAAAAACAATGAAGTTATTTACAACTTTTATCATCCTGGGTAAGAGTTTCCTGCATAGTAATACCATGTCAATGTCAACAGTACCCTGGGTGTAGATGGTTTCTGTTCTTCCTGTGTACTGACTTAAAAATTTACTTTGGATGATTATTATGACATTCTCCTCGCCTTCATCAAATCATTCTTATACTAGTTGCCACAGTGGCTGTGAATAGTTGGGCTGGAGGTCACAAAGTGCCCCCAGCCATCAGAAGTAGAGCACCAAGTCTAATGAGATGTCCTTCCCACCTTCTACTCTGGCCTCTTCTTTCATAGTTACCATGTGGGGTCCCCCAGAGCCCTGTGTTCCCAGCACATGCTAGATTTCTGACCAGTGCTCTGCCTTTTATGACACTTCACCTTGCTGTCACCCTAGAAATCCTAAATTTAAATATGAATTAAACATTTGCTTCATGATCAACAGTCATTTCAGCCACTCAGATCATCAGTATATGTGATGTAGAGCACAATGACAACTGCCTTCCCAATTTTATGTAGTCATGTGCATAGCCCAGGATCCTTACATTCAGAAATCAACTTTTACTCATTACCATGATCATTGGCTCAGAGCGTATCTTGCCCATGTTATCTTATGTCTTACTTAATTTCAACACTGAACCAGCCCTCCCAGAATGTTGACATTAAAACTCTGACAGGAGCTCGCTATATGGTCTTTTCCTTTGACAGCTGCCTGAAAAACTACATGTAATCATTACGCTAAGAGATGAAGTCCTACAAAGGCAAGCTTCAAAATCATGAATTCTTTGTGCTGGCACATAGTAGGCACTCAGTAATTATGTTATATTAATTTTAGAATCTCAGACTGTTGAAGATTTTCCCACACTTGGAAGACAAGAGCTTTGGGGTGTTTTTTATCCCCAGTCACTCACTTCATGATTGAGATACCAGTATCTCTCCACGCGCTACGCGCTGCCCTCCCTCCCACCATCCCAGTCCCTTCTGTTCCTCAGGGTCCCAGGTGACTCCTGTTTCTCGTTAGTGGCTTCTGTGTCATTTTGCAAGACTGCTACAATGGGCCCCTCTCCAGAGCAGGAGCCCATGATTTCTCCATCTTGCCCAGTGCTGGTTCTCTGCCCAGCTACTGCCATCCTGAGGGAGAGAAGCCACCCCAACCCACAAGGGCTCAGAGCCTTTTCAGTGCAGCTTGGCTGGTCTGGTTTTATGTCCCACCACTCCTAAGGCTAGCCTTGAGTGTCTAGCCACTCAGAGATTACAGCGGTTTTGAGCCTTAAAACACAGCTTTGCTCCATCTGTTTTTCTTTTTTGAGATGGAGTCTCACTCTGTTGCCCAGGCTGGAGTGCAGTGGCACGATCTGTGCTCACTGCAACCTCTGCCTCCCGGGTTCAAGCGATCTTCCTGCCTCAGCTGCTTGAGTAGCTGGGACTACAAGCATGCACCACCACGCTTGGCTAATTTTTGTATTTTTAGCAGAGATGGGGTTTCACCTTGTTGGCCAAACTGGTCTCCAACGCCTAACCTCAGTGATCCACCCGTCTCGGCCTCCCAAAATGCTAAGACTATAGGCCTGAGCCACTGCACCTGGCCTCCACCTGCTTCTAAATTAATCTGTCTTTCTCTTTCTTTTCTTCCTCTTTTTCTTCTCTTTTAAAAACATTTTTGTTGGCCGGGCGCGGTGGCTCAAGCCTGTAATCCCAGCACTTTGGGAGGCCGAGACGGGCGGATCACGAGGTCAGGAGATTGAGACCATCCTGGCTAACACGGTGAAACCCCGTCTCTACTAAAAAATACAAAAAACTAGCCGGGCGAGGTGGCGGGAGCCTGTAGTCCCAGCTACTCGGGAGGCTGAGGCAGGAGAATGGCATAAACCCGGGAGGCGGAGCTTGCAGTGAGCTGAGATCCGGCCACTGCACCCCAGCCTGGGCGAGAAAGTGAGACTCCGTCTTAAAAAAAAAAAAAAAAAAAAATTTTGTTGTAAAAAATAACACAAAGGAAAGTGCATACATGTAATTATTATACAGCAAACTCTTATTAACCATCAACTAGGGTCAATAAATAAAGTTTCAGGCTGGGCACAATGGCTCATGCCTGTAATCCCAGCACTTTGGGAGGCCAAGGTGCGAGGATCATATGAGGTCAAGAGTTTGAGACCAGCCTGGTCAACATGGTGAAACCCCATCTCTACTAAAGATACAAAAATTAGCCAAGTGTGGTGGGGGCACCTGTAATCCCAGCTACTTGGGAGGCTGAGGCACAGGAATTGCTGGAACCCAGGAGGCAGAGGTTGCAGTGAGTAGAGACCCCGCCACTGCACTCCAGCCTGGGTGACAGAGCAAGACTCTGTCTCAAAAAAAAGAATCCCAGAAGCCCTACATTGCTTTCTGATATCTTTTCTCAGATTTAGGAAGTTTTTTCTATTCCTAGTTTGGTAAAGGTTTTTAAAAAACATCATGATTGAAATTGAATTTTACGAATACTTTTTTGCACTTACTGAGATTGTCATATGATTTTTCTCCCTTAGATCTATTAACATGGTGAAATACTTTGATTTTCAAAGGTTAAACCATCCTCACATTTCTGGAATCAACTTAGTTGTATTAATTTCCTATTGCTTCTGTAACAAATTAGCACACATTTAAATGGCTTTAAACAACATGTATTCATTATCTTAAAATTCCTGAGGTCAGAAGTTCAAAGTGGGTCTTATGAACTAAATCAAGGAGTTGGCAGAGCTGCATTTCTTCTCAAATCTACTACTGATAATTTGTCAGGGATTTAACAATTTTATTGATTTTTTTTTTCTCTGTTTTTGTTTGTTTTTACCCCAAAGAACCAGCTGGCCTCTAGAAACATGAATAGAGAAGATCAGTTCTAGAGGCCAACTGCATTCCTTGGCTGGTAGCCCCTTTCTACATCTTCAAAGCTCATCACTCCAACCTCTGCTTCCAAGGGCACCTCTACTCTCTGACTCTGACCCTCCTGTTTCCTTCTTAGAAAGACTCTTGTGATTATACTGGGCTCATGGAGATCATCCAAGATAATCTCCCCATCTCAAGGTCCTCAATTTAATCACTCTGCAAAGTCCTTTTTGCCATGTAAAATAACATTCGGTCTGGGCATAGTGGCTCATGGCTGTAAAACCAGCACTTTCAGAAGCTGAGGCGAGAGGATCGCTTGAGACCAGGAGTTCGAGACTAGCCTGGGCAATATAGCCAGACCCTGTCTCTGTTTAAAAGAAATTATATTTAATTAGCTAGGCATGATGGTATATGCCTATAATCCCAGCTGCAGCTGAAAGCTGCAGTGAGCCATGATTGCACCACTGCACTCCTAAATAAATAAAATTCATAGATTTCAGGGATTAGGACATAAACATCTTTGGGGGCCATTATTCTGTCTACCACGTTGATCAATATGTATTTTCCTTTTTATATACTGTTTGATTTCAATTGCTAATAAAATGTTTTGTTTAGAATTTTAGTATCCATGTTCATGAGATACGGCTAAATTTTCTCATCTGGAACTGTGTTCACTGGCTTTTGGTCATCAAAATTGTGATAGCTTTGTAAATGAATCGGAGAGTGTATATATATATTTTTCTTTTCTCCAAAGAGTTTGTATAAAGCATTATTTTTCCACTTAGCTATTTATGGGAAGGTTTAAAAAATACTGATTGGATTTCTTTTAAAATTATAGGACTTCAGGCCGGGCGCAGCGGCTCACGCCTGTAATCGCAGCACTTTGGGAGGCCAAGGAGGGCGGATCACCTGAGGTCAGTAGTTTGAGACCAGCCTGGTCAACAGGGTGAAACCCTGTCTCTACTAAATATACAAAAATTAGCCGGATGTGGTTGCAGGCGCCTGTAATCCCAGCTACTAGGGAGGCTGAGGCAGGAGAATCGCTTGAACCTGGGAGGCAGAGGTTGCAGTGAGCCGAGATCATGCCATTGCACTCCAGCCTGGGGTACAAGAGCAAGAATTCGTCTCAAAAATAAATAAATAAATAAAAATTATAGGCCTTCAAATTTCCATTTCTTCTTTGGTCAATTTTTGGTAAGTTTTTTTTTTTTTTTCCTAGGAATACATTCCATCTAGCATTTTACGTTTTAGGCATGAAGTTAACTATAAAATCCGCTTATCTTTTAAGTGTTTGTAGAATTTATAGTGCTATTTGAATTTTCATTACTGGTATTTGTATTCATTATTTGTGCATTATCTCTTTTTAAAATTTTTCTTGATAATTTTCCAGGGATTTATAAATTTTATTACTTTTTTAAAAACAACCAGTTTTTGTTTATAACGATCCTCTCTATTACATGTTGCTTTCCACTTCATTAATTTTGTTATCCTTATTTTTTCATTTATCTTATTGTATTCAAGTTTCTTCTATACTTATATAACAGTAGGGAAAGGTTCTAGAGGCACCCAGGCTAGAAGCGTTTTTTTGTTTTGTTTTTTTCTTTTTTTGAGACAGTGTTTCACTCTGTTGCCCCAGGCTGGGGTACATAGTAAAAAAAAACTCCCCCCAAAATCTCATGGCTTTCACCAACTTAGTTTATTTCTCACTCATGCCACCTATTCCACCCAGCTTAGCTGAGTTTTTCTCCACATTTTCACTCTGGAGCTCAAGCTAGCAAAGCAGCCACTGTCTAAAACATTGACAATTATTATGGCAGAAGGAAAAGAGATGATATGGTGAACCGTATATTGATTCTTAAAACTTCTGTCTAGGTGTGACACATTTCTGTACATATTCCACTGACCAGAGGAAGAAATATGACTCAGCCTAACACCAATGCCCAGAGATGGGCAGTGAATCTTTGTGAATAATAATATAGTATCCCATATCTTATTTTTCTAGCTTTTTGCAATTCAATCTCAGCTCATTTTCAGTCTTTCTTATTTTTAAGATATATGCATTTAAGATATACATTTCTGTGTTAGCTGTACCCCATAAGCACTGATACACAGAAATTTTGTTAACATTCAGTTCAAAAATTTTTTACATTTCCTTTATGATATCTTATTTGACCTACGTGTTATTTAGAAGGGCTATTTATTTATTTATTTATGTATTTTGAGACAGGGTCTTGCTCTGTCGCCCAGGCTGGAGTGCAGCTGCGCTATCATAGCTCACTGCAGCCCCAAACTTCTGGGCTCAAGCAATCCTGCCTCAGCCTCCCAAGTAGCTAGGACTACAGCTGTGTATCACCACACCCAGGTAGTTTTTAAATTTTTCCTATAGAGATGGGGTCTGGCTCTGTTGACCAGGCTGTCTCAGAACTCTGGGACTCAAGCAGTCTTCCTACCTTAGCTTCACAAAGTGCCAGGATTACATGCATAAGCCACTGCACAAAGTCTAGAAGTGTTTTTTTGTTTTGTTTTTTTCTTTTTTTGAGACAGAGTCTCACTCTCTTGCCCCAGGCTGGGGTGCAGTGGTGCGATCTTGGCTCACTCCAACAGAGAAGTCAGTGAGGTCTTACTTGCATGTAGTTGAAGTCACAGGAGGAGAGGAGAGAATGAGCAAAGACAGTAGTTGAAGAGATAATATCTAAAATTTTCCAGAATCAATGAAAGATTACAAGTTCGGGATCAAAAGAGGTTGAGGCTGCAGTGAGCTGTGATTGCACCACTGCACTCCAGCCTGGGTAATGTTGTCAGACTCTGTTTCAAAAGAAAAAATAAAAAAGTCCAAGGTTTGAAATCATGTAAGTTTATTCACTGGTATAATGCAGTTACACCAGGGGTAGGGGGAGCAGGGAGCTTTAAAAGCCACATTTATTTTGAAATTAAAAAACACTTCTAGTCATGCCTGTAATCCCAGCACTTTGGGAGGTTGAGGCGGGTGGATCACCTGAGGTCAGGAGTTCGAAACCAGCCTGGCCAACATGGCAAAACCCTGTCTCTACTAAAATACAAAAATACAAGAATTAGCCAGGCATGGTGGCAAGTGCCTGTAATCTCAGCTACTCAGTAGGGTGAGGTGGGAGAACCGCTTGAACCTGGGAGGCGGAGGTTGCAGTGAGCTGAGATCGCGCCATTGCACTCCAGCCTGGGGGACAAGCGCGAGACTTTGTCTCAACAACAACAAAAAGGAATCTTGTGGAACACATGATTCCTATGCTGAACACATAGGAAGTATGGGTTGTATCCACAAAAGCCACTTTATTTTTATCTTCCATTGACTTTTAATTCCTTTCAATGGGGGTTAACCTGGTCTTTCCCTAGCTAGAATCAATTATTAATGTTGCTTAGGGAAAAATATAAAATAAACATGGGTTTTTTGGGGGGAGGTGGCAGGGGAGAAGTCAGCTTAGGAACTGGTTTGTGAATTGCCTTTTCACATCAAATGAGTCAGTTGATACAGTCAGGTTAATTTATTCTGACCAGGCATGTATCAACATTTTATTGATTGATTGACTGATTGATTGAGCCAGAGTCTCGCTTTGTTGCCCAGGCGGGAGTGCAGTGGTGTGATCTTGGCTCACTGCAACCTCCGCCTCCCAGGTTCAATAGATTCTCCCGCCTCAGCCTCCCAAGTAGCTGGGATTACAAGCGCCCGCCACCACGCCTGGCTAATTTTTGTATTTTTAGTAGAGATGGGGTTTCACCATACTGGCCAGGCTAGTCTCGAATTTCTGACCTCAAGTAATCCACCTGCCTCAGCCTCCCAAAGTGCTGGGATTATAGGCATGAGCCACTGCACCCGGCTCAACATATTGTTAAAAAAAACACAAGTGGCTATGGTGGTGCATGCTGGTAGTCCCAGCTACTCAGGACGCTGAGGTGGGAAGATCGCTTAAGCCCAGAAATTCAAATCTAGTCTGGGGAACATAGCGAGACAACCCCCATCACTGAAATAAATTAAATAAATAAATAAATAAATAAATAACAAGTACAGTGCAATGAATAGATCTGTATTATAGAAAAATACTGAAAGCTGAATGGCAGCAGCCCACATCCCTAAAGGCCAATTTGTTGAAGGATTAGTTAGTTCAATATCCAAGCTACCCCATTTGCCAAACATATGATTTACCAAAAACTAAGAGTACTCTTGAAATTTCCAATGAAGGCTGTGGCATGGTGGCTCACGCTCATAATCCTAGGATTTTGGGAGGCCAAGGAAGGCAGATTGCTTGAGCCCAGAGCTCGAGACCAGCCTGGCCACCATGGTGAAACCTTGTCTCTACAAAAAATACAAAAATTAGCCAGGCGTGGTAGCAGTGTGCCTGTAGTCCCAGCTATTCCAGGGCCTGAGGCAGGAGGAATGCTTGAGCCCAGGAGGTTGAGGCCACAGTGCGTTAAGATCATACCACTGCGCTCCAGCCAGGGTGACAGAGTGAGACCCTATCTTGAGGAAAAAAAAAAAAAAGAAAGAAAGAAAATATCCAATGAATAGTAAGGTACTCTTATGAATATCACATGGAATATTTTTATTCAAGATTTTCCTCAAGTTTTCTTCTCATATTCTATTAAAAACACCATGCTCAATATATTTTATAATTTTTCTTTAGAATATTATTATACGCACATACAAAATATAAATTCTTCACAAATATGATTATATTCCACAAATGTAAAACCCAAGCTTTCAGTTAATTGGAGAGCTAAGCTCACAAGAAAGTAGGGAAAATTCTCAATATTCAAAAAATTAAGAAGGAGTTAACTTAGTGGAGAGAAGGGAAGAGTGTTGATGAACTGATACTAAAGCTTCCCTGGGGGGTTTACAGTTTTACTGGTTTACAGGGACTTTGAGGTTTTTTTTGGTTCCTTTAGTTGGGTTTTTTTTTTTAAAGAGACAGGATCTCATTCTGTCACCCAGGCTGGAGTGCAGTGGCAGGATCATAGTTCACTGCAGCCTTGACTTCCTGGGCCCAGGCGATCCTCTCATCTCTTCCTCCTGGGTAGCTGGGACTACAGGCCCACACCACCACGCCTGGCTCTTTTTCTAAAAATTTTCTATAGGCTGGGGGTGGTGGCTCATGCCTATAATCCCAGCACTTTGGGAGGCTGAGGCGGGTGGATCACCTGAGGTCAGGAGTTTGAGGCCAGCCTGGCCAACAAGGTGAAACCCCGTCTCTACTAAAAATACAAAAAAAATTAGCCGGGCGCGGTGGCAGGCACCTGCAATCCCAGCTACTCTGGAGGCTGAGGAAGGAGAATCGCTTGAACCTAGGAGGCGGAGGTTGCAGTGAGCTAAGATCGCGCCACTGCACTCCAGCCTGGGGGACAAGAGCGAGACTTTGTCTCAAAAAAAAAAGTTTTTCTATAGAGACAGGGTTGTCCTATGTTGCGCAGGCTGGTCTCAAACTCCTGGACTCAAGCGATTCTCCAGTCTCGGCCTCCTAAGGTGTTAGGATTATAGGCATGAGCCACCACACCTGGCCAACTCTGAGTTTTAATGGAGACTGCAACAAGAGAAGAAATTTGGGGTTAAAAAGAGTAAAGAGACAGATCTGATACTTTCATATATGACTAGGACTCTCCAAGGCCTAGACCTTCTGTGATATCGTGAAATAATTATATTTGGTCTTTGACCCTGTTTTCTAGCATACAACTCCTACAATCCTTAAGAGACTCCGCGGTGATGTCTTCTTGTAAGCTAATGGTTGACTGATGGCTGGCAGACCCCAGGTAACTTCAGAACAGCAGCTCTTTACTGGAAAGACCAAGGTGTGATCAGAAGGTTGGGACTCTCAGCCCCACCTCCAACCCCCAGGGAGGAGAGAGGGGCTGAAGGTTAAGTTGATCACCAATGACTAATGGCTTAGTCAATCGTGCCTATGTAATAAAGCCTCCATAAAAACCCAAAAGAACAGGGTTTGGAGAGCTTCCAGAGAGCTGAACACATGGAGGCTGACAGGAAGATGAATGAGAAGACATTCATGGGCTGGGAGGGTGGTGCATTCCAACTCCATGGGGACAGAAGCACCTGTGCTCAGGACCCTTCCAGACCTCACCCAATGTATCTGTTCATCTGGCTGTTTATTTGTTTTCTTTAAAATAGCCTTTGTAATAAACTGTAATAAAGAGGGAGTCTTGGGAACCCCATCTAGAAGCTGTTCGGTCAGATGTTTTAGGGGCCTTGGACTTGTGACTGGTGGTAAGGGGGGGGCTGTTTTATAAAACTGAACCCTCACCCAGCAGTTTCTGAGGCTATCTCTAGGTAGATGGCATCAGAACTGAATTGAATTGGAGGCCCCCCAGCTGGTGTCTGCTGCAGAATTGATGTGCTTGCTCCAGTGTGGGAAGAGCCCCCCGCCCCTCCCCACATTTTGGTAGAGATGTCTTCCGTGTTTTTTGTTGCTGAGTGAGAGAAACTCTGAGTGGTTTCTACCTCTCACAACTTTAGGGATTGAAGTACCTATGAACCAGAAACAAAACTTGCAGAGATGCACAGAGAAACACAGTAAAGCTGTATGTCTTGGCCTAGCCGCTTGACTGGGAAAAATAAAAATTTCCCCTAAGCATTTATAATTACACTCTGCCCGCACTCAGGTCTGGAGTTTAGTCTAATACTACCTATATAAACCAGGGACCCACAAGTTAAAAAAATAACTAAAAATGTATAGCAGGCAGATAGAAGCTAACATCAAATCTCTTTGAGGAAACACAGCCTTAACCCAGGCCACACAGGACTCCCATAAACAAAGCCCCACTAAAAATGAACTCATCAAAAATTATAAAAATGCTCAAGGAAATAATCCACCCTGAGTAATTGCTGAGAAATTCTGAGGAGGAAATGGTATAGGGCTAACACAACATTATAGTATCAGCCTGGCACCAATACTCCACGGTTAAAATCTCCAGGTCATCAGAATCTATGTAAGTAACTAAAGTTGTTGTTTGATGACCCTGGCCAGCCTGCGCAAGGGCACGCTTCACACACTAGAATCTTTGCTGGATGCCAGCTAATCAGCTTTCCTCCACTCAAATATAAAACCAAAAAAACCCAAAAACTTATTGTTCCCAGAATGTCTTTAGTTTTTTATTGTTATTTCTCTCTCTTATTTCTTACAGGGGCCCTCACCCACTGACTAGTGTGGGTCGGCTGCACATTAGGAGGTAAGCACTGGGTGGGCCAGCGAGCATTACCGCTTGAGCTCTGCCTCCTGTCAGTGTCAGATCAGCGGTGGCAGCATGAGATTCTTATAGGAACGCAAACCCCACTGTGAAGTGTGCATGTGAGGGATCTAGGTTGCACACTCCTTATGAGAATCTAACCAATGCCTGATGATCTGAGGTGGAACAGTTTCATCTTGAAACCACTGTCCCTTTCCCTACCACTTCCATGGAAAAATTGTCTTCCATGAAACCAGTCCCTGGTGCCAAAAAGTTGGGGATTGCTGTCTTATAAATCCTTTTTTTGTTTATATAGTTTAATGGCTATTTTCTTTAAAGTGAGCATATCCTTTGCATGAAGATAACTATTGTCTTTGAGTTATGCTTTGACAAGAGACAAGAGTAGACACTATTGCAGGACTAGAGCATAAGAACTTCAGAGAAGAGAATGACTAGACTATGAAGAGAAAGTATCCTTCAAATAACTAAATTAGACTTGCCCCTGAGTATTTCATGTTCTGGGATGCTATTATAATGGTATTTTAAGCATTTCCATTTCTACTTGCTCATTGCTAATATATAGAAATACCATTAATTGTATATTGTGTCCTGTGACATTGCTAAATCAATAGCTCTAGTAGCTTTTTTCTACGTTATTTAGGATTTTCTATGTGCATGATCATATTATCTGTGAATAAAGGTAGTTTTACTTTTTCTTCTTAGTCTGTATGCCTTTTACATCTTGTTCTCTAATGGCTCAAAGCTCTAGTATAATGAATATACTAAAGCATTTTCAATAGTGTTGAAGGTGGACATCCCTGCTTTGTTTCTGATATTAAGGGAAAAGCATTCAGTCTTCCACTCTAAGAATATTAACTGTGGGTTTTTAACAGGTGCCCTGTCAGGTTGAGAGAGTATCCCTCTATTCCCAGTTTGCTGAAAGGTTTTTTTTTTTTTTTAAATCATGAATAGGGATTAAATTTTGTCAGATGCCTTTTTAAAATTATCATATAGTTTTTCTTATGATCATATATTTCTTTAAGTACCGAAGGAAAAGAACTCGGAAGTTTTGTAGACAGCCACATTTTCATTTTAATGTGAGAGTAATACAGATATCCTCAGGCAGGGGAGACCTCAGAAGTTTGCCACACAAAATTCACAATGAAAATGCCTTTGAAGGAGGTGTTCAAGTAGATAGGCAAGTTCAGGAGAAACTTCAAGAGATATGGGATGTCGGGTGATCAAATTTTTGATAAATGTATCTATTTTTTTTTCTTTTTAAAGGTTAAGACTAAGGCCAGGCATGGTGGCTCACGCCTGTAATCTCAGCACTTTGGGAGGCTGAGACAGGTGGATCGCCTGAGTTCAGAGTTCGAGACCAGCCTGGCCAACATGGTGAAACCCCATCTCTACTAAAAATACAAAAAATTAGCTGGGTGTGGTCGTGGTTGCCCGTAATCCCAGCTACTTGGGAGGCTGAGGCAGGAGAACTGCTTGAACCCAGGAGGCAAAGAATACAGTGAGCCGAGATCGTGCCACTGTACTCCAGCCTGGGTGACTGAGCAAGACTCCATCTCAAAAAAAGGGTAAGACTGAAGAAGAGAATGTTTATCTAGAATAACTAATGTCAAAAACCCCAAACAAGAACAACATGATGAAAGAAGAGAGGCAGGCAAAAGGGATATTAAGGAATGCTAATTTATGTGACTTAATACATACATTGTGTATTAATGTATACATAATTAATACATATACCTTCCCCCTAACATGAATTTGAAGAAATCAACACAGACTTTTCATTAGGAGTGATGTGTGCTTTGATAAAGTCAGAGATGGAAGAACCAAGGTCATCAAATGCAGATGGCCATCATTTTCACCACCCCAGTTTATAGTATATCTGAATTCAGAACACCACGACACATGCCAACATTCCAACCTTTTAACACCACAGTTCACCCTTATCAGAAATACGAATAAGGGAGAGAGAAATACAAAGCCCCATCCCAGCTGACAGCAGGGCCTAGAACATGTAACCCATTGAGGTCACCCTCATGCAATGCAAGGGTGACAGAGCAAGACCCTTTCTCTAAAGAAAAGAAACTGCAGTTTTTTTGGTGGCAGTGTATTAAGTTCTCATTTGGAGAATCTGGAAACCGCACCCTTGTTTTTTCCTCTAGTTGTGCAGAACGCACACCTTTTGCATCCTACTCCCTGTTGGAAGGAATTTCAGGGTTCAGAGATTACCACAGGGCTGAACAGCAACAGACTGTTGTTGACCAGGCTTGAGATTTTAGGGACACAGGATTACCTCAATCATTTGTTAGACTTCCGATCAATTTCATGTATCGTAATCACAAAGAACTTATCTAAAATCTTATTTATTTATTTAGAGACAGAGTTTAGCTCTTGTTGCCCAGGCTGAAGTGCAATGGTGCGATCTCTGCTCACCTCAACCTCTGACTCCTGGGTTCAAGCAATTCTCCTGCTTCAGCCTCCCAAGTATCTGGGATTACAAGCATGCGCCACCACACCCAGCTAATTTTGTATTTTTAGTAGAGACGGGATTTCACCATGTTGGCCAGGCTGGTCTCGAACTCCTGACCTCAGGTGATTTGCCGCCTCAGCCTCCCAAAGTGCTGGGATTACAGGCATGAGCCACCTCACCCAGCCTATCTAGAGTCTTTAAATTGTTTTTATGCAATATTTTTCTATTTATTTTTCCAAATAAGTAATACATAGTTTACAAAATCAAAGCAATACTAAAAAGGTGTAAATTGAAATCTTATTCTCACCCCTATTCTCATCCACTCTAGAATCCCCTACATAGGTAAAACATTGTCTTGAGACAATTCAAAACAGCTGAGGAAGGAGATGCCGCCTAGAGGCCATTCTAGTATCTTAGGATGGCCGTCCTATCTCCTGATAAAGCTACCTCTTTGTCTCTACTTGTACTAGTTTCAACCTGAGAACACAAAGTAAATGGGGTATTTCAGCAAGGTTCCAAGTTATGAGACTCTCAGCCAACTTAAATAGTAGGCTGCAGGTAAAGAGATCCTCTCTTACCAAGTCCTTACTTTCTTTAATCTCTGCTTTCAAATTAGTTATTTCTAATCTAGAGTTGCCCCTCTCTTGAAGGAGTTTGCTGAAAGCTACTAAAAAAGGCAATACTCACTAATGTTCCACATTGCTCCTGAGATTTCTCCAAAAATATAGCTTTGGTTGGCACGTAGTCTGTATCCAAGGTCCAGCAAGTGACAGTTTCACTACTGCTTATAAGTGTCACCAACTTTCCAGTTTGAAATAGAGTCTTTTAACACTGGCTACCTTAACCTCCAGTTAGCCAATTCCACATTTTAGTATCTTGTTTTTAGCATCCTGCTGCTGTACCAAATTATTTGCCTGTTAGGAATGGGTTCAGCTACAAGTTACAGAACACCCACCTATAAAATGACTTAATCAAAGGTGGCTTCTCACTCATGGACCATAGTGGGGCAAGAATGGAAGTAGGATGGTCAGTTAGGAAGCTCTCTCTCAAGTAGTCCGGCAGCATCATCTACTACTGGACTAGAATGGTTTAGTGGAGGTGGAAAGAAGTCAAAGACTCAGGATATACTTTGATAGCATCAACAGGCTTTGCTAAAGGATTTAAAGGTAAAGGAATGAGAGAAATCAAGAATAGCGCATAGAATTTTAGCTTGAACAACAGAATAAGTAGCAGTGACATTTACTAAAATGGACAAGACTGAGAGAGGTGCAGGTTTGGGGGTGAAAATCAAGATTTTAGGGGGACACATTACGTTTGAGATGCCAGTCTGACATTCATATGGAGACATCAAGTAGGCAGTTATTTACAGGAGTTAGGAATTACACACAGAGGTCACTGTCAGAGAGCCATATTTTGGAGTCATCTATTTATAAATGGTATCTAAAGCATAGGACTAGGTAAACTCACACAGGAAGAGAGGGTAGAGAAGGTGACTCAGGACAGAACCCTGGATACTTTGATATTTATAGGTTGAGAAGCCAATTAAGAAGCCCAAGAAAGGATAACCAGAGAGGTAGCAGGAGGACCCAGAGTGTGTGGTGTCAGAAAACAAGAGAAGAAAGTGTTTCTAAGTGAGAGTGGTTGGCTTTGATAAAACAGTGTTGAGAGGGCAAGTAAAATAAAAACAAGAGATCAAAGAGACCACTAGATTTGCATGGAGATTGCAGTTTCAGTGGTATGGTGGGGGAGAAAATAGAGCAAGTTTATATGTTGATGGGAATTATCTGGTAGAGAGGGAGTGACTGTCGATTCAAGAGAGATGTAACAGAGGATAACATCCATAGGAAAAAAATGAAAGCAATGGCTAGAATGAGGACACTTTATCCATCTACCAGACACTAGCTTCTTGACACTTCATTTGTCTTATTTATATCTCTAGTAGCTCCTAGTAGAGTGCATAGTACATAGAAGATATTCAAGAAATGTTATTGAATTAATGAATAAATGAACAAAGGGAGGGGTGGATGAATGGATGAAGAGATGGATGAATGGCAGGTGCAGGGTAGAAGGAACTAGATCAAACTAACCCAAAGTTCAGAGTAAGGAAAGAAGAATGGGTCTTGAATTAATAGAGTTTCCTCAAAACTTAGGGATTCTTTGTCCCGGTGCGGTGGCTCACCCCTGTAATCCCAGAACTTTGGGAGGCGGAGGTGGTGGGAGAATTGCTTGAACCCAGGAGTTCGAGACGAGCTGAGCAACATGGAGATTCTTTTCTTTAAAAAAAGAAAAAAACATTAGGGATTATGGGATTTTTCTCAGGGATGGGGTGACAGATTTCAATCTCAGATGAAGGTGGGAAAAGGTATGAGACAGTCAATGGCAGTGGCGTTAGCCAACTTTCAAGGCATCTAACTACTTAGCTACTTCCTTTGTCTTTCCTGTCCGGACCCAGGCTCATCTGAAAAACGATTATGCACCTTTATGGACAGAAATGGGAGAAGCGTTTTAAAAAAAACCACGGTCCTGCCGGGCGCGGTGGCTCACGCCTGTAATCCCAGCACTTTGGGAGGCTGAGGCGGGAGGATCAAGAGGTCAGTAGTTCGAGACCAGCCTAGCCAACATAGTGAAACCCCGTCTCTACTAAAAATACAAAAATTAGCCGGGCATGGTGGCGCGCGCCTGTAATCCCAGCTACTCGGGAGGCTGAGGTAGGAGAATAGCTTGAACCTGGGAGGCGGAGGTTGCAGTGAGCCAAGATTACGCCACTGCACTCCAGCCTGGGACAGAGCGAGACACCGTCTCAAAACAAAAAAACGAAACGACCGTCCTACACTATTTATCCATCAGGTTAATAGATACTCACTGAATGTTAATCTTGTATAGGAGCACAGGTGTAAGGGCAGGATTATACAGGGATGATGTTTTCGTTTCCCTATTTGTTCGTGAGTCTGTTTTTAAGTAATTTGTCCTCTCTTGAATGACAAAAGCTGCTGACTTCACGAACGGTACAGGGAAAGTGGTATTTGAACTGGGTCGCATAGTCTTGCTGGGACTCCTGTGGAAGCGAACAGGTAGGTACAGCAGCTGCCGCAATTTGTGCAGTGGGGCTGGCACAAGCTGGAAGCAGGCAATCTTGAAACGTAGCGTCCAAGGCCGGCTCCAGCGTGTTCTGGTCATTTCATCAGGAAGGAATTAGCATTCCTATTATCTTTCTTCCCAACTTGCTGCAGGACGAACCAAGAGACCTGAACCAACAGCCCTGTATAGCAGAGGTGGAACGGAGTTGGGAGCCGGCCTTGGAGTCCGCCCCATCCGGATCCGCCATCCTACGTCGCACGTGGAACTACGTCCCTGAGGGCTTCCGGGGTTGCCTAGCAACCTGCCGGGCCCCTAGGGCGTCCAGCGGCCCAACTGGAGTGGAGCCGAGTGTCGCCCTCGGGAAAGCAGGTAGAGGAACTACGTCAGTCCTGCCTGTGCTGGGCGCGGGCCCATTACACGTGGACTCACGCGAGCCTTCCTCACAGCCCGCCGTCGCGCAGCGGGAGGGGCGGCGGCGCCAATGGGCGAGCGGTAGGGAGCGCGCGTGCGCAGGCTAGGTTGGGGGGGGGAGGGGGCGGGGCGAGGCCGAGGAAGAGCGTTCTGGGGACGGGGGCTGGTGAGGCTCACGTTGGAGGGCTTCGCGTCTGCCTCGGAGACCGTAAGGGTGAGTGAACTAGCGCACAGTCCTCAGCGGCCGGGATCCCGGCGCCTCTCCTTTGGGCTGGGGGCTTGGGCTCAAGATGAGAGGCTGGAGCGGTCTAGGGGCGGGGGCTGGGCCCCCAGGCGGTCTCGGGACGCTTAAACGGCTAGGAGCACGGCCTGTCTCCCAGGGCGGAAGCCTGTGCCCCATCTGGGCTCTGGAGCCAGACAGGGCCGGCTGGGCAGATCTCCGCCCCCTTCGCTGGTCCCTGGGGGCCCCAGGATCGGCCTGTGGGACCAGCTGTGTCGGGTGGACACTGCTCCTGGCCCGGACCAAAAGCAGCGGGCTGGAGGCGTTACTCTCCATCTGCTCCTTGTTCCCCCATCTCCCTCTGGGGGAAACCTTGGGTCCTGTCGTGCCCGGCGGGGGAAGCTGATCTCCTATTGTATTCCCTCTCTGGGCATGGCAGTGCCATCCACCCAGGTGCCCAAGCCAGAACTGGGCATCATTCTCACTTGCTGCACTTATTTACCCACCCACATCTAATCCCTCGCAAAGCTGTCTTGGATACGTTCATTCTCCAGTCCCATCCCCCTACCCTACCTAGTTCAGGCCACCTTTTCTCCTCTGAACTACTTCGGTGTCTTCCTGATGATGCCTGCATCTCTTCTTCATCCTTACAGTTTGTACTATACAGAGAGGCTAGAGCTGTGGTCTTAAAACAGAAATCTGATCATGTCATCAGAACCGTCCCCCTCTTCCCTTACCACCCTTCGTTGGATTCTCATTGCTTTTCCAAGCTCTTGAACAGAGCTTACAAAGCCCTTCATGACCTGTCTTCTTTTAACTTTAGATTCATTTGTCTCCACTCTACTGTGTCTTCAACCATACTGTATCTTTTTTGGTTCTTGGATCAGAACAAGTTCCTTCTGGGTTTACATGTTCCTTCAATATGTTCGTCATGTCTGAGGCACTGTCCTTTGGTTGAAATAATCCTTCTTATCCTTCATGTGTTATTTCAGTTGTGAGTTGGTGATTTGGTGGTACCCCATGGGTGTCTGCCTGCTGGTCTCTCTTTTCTGCCAGGTTGTAATCTGTGTGAGAGGAGTTTATCGAGGTCATATTACTATCTTCAGCACCTTGTGCTATTAGTACGGTAATTAAATGTATAAATGAAGCATGGGTGCTTCTTGGGCTCCCTAGATGAACAAATAGATCAAGTTATTAATATTAAATACCTGCTCAACCCTCAGTCCGTGTAGAGGTTTCTTTAGCCTAGAAAGTTGGTTATTTTCTTGCCTTTGTTGCAGAACCATAACAGGGGTAAGTGAGAAAGTACTGGTCAGTTTTTCTTTGGCATTGGCTGTGGGTACAGGATGTCTGGATGTTGGTGAGTGTGGCTGCTTTGGGTTTGAATTCTTAACCAAGGGCCCCTGATCTGAGGGAGAAGCTGCTACTAGCTGCTGGCAGGAAGGCTGGCCCCAAACTCTTAGTGCTGATAGGACTGATAACACAACAGGAGGGAAGGGTTGGGCCAGGTCAAACCACTGGAAGTCCCCAAAGGAAGTTCCAACTTAGGCTAGATCTGCTGTGGGATAGGGAACCATACACCTAGGTGCCAAGACTCACTGCCCTGATTCAACCATGAGCCAGGTCAGCTCAGCAGAAATCAATAAGGTAAATGAGAGACAGAGGAGCGAGGGTCCTGACTCTCAGAGAGGGAGAAAAAGAGAAAAATGGAAAAGGAGAACAACCTGTGATCGTATGTTCAGGTCAAATGAGTGTGAGAGGCTGCAGACTGAGGTCGGATGAGAGATCAATTGGTGTTGGCTGGAAGAATCCTGAGGTGACATTTGAACCTGTCCTGGAAGGAAGGTGGAGATGGACAGATGGAACCAGTAGGAGGGGAGGCTGTGGTCCAGGAAGAGGCTGGCAGAGCACGAGGGGAGCACTGTAACAGCCAAGGCACTGGGAGGCGCACTGCTGCTGATGGTCCAGCACTGCCCTCCCAGGACTGAGGCTGCGCCTTGTGAGGGCTGTCTCAAGGTATGGGTTGTGCTCTGAAGTCCCTTTGCAGAAATCTCTCCTCCCTTGCGTTTTTCTTCAGCCTGGCCTTTATAATTTCCTAAAAAAGGCCAATGAGCTGGGGCTTATCTTCAGGCTGTTTGCCCATGGCCTTGAGCTAAGTAGTTAGAGCATGGATGATGCAACCTGTTATTTGGGCAGAGGGAGTTGCTTATGCTTTCTTTTGACTGTCAGCAGTTTAATTTGTTATGTGGCAGTTAGATTCCCTGTTTTCTATCTTTTCCTCCCTTGCCTGCCTTCCTTCCTTTCTTCCTCTCTCTTTTTTTTCTTTTTTTTTTTTAATTAGAGAGGGAGTCTCGCCATGTTGTCCAGGCTGGTCTTGAACTCCTGGGCTCAAGTGATTCACTTGCCTCAGCCTCTCAAAGTATTAAGATTACAGGCATGAGCCACCATGCCCAGCCTGATTTCCTGTTTTCAATGTACCGCTTGGAGGAATTTTTTTTCTGTATGTTTATCGATTCGGCTTTTGTTACATTCCAGTAGTTAGAAACCTGCAACACCAAACCAAAATGAGACAAGTTCAAAAATCAGTGGTTCTTGGCCTTTATCCTGCCTCCCTTAAAGAAGGGATAATTTGGACTCATAGTTACTACATTATTAATCACTTGGTTGCTTTTTGATGTTATCTAAATAGAATTTCCCCTGCCCCCGACACACACACACCAAATGGATATGTTAAGCATCCAATCACATAGTTGGAGGAAATGGTGCCATGGGTTCCATGATAGATATCTCCAAAAGAAAAGTTTCATCTTCAGTTACAGTGACATTAAAAATTGGCAGCATATCTGCAAAGGTGGTCCCCCCAGCTCCCCAAGGACCGTGGCACACAGGCTAAGAACGAGCAGCTTCTGTTCCAGGCACTGTGCCTCATACTAGGAATGTGGATTCAGTCCAAGTCCTCTCGAAGCCCGTCCAGCAAGGGGCACTGACAAGTAATCAGGCAGTTTTTCAAGAATTCATTAACACACAAGAAAACAAAAGAAAAAAAAAAAGAATTCATTTGCAGCTGTCATCACTTGTGGACAGGAGCGTTCTGAACGGAAGCACTTGGAAGCCTGCAGGAAGAATACCTACGCTAGACTTGGAAAGGCCTCACTAGAGGAAGAGACATTTGATGTAAATGAGTCTAAAAGGCTTAGGAGGAGCTGGATTCCCTTCTCTGATCCTTCCTGTCCCAGAACTCTAAGATGTGTGGTCAGAACAAGTTGTTCTGCTATGGCCTAGGCAGTCACTGCTAGTAGTTACCTGAAGCCTTGTTTTCTGGTACCAGGTACAGTGGCAGTGGCCTTATCAGGGTCTGGACACTTTTTTTAAAAAATTTTTTTGAGACAGTCTCATTCTGTTGCCCAGGTTGGAGTACAGTAGTGTGATCTTGGCTCACAGCAACCTCTGTCTCCTCTGTCTCCTGGGTTCAAGCGATTCTTGTGCCTCAGCCTCCCAAATAGCTGGGATTACAGGTACACGCCACCACGCCCAGCAAATTTTTTTTGTACTTTTAGTAGAGAGGGGTTTCACCGTGTTAGCCAGGCCAGTCTCAAACTCCTGACCTCAAGTGATCTGCCCACCTCGGCCTTCCAAAGTGCTGGGATCATAGACGTGCGCCATTGTTCCTGGCCAAGGTCTGGGCACTTTTATTTGGTAAAATTGTAAGTGTCGTTTCTGTTTCTAAATTATTTTCTGGAGATAAGAATTAACCGGAAACTCCTTTTGTATCCCATCCATATAGTATTGGGACAAAATTATGGGATAGATTACATTGAATACATATTCATAAAAAAATGTAGCGATTGCAAGCTCCGCCTTCCTGGTTCACGCCTTTCTCTTGCCTCAGCCTCCCGAGTAGCTGGGACTACAGGCCCTCGCCACCACACCTGGCTAATTTTTATTTTTGTATTTTTAGTAGAGATGGGGTTTCACCATGTTAGCCAGGATGGTCTCAACTCCTGACCTCATGATCCACCCACCTTGGCCTCCCAAAGTGCTGGGATTACAGGCGTGAGCCACCGCGCCCAGCCGAAAATCACAATTCTAATCTCATGTCTCAAGATAATTTTTGTTATTAGTGTATGAAATACACATTTTTATTGTACAAAAGTGTAATATTATTTATAGCTTTTTTGCAGCCTGTTCTTTTTCATTCAATATACATTGAGCATTCTTTCCTATTACGTATGACAGATTGCTTTTTTTTTTTTTTAACTACGGGTATGAAAGGTCTGAGATGGCCGGGCATGGTGGCTCAAGCACTTTGGGAGGCCAAGGCGGGTGGATCACCTGAGATCTGGAGTTCGAGATCAGCCTGGACAACATGGTGAATCCCTGTCTCTACTAAAAATACAAAAATTAGCTGGATGTGGTGACACACACCTGTAATCCCAGCTATTCTGGAGGCTGAGGCAGGAGAATTGCTTGAACCTGGGAGGCAGAGGGTGCAGTGAGCCAAGATTGTGCCACTGCACTCCAGCCTGGCAACAGAGCAAGACTCCGTCTCAAAAAAGTAAAAATTAAAAAATAAAAGGTCTGAGACAGATTGCATTTCGATGTCACTGTTTAGGAGTAGACTAGATTCGAGGTGCTTTTTAGCATCTTGGAAGTTTCTTTCTTTTTTTGGTAGTGGGGGACACGGTCTCACTCTGTTACCCAGGCTAGAGTATACTGCAGCCTTGAACTCCTGGGCTCAAGCAATCTTCCCATCTCAGCCTCCTGAGTGGCTGGGACTATAGGAGTGCACTGCTACGCTCAGCTAATTTTTTATTTTTATTTTTGTAGAGATAGGGTCTCGCTGTGTTGTCCAGGCTGATCTCAAACTCCTGGCCTCAAGTGATCCTCCTGCCTCAGCCTCCCAAGGTGCTGGGATTATAGGTATGAGCCAGCATGCCTGGCCTATCCTGGAAGTTAGACATCCCAGTGACCATTGTCCCCTTTAAGGAGGGGGCCATGGGAAGCAATACTGGTAATGGGAAAAATGGATTTGGGAAATTTTTCTAAGTGTTGTAGGGTGGCACACTCACACTCTCAGGGTTCTGCCCCGAGAGCCTTTTAGGATGGGTAAGAGGGGCTATAACACCTCTACCTCCCAGCCCCAGGCACAGAGACAGCTGCAGCTTCGCAGCTGAGCCCTGTGTGTAGCGTGTGTAAGGGGATGACCAGTGCCTTATGGTTTGTTTTTACCACTGCTGGTTTGGGGCTGTGGACTACAATTGGCCTAATAGAAATCCCTGGCCTTGTTATCTAGCAGAATCTGTTTTGCCTTTTGGGAAGCGAGTGTTTGGTCAGGTCTTTTGTTTTTGTATGTAGGTCACCTGGCTACCCTTCACCTTCCTTTTTGAGGTCAGTCTGTCAGCCCTAGGACAGACCAAGACTTTCCATTGAATCAACAATTATTAAAGGCCTGCCTGACTCTTGGCAGGTAATACTGTGGGATTAAAGTTCTCCCTGCCCTCTGAGAACTTGCTCTGTAGCTGACTGTGTCATCTTATTGACCACAATTCCAAGTGTGGCCAAACCCTGGGAGTCCCCGATAGAATCCTGATTTCTCTGTAACTTTCCTTTCCAGTGCCTGCTCACCGTGGTTAAGTTACTTGCTACTGTCACCGACCAGGAGGTACAGAAGGAGGAGTTAAGGTGTTCTCCTTGTCCACTGCCACAGACCTTGATCTGACCCGCCTTACCACTTCCCTTGGCTACCATGCTTCTGCCTCTAGTCTTGCTTTTGCCACTTCATGCCTTCCCCGCTATGCCGCCAGATGAGTCATTCTGAAACCAAGCTCTGATCTCACCTCCCATTCACGAATTGTAAGTGACTGTCCTCTTTCTCTGCGGGAGATGTCAAGCCCTGGCCTAGTGTGCAAAGCCATGTCCAGTGCAGCCTGTCTAACCCTTGGAGCCACCTCTGTCCTGTCTGCTTCCTACCCTGTAGGCTGCAGGCCAGCTGAACTACTTGTAGTTTCTTTCCCGCTTGTGGGCACCTGCCACTCTGCTCCCACCATTCCTGTGGTCCTTCAGTCCCTGCATATCTGTCCAGACCCAGCTGCAGTGTCACCAGCTCAATCAGCCTTCTCTGATTTTCCTTCACCCGGAGGAGATTTCTTCCCCTGAACTCCTAGAGGGTTTTCTCTTTCTCCGATATTCTGGTATAACTTGCTGGCTGCCTTTCCTGGTGCTCTTGGTAGAAAATATTTCTTTCAGTGGACTGTAGCTTCTGGGAGGCAGGAATAATCTTCCATTCCCTTCAAGCTTTCACGTGTTGCTTGGCACTCTGCAGGCACTTCAGGAAACCTCATGAGCCTTCCTCTGCCATTTGAGTGACTTGGAGTGCCCAGGGTCATCCCGTAGTCTCAAAGCAGAGCTGGCATTGGGCCCTGTTTGACAAGCTCTCTTCCTAACCTCACTGCTTCATCAGGTTTCCCAGGATCATGCCATGTCAAGCCCTGAACGAAACCTTGGCTCTGATGCTCTGCCTTCCTCTTCTGTGTTTCCCGTCTCACAGATATTGATGACCATGAGATCCCTGCTCAGAACCCCCTTCCTGTGTGGCCTGCTCTGGGCCTTTTGTGCCCCAGGCACCAGGGCTGAGGAGCCTGCAGCCAGCTTCTCCCAACCCGGCAGCATGGGCCTGGATAAGAACACAGTGCACGACCAAGAGTACGTATTCAGCCCGGGCTGTGGTCCAGGGGCCTTCCCATCATCTGCAGCTGAGCCAGCAGCAAGGGCATGCTCAGTCCTCCTTTCCTTCTTCCTGTTTCTATGGCTCCTTGACATTCTTCAAGGATGATTCTTATTCCTTATTGCCACCTCTAAGTCAGGTATTCTTTTTTCATCATTGTATCACAGGTGGAAGATCTTTAGGCCCAAATGGGACAAATTACTTGTCTGAATCCAGTCTCTCCTTTTTTCACCACAGACAGACACACACACATACAAATAGACACACAGGTACACATACACAGTCGTGGTAGCAGAATTCAGAAAATAGCTAAGGTTTCTTGACTATAACAAGACCTTTTTTTAATCAACACGTTCAAACATTGAATCATTTCTTGCAGCTTTTGTCTTGCACCAGTTAGCCTCACACATTATACTCAGTTATCCTTTGTTTTTAAGGCTGGGTGCAGTGGCTCACACCTGTAATCCCAGTGCTTTGAGAGGCTGAGGCAGGTGGATTGCTTGAGCCCAGGAATTCGAGACCAGCCTATGCAATATAGGGAAACCCTGTCTCTACTAAAAAATTAAAAAATTAGCTGGGTGTGGCAGTACATGCCTATGGTCCCAGCTGCTTGGGGGGCTAAAGTAGGAGAGTCACCTGAGCTTGGGAAGTTGAGGCTACAGTGAGCCGAGATCACGCTCCTGCACACCAGCCTTGGTGGCAGAGTGAGTCCCTGTCTCAAAAAAAAATTGTTTTAAAAGACATATTTTTAAATTGGTGGCCTGAATATGTTATAACAAAGTTTTAATAATAAAGGGGAAAGAACACCCTAAATCTACCAGCATAACAGATGGTCTGTTTGACTTTCCCTGCTCCTGTCAAGGCCCTGTCTATCTCTATGTAATCCTCGAGTGTGGTCTGCCATTGCTGGTGTTTTTCTGAGCTGGAGGAAGTTTAAGAACTTGAACTTTTCAGAGTCCTTAAGATTTCAGCATGATCCCCGTGTCTCTGCCAATTGGCCTGAACCTGACTGTTGATTTTTAGGCATATCATGGAACATCTAGAAGGTGTCATCAACAAACCAGAGGCAGAGATGTCACCACAAGAACTGCAGCTCCATTACTTCAAAATGCATGATTATGATGGCAATAATTTGCTTGATGGCTTAGAACTCTCCACAGCCATCACTCATGTCCATAAGGAGGTAGGTGTGGCGGTGGTTTGGGGGGCTATATCACAGAAAGGCCTCCCTTTGTTAATTTGGTCCCTCGTCTTGTTGACTTGTGTTGTCCTTATGTGCCAAGAGTGCTGCTTCTCCACTGGGCATGGTGGCTCACATCTGTCATCCCAGCACTTTGGGAGGCCAAAGTGGATCACTTGAGCCAGGAGTTCAAGACCAGCCTTGGCAATATAGTGAGACCCTATCTCTACAAAACAAACAAAACAAAAATTAAAAAAATTAGCCAGGCCTGGTAGCACATGCCTGTAGTTCCAGGTACTCAGGAGGCCAAGGTGGGAGGATTGCTTGAGTCCAGGATGTCGAGGCTATAGTGAGCCATAATCATGCCACTGCACTTCAGCCTGGGCAACAGAGCGAGGCCTTGTCTCAAAAAAAGAAAAAGAAAAGAAAAGAAAGGTGCTGCTGCTTCTTTCTCTTCTGTGCTCTGCCTCTTTCTGTTCAGCGATCCTTCCAGAAAAGGATAACTTGCTGAGGCAGAAGTCCCAGGGCTGGGCATTTGTATCTTTAAGTGCTACAGGCATTACTGTTACACACCAGAGTATGAGAGTTAGTGCCTAAAAGACAGACCGCATTCAAACTGCAGAGCAAGGGAGAAGTTATTTCATTTGGGAAGAATGGTGAATTGAGACCAAGGGATTCAGGGACATGGCAGTAATTGAGGGCTATGTGATACTGTACAGTGCTCCAAAGTTTCTGAAGCACTTTCAAGTAGGTTAGAGATCTCGTTGGATCTTTGCAATCTTGAGTAGGCAGTGGCAGGCATTGTTAATACTTCCATTTGCAGTGGCACGTGCCCATAGTCCCAGCTACTCATGAGGCTGAAGTAGGAGGATCACTTGAGCCTGAGAGGTTGAGGCTGCGGCAAGCTGCGATCTTGCCACTGAACTCCAGCCTGGGCAATAGAGCGAGACCCTGTCTCAGAAAACAAAAAACAAACAAAACCCTCCCGTTTTCTAGGTGAGGAAACTGAAATCAAGATCTTGTGCCAGGCTAAGCACAGTGGCTCATGCCTGTTATCCCAGCACTTTGGGAGGTTGAGGCAGGAGGATCGCTTGAGTCCGGGAGTTCAAGACCAACCTGGGCAGCATGGCGATATCCCATCTCTACAAAAATTAGCTGGGCATAGTGATGCTTGCCTATAGTCCCAGCTGCTGGCGTGACGGGGGTGGGAGGGTAGTCTGGAGGAACACCTGAGCCTGGGAGGTCGAGGCTGGAGTGAGCTGTGATCATGCTATTGGACTCCAGCCTGGGTGACAGAGTCAGACCCTGTCTCCAAAAAAAAAAACAAATCCTTGTGCCTCCATGTTTAATGTCATTCCCCTTCTGCCACACTGCCCTCTATAGAGAGGAAGCAAGGCAAAGTCAGCCAGGTGGGTGGGGTTACATTGGCTGCTAGGAGTGCAGGTGAGGTTTGAAGGCAGCAAGGAGCATGAACGGTTTTGCCCAGGAGAATGGCATTATTTAGGGAAGATCCTTGGCTGTGGGAGACACACCAAAGAACATGAGGAGAGACTAATGTTAGGCGGAGGAATTAGCGTTCGGCAGTCCTGGCAGATGAGGATGGTGGTGGTAATAGGAAAGGGAAGGGTGAATGTGGGAGATATGACAAAGGAAGAACCAGCCAAGGATGTGAGCGGCCTCAGCCCACTATCCCTGGTCTTGGAGCATGGGAAATACTTTCTCCTCAAAGATCGTAACAGGTTCTGCTGATCAGCAGTGCCTGCTTCCTCTTGTTTTGATGCCAACTTGTTGTCCAATTCGTCACTATTTCTATTTTATCAGGCAAATTTGTGCACAGAACTGACCCTCAGGAGGACTGGCACTTTTCCAATTAAAAAAGAATGAGCTGTAATGAAACAAATAAGCAAAAGCCTATTTCGAAGGGCCTTCTTTTATCTGGCAAATGTAATTTCTCAACTGGATTATTATAAATTGACTCAATAATATATATTCTCTCTCTCTATATATATATATGTATATATATGTGTGTGTGTATATATATTCCTAGAAGTCGCCCCATACTCCATTGAAAGTTTTTGGACACATATGAGCGTGGACATTTGTTTTGTTTTTCTTTTTTTTTTTTAATAAACACTGCCCATGAAAGAACATGGATATTTTGGACATTAGCTAAGCACTTCTGATAAAATGTGCAACTCATCATTGTTTAATTTGTATTTTGTAGGAAGGGAGTGAACAGGCACCACTAATGAGCGAAGATGAACTGATTAACATAATAGATGGTGTTTTGAGAGATGATGACAAGAACAATGATGGATACATTGACTATGCTGAATTTGCAAAATCACTGCAATAGATGTTATTTGGCCATCTCCTGGTTATATGCACATGTGACCCGTGAAAATGTGATTGAACACTTTAGTAATGCAAAATAACTCATTTCCAACTACTGCTGCAGCATTTTGGTAAAAACCTGTAGCTATTTGTTACACTGGGGTGAGAAGAGATAAGAGAAATGAAAGAGAAGAGAAATGGGACATCTAATAGTCCCTAAGTGCTGTTAAATACCTTATTGGACAAGGGCTTGCTTAAAGCATCTGTATTAGTCTGTTTTGATGCTGCTGATAAAGACATACCCGAGACTGGGAAGAAAAAGAGTACTTGGACTTACAGTTCCACATGGCTGGGGAGGCCTCAGAATCATGGCGGGAGGCGAAAGGTGCTTCTTACATGTCGGCAAGAGAAAATGAGGAAGAAGCAAAAGCAGAAACCCCTGATAAACCATCAGATCTTGTGAAATTTATTCACTATCACGAGAATAGCACAGGAAAGACTGGCCCCGATGATTCAATTACCTCCCCCGGGTCCCTCCCACAACACGTGGGAATTCTGAGAGAGACAATTTCAAGCTGAGATTTGGGTGGGGACACAGCCAAATCATATCATTCTGCTCCTGGCCCCTCCAAATCTCATGTCCTCACATTTCAAAACCAATCACGCCTTCCTAACAGTCCCCCAAAGTCTTAACTCTTTTCAGCATTAACCCAAAGTCCACAGTACAAAGTCTCATCTGAGACAAGGCAAGTCCCTTCCACCTATTAGCCTGTAAAATCAAAAGCAAGCTAGTTACTTCCTAGATACAACAGGGGTACAGCTATTCCAAATGGGAGAAATTGGCCAAAATAAAGGGGTTACAGGGCCCATGCAAGTCCGAAATCCAGCAGGGCAGTCAAATTTTAAAGTTGCAAAATAATCTCTTTTGACTCCAGGTCTCACATCCAGGTCATGCTGATGCAAGAAGTGGGTTCCCATGGTCTTGGGCAGCTCTGCCCCTGTGTCTTTGCAGGGTACAGCCTCCCTCCTGACTGCTTTCACGGCTGGTGTTGAGTGCCCGCAGCTTTTCCAGGCACACGGTGCAAGCTGTTGGTGGATCTAACATTCTGGGGTCTGGAGGACAGTGTCCCTCGTCTCACAGCTCCACTAGGCAGTGCCCCAGTAGGGACTCTGTGTGGGGGCCCTGACACCACATTTCCCTTGTGCACTGCCCTAGCAGAGGTTCTCCATGAGGGCCCCTCCCCTGCAGCAAACTTTTGCTTGGGCATCCAGGCATTTCCATACATCTTCTGAAAACTAGGCGGAGGTTTCCAAATCTCAATTCTCGACTTCTGTGCATATGCAGGCTTAACACCACGTGGAAGCTGCCAAGGCTTAGGGCTTCCACTCTCTGAAGCCACAGCCCGAGCCGTATGTTGGCCCCTTTCACCCATGGCTGGAGTGGCTGGGACATAGGACACCAAGTCCCTAGGCTGCACACAGCCTGGGGACCCTGGGCCTGGCCCATGCAACCACCTTTTCTTCCTGGGCCTCCGGGCTGCCCTGACATGGCCTGGAGACATTTTCCCCACGGTCTTGGGGATTAACATTAGGCTCCTTGCTACTTATGCAAATTTCTGCAGCTGGCTTGAATTTCTCCCCCAGAAAATGGGTTTTTCTTTTCTGTTGCATAGTCAGGCTGCAAATTTCCAAACTTTTATGCTCTGTTTCCCTTATAAAACTGAATGCCTTTAACAGCACCCAAGTCACCTATTGAACGCTTTGCTGCTTAGAAATTTCTTCCGCCAGATAACCTAAATCATCTTTCTCAAGTTCAGAGTTCCACAAATCTCCATGGAAGGGGCAAAATGCTGCTAGTCTCTTTGCTAAAACACAAGAATCACCTTTACTCCAGTTCCCAACAACTTCCTCATCTTCATCCGAGACCACCTCAGCCTGGACTTTATTGTCCATATTGCTATCAGCATTTTCGACAAAGCCATTCAACAAGTCTGTAGCAAGTTCCAAACTTTCCCACATTTCCTATCTTCTTCTGAGCCCTCCAAACTGTTCCAGCCTCCACCTGTTACCCAGTTCCAAAGTCGCTTCCACATTTTGGGTATTTTTTCAGCAATGCCCCACTCTCCTAGTACCAATTTACTGTGTTAGTCCATTTTCATGCTGCTGATAAAGATATACCCAAGACTGGGAAGAAAAAGTGGTTTAATTGGACTTACAGTTCTACATGGCTGGGGAGGCCTCAGAATCATGGCGGGAGGTGAAAGGCACTTTTTACATGGCGGCAAGAAAAAAATGAAGAAGCAAAAGCAGAAACCCCTGATAAACCCATCAGATCTCATGAGACTTATTCACTGTCATGAGACTAGCATGGGAAAGACTGGCCCCCATGATTCAATTACTCCCACCCCCACCGGGTCCCTCCCACAACACGTGGGAATTCTGGGAGATACAATTCAAGTTGAGATTTGAGGGGGGACACAACCAAACCATATCAGCATCCTTTCAAGAATATTGGATAATTGCAGCTGAATACTCAGGAAGTTGACTGTAGTAGAAGACTGCTAGTTTCTTAATTTTAATTCACGTTACCTGAAAAGTAAAACAACAGGCTTTGCCAAGTGGATGCTTTTCAGTAACAGTGAAGGAGTGGAGTGAATGCCAAATGTTTGCTCTGGTGGTTCCTATCCAGGTAAACATGGTCAGTATTCTGTAAAGTTCCCCTGGCCTAAATGATTACTTGTGCTGGACAAGTGGATATTTATTAGGCTATTTCAAAGCCACAGCATAAGAATGTCAGCCTAGCCACAGAGTCTAAGATTCTGAGTTCAGCCTAGCCACAGAGTCTAAGATTCTGTATCCTCTGACATTTTGGAAATGATACACTACTGGCTTAAGTGATGACTCTTTTTCAGATTTTCAGTATTTTATACAACTACTGCCACATCCTTATACTTTATTGCTTTTCTGTCTTCAACCTGGGAGAGACCTTGAATTTAAGTGTGTTCTCTAATCGATAGTGTTTTAGCTTTCTTAATATTTCTATTCCACTCTTGTTTCTAGGGTTTTTTATTTGCAGTTTAGGAACTATTAGGAATGTCAGGACTTTATCAGCAGGGGTAAAACTACCACCTGGCCTAGCCTAAGTAGGAAGTGAAAAGATAATTCACCAAACAATGATTAATCAGATAGAAGTTCTAGTCAGGAGGGATATTGTTGAAGTTACCTCTTTTAGCCTAGATACATGGATTCTTTTCAAATCAGGAAAGATTAGAAAAGGAACCCAAAAAACCCTTTAACAGTGTGAATCTTAATAGTATTTGAAAATGAGAAGAAGCAAAAGATTATAATTTGGTTTATTGGATGTGATGGACGTTCTGTAATAGAAAACCTGAAATGATAATTGAATGGGAAAAAGAGACTACATAAAATTTGCCGTAAGATGTATACAGACTTATTTTCTTTATTAAAGTATTATAAGAAAACATGTATTTGTAAAAATGGTTTCCTGTGTCAAGTATTTGTGTAGTCAGAGCCGACTTGTAAACTATTCTTGTAATAGCTCATTATTTTGAAAGATTTATATGATGAATTCTGGATAAATGACCAATAAAACTGATGAAACAAAACCTCGAGCAGTTGATTTTGTTCACATCAGCTTCTCCTGCCACATGAAGTGTGTGTTTAATACAAATGTTCACACGTACCTGCTCTTATCATAGTTCCTGTGACTATCCTCGGCTATACCCTGTTCCTTTTGCAGGAGTAAATTCTCAGAATTCAAAGTTCCTTTCCCCTTTTAGGCATTTTTTTCTTCTGAATGAAATCACTCTGGGATCTTCATTCTCTGGCCAAATTTAGATTATGACACCATTCTCTAGGAGAATGCATAGTGTTTTCCCCTGGTCTGGTGACTATTTTTTAATTTGATAGCATTATTGAAAACATACTAGACCCAAGCAAAAAACAGTCTCCCCTGGCATTTTGAGAAGACACACTTTTTTCTGCCTTTTGAAAAGGAAATTATCATTGCCTCCGTCCCCACCCTCTGAGACCCTGGGACCTTGCAGTGACCCTTCTTCATCCAGAACTGCCCCTCTGGATGGATCTGGTGAATGGGCTCACAGTTGTTGGCAGCTGGGAGAGGGAGAGAAGCAGATCCTCAGACAGTGGAATCACCCCATCAAACAGACAAGGGTGGAACCTTCCTTCTCCACAGCTGGCTGCTGTTAGTAACCATTCCATGCTGGCCCTTGTGGTCCTGCTTGCCTGCCTTTCCTTATAAAAAAATTCTCCTGATGGGAGAGGTTCCTGGCACATCAGAGACACAGCATGACGGGTCTTTCCCTGCATTTGCCCTTTGTCTCCCACACATGAGGCCTTGGCTTCTTGCAGCCTCCCTCAAGAATTCTCCAGGATGTATAGGGAACATCTCTGCACCCCAGTTTCCTTTTCTCTAAAATGGAGGTAAGTATATCCAGCAGAGGCAGCCTTCTATGAGGAAAGAGCACAAGCTTTGGACTCAGGCAGGCCTGAGTTGAAATCCTAGGCCTGTTTCTTAGCATTGAAGTTTCTAGACTTCAGTTTATCATCTGAAATATAACTATAATAAAAGTTCCCTGCAGAAGGTTAACAGGATTAGCAGATTGAGAGAAAGTAGATAAAGCACCTAGTGCTGTGCCTGGTACAGAGTAGGTGCTAAATAAACAGTCATCTGTTCCCCAGCCTGGCTGAAGAGCCTGGGCTCCTTCCTCATTGAAAACTAGGGGCTGGAGGGGCTTTGCAGAAATTGATGACTCTTTAGGGGCAAGGATCAAAGGGTCTTCTCAGCTTCTTATATTCCTCCATATAAATGCCAAGTGAATGAATGGATGAATTAATGAGTGACTTCTCTCAAGGAGGAACTAAGGGTCATGGCAAGTACAATGAACAACACAAAAGTATTGACATAGGCCGGGCGCGGTGGCTCACTCCTGAATCCCAGCACTTTGGGAGGCCGAGGCGGGCCAATCGCAAGGTCAGGAGATCGAGACCATCCTGGCTAAAACAGTGAAACCCCATCTCTACTAAAAATACAAAAAATTAGCCGGGCGTGGTGGCGGGCGCCTGTAGTCCCAGCTACTCAGGAGGCTGAGGCAGGAGAATGGCGTGAACCAGGGAGGCGAAGCTTGCAGTGAACCGAGATTGTGCCACTACACTCCAGCCTGGGCGACAGAGCAAGACTGTGTCTCAAAAAAAAAAAAAAAGAGTATTGACATAGGAGCCAGACCAAAGGAGTTTGTGGTTCACCTGGTCTGACAGGTGACTTCTCTGTCTCTTCAGAATACCAGATGGAGATTCACTGAAGAAACTGAGTCAGAGAAACTCTCAGCTTGGAAATCCCAAGCAGAAGAGAGTGGGAATGAGAGACCATGCTGAAAACAGAACAGCAATGCCCTGGGAATGAGGTTAAAGGTTCTTTTTCTGGAGAAACTGAAACTGCCCCCAGGGAAAGGACCTTCAAGTCCTGACATTTAGGAGTTCCTATGAAAAATCTGGCTGGCCTCCTGCTCTCCCAGCAGAGAAGCCACTAAACTGAGTCCTTCCATGCCTCGACAGCATCAGATCAGCTTTCTAGTGTCTCACACTTAAATCTCAATGGATTATTTAGGATCATAAGACAGCTGAAGGAAAGCTATTTTTTTTTTTTTTTTTTTTTTTTGAGACGGAGTCTAGCTCTGTCGCCCAGGCTAGAGTGCAATGGTGCAATCTCGGCTCACTGCAACCTCCGTCTCCTGGGTTCGAGCGATTCTCCTGCCTCAGTCTCCCGAGTAGCTGGGATTACAGGCGCCCGCCACCATGCTTGTCTACTTTTTGTGTTTTTAGTAGAGACAGTTTTTCACTGTGTTGGCCAGGCTGGTCTCAAACTCCTGACTTCATGATCCGCTCGCCTCAGCCTCCCAAAGTGCTGGGATTACAAGCAGGAGCCACTGCACCCAGCCTGAAGGAAAGCTTTAAGGTGAAACAGAAATCAAAGCAAACTGAAAGGAAACATGAAGGAGATAATGCAGGGACTAGAAGATAACTTTTAAAAATTATAAGGCTGGGTGTGGTGGCTCACGCCTGTAATCCCAGCACTTTGGGAGGCCGAGGCGGGCGGATCACGAGGTCAGGAGATCGAGACCATCCTGGCTAACACGGTGAAACACCGTCTCTACTAAAAAATACAAAAAATTAGCCGGGCGTGGTGGCGGGCGCCTGTAGTCCCAGCGACTCGGGAGGCTGAGGCAGGAGAATGACCTGAATCCAGGAGGCAGAGGTTGCAGTGAGCCGAGATCGCACCACTGCACTCCAGTCTGGGCGACAGAGCCAGACTCTGTCTCAAAAAAAAAAAAAATTATAATCAGTATCCTCAGAGAGGTAGGACTTCATCATATCTATGAACAACATTCACATGCCAACAAAAAAAAGGAACAACTGGAAAAGAGAATCTAGAAATAAAAATGATGATACCCGTCTCCCATGCTTTCTCTTAAAAGGGTTAAAACATAAGCTCAGGGAAATCGCCCAAAAAGCAGAACAAAAAGACATATAGATAAGTGATAACAGAGAATGGATGAGAAAATAAGAGGATCTATCGCGGACATTTAATACCCAATCAATAGGAGTCACTAGGAAGAGAAGACAAAATGTGATAGGAGGAGGAGAGTAACCAAAACCAACTCAACCTGGAACGAGAAACAAACGGGCCCAGGAGGTAGGAATGTGAGAATTTTTTGGCCAAATTATGAACTGGCTTCAGACCAGACCAAGTCTAGAGCTCACTGTGCCACCAGGCTCTGCTCTCCTCCCTTCAGATCTGCATTCTCGGGCTCCATGTAGGGGCAAGATGGCGGCGCCTGCTCCAGAGTGTGCCCTTCAGCTTCAGAAAAAAACCCATCACGGCACACCTATGCCACACACCTGTGCCACGGCTGACCTAGAAGCCTCCTGGCATAGTGCTAAGAGAATGAACTCTGGCGTCAGACTACCTTGGTATCAGTCCTGGTTTTGCCATTTATTAGCTGTGTCGCTTGGGCATGCTACTTAGTGCCTTTGTGCCTCAGTTTCCTTATATGACAATAGGGATAATAATGATGGTATCACCTCATCTGGCCACTGTGAGGGTTAACTGAGTTAACATATGTAAAATCCTAACAACGAAGCCAGGATAGAGGAAGCACTTTTTCAGCGACAGCCAGCATTATTATTCTCAGTCCATCCCTGGACAAATCACTGAGGCCAGGGCCATGCTACATGGGCCAGTTGGCTCAGCCCTTGGTTATGTGCTGTGTCCTGGGTGAGGGGCTGCAGCCCCACTCGTAATAAAATGATTGACAGTGGGGAGGAGGCATTTCAGAGAAGGAAATCCGGGTACAATTACTGGAAGAGGCAGGTGGGGAGGTGCTGCACTGGATGCCATAGAATGATGGGCAATGGACCATTCGCTTCTTTCAGAGAAATATCCTTCCTGCCTGCTATCTGGTATTCTGGCCTCATGGCTCGACTGAGACCATTATTATACTGTAATGGAAGGCTCAGGCCTTCAGCAAAGCAGTTCAGAGGGCCGTGGGCACTGTATTCTCGCCTGTGCCCCCACCATCAACAAGAGGGGAAGCTGTGTTGCCTATTCTTTCTGTCAGCACATCATCATCCAGTTTTGTCCCCTGACTGCCGGGAATCACTCAAACTTACCTTCCAGGAACAAACAGTAGTTTTCAGACACAATCCCCTCTAAAACCATTTTAGGAAAACAAAAATTGTTCAACTATGCAAGGGCCATTTGAACAGATCTACATCTCTCAACACCTTAACCCAAAGCATCTGCACTGGGTTGCTTCCCCTCACCCCAGGCATTCCTTAGCAGGGAGGAGTGCCTGCTTTGCAGCCAGGAGACTGACAGATCCCTTCAGTAGGATACTTCCTGAGCAAGTGGGAAGGTCTGCCTACAAAAATTAAGTCATCCACCCAAGTCCTATAGACAGGAAGAGAGAATGGAAGTATGTCAAGAAGGCGCATGAGAGATGAGATGGGAGGCAAACAGGAAGGTCAACCATGTTCTGGTCTGTGCCCAGGATTCGATGGCACCAGGGTGCTGACTTGCAGATGGGGACAGGACTGGGAAAGTCTACAGGATATTGTGTGAGGATGAACATTTAGCAGGGGAACTCAAGGGAGGGGAGTCTGTATGTCAGATGTAATTGATTTTTACAGTAATGCTCTCTAAAATATATAAATGTGACATCTTTTCCCACTCTGCTTGACTACACAACTGTAATTCACTCTGTCACTCTTGGTGCTAGAGGAATAAAATGCTGGTGTTTTATTATAAAAATAACACACTCTCATTAAAGATCATTGGAAAGTACAGAATAGAGGAGGGATGAAAATACAATCTAATTGTCCAATATAGCCACTGTATTATGGTCTATCTCCTTTTGATGTTTTTTTCCTGTTTCTATTTTGTTTGTTTCTTACATAGTTGTAATCGTGGTATTTATACAATTGTATGTTTGTTTGTTTTACCAAAGGCATGCTCATGCATAAAACCTTTTCTATTTTTACCATTAGTTCTTGAGGAAATTGAGTTATTGAGGTTTGAGCAATTTTAAACCTTGGTCAATATTGCTAAATTGCTGTCCCAAAGAGTTACTCTAATTAAAACTTCATTCACATTGTATATAAAGAGGCTGTTTCCTTTAGCTAGACTCATAGCATATTCTAACAAGCATTTCCCTAAACATAGAGCAACGAGATATTAGTGCTTTTAAATTTCTGGTCACATTAGTGCTGTGTACACCAGCACTACATGTATCTACCATTTTATTCAGTTGTGTGTTTGTTTATTTGTTGATTCATTCACTGGATATTTATTGCGTGTTTGCCATGTAACTTCTTTGGTCTAGGCTCTGGAGTTAAATACTTTCTGAAGAAGAGAAAAAGAAAAAAGACCTTTTGTTTCTCATTTTTATTTTTTGTAGAGAATGGGTCTCACTGTATTGCCCAGGCTGGTCTCAAACTTCTAGGCTCAAGCGACCCTTCCACCTCAGCCTCCCAAAGTGCTGGAATTACAGGTGTGAGCCACCATGCCCAGCTTAAAGGCTTCCCCTGAGAGTATTTTCATCAGAGGACACAGATGTATTTTTGCATAGCATCCTCAATAAAAAGAGCTAAGTCACTTTTCTACCTCAGGAGAGAATTCATTATATTAAGAACTCTATCTATCTATCTATCTATCTATCTATCTATCTATCTATCTATCTATCTATCTATCATTTCAACCACGGAATTAATAGCAGAAACCATGAACATTATGTCTGAACTTTTTGGATCTTTAAAAACCAAACAGGACTTCTGCTTCTAGACAGATGGAGTAGAGGCACTTCCCCCTAATTTTTCTTTCAAATTACAACAAAAACCCTGGACTTTACAAAAACAACAACAATAAGATTCTGAAAAGTGGAGAAAAGAAAGCGGACTGTCCAGGGACCTTGAGGCCTGAGCAACAACGTAGTAATGAGTTTCCCAGTTTTTCCTTTTGCCTCATATATGTAGACTTGGAGCTAAGGAAACAGGAGCTCAGAAACACCAAAGGATGTAGAAAGGCCCTAACAAAAACTTGCTCTCTCTACCCAAAGGATGAAGAAAAGGACAAGCAAGACAGACAGCTTCCAGATAATAACCGCTCTGCTCCAACCAAACACCACAGGAAGGCCGTGGCCTCCCCCTGCATCCATGGCAGCAGAGTGGGGAGCCTAGCCTTCCACCCTCACCAGGGCTCGCCAAGGCACCCCACCTTGTTCCTGCTGTGGTAGCATCAGAGGAGGCCAAGAAGGAGCTGGGATTGTCCTGGGTGGTAACGAGTCCCCCTTTTGCCACTGGGTTAGTGGAGAACATACAAGAAGCCTGGACCCCTAACTGTCAATAGGGAGGCTCCCCTCCCCTTCCTGCTTGATGGTGTTGGAAGAGGTCTACTGGAGAGTGAGGACTTTCAGCACCGCCCAGTGATAACAAGGTCATGTCCACCACAGTGTCGGGAGAGACCACATGGGAGCCCAAACTCCTGCCCCTGCCTAGCAGTAATGATGAGTCCTTTCCTTGAGTGTCACTGGAGGCAGAGCAGGGAGCCCGGACACTGTCAGTGATAGGGAGGTACACCTCCTTTCCCCTGCCAGAGGGGTGTCCTAGAACACCAGCTAAAGCAGAAGGTTTACATAAGATCCAGTCTTATAACATATGATAAAAATGTTCAGTTTTCAGTGAAAAAAAAAATCACTCTTCATACCAAGAACCAGGAAGATCACGAATAAAGGAAAAAAGATGTCAACACTGAGAAAACAGATATCAGAATGATCTGATGAAGATTTTAAAGCATCCATAGTTAAAAGTGCTTCTGTGAACAATTATGAACATATATAAAACAAATGAAAACAACACAGTTCAGAAAATAAAGAAGATATAAAGAAAAGTCAAATTAAAATGTTAGAACTGTGACATACAATAATTGAAATAAAAAACTCAGTGGGGCCGGGTGCAGTGGCTCATGCCTGTAATCCCAGCACTTTGGGAGACTGAGGTGGGTGGATCACGAGTTCAGGCATTTGAGACGAGCCTGGCCAACACAGTGAAATCCCATCTCTATTAAAAATTCAAAAAATTAGCTGGGCATGATGGCAGATACCTGTAATCCCATCTACTTGGGAGGCTGAGGCAGGAGATCACTTGAACCTGGAAGGTGGAAGTTGCAGTGAGCCGAGATCTTGCCACTGCACTCCAGCCTGGGCAACAGTGCGAGACTCTGTCTCAAAACAAAAAACAAAAAACAAGGGGTAGGCTCCATGGCAGAATGGAGGGGACAGAGGACAGAATTAATGACGTGGGTGACAGAACAATAGGTGTTACCCAGTCTGACCAACAGAGAGAAAATAGACTGAAAAAGGCACACCCAGCATCTTAGGGACCTGTGGCCTATAACAAAAAACCTAACATTCCTGTCATCTGAGTTCCAGAAGAAGGGGAAAAGAGAGTTGGACTGAAAAAATACTCAAAGAAATAATGGATGAAAACTTCACAGATTTGGCAAAAGACATGAAGCTATAGACTTAAGAGCTGAGCAAACCCCAAAGAGAGTAAACTTAAGCAAAGCTACTCCAAGACACATCATGGCCAAACTTCTGAGGACTAAGGACAAAGCTCATGTATAAAGGAAAAACAATGGAATGACAGCAGCTATTTCAACAGAAGCCAGAAGGAAGTGGCACAACATTTTTCAAGTGCTGAAAGAACTGTCAATCCAGAATCCTATATCCATTTCAAGTATCCTTTAGGAATGAAGGAGAAATCAAGATATTCTCAATTAAAGGAAAACTAAGAGAATTTGTCCCTAGCAGATGTACCCTAAAAGAGTGGTGGAAGGAAATTCTTTTTTTTTTTTTTTTTTTGAGACAGAGTCTCCCTCTGCCGCCCAGGCTGGAATGCAGAGGTATGATCTTGACTCACTGCAACCTCTGCTTCCCAGGTTCAAGCAATTCTCTGTCTCAGCCTCCCGAGTAGCTGGGATTACAGGTGCCCACCACCACACCTGGCTAATTTTTGTGTTTTTAGTAGAAATGGGGTTTCACCATCTTGGCCAGGCTGGTCTTGAACTCCTGACCTTGTGATCCAACCACCTCGGCCTCCCAAAGTACTAGGATTACAGGTGTGAGCCACCGCACCCGACCAGAAATTCTTTTTTTGTTGTTGTTCTGTTTTGGTTTTGTTGTTGTGGTTGTGGTTTTCTTAGCATCTACATTAAGGGCACAAACTGAAGGAAATTCAGAAGCAGAAAAACAACACATAAGAGAACCTTAGAATATCAGGAACATGGTAAGCAACAATATAGATAGACACAATAGACTTTCTCCTCTTGAATTTTCTAAATGATGGTTAGGGATTGAAGCAAAAATTGTAACATAGTCTAATGTTCTAAATGTATGTAGAGGAGATATTTAAATGGGGGGAGGGTAAAAGAATGTAAAGAAAAGTAAGTTTTCTATCTGTCACTTTAAGTGGTCAAATGACAAACATAAAATGGTAGAGCCACCCTGGAAAACAATTGTCAGTTTCTTAAAAAACTAAACATGGAACTACCATATGACTCAGCAATTGCATTTTGGGGCATTTATGTTCACACAAAAACCTGCACATGAGTGTTTATAGCAGTTTTATTTGTGATAGCCAAGACTGGAAACAGTGAATGGTTAAACGAACGGTGGCACATCTGTTCCATGGAACACTACTCAGCGATAAAAAGGAGCAAACTCAGTAGAAAGGAAACAAACATGCTACAGTCTGGATGAATCTCCAGAAAATTACACTAAGCAAAAAAAGCCAATCCCAAAAGGTTATATACTGTATGATTCCATTTATACTGGATTCCTCAAATGACAAAACTATAGAAATGGAGAACAGATTTGTGGTTGCCAAGGATTAAGGAAGGGGTAGGAACAGGAGGGCGTGGGCATAGCTATTGAAGAGCAACAGGAGAGATCCTGTAGTGATGGGGATGTTCTGTTCCTTGACTGCACCAGGGCCAACATCCTGGTTAGGATATTGTATTATGGTTTTGGAAGATGCTACCATTAGGGGAAAACAAGGTCAAGGGCACGCAGGATCTCTCTCCGTTATTTTTTACAACCACATGAGAATCTACAATAATAAAAATAAAAAGAGTAATTAAAAAAAAGTGTTAAGGCCGGGTGCCATGGCTCATGCCTATAATCCCAACACTTTGGGAGGCCAAGGTGGAAGGATTGTTTGAGCCCAGGAATTCAAGACCATCCTAGGCAACCTAGTGAGACACTGTTTCTATTTATACTTTTAAAAATTAAAACAATTAAAAAGAAGTGTTGAAGGCAACATAATCTTTTCAACACCACAATGGCAGTTTGAAACTTCAGCCCTCTGGGACAGTGTCTCACTAGGCCCATTACTTAGTGTTTAACCCCAGGGACTGTATTGGTAGTGCTCTCGATAAAAGCCTGTTTCAGAGGCTCTCAGAGAATTTGCTTTGCTCCAACAGAATTGAAAGGAAACCTAGTCGCTGGGCATTTTCTGTCCATGGATTTCCAGTTCCCCTCTGGGTGGCTGGAGAAGGACTGCAGGTCATCCAGAGTGATGAGGCCCCGCTGCCCAGGGAGGGGAGGGAGAGTTTGAGGGGGTGGTATAGGGCTGGCCTCAGTGGCTCAAGTACCACGGGACTGAAGCAGGCTGAGGGTCCCCTGCCCCCAGCTGAGGGTACAGCCCAAGAGGAGATGAGGGGGCATGGCCATTGACGGCAAGCCTGAAACCAGAGATCCAACAGGCATGCAAATCAAGGAGATCTTGAGGAGAGATCCTGAGCCTCCTGCATGCCAGGGAATCAGAGTGCAGGAGGTAGTGAAGGCTTAGCCATGAGGGGGTCTCAGGTGTCTGTAGTTAAATTCCTGGGCTCTGGCCGGTGTGAGAAGGGAACGAGGTGACCGTCTCTAAAGGGACAAAGATGTGGTGGATGCTAAGCCAGGTGCCCCTGGACTTTTTTTTGAAGGGTTTTGGAAGTGCCCATTCTTGTAACCTGGGGGTTAATGGGAGCCCAGGAACCCATCCATGACAACCTCATCAACAGTCCAGCCTTGGGGTCCTGGAGCAGGTCATGGGATGGGAAGAAGGTGGTGCAGATAGAGCAGAGGCCGATGGTAACTGCGTGGAGGCCAGCAGGGAAAGTCTGGGGCCACAGTTGACCACCTCCCCTGCCTCAAGGTGAGGCCTCCAGGCTACAGCTGGGTACCTGTGTGCCTCCCTCTCTGCTCTTCTCACAGTTCATCCCCTCCAAGAAAGCAGACCTGCCTAGCCTCACTGACCACAGCTTCAGAGCCAGGCCTGGATTCCTACCCAAGTTGGGCCAACACATCATCTCCCCTGGGATTTGACCGGGCCTGAGGAGCACAGCAGCAGGCAGGAGGAGTGGGAAGGCACAGGAGCAGTAGAGCTCCATGCCCTTGCTACTCAATGTGTGGGCCACGGACCAGCAGTGTCACCCAGGGGTTTATGAATGTGAAACATCAGGCCCCATCCAGATCAGCTGAGTCAGAATCTACTTTTTTTCCCCCCAGATCCCATAGGACTGAAGAATCTACTTTTCAACAGATCCCCAGTGACTTGCATGCTCATTTAAATTTGAGAAGCTCTGCTCTGGAGAGGTCCCACAACACTTAACACCAAGAGGCCTGAGCTGCCCGGTTCCTGCTGCTCTGAGAGCAGGTGTTCCACGCTCCCTTGGATTCCAGGGTCCTCCTATTGAATTGCCTTTTCCTAACTCTGGCCAGCTTGGTTTCTGTATTGCTTTTAACCAAGAAAATCTTATCAATGCATAGGTGCAGGTCTGGTGGGGACAGTATGATTCAAGGGGAGGCTGACCTTGCCCAGAGCATCAGGCAGTTTGCCATACAACCAAACACCACCCACAGAGGCCCAGTCCTTTGTGTTCACGAATGTTTTGAGTCAGGGGAAAAAATAAATAGGCCAGGTGTGGTGGCTCATGCCTATAATTCCAGCACTTTGGGAGGCCAAGGCAGATGGATTGCTTGAGCCCAGGAGTTTGAGACCAGCCTGAGCAACATGGTGAGATCTTGACTCTACAAAAAATAAAATATTAGCCAGGCATGTTGGTATATGCCTGTGGTCCCAGCTATTTGGGAGGCGGAGGCAGGAGGATCACTTGAGCTTGGGAAGTTGAGGCTGCCATGAACTGTGATCATAACACTGCACTCCAGCCTGGAGGACAGAGCAAGACCCAGTCTGAATAACAAATAAAATAAACAAATAAATGCTTTGAGTCTTGTTAAATGAAAATCCTCCTGAAATGAAAGTTTCTAGTCATTTATCCTTTAGTATGAAGTATCTTCTCAGATTCTTGCCAAAGACCACTTTCTTGGTTGGACATAGGAGAAGTCACAGAAACCTTTCTATTTTTATACTTTGGTTAAAGGCCTGGCCCTGCTTTCTCAGAGAAGGCCTGTATTGAAATTGCTCTGGGGCTCTCTTTATTTATTTATTTATTTATTTATTTATTTATTTATTATTTTTTGAGACAGCGTCTTGCTCTGTTTCCCAGGCTGGAGTGCAGTGGCGCAGTCTCCACTTACTGCAAGCTTGCAACATCCGCCTCCTAAGTTCAAGGCAGTTCTCCTGCCTCAGCCTACTGAGTAGCTGGGATTACAGGTTCCCACCAGCACACCTGACTAATTTTTTTTTTTTCTTCTTGAGACAGAGTCTTACTCTGTTGCCCAGGCTGAAGTGCAGTGGCGTGATCTTGGTTCAAGGCAAACTCTGCCTCCCAGGTTCAAGTGATTCTCATGCCTCAGCCTCCCAAATCGCTGGGATTACAGGCACCTGCCACCATGCCTGGCTATTTTTTTTTTTGTATTTTTAGTAGAGATGGAGTTTTACCATGTTGGCCAGGCTGGTCTTGAACTCCTGACCTCAGGTGATCCACCTGCCTCGGCCTCCCAAAGTGCTCTGTTTATTAAATAAACTCTGTTTATTAAAAGAGAGCTCCTGAGGCTCTCTTTTAATAAAGTGCAAAGTCCTCTGTCTTTTCTCCTCTGGGAAGCCTTCTCTGCCTAGTCCAGCCATAGTCACCTGTCCCCTCTCTGAGGCTCTAGAGCAGTGATCCTTTACCTTTTGTGTGTTGTGGACCCCTTACAGAACAATGTTTTCAAATGCATAAAATGAGTGGATTTTTATGCATTTCAAATGCATAAAAGGATTTCGAAGAAATCAATCATATTGAAATGTAGGCATCAAAATATTTTTAAAATGAGTGATTTAGTAACATGTGCTTATTATTTTTCTTTTTATAAGGCTTTGTCAGAATATATGTGTTTCTTAATTAGCATAGTATGATCTAGTAGCAGGTCTACCAATCTCTTGTCAATTCTTTCTTTCTTTTTCTTTTTTTTTTTTTCCTTTTTTTTTTTTTTGAGACAGAGTCTCGCTCTGTCCCCCAGGCTGGAGTGCAGTGAGGGATCTCGGCTCACAGCAACTTCTGCCTCCTGGGTTCGAGCTATTCTCAAGCCTCAACCTCCCAAATAGCTGGGATCACAGGTGTGCGCCACCACACCAGGCTAATTTTTGTATTTTTAGTAGAGATGGGGTTTCACCATGTTGGCCAGGATGGTCTTGAACTCCTGGCCTCAAGTGATCTGCTTGCCTCGGCTCCCAAAGTGCTGGGATTACAGGTGTGAGTCACTGCGTTGGGCTCAATCTTTGTAATTTCAAAGTAGTGAAGACTAAAATGATTTGAGATATCTGCAACAACCATAATGTGATATGGAAATATTTATAATTTCTGTGAGCGATGAAGTTGCAGATTCTACATGACTTTTTGCGTTATTCATAATTGAAGAAAATGTTAAATTTCAGTTTGACGTTCATCAAAACAAAGACATAATTTTTTTCCACCCAAGTTTATAAGTCCCTGAACAGTACATAGAAAGGGTTGATGGGCCAAAGGTTAAGAGCTCTTGCCTAGATGGCACAGGTTCAGTAACATATAATACATTCATTATAACCACCAAAATAATGTGTTTTTAAAAATGCAAGCCAAGTACATGTGTACTAAAGTTCAATCTCCATCACATCTTCAACCCACTTGCCTAATTCTATGGGGTGGTGGATTCTTGTGCACAGTGGATCCAAGTCTGTCTGCTTTTGTTCCCAGAACTGCACTCCTACCCCACTCCCCGCATTCCAGTGCCTGGCAGGGGCTGGGCCCAGAAGGAATGTTCATTCAGCATTTGTTGACAATCTACTTGTGATAACTCTTTGATCGCCAACTTTTTAAGATTCCGAAGTTCTTATTATCAATCCTGACAATCATTGAACCCCTTAGTTCTCTTAATACAACATTTGTCATTTGCAGATGAACCACTAGATGGGAGCAGTGTCCCACAGAATGTCGTTTTCTAGGCCTTAGTATCCCATCCAGGGTTTTTACGTGTCACTTCTATTTCATTCCTGTAAAATCCAGGAATGACTGCTCTTCACCTCTCCCTGTATCAAATGGCCACCAGAAAAGCTCCACAACACACACACACACACACACACACACACACACACACACCCCAAAATCACTCGAAAATGAATAAGAATGTGAAAAGAATCAAAACGCTCACACTGACCTGCTTTGGGGAAAGGAATTATTAGCCTTTCCCCAAACAGAAGTGATGGCCAGAAAAGGGAGAGGTGATGGTGGCGCTGTGGACCCCGTAAACCCTGAGCTGTCCAAAGCAGTTTGCGCCTAGACCTCGAAGACGGAATCCACGTCCTGTCAGCTCCCAAGCCACTGTGCTTTCTTGCACCAATGCAAATGCTTCCTGAAAAATTCCAAACTGGTAACAGCTGAGCAGAAGGGAAAAGGCATTTTCCCCACCCTTTCATGAGGATGGCTACCCAGGGGAGACAGCCACCCCAGGCGCTGCAGTGAGTGTGGGGATGAGCAGACGAGCGACATGGGATTCAATGGCATGCAAGCTGAATTTGGACAACTGGGTAGATTGAAAGGGCCAGACCCTGAGGGAGAGGGAGTGAGGCTCTGACTGCTTTGCTCCCTGGGGCTTCCATGGGAACACGAATCCTTTAGTTTTAGTTTCAGCAAGTCCTCCAGAAGTTACCAAAGTCGAGAAAACCCTCCTGCTACCATTCCTCTTCAAAAAGTCTGAGAAAGCTAAAAGTCCAACGGAGGTGAGAAAATAAGGTAACTTTGCTTTTTAAAATGTTAGCCATCCTCTTGCAATACAAGCACCAAAGAGAAATCAAACAGATTTATTTATTGTCAAGCCTTGAGAAACAGACTAAGATAGTAGTGCTGTACAATTCTATTTTGTGAACTTTTTTTTTGAGACAGGGTCTCACTCTGTCACCCAGGCTGTAGTGCAGTGGTCTCAGGTCACTGTAGCTTTGACTTCCTGGGCTCAGGTGATCCTTACACCTCAGCCTCTCAAGTAGCTGGGACTACAGGTACATGCTACTATGCCTGGCTAAATTTTGTAATTTTTCTAGAGATGGGGTTTCACTATATTGCCCAGGCTGGTCTCGAACTCCTAGGGTCAAGCGGTCCACCTGTCTTGGCCTCCCAAAATGCCAAAATTATAGGCAGGAGCCACTGCACCTGGCCTGGTGAAAACACTTTAATATCTCCAAGGATTTCTCCATATTGTGAATGGTATCAGGAGCTTCTGACTTGGGATTCAAGTCCCAGGCAGGGTTCTTACTAGTTGCATGGCCTCTCTAAGCCCCAGTTACCTTTCCTGTAAAGCGGAGAAAGTCTGGCACTTACTTCATCGGATTGTTATGGAAATTAAATAGAAAGTGCTTGGTGCAAAACCTGGGGCATTTACTGATGACTAACTAATAAATTGTCTATTTTTATATTTTGCTAGGCGTGTATTTATTCAACCAAGCCTGCTGGATCTCTGAGGACATAAATTAAGATGAGTAAGACCCAACTTCAGCTTTCAAAGAATAGAGTATTTACTGTGCTATTATAAAACTGGGAGATAAAGGAGTGTATATACACCCACTGATATCATATTTCATGATTCTGAGATGTACTTTTTCATAGTTTAACATCTTTGACAACAGTTTTTAATTCTTGGTGGTAAAAAAAATAATAGTGTGACTTACAATCAGCGGAATCTTAGATTCGGTGAAAAGCAGCATAAGCGTAAAGAGAGTTTAATGATAGGAACAGAACAATCAGCTTACCACCATAATTCAGCCCGTAGGCACCCAATCAGAATTCCAGTACAGGGGACAGCTACAGAATGCTGTCTTCTGTCTCCTGGGACATGTCTGCTCCTCCCTCCACTGCTTTTGGGAGACAGGAGTAGGAGAGGCCTTTGATCTCAGTGCTGAGGGCTGGGTGGTACCCAAATTACAGTGCATGTATAGGTCTTTTTCTAGAATGCAGATCCTCAGCCTCTGCCTCAAAGGATCTGGTTAGGTTGGTCTGAGGGTGGAGGCCTAAGTGATCCAACCAGCTCTGGGTCCTTCCTGGTGTGAGGGGATTCTTTGCTTGGGGAGGAGTGTCACTGCCCTGGGCTTAGGAAATGATTTTTACCCAAAATCAGGAAACCTGAGCTTGCATTCAAATGCTGCTCCTCCAGTAGTGCCCGGAGGCTGGCTCATACCCGTGTGCCTGAAATCAGCCACAGTGGGAGCATTTACACCACAGTAATTGGCAAACTTTTTTTTTCTGTCTCTTTCTTTAGAGTCAGTTTACCAGCACAGAACTGCAACTTTTCTTCAGTTGGGTAACCTTGAAGATACTACTGAAAATCACTCCAAGCCTGTGTCTTTCCATCTGAAAGGGGATTATTATATTTCTCACCTCCTAGAGCTGTGGAATAAATGAGTCTTCAAGTATGAGAAAGCATTTAGCCCAGTGCTAGGCTCTAGTGATTAGCAGTTTATTCTTTTGCTCTAGAAGTTTCCTATAATGTTTTCTCCTTGGGAACTTACTGGGGAGAGAATGAAATGAAATGAACATACTTCATGATGAAATTCAAATCTCAGTGTGGATGATTAGCATTTAGCGGGAAGGATAATAGTAACTTTATGTAATCTTTTACAGTTTAACAAGCTGTATTTCATGTGGCATAACCTTACACCACAGACATTTTCCAGATGAGGAAACCAAGGTTCCTAGAAGTTGACTTGCTTAGAGTCATGTGGTGTTTAAGTGAGGCAGGAACAGAAACTTTTGATGTACTGTTGTCCCTCAGTATCCATAGAAGATTGGTTCCAGGACCCACACCCACGAGGACACTGTGGATACCAAAATCCATGGATGCTCAAGTCCCTGATAAAAATATTGTATTATTTGCATATAATCAACACATATCCTCCCGTGTACTTTAAATCATGTCTAGATTACTTATAATACCCAATACAATGTAAATACGATGTAAATAGTTGCTATGTTGTATTGTTTAGAGAACAATGATGAGAAAAAAAGTCTGTGCATGTTCAGTACAAACACAGCAATCCATTTTTCCCCTGAATACTTTTGATGTGTGGTTAGCTGAAATCCACGGATGTAGAAAACACAGATACCGAGGGCCAACTGTGCTTCCCACCATCCCATCTCATGACAGCAGAGCCTGTGTACAGAGACCTGGGTGGATAGGTGGTGTTAAAACAAACCTAATACCCAAACCAACAAAATTCCTAACCAAAGCTTAAAGTTTAGTTGGAAAGCTTAAATACCCACGTGGGAATCTCCTGAGGATGATGACCAAGTCAAGCCCTGGAGGGCTTCGCCATTGGCAGATGGGCTAGTGAATTCCCTTGCACAGACACATCGAGAGCCATGCAGGATAGTCTCACATCCTTCATACGAACCACCCGCACAGGCACCGTCTTCCTCGACCGGATTCCTTGCCTGCATTATGGGTCTCTGATCGTCACCCCCATCTTTGTAGGAAAAGCAGCACTCAGGCTGAAGCAGCGTTTCTTCCTCATTCCCTTGGCTGCACTTAGCCTCTCAGTTTTCTCCAAGACAAACATAAAATTCCTGAGAGCTGAGACTGTCCACCCTGGGTGTGAATGCAAATGGCGATTTAGCTTTTGGTTTCTCAAAGTCTGAACTTTACTGCCCAAGCTGCTTATTGACTTATGAGCTGATTAAAAGAAAGGAAAAAAAACAAAAAAACAAAAAAACCTCTCCCAGCTGAAAACACGCCCCGGACATTTCCAAAGTTTAAGTGAAGTTGAAATTCAGCAGCAGTTGGGCTGCAGTTGAGACAAGGGGCTTTGAGCCAGATCCAGCCTTCATAGTAAGAAGGTATTAAAGGGTCCAGCCTTGTAGCTCCAGGAAAGACAGTGTCTTCCCTTTAAGAGAGAAAAAGCTTTCAAAGTGGATTCTCTCAACCTTGGGCTTTGTGGAAAAGGTAGAAGCAGCTACCTTTCCTTTCTTTCTTCTTCGTTTTTTTTTTTTTTTTAGAGTCGTTGTCTTGGTCTGTGGCTCAGGCTGGAGTGCGGTGGTGCGATCTAGGCTCACCGCAACCTCCGCCTTCCAGGTTCAAGCAATTCTCCTGCCTCAGCCTCCCAAGTAGCTGGGACTACAGGCGCCCGCCACCACGCCCGGCTAATTTTTGTAGTTTAGTAGAGACAGGGTTTCACTGTGTTGCCTAGGCTGGTCTCAAACTCCTGAGCTCAGGCAATCCACCCGCCTCAGCCTCCCAAAGTGCTGGGATTACAGGTGTGAGCCACCGTGCCCGGCCCCTGCCATTTCTTAAAGGAGCATGCCACTACAATTCAGAGTTGCCACCATTTCCCAATTTTTCCTGCCACTTCACTCATCTGTAGAATAGACACCCATTAAAAAGTCTTTCAGCTTAAGATTCCATGATTAAGAGATTTATGATTCATCCACATTTTGAAATACTAAAATCATTTTGTTAAAAAATGCTTGCTGATGTGGGAAAATGCTCACAATATAATGCTGTATACAGGGCTGGTACTGGGAAGTCATGCACTAAAATGTGAACCATGGTCATCTCTGGGCTTTGAGATCACCAGTGACTTGCGTTGTTTTCACTGTCTGCATTGCATGTCATTATAATGATTAGTTTCTCTCTGATACTCTACTCTCGGGGAGACTGTAAGCTCTCTGAGTACAGGGTCTTTGACTAATGTATTTCTTGATATATCCACATCCCTAAGAACCAGAAGGCACTTGATACATATTTATTGAATGAATGACTGAATGAAAGGCTTCTTGAATTCAATAAATCACGGCACAATGAGCATATATAACTGTTGGAGGGCAAGGGAAGCAGTAGATGCAAATATTAATTTAAAAAATTAGTGTGTTCTGATGAAAATTCATACCCTCAAATGCTTTTATTAGAAAACAACATCAGAAACGAAAACCCGCAGAAGTTTGAATATTGTGTAATTAACCAATTGTTAAACAGAGCTTATCCTGTCACGTCAGTTTCTAGGAGAAGTCGTCAAGTCAAGTCCAGGAAACTGTAGGCTGGCGTCTCCAGCCATTGGGAGTCTCCCAAGAACACACAGAATCTTTCCAAGGAGTCAGTGCTGAACACACCTGAGAATCCAGAGCACAAGCAGTTTAGGAGCCAACTCAGGCCTGATCGGGCTGGGAGTTGGCAGGGGCAATGTTTACATTGGGTGAGAGTTTGAGCCTTTGATATGCAATTGAACTAGACTTTTTTATTATAGAAATTGGAGGCTGGGTGCAGTGGCACATGCCTGTAATCTCAGTACTATGGGAGACTGAGGCAGGAGAATCACTTGAGGCCAGGGTTTAAGAGCAGTCTGAGCAACACAGTGAGACTCTGTCTCTACAAAAGCAACATATATATTTATATACGTATATATAAATTTTAGTATATACATATGTAAATATATATGTGTTTCTATATGTGTATATGAAATACATATATATATAGCTGGGCATGGTGGTGTGCCTGTAGTCCCAGCTACTAGGGAGGCTGAGTGTAGAGGATTGCTTGAGCACAGGAGGTCCAGGCTGCAGTGAGCTGTGAGGATGCCACTGTACTCTGGCCTGGATGACACAGGGAGACCCTGCCTCTTCCTGCATCCTCCCGTTCATCAAATGAATGGATTCGCCCCGTCATGTGATGAGAGTCACTGTGGCCTTGAGGGCACAGGCACAGCCTCCTTTACCTCTGTGTCACTAGCTCACATGGGCAGCACACTGCCCAGCACCATCCTGGTGCTCCTCACATGCCTGAGGTGGTCTGCGAATGTTTGTAAATGGAATGAATGGAGATTCTCAGGCAGGTGGGTCCGCTGCCTTTGGATATTTGATGAAAGGCAGAGGAAAAAGAGAGCAAGACCAAGAGGACATGTGCGCATGTGACGATGGCATTGAGGGGCAACGGTTGTGTGCAATGGTGGGAGCCCCCAAACAGATCCAAGTTCTATGAAGAAAAATAGAATTGGCGAATGAGGCCCAGCAAGGAACAAGTGAATGAGAAATGAATGCATGTGAAACAGGCAAGGACAAAAGCTTGTTTGCTGGGCCAACAGGTATTGCCTCAATTTCCAAAGCTGAGAATGGTGAGCAGAAAACTAGCGCGATCCCCACGTAGCTCCCAAGTGCCCTCTGGGCCTCTAGGCTTGGATTGGATACAGCTGCTGCTCCCTAAGGTGCTATGTATGCCCTGCACTCTGGCCTCCTCCCAGGGTCTCTGTTGCCCATAGGGGCTGGGAGTCAGCAATCTGGCATCATGTACACAAGCCGCATGGTCAGCTTCTCCTGGGTAGAAACTCTGTCCTATTTCTGATTCCCTCCCCAGTTTGCTCTTGCTAGAAGCTTGCTGCTTGGTTGATTGGCCACATAGGGTAAGGTCCATTTAGCTTTCAACCTCAGCTGTGCATGAGAATCACCTGGGCAGCTTTTAAAGTCCAGGGCTCATGCTCCACCCAGAACAATGACATCAGACTCTCTGGGGTTGGGACCTGGGCAACAGGATGTTTGAAAGCCCTTCTGCCACCCTTTCCTTCAGAGTTGCTGCCAATGAGCAGCTGAGGTTGAGAGCCAGGGGTTTACCTGAACTTGGCTCTTTATGCTGCCTGCCCTGGCCTAATCCTGCTCTGGCCAACCCGGGGTGCTCCCTCCAAAGGCTTTCCTGGCAGTTGGGAGCTGGGGTGACCCTGCCGGCTGTCCAGGGCAGGCTGCCTCTGGCTGTAGAAGAGGTAACCATGGTCACCAGCCTGCGTGCACTGATTTCTCACAAGTGCAATTTATCAGGCAAAAATTTCTCTCTATATAGAAAAGTCCCACGCTTTGGTCATGAAGGGTAATTGAGGCTTTTAGCTTCTGTGTCACGGTCATTATCCATTTTCTCATGAGCCTAGTGACTATTGCCCACAGGGATTTAAGTTACATTCTCGGTCAATGAGTAACAGAGAGGATATGAAATGGGCATCCAGGCCAGGTGACTCAGCCAGGATCCCAGAAGCCCTGGCAAGCATCTCTTCCTAGACCCAACCCCTTGGTTGAAGTTTAGAATGGGCCTCTGCATCCTTGTCTGTAAAAGAGGGTGAGCGTTCACTTTTTGAGGTTGTGATGAGGGTTAAGTGAAGTAATAAACGGGTAAGTCTGGTGCATAGTGAGAGATGGCTCGTTTTAGCCACCTGACCACTGCTTTCCATTCCATTGCCTTCCCCATACTCCACGGGGCCCAAACACATGCACCAGCACACAGTTCATTTGCAGCAATGGCAGAGTAAATGTTTGGCAACCGAATTCCAAACAGCTATGAGTTAGGGTTGGTGTTGCAGGACTTCCAGCCCATGCCCTGGTCCTGCCAAGGCTCCCTGTCCACCTGTCAGCATCAGCACACAGTCCAGACAAGGCCTGCCCCTCCTCCCACTGAGGCTGAATGGCCCACAACTCCCAGCCTGCCTCCTCACCTCATCTGCAACCCTGTGTGGGGTTGAACCTGGGAATAAAATGTGTATTATTCTTCGTACTGACAGATAAGGAAACATGCATCAGCGGAAGTCAGCTATTTGGCCAGGTCACAGAGTCAGTTTCTCTTTTCCAAGTGTTTTTCCAGGGCTGTCTGCACTCAGGAGCAGGGCGTCCCCTGGAGGATACTCCCCCTTTTCCCTGGGGGAATGGAGCCTGGGAGGGAGAGAGCTGGTGCTGGGTCAGGGTAGCAGCTGGAGATGGGGCGGCAGGGCACATGCTGAGACAGCGTGGTGCACGTACGAGCATCTGGAGTTGGTCCAGGCCAGGTCTACCGCTCCAATGCAGCACACCTACTCACCCAGAAAAAATGGTCAATTGCTGACAAATGAGTGGGGTTTGTTCCTGGAAAGAGCCCTGGAGTGGAACCAGACACACCTGCATTATGATTTCAGGGCTGCTCCTGGCAATCTCAGGACACTGAAACAGTCATGTTTGGGAGAGAGCATGGGACAGGCATGGCAGGGGTGAGAGGTTGGACTAGGCACAGGTGGGAAGGGTTCCTAAACCTGGCTCTACCAGTTACCAGCTGAGCGATCTTGGGCAGAGTTAGCTAACTCTCTGTGCCTCAGTGTTCCCATCTGGAAAGTGACTATCTCTGGAAAGTGACAAATTTCCATCTAGAAATTGACTATCTCTGTCAATGAGTTGTTATGAGGATTAACTGAGTTAATACATAAAAAGCACTTGCAAAGTCCTTGGCCCAGAGCAAACCTCTGCAAACGTTTGCTATCATTCTAATGTCCATGAAGGTGCTGGCACATAGAAGGTTCTTGTTTCTCAGTGAATCTGAATTCACTGGTTCTTTTCCAGGGAGCAGGAGACAGCCAAGCCCTCTGTCTCCAGTTGCCCCATCCCATGGCCCCATGGTCCATGTCCACGACCCAGTTCGGCCTGGTCAAGGTGGGCAACAAGGTTCAGGCAGCCCAACCTGGTTTCAGGTTTCAAGCATAGAGGACGTTCTCTGTGTGCTTTTTGTGTTTGTTTGTTTTGTGTTGTCTGGGTGAAATTATAATTTGTTATAATTTGCATTTTCCTGAATACCAGTTCTACCCCTCCCCCACTCCACCACTTTGTTTATTGGGTTGCCTTCTAATTTCAACCCAGAGACATATGTAATTTTGCATAGCATGTGACTTGAACTTGACAGTTTACGAAGCACCCTCATACATAAAAAGCTAACCCAGTCCTCACAACCAGGAGATGGACGTTTTCTTATTGTTCCCATTTCACAGAGATGTGGAAAGCAAGGCTAAGACATTACAATGACTTGTCTGAGATGCAAGCGGCCTTAATACAGTTCTTCTAATATCCAAGCCTGTAGTGTCCCCTGGTCTACCAAAATACCTGTCTCCTGGTTTTCTGCATAGCTCTACACACTTATGCATTTTAAACTCTTTTCTTACCTAATATTATTTTCAGAAATGTGGTTATCTTTGTCTATGCTACCACTCTAGTCATCATCTGAATGGCTGCACAATTTAACATTTTAACTTAATTTACTCAGCAGCCCAGGTCATGGCTCAGGCCACTCTGATTTTGCTGTATTAGAAGCAGTGCTACTGCAAACTTTGGGGACCAGAACAATTTTCTTCTCCTGAATAATTAAAAAATGACGTTAAGGATTCAACAAGTATGAATTTATGCCTCTTGATTCACCTTAGTGTTACTGGCCTAAATAAAAAACCCTGGGCCTATTTACTCTTACCCTTACCCATAAATGCATGCATTCATTACTTCACTTAGCCATCCATCCATCCACCCATCCATCCATCCATCCACCCACTCACCCACCTACCCACCCACCTAACCATCCATATATCCATCCATCCACTCACCTACTCATCCACCCATCCATCCATCCATCCATTCATCCACCCACCCACCCACCCACCATCCATCCATTCATCTACCTACACATCCATCCATCCATCCATCCATCCATCCATCCATCCATCCACCTACCTACTCACCCACCCATATATCCATCCATATATCCATCCATCCACCCATCCATCCATCTATCCACCCACCCATCTATTCATCCATCCATCCTTCCACCCATCCACCCACCCACCCACCCACCTACCCACCCATCTATCCATCCATCTACATATCCTCCCAATATATGCCAAATTTCCTCTAAGCCTTAAATATATTGCAGAAGTTCCAAAAAAGTGTACATTCTGGCATATGTGTGTGGATGTGGGATTACTGGGGGAGTTCCCTGCCCTCCATCCTATTCCCCAATGTCTACCCTTTGGCTGAGGAACTTTTCTTAGAGTAGCCCTGTCGCTGCCCTGGCAACCCCTGCCAGCAACATGTTCCCAGGCTCTGCCTCCACCTCACTGCCCTCAGCAGACTCCCTCATTGATGCTGGCCGTCCTGGTTCCCTTGACTTTCCTTTGCTTATTTTGGAAGTCCTGGTCATTTAGCAGCAGGCACTGCAGTCATTTGGTTCCAGTTGTTTCCCTCGGGCCTGGCTGGTGGATGGTCTGTGCTGAAGACAGCTGGCCTGAGTTGGGGGAAGTCGGGGCCCTGCGGGTCAGAGACCAGCAGAACTCTGGGACATGCTCGAAGGCCAGTGGCCTGTTGTGGGAGAATTGACTGGGGTGGGCTTGGCTCCAGCTACCCCTTGGGGCCTTTGAGGGTCACAAGATATTTCTGAGGCGCTCTTTCTCCTGCCTATAGTCTGTAGCCCACCCAGCCCAGGCGGACACTGTGTGTGTGTGTGTGGTGTGGTGTGTGTGTATGTGTGTGGTGTGTATGTATATGTATGTGTGTGTGTGTATGTATGTGAATGTGTGTATGTGTGGTGTGTGTGTGCTATGTGTGTGTGTGTGGTATGTGTGTGGTGTGTCTGAGTGGTGTGTATTTATTGGTAATGTGTATATATATGTGGTATATGTATTAGCCGATATGTGTGTGGTAATGTATATTATTAATGTATGAGTATATGTGAGTGTGTGTACCTTGTAGTATATCACATTATTAGTAGTGTAATTATGTGGCAGTATTCATGTGTGTGGGTAATGCATGGGTGTGGTGAAGAGTATAGGTGTAAGGTGTGTATATGGTGTGTATGCACATGGGTGTAGTGTTGGCACAAAATGTGAATGTATGTGTGGTATGTCTGTGTATGTAATGACCTATGAAGTGTGTGCCATGTTGTGTGTGTGTATTTATGTATGTGTAGTGTATGTGTAAGGTAATATCTCTATGTATGTGTGTGTGTGTGTGTATGGTGTGTATGTGGGTGGTGTCTATGTATGGTGTATGGTGTGTGGTGTGTATGATGTGTATGTTGTGTGTGTATGTGGTGGCAGGTGTGTGAATGTGTGTATGTGTGGTGTGTGTATGTATGTGTGTGTCTGTGTGTGTGTGTGGCATGTGTATTGTGTGGCATGTGTATGTGTGTGGTGTGCATGTGTATGTGGTGAGTATGATGTATATATGTGTGTGGTGTGTGTGTGATGCGCGTGGAGTGTATGTGGTGTGTGTGTATGTGTGTGGTGTGTGTATATCAGTGTGATGTGTATGTGTGTGAGTGCATCTATGTGTGTATGTGTGTGGTGTATATGTGGTATGTGTGTGGTGGGTGTGGTGTATGTGTATGTGTATGTGTATGTGGTATTGTGTGTGGTGTGTCTGGTATGTGTGTGATGTGTATGTGTGTATGCATGTAGTGTATGTGTGGTGTGTGTGGTATGTGTGTAGTGTGCGTGGTGTGTGCATGTGTGTGGGTGCAGTGTGTGTGTACAGGTATGTGGTGTGTGTGTGTGGTGTGTGTAGTGTGTATGTGTATGTGTGGTGCGTGTATGTGTGTGAGTGCTTGTGGTATGTATGTGTTTGTGTCTGTGTGTGTGTGGTGTGTATGTGTGTGAGTCGGTGTGTGTGTGCGAGTGTGTGTGTGTGCGTGTCTGGGGGATATCAGGAAGCTCTCCAGGAGACTCTTTTCTCCAAGAGAATCTTGGCAATGGGTTTTTCTTTTTTAATTTAAAAAACCCTCCATTTGTTTATTAAATAGGTAAAATATTGCCATGGTAGAAAATACTGATAAGGAATCTTTTAAAATCTCTCTGATTCCACCATCTAGCAGTGCCCAGGCTAACACAGGACACAACCTCCTCTAAGGCATTAGTGTGGCTACCGCGTGGGGACTTGGCTGGGTGGAGGAAGGAGTGAGGCTGGAAGACGGGGGCTGGGGCCAGATGGTTCGGTGTCATAGATGGAGAGACAGAAGCCACATGGAGAAAGAATATGAACCTTGTCTTCAGACGAGGTCACAGCCTGACTCTGGCCACTCCTTAGCTCTGTGACCTTGGACAAATTACCCAACCTCTCTAAGCGTTCACTCGCTCATCTGAATGAGAACAATCATGTCTACCATGTAGGACTGAATGAGAGCAGACCTATCTTGTGCCTGACATGCGGTAGAATCTATTCAATAGCTTTCAGTCCTTCCCCAGGGAGTTCGGATTTTCTCCTGCGAAGCTGTATTTTAAGCAGCAGAGGGCAATGTTTATTTCTTATGACGGATGAACTGACTCCTTTAAAAGTATTTGTAGGATCATAGAGGCCAGTGTTGGTGCAGGTGTGAGGGAATGTGCACTTTCATAGGCTGCTGGAGAGGGAGCAGTTTCACTGGTACAGTCTTTTCTTGCAGAGTGGTTGGGTATTGTCAAATACATTTAGAAGAGCTCATTGGTTAGGACTGAGCTCCTGTGCTAGCATCGGACAGACCAAACCAAAATGGAGTCGCTGGTGCTGAAGCTCCACCCCAGAAAGCCGAAAATAAATTGTTTATCTGACCTTCCCAGAAATCAGGAGAGTGAGAGATAGTAGCCAGATTCCCAAACAAGCCAGTTCTAGCAGGCAGAATAAGGAAATCCCCTCTATTTTAACCCTATAAGGAGAGTAACTTTAAAATGACCGATCCACTTTTTGTTCACTGTTCCTTTCCTCAGCCCTTTTCTGTCTATAAAGCCAACCTCCTCTGTTCAGCTATTTTGAACACTCGTTCCAAAAGAGGTGTTGCCCGATTCATGAATTGCAAATAAAAAACAATGAAATTCTTTAAACTAGATTTGGTGTAATTTTATCTTTTTTTTTATTATTATTATTATTATTATTATTATTATTATTATTTATTTTGAGACAGAGTCTCACAATGTCACCCAGGCTGGAGTTCAGTAGCATGTTCTAGGCTCACTGCAACCTCTGCCTCCCCGGTTCAAGTGATTCTCATGCTTCAGCCTCCTGAGTAGCTGAGATTACAGGGTCACACCACAGTGCCTGGCTAATTTTTAGTAGAGATGGGGTTTCACCATGTGGGCCAGGCTTGTCTCAAACTCCTGGCCTCGAGTAATCTGCCTGCCTTGGCCTCCCAAAGGGCTGGGATCACAGGCATGAGCCTCTGCACCTGGCCTAATTTTGTCTTTTGACAGTGTTATGCATCAAAAAACTTTTTAAAAAAAGGTCTACCTTTTAGTCCAGCAATGCTACTGTAAATAACTTATCCAGTAGAGATGATCAGTCCAGATGCACTTACAACACTATTCATTCACAGCGTTGTTTCAATGTAAAAATAACAAATAAGATAAATATCCAACAACAGGGCACATGCATCCAGCTCTGACACAACCTTACCATGGAAACACAACCGGTCATAAATGTCAATGTACCAGTAACTAGTATATATCAGTAATGTACAGCTAGGTTTATTAACATGAAAAATGTAAAATGTTATTGAATGAAAATAGGTCACAAAAGAAAGGATGTACAGTATGATTTCATATTTGTAAAAAGTTGTATGTACCCGCATTGTATAAAAAATTTTTGGAAGGTTTCCAAGGCCCTCATCCCTGGTTTAAGAGACACCCTCGATTCCTTAAACTAAAGAATGTCAGCCATAGGGGACTTTAGTCACTGGTAGTCAAACGCATCACAAGCAATTCAGAAACTAGCCCCTCTGCCTGCAGCATTCGAGTTCTCCAGAAGGCACCCCTGGCAGCCACATCGTTAGAGTAGAAAGCAGATGCCTTCTGCCTCAGTTTCTCCAGGATAGGGTCAGGAAAGCATGTGAAGGAGACCAGCTATTCTTTACGTCATTAACTGAGGGGAATTCAGGCTTCCACAGAGACAGGAGAGACCAAGATTAAGCCTGGCTCTTTCCTCCTAAAAAGAACAGAAAGAGACAAGGTCAAAACTGGCTGTAGGACACAGCAGTTTGGATTCATCAGTCCCAAGGCATTTATGAGCACCATTATGTGCGATGCATTTTGCTAAGTGTAGAAAGGTCACAGAGCCAGAGTTCTTGTTCTTAGGGAGCTCATTCTAGGGGGAAACAAAAATAACCTTGATGTGACTGGCAAGAAGAGAGGGAGGTGACCCAGGGGGGAAGAGGTGTCCTGCATGGGGAAATAGAGAAAGGCCTCACTGAGGAGGTAAACCCTGAGCTGATCTTGAAGGATGCAGACAGGACAGGGGATTGATGTTAAAACAGGACAAGTGGCAAGGACAGAGGAAGAGGCTGCCCGCGCAGTTTCTCTGGGTGTCTGGGCATCTAGGCATTCATTGTCTCTCACAACAGCACCTCTCTGCTTCCAGCTTGCAGAGTGGGGAAAACAGCCAACCAGAGCCCTCAATTTACATGGCTTCTGGCCAGTGCAGTTGGGCCAAAGCTGGAATTGTAGTCCCAATTCCAATTTTCCATGTCTAATGCCCACTCCTGGCCTTGTAAATTGTGTCCAGGTGAGGGGGACATTGTATGGACAAGATCCAGAAGTCTCTGTAGCTGTAACCAAGAGAACTGGTGGGTGGAGGGCATTTCCCAGGGAAAAGGAGTGGGGTGGGATGCTGAGTAGACAGCCCCTAAACCTCCATGTAACCTCAGAGGGATGATTCCAACCAGAAACTGATGCCCATACAGCCCACGTGCCCTGTTATCTTTGAGACACAAGCTTCTGATTGAAGGACAGTGATTGTTACCCCAAATGTGTTAGGAAATAGTAATCTCCCAGATATAAGCTGTCCTGTGCACTTTGGGCTGGGGGCCCAAGCACATGGGTGTATGTACACACACATATACACACACATACGTGCATACACATGTGCATGCACCAGTCCACACACCCAGAGCAAGAGGAGGAACTCAACTCCTCCTGCAGTCTGCCTGCATCTGCAAAGGATCACCAACACAAACAATGCAGGGTGACTCATCACCTGTGACTAATAGGCCTGCGGGTCCTAAGGTCCTCACGGCAAATTTCTCATTATTGTCCTTTCAAACCTTCCGTGATGGGGGTCTCCCTAACCTGGCCTCCACCTCCAACCCAGAGGAGCCTGGAGGGAGAGATCTCGTTCAGTTAGGAGGGGAGGGGAAAGCCTAGAGGAATTCACCAGATCTGTGCAAGGGGGTGCTGGTGGGGGTGTTACTTCATGAGATGATTTACTGAAGATGTGCTTCAACACAGCACTCTGCACTGGAAATTCAGAACAAGGGATAATTTCCCCATAATCGATTTCATGGCATCTTTTCAGAAATCCACGGATGGTGCAAAGTGAGATTGGAGTGTTGAGCATGAGAAATGTCTCAGGGGGACCAGAAATTGCCAGTTTGAAAGCCATCATCAGCTGATGCCTGTAATACCGGCACTTTGTAATCCCAAAACCACTGCCCTGCCTGTGGTTTTGGTTAGCACGTCCACCAGCAGATGGGCCCGTCCAGGGTCCCGGTTGTGGAGTTGGGAAAGCATCTATTTATTCAACAAAGGAGGAACAGGAAGACCAATGTAACCGAGGATAAGAAGGAGGAATGGGAGACAGATTCAAATGATCCATGGAAGCCATCCTAGAGGTCTGCTATAGTTGGGATGTGATTTGTGCTCACCAAATCTTGTGTTGAAATTTGATTCCCAGTGTGGTGTTGGGAGGTAGGGCCTAGTGGGAGATGTTTGGGTCTTGAGGGTAGATCTCTCATGAATGGTTTGGTGCTGTTACCAAGGTAATAATTGAGTTCTCACTTTAGTGAGAGTAGATTGGTTCCTGCAAGAGTGGGCTATTATAAAACCAAGATGCCCCTCGGGCTTTGCCTTTTCAGATATGTCCACCTCCCCTTTGACCTTCCACCATGTGTGATGCAGGACAAATGCCCTCACAAGGACCTGAGCAGATGCTAGCACCATGCTTCTCAAACTTCCCAGCCTGCAGAACCAAGAGCCAAATAAACCTCTTTTCTTTGTAAATTATCCAGCCTCAGGTATTCCTTTATAGTAACACTAAGCAGTCCGGGAATGCTTAGGAGTGAGAACTCCAGGAGAAAGACTACTTCCTACCAGTCTTAGCAAGTTGGGATCAAAAGCTTTTCTAATTTGAATGAAAATTAGGAGAAAATATGAACTTCTTCTGAACTTCAAGCTTGTCAAGGGACATCCTGATTGCTCACATAATGCATCACATAGGATAGGCCAGGTTATGCTAAGTCACAAACAGCTTTAGAAAATCTTAGTGATTCAAAACAACAAAGGTTTCTTTTTTGCTCACAATGACATGTTCACCACAGATCTTCAGGTACTCAGCCTGTCCTAGTCAGCCAGAGGGCCAAGCAGCTATTATTTGGCACTTGGACAATTGTCATGGAAAAGAGTATGCTGACTTTAAAAGTTTCCACCTGGAAGCAACACTCATCCTTTCTGCTCATGTGGCAAGTCACATGGCGCCGCCTAACTTCAAGTGGACCGGGAGTAACCCCTTCCAAGAGTCCAGAGGAGGGAGGGCTGGAGTATTTGTGAACAGCCCTAATAACTTGCACGCTCAACCAGAGGACATGGCATGCAGTTTCCCGGTACAGACTCTATTGGCCTCAGGAATTCCGAGAAGGGAGACAGCATCATGGCTAGATTCAGGGAAATCTTCCTGGAGGAGGTGAAGTCTGAGGTTAACTTTGAAGGACAGTTCAGCTTTAGACCTATTAGATAAGGAAGATGGACCAGAGAGAATAGCCTGAGACAGTAGATTCGGAAGGTGACCAGGTCTGGAGGCCATAGTAGTTCTGTATTTACATCTTCTCCGAACCCTGGTCTCTTTCAAGCTCCAGAACGCATGCTGGGGAGGGCCGAAGGAAACGATTGGGCCGAGGCCAAGCAGAGATGAAAGTTCTAGTGGTTGTTTTCAAGGGTTAACCTGATCAGGAGAGGATAGTTGGTGGAGACCCCTCAACATCCTCGGCCGCAGGCCCTTCAACACCCATACTCATCTCCAGAGGAGTTCCAGTTCAGAGAGGCAGGCTCTAGCCAGACTGGCAGCTGTGCTCTCTGTCCCTCACTGACTCTTTCCTCCAGCAGATGGGCCCCAGGGCCCCACTGTCAGGCTATCTCCAGAACGAAATAAAAGCATTTTTATGAAAGAAAGAGACAGAGGGGGAAGTGAGTCCTAGGTTGCACCGCTGGTCACTCACCCAGAAAAAGCACCAACTGGGGGTCTTCATATAGTCCTGTGGACTGAGTACCGTAGAGAGAAGGAAAGACAGGACCTTGCTTGGGGCTGTCCTGGTGTGGAGGAGATGTGGTCCTTCCTTTTGAGATATCCTTAGGAAATGCCTTCAGGGTATTCCTGGTCTTAAAGGGAAGATAGAACTTCTCTGCGTCCTGTTTCTCATCCTTCATAGCAATTAATTGAAATTGGCAACAGGAACCCAAGATGGTCTGGGAGCAGGTGTTGGGAGGACTTCACACTCCTCCCAGCTGGGGCTGCTCACAAGAGAAGCCTTAGACTTGGCCTATCTAACTGCTGGGTTATTGCAAGGAGTAAATGAGCCCTTTGATAAGAGAGTGCTAAACAACAAAAACAACATTAGGAACAGATCATTCAAAAGCCAGGGCCTGCAGATTGGATGGCTTGATGTCAAGGCTCTGAGGATGGTTAAGGACTAGACTCCTCACTTTCCCTATAAGTGACTGCCCAATAGTGCCCTGGTGATGGGTAGTCTTCTGTGGGGCCAGCTCCTGGGGGATAAAACAGGAACCACAGGACAGAGGTGAGGAAGAAAGAATGGAGTGGGATGGCTGAGGTGGGCAGGATGGGGATGGGTAGGAAGCACAGGAACTGGAAGAGAATAGGGCAAAGTGCCTCCTGGGGTTGAGCATGGGAGAGGGCCCCACAGTTGGTTCTAGGGTGGGTAGGGGATGAATCACAGTTCTGGGATGAGGGGATAGAAGCCTGGTATATTGACCAGGCGGGAGGACTTGTGGCAGGAGATGGAAATTGTGGTGAGCTGTGTGAGTTTCAGATACACAGGGACAGCCAAAGGCAAGAGTGAAGACAGTCACAGCCTGGAGCAGAAGGCTGGCCTTCCCCAGGCTCGGATTCTGATGCCCTCACGCCTCTGGCTCCGAGTCAGGCTCACAAGCCCTGTGGGAATGTGTGGATGCTTCTGAGGCACCAGAGGGGCTGGGTACTGCTGAGAAGGGGAAGGTGGGGCTGAGGAGCAGACAGGGGCTTAGAGCAGGAACAGAGATGGGCTCCAGGGACTGGGCGGTGAGCTCCGTGGTCTCTTTGTGGACCAATATCAGGGCCAGGTTTTCACCCTCCCTAGAGCTACGTGTCCAGGAGCAAAGAGCTGCTTGGATTTTCCTCGGAGCACTGCATACGCTAAGAGGAGGAACAGAATGGCGTCTGCCATCAAAACTGTCTCCCTTCATTCTCTCATTCAGTCAGCACTGGATGCACCGTGGGTGGAGGCGTTTGGGGTGCTCACCTAGGATCCAGTCAGGAGATGGGGTGGTCTTCACCCCTGCACAGACCGCTAGGTGGCCAAAGATCGGGACTCTAGTGCTCAGACTTCAAAAGTGAGCACAAAGGCACATAATAACAAGAACAATAATAATAATAATAATAGTAGCAACACATTCTTATCTTGTGCTTGGCACTGCTCAAAGGACTTTACAGCTGGAACCCCTACCATAACCCTGCTATTGGCACCCACGTTTTACGGATGGGGAACTGGGCACAGAGAGGTGAAGGAATTGCTCCAGGTCCCAGGGCAGGAAGGGGAGCAGTTGGATTCCAGTCCAGACAGCCCAGCTTGTGGGCCTGTGCTCCCATTGGACAGGTACTGATCTGCTGGAGGGTTTCTGTTACAGCCAGCAAGTCCTTCACTCAGAAGATCCTGCCAAACTCAGGGCTGGGCGCTGTTGGGGCTCTGGGATCAGTGCCCTGGAGTCCTGGGCTTAGGAGTTGGGTGAGGCCTGCCAGGCAAAGGGGCCCTGGGGGTCCGAGGCAGGCAGGTCAGCTGAGCAGGGCTTCAGGGTGCAGAGGGAGGGGCAAGACACAGGCCCAGGCAGGGAGTGGGGGCAAGAAAAGAGTAGGAGGGAAGAAAGGTGGGGGACTCTCCAGACAGCAGAGGAGTGAGTTGGGAGAGCTGGGAGTGAGGGTTAAAATGACAGCAAATGCAGGCCTCATCTGGTCTATAAACAAATAAAATTGGAGCCACAGGGGGACCCAAACAATGTCCTGGAGACAGAACAAGTTGCCACACGCCCTGAGTGAGGCTGGACGAGGGTGGGCTTGAGAGCTGCTCCTATTAGACGCCTCACTGGGCCACAGTGTCAGAGACTCAGAAATGTGGTCAGTTCCAAACTCATGGGCTGCCTGGAGTTGGGGATGCTGGAAACGGGAGATAAGGACCTCCTCAAACTCGGGCAGTCTCTGACCTTCAGTGAGAACTCGGGAGTCTGCGGGGACTCTGTCCAGGAGGCACACAGGGAGCTTGGCCTAGAAGGCCAGAAATAGGGGCTCCAAGTCTGGCCCTGCTCCTGCCCGTGAGGGACCTTGGGTAGTTCACAGCCTGTCTAAGCCTCATTGGTGACATGTGCACTATAACTATTGCTATTATCAGAATTATTCTCATCAGTGGAGAGCCTTCTGGGGAGCCCTGCTCAGGCATCTGGGCTCCTCCTGGCTTCTGTGGGCAGGACCGCCCCTGACACCCCTGCCTACAGCAGGGCTTCTCAGCCTTGGCACTGGTGACATTTTGAGCTAGAGGCTTCTTTGTTTTGGAGGCTGTCCTTTGCATTTCAGGAAGCAGAATCCCCAGCTTCTACCCATTAGATGCCAGTAGCACCCCATCATGACAACCAAAATCCTCTCAAGACTTTGCCAAAGGTGCCCCTTGGTGAGAGCCATGGGTCTAAAGGGAAGACAGGTGAAGATGAGCCACAGGACAGATGAGCCAAGGGGCTGCACTGGCAGATCCTGGGGTGGGTCCCTTCATCTCTCCCAGGTCCTGTTTCCTGCTTCTTATCATGGGAAACAGAACTCTGAGCCTCCAAGACAGAAGGAGAGCTGCTGTTTGGAACCTGGAAGCTGTTTTAAGTTGGGTTGGGTGGGCTAGGGGAACACTGACTATCCCATCAGGAGAGCACTAGGAGGGAGGCATGTGGTCAGGGACACCTGCGTGCTTTGCCCCTACACGTAGTTCCACCTCATCCCTGGTGCTCCTCTCGTCTTCATTTCAGTTCAGATCCTTGCAGTTTTCCTCTGTACTATGCTGTTTCATAATGACGTGCCTTTGTACATTCTATTTCCTCTGCCTAGAGAAATTTACGTGCCTTGTCAATCTGTTGATCTCTTACTCATTCTTCAAAATCCAACCTAGGAACCATCTCCTCTGTGAAACCATCCCTCACCTCCCTGATTGAGTGAATTGCTCCCTTCATGGACCTTGTCTCTTGCCCTTCTCTCTAGAACGCCTGGCCTCAAGCAATCTTCCCGCCTCAGTGTCTCAAAGTGCTGGAATTACAGGCATGAGCCATCATGCCCAGACCTGCCCTTCTCTCAGTAAGGTTTTATTGTCTGTCTATTCTACTAGACTCAGAATTCCTGGAGGGAAGTTCCTTGAGTTCAGTGACACTCAGCACAGAGCCAGGCATGCCGATCGGCCCAATCAATATTTGTCGAGTTGAACATAATTCAGAGGCAGAAGGAGATTCAGCCCATTAGGAAGGCCAACGCCTCTGCCAAGGTAGGCTCTGAATGCCCTTTCTTACCGCAGGAACTTGTAGGACACCCCAATATAAACTAACGGAGAAACCACAACAAGCTGTTCATGGGGCACCAGCTGGTCCCAAAAGTGGAATTCTAGAACCTTAAAATTGCAAGGGGGCTCTGAGAGCCAACCTTCTTTACAGGCAAGGAATCTGAGGCCCAAAGAAGTGACAGGCTCTGCTCTAGCACACCCAGGTAGTTAGTGACTCAACTGGAACAAGAACGTAGGTCCCTGCAATCCCAGCTTGGGGCTTAGGCTGCCTCAGAAAGCAAGCTGGGCCAGGAGCCATGGCTCATGCGTGTAATCCCAGCACTTTGGGAGGCCGAGGTGGGTGGATCACCTGAGGTCAGGAATTCGAGATCAGCCTGGCCAACATAGTGAAACCCCATCTATACTAAAAATACAAAAATCAGCTAGGCATGCTGGTGGGCACCTGTAATCCCAGTTACTTGGGAGGCTGAGGTAGGAGAATCTCTGGAACCCGGGAGGTGGAGGTTGCAGTGAGCCAAGATCGCGCCATTGCACTCCAGCCTGGGTGACAAGAGCAAAATTCCATCTCAAAAACACAAAAAACAAAAAACAAAACAAAAAAAACCCTGACCCCTCCAAGGTGTAGCCCTGACTCTGAGGAGCTACGAGGTAGGAATCAGCCTCACACATGTGCACAGTGGCAACAACAGCACCTGCTTTGAAGGAGTCGGTAAATGTTACGAGGCACAATGGCAGCACACAGTAGGTCTTCATTAAGGCGAGGGCCCCCCGCCACCCCCACTTCCTGCTCCTCCTGGGAAGGTGCCAGCACTGAGGGCCGTTGTACAGTTCAGAATCAGGAAGTTTGTCACAGGCGAGGAGCCAGGGTTTACAACAGGAACTGCTGTTTCCTGAGAACTCAGTGTTCCCAGAGGCCAGCCCTCCCCTCCTCTCTCTGCTTAGAGCCCATCCACCCCCACTCCATCCCTACACAGAGTCACCCATTACTGTATGTTCAATGTGTGCTTTCAAATTTGCAGCCCCAGCCGCAACTTCACTCCCGAGGACCCGGCCCACATTCCTCCCTGCCAGCTGGACTTTGGCCTTGGCTACCACATCCTCACCCTAAAGACCGAAGGCCTGAAACCAGGCTCTGGTCTGCTATGGGACACATAGGCGGTTTGTCAGGAGCTGCTTCTAGCCCTTCCCTGCTACCCTGGGATCACTAGACTTGTCTATAGAACATGAAAGGATTGGATATGAGTCTAGGGGTTTTGTTAGCTCCATGGGGCACAAGACGTAGCTGTCTCTCCGTGCTCCTCCTCCCCATAATCTGCCCTCCGACCTCCAGCTTCTTGTCTTTCTTGGACTTGTCACCCTTACAAAATTAAATGCTTTTAGGGTCAGTGACCACATGCCAGGGAAGTGGGTCTCTCAACTGCAAACTCCCAAGGGCCAAAGACACAACCTTTTTATCTCCAAAGGCTCAAGGACACCGCCCACTCTCCTGTTTCTTTCTTTCTCTTCTTTTAAAATTTCTTTTCTTTTTTCAGTCGCTGCCACTGTCCACTCCAGGGGTCATGGTGAGATGGAGATGGCTTTAGATGCATATTCCATCAGAGGACTCAGAAGTACTCAAATCTTTCCTAACCTCTCAATCCTTCACAGAAAAATGTAAAGCAAAGTAATAGGATACCCTGTTGCCAGCTGGGGCTTTGACCCCCCTGCCCCAACCTAGGAAGCGATGCTGGGGCCACCTTTCTCCTCAGCCTGTCAGGCCCCATAGCCTTGCACCAAAGAACCTCTTTCTCCTACGGCCACACCTGAGTCTTAGGTGAGCAGAGGCTAGCACCAAGAAGCAGCAGGTGCCTCGATGTGTGGGCCTTTGTGGTCCAGGTGGCCTGCCAGGGAACAGACTTAGTATCACACTGTCTGAATGGGAGTGGACTTGCAGCAAGCAAAGAAGAAGGTGCAAGAAAGAGATGTCTCGGGCTACTTGGAAGCAGGTCGGGGAGGAACCTCGACAGAGAAACACATGCTGTAAGGGAGAGCAGCCCCTGGGCTTTCCCTCCCTGCACTCTGCAAAGTGAATGAGGGCTGGGGAACCAGCCCCAGGCTCAGCAGTGCCCTGGCAGAGCCAGAAAGGGGCCATGCCCATGTACGCTGAGGTTTTTAAACAGGCACAGTGACCCCACCCACTAGTGCAGTGACCCAGTTGACGTCTGAGTTGGCCCAGGAAGACAGTGAGAAGGTACAGAGAGACATTTTTTTTCCTGCAGAAGGCCACAGCAGTACTCCCTGCCCCAATGGGCCTGGCTTGCTTCCATGGGGTGACTTTGAAGGCTGTTCTCCTTTACCAGGTTCCCCCAAATCTTGATGGAGAATCAGGTAGCAGACAAAATATGTCACAGATGTAGGAGGTTGGGAGGGTTCTGCAGACCACACCTTCTTTCCTTAGAGAAGGCCCAGGATGCCTGGTGACCTCTGAATCCTGGCATTGTGTCCTAATTTGTGATGCCCCCTTCCCACACCTCAGAGTATTCCTGATTCTCACAAATTCCTCAAAAAAATGACTTACATAAAACAAATTTGCAAGCAGTTGGCATAGTGAAAAAGTGTGGACTCTGGATTCAGATCTGGGTTGCAGTTTCCACTTTCCTGATATGTAGCAGTGAGACCCTGGACAGGTTCCTAGCTCCCACAGCCTGCGTTTGCTCATCCCAGGGGATGGGGATGTTATCTTGCTGGTGGTTGTAAGGATCGCTGTGGAGACAACCTGTAGAGTGTCCAGGTTGCTCTGTGAGATGCTCCGTAAGTGGTAATGAGCAGTTACTTCAGACTTAAAAAGGAACTCAGATAGTAGTAATAAAAACCAGCACAGGGAAAGTACACATTTTATGCCAGACACTAAGCTAAGGACTTAAATCTAATCTTATTTAACACTCAGAATAGCTCTATGGGGTAGATACTATCTATTATGAACTGAGTGTTTCTGTTCCTGAAAATTCATATTGAAGCCCTAACCCCCAACGTGGTGGTATGGGAGGTGGGGCCTTGGGAGGTGATTGGGTCATGAAGGTGGAGCCCTCGTGAACGGGATTAGTGCCCTTATAAATGGAGGCCAGAGGTCTAGCTAGTTCTTTTTCCACTGTGTGAAGACACAGAGAAGTTGGCAGTCTGCAACCTGGAAGAGGCCCTCGCCAGAACCTGCCCATGCATGAAACACCCTGATCTTGAACTTCTAGCCTCCTGAACTGTGAAAAATAAATGCTTGTTGTATAAACCACCCAGCCGATGGTAGTCTGTTATGACAACCTGAAATACTATTTCCATTTTACAAAAGGAATTTGGGACACAGAGAGGTAAGGAACTGGTTCAAGAGCAGAACCAAGGCTTGAACCCAGAGATACTGACTCCAGAGTGGCCATTTTAGGAAGAGGTAGCAAGAAGGGGCAGAAATGAAGTTGGAGAACTAATCAAACATGGCCCAGAAGTTTGTCTGTTCTTAAGGATAGGATCCCCACTGAAACATTTGGTACAGATCTCATTTGGGAGGAAGCTCCAGGCAGGTAGCCCACCCCTATCCCCCGTGTTTGCAGACCTTGCTCTCTGAGCCATCCCAGGTGGGTTTTGGGTGGAGGGAGTGGTCTCTCCTGTCTTTTGGGGTCTCTGTTGAAAGAGATCATTAACCTCTCACCCAACTCTGATATATCCCAGGCAGCTCAGACCCAGCTAGTGTGGGAGGGGGTGGGGGCAGGGCCTGGCATCCCTCAGAATGTGGAGGGAAAGGTCTTCAGTAGCACACATGCTGGGAGTTTGAGCCAGCAGCTGTGATGGCAGCACTGCTGACTTGCAAAAGACATCTGTTGGCATGCAGGCGTTGTGAAGGAAAGCTTGTAATTGCAGCTATAAATCAAGTGCGGACAGAAGAAAAACTGTCAACCTCCTTGGAGTTATTTTGTAGAGTAGAGTAGAAAAATGCAGCTGTGATGTGATAGCTGGGTTGGCTGGATGTTGGCAGAGGAAGGACTCCTGGGGCCGTGGTGGAGGAGGGGGTCCCCTACCTCAGAAAGCATTGCTGTGCCCTTCACTTTCAGGATGACAAAACAGCCGGACTCCCAGAGGAAGAGGCCTCTTCACCATGGGGGCTGTCCTGGGAACAGCTGTGAACTAAGCCCAGTTTATCTTTAGCATCCTTGTTCTCTCTCTGGATTTGAGTTCTGGCTCTGTCACTTACAGCTCTGTGCCCTTTGGCAAGTCACTTAAAGAAAATAACTCTATGTATTGAGTTCCCGCTATCTGTTAGCTCCTGGGATTGGTCTTCTCAGCTGGAGTTTACCTTCTTCCTCACTAACAGAGACTGATTTTATTCGGGCTTCCACCTTCTCCCAGCCAGCCTCGGGCTTTAGCCCAGCTGGGGCCATCTCTAGCCCCTGAAGGTGGATCCCAGTTGGTTTCGAGCCAGTGAGAACCGTTCCACTTTTCTTACCTGTGACTGATTTAGGCATGGGCTTGTGACCCAATCCTGGCCAGTGAGAAGTCTGTAAGGGGTACTTTGGGAAGGTTTCTCATTTTATTCTCCTGAGATGCCCTGGATATTGTGCATGGAACCACTATAGGCATCCCGCTGCCAGCCTGAAGCTCACAGCAGCACTGAGGATGGCACCTGAGGCCTTGATGACGCCACTGAGCTTGCTCCTTTTCTGGAGCAAGGCTACCTGTGGTTTCTTGTTATAGGAGATAATAAATTTCTTACTGGTTAAGCCTCTTTGAGTTGGGTTTTCTGTTGATGGCAGTTAAAAACATCCCTACTGCTTCTTGCCTCACTGAGAAAGGGGCAGGAAAAACATGTTCTCTCTCCCACATTAGAGGATCCCATAGCTGGGTGGCTTGGTTTCTGAGGTGTCATTCTCTTATAGCTTTCACATAGCAAGCTGTCCCTGCCACCACTCAGGGTGCAAACACATCCCTTTGATGGCAAGATGGGTGGGCTCATGTAACAGCCATTTTGCCCTCCCAACACGCAGCCTGTTTTGCTGGATAAGGCCCATTGTGGCAGGTCTGTTCTCTCAGGCAGATGAAATGATCTGAGGAAGTGTTTGTTGCATAAATGTCTCTCACTGCTTGTTTTATGAGTTACTGGGTATGATGAGATATGTTACATGCAAGCTTGTGTTGGACAACATCGATGAATTATTAAGTATCCACTATCTAGTTTTGCCTTGGAATGTCTTGTGCTCCCTGAATATAAGATGAGGACTACAAACTCCACTGATCCCTGCTGGATATCTCTGACCTACTCATAATGAATGATGGGGACACTGCCCCATCTGGGACTCTCCCAGCTCAGCTTTTGCCTGAGGGAGGAACTGATTAATACGGGACTGATTAATGTGGGATACTTTCTGGTGTCAAAAAGAGGAAGATTAAAGGTCTATACCTTCTCCCTCTCCCCTCCACCCACTTCCAAGCCAGACAGCTGAGACCACTGAGATGCTTGTCCCATGTCCACCTGTGAGATGCTGAGTGGGAGGAGTGCAGCTGTGGTCAGAAAAAGTCCATTTCTGCCTAAGAGGACTCACAGCTTGCATCCCTTATTTGATAAACGCATCCTAAACAAGTAGGCTTCTGTTAAAACCCTGGAGGTCAAAGAATTCAAGCCAACAGCTCCCAGAGAGGATTAGGAAGACTGAAAATGGACTGTCCCCACTGCTGTCTACAATTAATTCCTTCTAGGGAGCTCTATAAGTCCTAGGCTGAATATGGGAGTTGTTGATGCCCTGGGGAGGTCAGGGCTACAGGAGCTCTGAGTCCAGCTAAGCCCCAGTGGGGTAAGAAAAATCTGTTCACTTCAGGGCCAGCCTCATCAGCTTGCAGACAGAAGTGGACCTCAGCCAGGAGAAGTCAGGGAGCTCTTTTGGACTTCACATGACCAGTCCTGTCGTCCTCATGAGGGCTTCATGTTGCTTAAGAAAATCGATCTTGTTTTCCTACAGGCAGTAGGTTCTTTCCCTGCTACCTTTAGCTAGAAGGAAACTCAGACCAGCAACTCAGACAGCAGCCTCTGGAATCTGCCTAGGTTCAAAACCTGGCTGCACCGTGACTATCTGTGTGTCCCTGGACTTTATGTGGCCACTCTGCAACTCGGCTTCTTGTCTGTGCAATGTGGAGATCACAGCATCCCTCATGGAGTGGCCAGGAGGGTGAAAGAAGGTGGCACAGAAGCCCATTCGGATCTGGCACATAGTTGTGAGCTCCCATGCGGGTCTCACAAAGCTGGGCTGTCTCCCAGGACTTGGTGACCTAGTTGCTTTGAGGTTTATCTGCCCCCACCCCATCTGTGAAACACACCTGCGTGCCTTGTGCTCGGAGCTCATTCCTGACTCTCATTCCGCCCTCATATGGGCTTTGTGAGAGGGTGGTCCTGTGTTAATGTTTCCATTTGAGCAATTTCCAGAGGTTAAGAAGGTTTGGGAGCAGCTGAGCATGTGTCCCCATAGCAACCCTGTGAAAGGGGGATGGGTATGTATTTAGAACCCCCCATGTGGTCCTGCCTGCAGTCCCCATGAGAATAGAGAACAGGCAGCACCTCCTAGTCTGCAAAACTAAGGTGTGGAGGGCCAGGGGCTGAGCAGGGAGGGGCCGACAGGAGGATGAGTTGGTGGACAGTCCTGGGGCACCAGAGCAAGGGCTCCAGCCGCAGACAGGGAGAGGGAGAAGGACTAGGGCAGGCAGCTCACAGCCTCACCTGTCTCATCCAGTAGAGAGGAAACTCACATACCTGTGAACCTAAGGCAAGAATACCGGGCAACAGATGTCACAAATGATGTCTCCCCAGGACTCTGGAGAAGAAGCGAGGGATGAGGGATATTAGGACAGCTCCCCAAGCTTTTATTCTTCTCAGAGCTGGGCCCTGGGTGCTTGGACCCATGTTGAGACGGAGTCCGGAGCTGGGGGAAGCACCCATCATACCCAGAAGGTCACGCTCTTGGTCTATCCTTTATCATGAGAGAACCTAGGGGTGAAGGGCACAGGAGACCCGGATATCTCTTCTCTGATGGAGCTTCAGCAGTTCAAAGGTGCTGCTTGCCCCCGTCTACCACCAGTCTGCCCCAACAGCCTCCCTGCCCCCAAGCTAGAGTAAGCTGTTTCGTTTGAAAAGTCTGCCTCTGGACTGGCTCTTTTTAGTCTAAAACAATACGACCATATCTGAAATAAATAAATAAATAAATAAAATAAAAGCTTGGGGAAAACAAATCAGCTGCAGTCCTACCAACCATGGTCCTTGTTCCCTTTTTCTCCCAATCTTGGTCCAGGTGCTGGCCTACCTTCACCATGCTGTTCTATGTCCTATTTGTGTCAGGAGCCTGGGTCACCCATCTGAAGATACGTTACCTCGGCTCCACACCCCTCCCAGATGTGCGAACACCCCTGTCTCTCCACGTTCGTCACCCTGCTCTGGACCTGGGAGGCTGGCCTGTCTTGAATGTACCCACTCACACCCCTGCCCTCTGGCCTTGGTGGGGTTTGGCCAGAGGGGAGCCCCAGCCAGAGACAATAAGGAGGAAGGAAGGAGGTTTGGGGATTCACTGTATCTGCTCGCTAGGGCTGCCATAACAGCATACCACAGGCTCAGGGGCTTAAACAACAGAAATGGATTCCTTTCGGTTCTGCCTTCTCCCTGTGTCCTCACACAGTCTCTCCTCTGTGTGTGTGTGTGACCCCGGTGTCTCTTAATATGTCTGGATTACCTCTTCTTCCAATGACACCAGTCAGATTGGATGAGGGCCTCAAATTTTAACTTAATCATTTCTGTCTAAGCTCATTTTCAAACATGGTCACATTATAAATTACTGGGGGCTACGGCTTCCACATATGGATTTTGGGGGAACGATTCAGCATAACATCACCTCCCTCCTTCCTCTTTGTGCGGTCACTGAGGGCCGGCTGTGTCCCATGACAGAAGGTCACAGCTTTGTCAGGCAGCGCCCCAGCTCCCTTAACCCCACTGCTTTCTCTCTTTCCCCACCTGCCCCCAGCCAGGTGGAATTAACGGTGCTGAGCTTTACCGCCTCTGAGGACTGCATGACCGACTGCATCTGGTTTCCCCCAAGCCTGCCCACACCATTGTAAAATGGTCCCTCTGTAACCCTGCTCACTCATCCACTCTGAGTGGTGCTGTCTCCTGCTGGCCCTGCCTGACACCTGGGTATGTTAGCCCTCCAGGCTGCTCTGAGGATTTCCATGAGGTGGGGCTGGGGGCCACTCCCAGTTCAGCTCTCCCTCGCTAGGAGATTCTGCCCTGGTCGCTTACTAAAGGCATGAGGATCAAGAGGGCCACGACCTTATGTGATAATAGATCTAATGACTAAAACACAACGTCCCGCACCTCCAAGACTCTGGCGTGAGGAATCCTCTGTGCACGCTCCTTCACAGACACCCGCTCGATGCCTGGATGTCCTACTGGGCAGCTCCTGTCTCCTCCAGCAGCCAGCCCCAACTCTCTCAAATTCCTGCTATTTCTTTTAATTTAATAGCCATCCCCCCACCGTCCCCTTCACATTTTGTGTTTCCTTTTATCCCGTCAGGGCCATTCCCTGGGGGCTTCACATTTCACACCAAAGAGGCCTCCTGGTACTGGGCCAAACAGATGCTCTCTAGGCAGACTCCACACCATCTTGTAAACCAACAATTCTCCTCCTTCCGCATTACGGCCTCTTTTTACCTCATATTCTACCATGACCCTCTTTCTATGTGTTGTGTAGTCTATGACATTTGGAAGAGGTAGCCTGCCTTTGTTTATCTGATCAGGCACCCTGTTGTTGGATATCTATGGCATTTATACTTTGTTAAACACATTTTTAGATCCAATTCCTCCTTTCTTCATTTCCCAGTTCTCAGGCATCGTGTATGGTTAAAATTAGGAGACGCTCAAAGTATGATTTCACAAATCACATGGTTTATTGCCCTACAAAGATGATATTTGTCCTAGGTTCACAATGCTTAAGGAGGGGGAGAGCAACATGAACAAATCTCACAGGGAATGCTCTGGGTAGACGGGGTGTATTAGTCACAGAGTGACTGAGTTCCAAAGTTACTAAAGTCTACTTGCTCAATTAGGATGCAAGCAGGCCTCGGTGGAGAGCGAAGGCTCATTAAAGTGTGGCGTGTCTCTTTTATAAGAGCAGCTCTTGGGAGAGAAGCCGTACAACACAACGGAGATTCACAAAGACACATACGGTCTGTCAATGCTAGAGGGCGGCACCAGTGTTGGCAGGCGAGGCTTCCAAGTTCAAAGGCTAGCAGGGTGGGGCCCTGTCGAAGAGAGGCTGACAGAGTGTAGCTTGCCACAGCCCAAGCTCTCAAAGTGTCTGTCAAACCCTTAGGTTTTCACATAGTTTGAAGTTCAGTGGTTGAGGTTGGTAGCTCATGCATACAATCTGATAAGGTGTGATGTCACATTCTTGATGGGGGAAGGATTACACTCCAAGTTCTTATCATAGAAAAACATGTCACTCACGTAGCAAGCTATGTTTGCATTTGGAATCATTTCCAAGCTCCATAATGTCAGGAATGCTGCAGTGGTCTGTGTATGTGGTTTCAGTCACCTTCCACATAGAAAGCTTTGACTTCCCCTGAGTTAATTTGAGCAGATGGTTATAGGTGGTTCTTGCTCAGGACCGTCGTTCAGAGGGACTCATGGAGACCAGAGATGCTCTCTTAAGACCTTGGAGCTCATCCGAAAGGGAACACCTCATGGGCCTGCTGAATGTGAAGTCCATGCTGAAGGAACCACGACAGGAGGAGCTGCGTCCCCAAACATTCTGATAGCTGCTCCTTGCTTTCCAGGCATTTCTGGGTAACATCCTACAACGTATGCAACAAGAAAATGAGCAATGAGAAGCCTTGTTGTGTTGAGCCTGACAAAGACCGAATTCCCCAAAGTCTGGCACAAACACCAGTCACGTGGCATCCTCTCAAAAAAAAGTGTTGAGTGGTCAAGGAAGTTTGGAAAACACTTTACCCACCATTAACGCATTTAGTGAAGTCTCAGAATCATGCATAAACTTTTTTTTTTGAGACAGAGTCTCACTCTGTCACCCAGGCTGGAGTACAATGGTGTGATCTCGGCTCACTGCAACCTCCGCCTCCTGTTCAACCAATTCTCCCACCTCAGGCTCCTGAGTAGCTGGGATTACAGGCATGTGCCACCACACTCAGCTAATTTTTGTTTTTGTTTTTGTTTTTGAGACAGAGTCTTGTTCTGTTGCCCAGGCTGGAGTGCAGTGGTGCAGTCTCGGCTCACTGCAACATCTTCCTCTTGGGTTCAAGCGATTCTCCTGCCTCAGCCTTCTGAGTAGCTGGGATTACAGGTGTGCACTACTATGCCCAGCTAATTTTTGTATTTTTAGTAGAGACAGGGTTTCACTACGTTTTCCAGGCTGGTCTTGAACTCCTGACCTCATGTGATTCACCTGCCTCAGCCTCCCAAAGTGCTGGGATGATAGGCGTGAGCCACTGAGCCCGGCCAATTTTTGTATTTTTAATAGAGATGGGGTTTTGCCATGTTGGCGAAGCTGGTCTCGAACTCCTGGCCTCAAGTGATCTGCCTGTTTTGGCCTCCCAAAGTTAAATATATTCATTTTAAAAATCCAATATTTCCCAAACTTATTAGACTTTTTAATGTATATAAAACACCAATTAACACCTCACAAAGCTCAAGATTCATGGAACAGACTTTAGCAAACATTGCCCTAAGACCCTAGAAGGCTCTTCTGAATAAAAAGAGAAAAACACGATTATCAAAGATGGTCCTTGCTTTACAATAATCCTTTGAAAATTGTTGATACAGATATGAGAGTTAACTAGAGTGTTGGATTAATGAGGCCACCCTCATCCTTCAGTTGGGCTAATCAGTGGTAGCCCTGCAGTATAGAGTAACACAGGAGAAAATACTAATTAGGTCAAGGAAGGCTTAAAGTCTTGAGCAACAGGCTGCATTTTTACTGCTACACAAATAAAGAAGACATTGGGAATATTTGGGACCTACTGTGACTCTTTTGAGAGAAAGTCAACAAGAAAGACTCGTAGTCTTCTCCAGACTTTTCCTTACCACTGTTTTTGAAGCCTGGCTCCTGAACTGGGGACAGGACAGGGGCTATGTTCTTAGATTCCCATCTAATAGGTCACCTGGCACTGTCATGCTTAGGCAGTGCAGAGGCAGCCTGGAGCACAGGCTCACCTTTCCAATTCTATTTATTTATTTATTTATTTATTTATTTATTTATTTATCTATTTTTGAGACAGAGTCTGGCTCTGTTGCCCAGGCTGGAGTGCAGTGGCAAGATCTCAGTTCACTGCAACCTCCACCTCTTGGGTTCAACCGATTCTCCTGCCTCAGCCTCCTAAGTAGCAGCTGGGACTACAGGCACCCACGATCATACTCAACTAATTTTTTGTATTTTCAGTAGAGATGTAGTTTCACCATGTTGGCCAGGCTGATCTCGAACTCCTGACCTCAAGTGATATACGCGCCTCGGCCTCCCAAAGTGCTGGGATTACAGGGTGAACCACCACGTCTGGCTCCAATTTTCTTTTATTCTTTTTTTTTTGAGGGGGGTGGTGGGGGGACGGAGTCTTGCTCTGTCACCCAGGCTGGAGTGCAGTGGCGCGATCTCCGCTCGCTACAAGCTCTGCCTCCTGGGTTCACGCCATTCTCCTGCCTCAGCCTCCCGTGTAGCTGGGACTACAGGCACCCGCCACCATGCCCGGCTAATTTTTTGTATTTTTAGTAGAGACGGGTTTCACTGTGTTAGCCAGGGTGGTCTCAATCTCCTGACCTCGTGATCCGCCCGCCTCAGCCTCCCAAAGTGCTGGGATTACAGGCGTGAGCCACTGCGCCCGGCCTGGTTCTAATTTTCTTCAGAATGAAGGTATGTGAAGCAGATTGTCCCAACTCTGTGCCATTTTAGTGCCTGCATTGCTTGAGATGGTTTTCCCAGGTGCGAAACAGGACACAGCAGGGTCATAAGCGCTGCAACCTACCTCCTTCCCTACCCTCCTACTCCCACCCTTATCCCTAGTTCCAGCCTTTCCCCGAGGTCAGGACCCTGCGGAGAGAGGCTGGTGAGGGTATTCAAGCTGTAGCTCCTGGAGGCAGAGGCTCAGGAACCACTAACTTCCCATCAACCCTGGAGCTGCAGCAGGGAGGTATTGACTGCTGCTAACAAGGGACTCACCTTAGAGAGACGGAGAGAAAAGGGAGGGGAGTAGGTGAGATACGAGGTCTGAAACAAAAAGGTCAAGAACTGGGGGTGTGTGGCTGGCCCGGGCACCCTGTTCATGCATTTCCAGGAGAGACCGACCTGAGGCGAGCACAGAACTTTCCCCAGCTTCCCACTGCAGCAATCCCTCAGTCACGGGTGGAAAGGCTGCCTGGCCGTGGGTGCTCAAGGATAGGCTTTTGAGTCACCTAGTAGGACTCCTCGCCCATGGGGCTGACCTTGTGCACACGGGCTTCCTTGTGAAGATGCTCGTTTAGCTGCAGGGAGTCGCACGGATGTGCAGGTGTCTCCGGTTCACAGCTGCAGAGTGAGAGGCAGGGGACAGCAGCAGCCCCAAGGAGGAGGGTTGCAAAGAAATCAGAGGAGGAGAGAAGATGCTCACAGCCAACAGGCTCTACACAGAGAGATAATGCAGCTTTTGGAGAGGGGCAGGGAGAGGGCACAATACTCTCAAGCCCGGTGGCATTATTCGAAGGACCTCATAAGAATAACAATAAAAACAATAATAAGAACCATGACAATGATAATGAGAACAATAACAAAATAATCATAATAGCTTCTGCCTCATTCATTTATTCAAGTAATATTTGTGGAGTCCCTACTGGGTGCCAGGCACATGCTGGGCACCCAGCATACAGGGAGGCAAGGTCCCTACCCTCCTGGCACTTACAGTCCAATGTGGAATCCAGTGAGCTTGCGAGGATTATACATAATCATGCACCATAATGGTGGTGACATTTATGAGACAGCCTCCCTGAAAGGACTGTGCTCTTCACCCGCGCTGCCTCGCTGAATCCCCACAACGAATCTCTGTGGCTAGTGCTTTTACAATTCTGTTTTGTAGTGGAAGAAGTGGAGGCTCAGGGACATGAAACCCCTTTCCTTCAGACATAAAGCCAGTATGTGACAGTGTGGACAGATATGGCCCGGAGTTACTAGCCCCCTTTCGGCAGCTCTTGGAGGGGAGGCTAAATTCTCACACAGAGGTGAGGAGAGCAGAACATGCCTGTGGAGGTCGGCAGGTCATGGGAGGCATCAAGCGGCCACACACAGAAGCCAGGCCCAGGCTCCAGGAATCTGGGGGTGAGGCTAAGACCATGGGGATGAATTGTGTCCAGGATGCTTTCAGCCTCCTTCTCTCACCTCCCCTTGGTGCTCAGGACCTGTTCTCTGCACCTCCACCCAATCTCCAGTAGATCCCCCCTAAGCTGTGGACTGACACAAGGGTTCTCCTGCCAGGGGGATTTGCATTCCACAGGAGATGCCTGAAGACTTTGTACACTGGTAAGCCAGAGAATGTTGGGTGTGACTGAAGTCTGGAAGTAGGAACCCGCTGGGCATTTGGGGTGGGGGGAGGGCAACCTGGTGGGGCAGGGTCCACGTGCATTGGGGAGAGAGAGAGGAAGATTGAAGGAAGATTGGGAATAACCTTAAGTGCCAGCATGAAGCCCTTGACTTTATCCTTTTGCCAGCAGAGCCATGGATGGCGTAGGCTGGACGCCCTGACAGCAGATCACTGGTACAATCCAGCTGGAGGCCTTGGGCCTCTAGGCCGGGCACGGCGTGGGAGAGTTGGGTTGGTGTCGGAGGGCTCTGGGCTGCCTGTAGGTGAATCCAAGGGCCTTCTCCTTGGAGGGGCCCACTCTCTCCCAAAGCCTGGCCCACTTCCCCAAGCTGCCCCCTTGTCAGCTCTGTGTAGCCGCCAGGCTTCCCTGCAGGGATTTGCTTTTCGCAAATAACAGAAAAGGGAGAAAAAAATCTCAAGCTCCCGGGACAGCGATAACTGGTTGTATCTGAAATTCAAGGGATTGACTAATAGCCCTCTAAGGATCAGGGTGACGTCAACACCTTGAATTACTCACCTGGTGTAAAATGGCCCCAGTCTCTCCAGCCCAGCAGCTGCTCATCATTGCTGCACAGTGGATTCATCTGAGGAACCAAAATACGTAGATAGATAGATAGATAGATAGATAGATAGATAGATAGATGCCTGGGCCCCATCTCCAGAGATCTCGATTGATTGGTCTGGGGTGCAGCTGGGATTGGGGTTTTAGCCTGTGCACAGGGCTGAGGACCATGGCCTCACAGACTTCTGCAGCGTGGTAGTCGGAGATGCCACCGAGGTTGGTCACAGCTCTTTCAAATCAAGGTACTTCCTGGAGGCCTCAGGGGCTGATTCTTGCTATATGAAGCGATTGTATTATTATGGTTCCTGAAATGCCCTGAGGTCCTGGGAGGAGAGTTCTGGATTCTCACCAGAACATTCTGAGACCTGACCTGAAAGGGCCCTGTCCTCAGCCTCCTGCCCTCTCCTCTCCATCGTGACTATTCTTTCCTGCCCTGACGTGGGATCCTTACTCCGTTTTGCCTCCCAAACCATTTATTTTGGACAATCATTAAAGATAAATGTTTAAAAAGTCATCTAAGAAAACATGTGTATCCCACTGGAAATTTCAAGGCAGTGAGTCATCACCCTCCTGGTCCCCCTCAAATTCCCATCTCTTATGTAAGGCTGAGTCATTTTTTTGTGAGGTCCGTGCATTACAGAAAAAAATTGGAAGGCTCTCAAGATGAGTGAGTGTGTGTGTGTGTGTGGGGGGGGGGGGCAGGATTGATTCATGTTATTTGCAGCTTTAGGGGACTGGTGGTATCCCTGAGTTAACATCAGAGATTCCTCATCCTCTGCACTCATTCTTTTTCTCTCTACTTCAATTTCCATCCAGCGATGTTTTTGCTCCAGAGTGCAAATGCAAGCCTTTGTCGTCCTGCTGTCCCAGCTCAGGACCACTGTCTGTCATGGGGCCTGAGGACAGGCAGGCCCATTGAGAGGGTGCTCCACTCCCCAGCGTGCACACCCTGAGCAGGCCCCAGAGCCCGAGAGGTGGATGAACTATGTCTTCGGGTCTAGCTTCCAGGTCTGGGTTCTGGTTATTTCTGATTTTCTCAGAAAAACACAGAGGCTATAGAGCAGGGTCCAAGAGAATAAAGAATTGCAGGTATTTCAAGGGAGCAAACTGAGGGAGCCCATTCTCTAGAGGAATGAGGTTGCTCTTTGGGAGTTTGACCATAAAATTGACACATAGAAATCAAAGCAGACAGAGGCCAAGCCATGCTAAAAGGAGACAGAATGGGACCCAGGCCAGTGGGACCCACATATCTAAAGGAAAAGATGCTGGTCAGAAGGGGTCAGGTCTGCAGCAGAGAAGTAGAAAAGAGCCAGTCCTAGGCACACGGCCACATCCACATCCCACACTGCCTGGGGACAGGGAGTCCAGTGTCCCCATTGGCAATGGCATGTCTCTGTTGGGGGGGGGTGCATGCCTCCCACTTTTGTAGCCTGAGATTTTCAATCATTTGCACTCAGTAAGGAAAGGTCCTGGTTCTGAGCCCAGAAGTCCAGGCCTGGCTCCTTAAGCACTGTGCCTACAGGAAAGGGAGGGACTGAATGTAGGGACGAGAGAGAGCAGCCAGCTGCTTGCCTCTTTTCTTGTGAATGAACAAATCCACTGTATTAGTCCGTTTTCATGCTGCTGATAAAGATGTACCTGAGAATGGGTATTCACAAAGGAAATTCACAAAGGAAAGAGGTTTAATGGACTTAACAGTTCCACATGGCTGGGGAAGCCTCACAATCATGGTGGAAGGCGAGGAGGAGCAAGTCACATCTTATGTGGATGGCAGCAGGCAAAGAGAGCTTGTGCGGGGAAACTCCCATTTTTAAAACCACCAGATCTCGTGAGATTCATTCACTATCATGAGAACAGTGCAGGAAAGAACTGCCCCCATAATTCAATCACCTCCCACCGGGTTCCTCCCGCGACACATGGGAATTGTGGAAGTTACAATTAAAGATGAGATTTGGGTAAGGACACAGCCAAACCGTATCATCCTTCTGGTTTGATACCGCGTGAGCTGATGTTGCATGAATTCCTCCCTTCGTCACCATGAGGTCACCTCTCATGGATGAAACGTAATCAGGAGAGAACCTGGAGGGGGTGAGGCCATCAGGTGAATACCATTCCGTGGGATCCACTGGCCTCCCCAGAGGTGTCCTTGGCTTCGCCAGAGGCCTCACCCCTTTCTTCTAACTTCCTGAGCTGTGCTGTCCAATATGGGGGTGGCCACTGGCCCCATGTGGTTGTCAAGCACTTGAAATGTGGTCAGTCTAAATTGGCATGTGGTACACAGGTCAAATACATATAGAATTCTGAAGACTTGGTGTGAAAAAAAAAATGAAGAATATCTCATTAATAATTATCTATACTGATTGTACATTGAAATAATATTGTGAATATACTGGATCAAATAAACAATATTATTAAAATTAATCTCACCTGTTTCTTTTTACCTTTGATCCTACCCAAAGGCCTGCCAGAATGAAAATAAAGAACAAAGACAACAAAAAAACAGCCGACAGTGACAGGATCTTGTGAGCCAAATATCAGGTGGGTGAGTGGTCACTGCACTCAACATTGTACTGGGCGAATAGTGTCCCTCTAAAACTCATGTCCACCTGGAACCTCAGCATGCGACTTTATTTGGAAATAGGGTCTTTGCAGACGTAATTAGATAAGATTGTACTGGGTTTGGCTGATTATAAATCCAGTATCTGTTCTCCAAGGCCACATAAAGACACAGAGACACACGCGGGAGGAAGAAGGCCTTGTGGTAATGAAGGCAGACGTGGGAATGATGCAGCTACAAGCCAGGGAAAGCCAGGGATTGCCAGCACCAAGCCAAGCTGGGAGGAGGCATGGAGGGGTGCTTCTTGTAAACAAAAAAGTATCTGAGTCAGATATCAATCAATCAATGTAGAGGTTTATTTTGCCAAGGTTAAGGACACACGCCCAGGAGACAGGTCTGTGCCTTTCTCCAAGGATGATTCTGAGGACCTCAGAAAAGGAGGTCCTCAGAGAAAAGCAGGCTCGAGGGGAAAGAGGTCACATAACTGAATCCATATGTTGCAAGAGAAAAGTAGGTAGGGGAATGGCCAATTATGTATTCCTTTCGAGTTCACTGTAAGATAAGGTGAACATTCAGTAGCTACTGTGGAGGTATTTTACTTTTTATCTGTCGCTATCTGCTCAGAAAAAAAAAAAAAAAAGAAGAAGGCAGCCTCTTCTATGACTCAGCTTCAGCTTAATATGTTTTTCTTTTGGCAGGGTGAATTAGAGTCCCAAGTTCGTTCTTTCTTTTCTTTCTTTCCTTCTTTCTTTCTTTCTTTTCTTTCTTTCTTTCTTTCTTTCTTTCTTTCTTTCTTTCTTTCTTTCTTTCTTTCTTTCTTTCGTTCGTTCTTGCTTGCTTCCTTTTTTTTTTTCTTTTTCTTTTTCAGGGTCTCACTCTGTCACCCAGGCTAGAGTGCAGTGGTGCAATCTCAGCTCACTGCAGTCTCAACCTTCTGGGCTCAAGTGATCCTCCCACCTCAGACTCCTAAGTAACCGGGATCACAGGTGCATACCACCATACCCAGCTAATTTTTGTATTTTTCATAGAGACAGGGTTTTGCTATGTTCCCCAGGCTGGTCTTGAACTCTTGAGCTCAAGCGATCCCCCTGCCTCGGCCTCCCAGAGTGTTGGGATTACATGCATGAGCCACCATGCCCGGCCTGGGCTCCCAAGTTTTTACTTTGCTTTCACATTCCCTGGAGTCTTCAGAGGGAGCATGGCTCTGTTGACACCATGATTTCTGACTTTTGGCCTCCAGAACTGTGGGACAATACATGTCTGTTGTTTAAAGCCACCCAGTTTGTGATAATTACAGCAGCCCTAGGAAGCAATACATTTAGTATGGAAAAACAATGTGAAATTTCTCATTAGTAACTTTTTATATGAATTAAATGATTGATTTGATAATATTCATTTGGGTTAATATAAAATATAGTATTAAAACGAATCTCACTTTTTTTTTACTTCTTACGAAATTATGGTGATTAAAAAACACTAGGTTGCATGGGTGACTCATTTATGGCTTGCTGTATATTTCTATTAGACAACGCTGTCCTAGAGTGTACCAAACAAGGGACTCTGAGGTTCCTGTGTGTGAGACCCTGTGCCTCTTCCTCTGGAAAAGAGATAGTGGAGAAGCTTTTAAAACAGAAGCCCCGGCAAGGCACAGTGGCTCACACCTGTAATCCTAGTACCCAGGCCAAGGTGGGTGGATCACTTGAAGTCAGAAGTTCAAGACCAGCCTGGCCAACATGGTGAAACCTCATCTCTACTATAAATACAAAAATTAGCTGGGCATGGTGGCAGGCGCCTGTAATCCAAGCTACTCGGGAGGCTGAGGCAGGAGAATCGCTTGAACCCAAAGGCAGAGGCTGCAGTGAGCTGAGATCACGCCACTGCACTCCAGCTTGGGTGACAGAGTGAGACTCTGTTTCAAAATAAATAAATAAATACATAAAAACATAAACAAACAAACAAAACAGAAGCCACACAAAGGCAGGAAAGGTTTCTCCACAAAGTCCAGCAGCAGTGTCCCCAAACACGAGGAAATATCAACATTTCAGCCTGAGGTGAGACCTGCAGGAGAATGGAAGTCCCTGGATAGGCTGGGACGAGGAGTCAGGAAAAGTCTTCCATTATGAGTGGGATAAGCCATTACGGCTTATAATGGAAAAGTCTTCCATTATGAGTAGGATAAGCCATTATGAGCCGCATTATGTGCAGCTCCTGGCCAGGGTGGGCTCTGCCTTTGAGGACAATCACAGTGCCCCAAAAGGGAACCCTGTGCAGAGAAGGCTAGGGTAGGTGGAAGGCCGGACGGCCACAGGGAATGCTCCTGTCTCCTTTGAGGAGGGCTGGAGCTAGAGCCCCACACCTGCTACACTTTCAAAGTCAGCAACCCACAGCCAGGCCAAGGTTCTAGAATCCTGCCGGCATGCCTTTGCTGGCCGTAGGCTGTGTGGGAGTGGGGTCTTGGGGTTACCCAAAGAACTCATTGGCTGTGGAGTTGGGGGTGTGGGGATGGAAGGTGGAGAGAGGGAAGCCACCTGGCTTAGCCAGACCTGACTCATGTTTTCCTTGGCTAGAGCTGGGATGCCTTTCAAGGTTTCTGTCCCAAGATAGCATGACTGAGCTGGGCAGCGGCTGGATGCTGTATTTCACTGCTTGTCCAGGCTGAGAGGGGAACCAAAGATGGTCCCAGAATGTGCGTGGCATGAAGGTCTCCCTTGGCGCTCGAGATCCCAGCAGGAGCTATTAGATTGCCTTTGGAGGTGGGAGTTCAATGGGATAGGAGTTGGATGGGGATCTGACCCAGGACCCCCAAACAGCCCTCACTTTTATGAGGGCCCTGGGATGCAGAGAAGCAGGCCAGTCTGGTTCTTTTTCAGGGATCGGAGGAAGCCCGGAAGTGACCTTGAGACCACTCTCAGGAGGCCCTGTCAGAAGAGCCCCTCCCTCTCTGCATAAAGGTAGCACTGGTTTTACTGTTGTGGTTACTGTTATATGGCTTCCCTGAAAACACCCAGACAGGTTTAAGAGCACAGCTCACCCCAATTCCCCCATGCAAGTCATCTGTACCTAACCGAGCCACTCTGTGTTTGCTTTGAGGGATACCTGGTTGCTTTTTCTGAAATCCCTTCTCCAGGAAACTGGTCCCAGCTCAAATGCCAGCTCGTTCCAGGAAGACTAATACAGCAAGTTATTTTTTTCTATAGATATTTACTGAGTGCCGCAAAGCCACGTGCCAGACCTCATCTAGGGACCAGGGCGTAGCAGTGAACAGCGCTTCATGAAACTCCATCCCATTCTCCCTTTCTGGGTATAAATAAAGGAGTCCTCAGGGGGTGGGATGGTACCTGCAAGGAGGCTGCTCAGGGAGCACGTGTTCTGACCAGTGAACAACTGGCTGGACCAAGGGGTCAGGCTCTGGTGGTGGCTTTGGACCCTGACTCAGCACTGTGTCAAAGCAACGGCGAGAGGTCCCCTGCCTGCGTGTTCATCGGCGGCAGGGTCTGGATGCCTCCGCCTGCTCTCAGCAAGGAGCCCGCTTCCCTCCCTGGGCCCAGCTCCAGTTCTCAGACTTTCTCCGTCTGCTTCTTATCTCTGTCTCCAGTGTTTAGAAAATGTCATCTTGAGCAGTCAGGGCTGTGAACAGCCGTGGAAACAAGGAGAGGCTTGCAGCAAGGGAACAGGGGTCCTACCAGGGCCCGGCTTAGAGCACAAAGCTGGTCAGAGCTGGAGGGGCCCTTGGAGACCAGCCTCTCCTGCCAGACACCTGCCTGTTCCCTCCCCGACCCCCACCTCACCGTGGGGAATTGGAGATTTGCAGTTTTGAAAGGTGGGGGAGAGAATGAGACTTTTTCTCCATCCCCAAACTTCCTCCCACCAGCACTAACTCAAGGGATATCCATTCTGTTTTACTTGATCGGAACAAGAAGACCGATTGGATCTGCTTAGGAAGACAAACCTCCCAGGGGCACGCTGTTCAGTCCACTCCTGCTGGGGACAGAAGACCTGCAGGCAGCCCTGGCTCTGAGACTTGCCCTTTCTCGGGGCAGCACAGGTTTCAAAGAAGGGGTGCCCTGGGGTGAGGGACAGAGACCCCCAACCTGCTTTCCCTAACATTCCAGGAGAACCCAAATCACCGGCTCTTCCAGTCTCTTGGCCACTTTCCAGTTCCCATGAGGATTAAAAGGAAGAAGTGGACTTTAACTCCAGCGATGGGACTGTGGATAGACTGAGGGTGGGAGTGCCCTGAGACCCACGGAGTCCGCCAGCTGGTTAGTCATAGACAAACACCTCCCCCTTGACTTAGGTGTGTACCTAGTGGGGGCAGAGCCGAGAGATAGATGTTTTCTCCAAATCTTTCCAGCCTTATGACTCTTATAATTAGACCTGGAAAAACATCTTTTCCTTTCTTCGTTTTTTTTTTTTTTTTTTTAAGACCAGATTGTCTCAAACACAAAGTGATCATTTGGGCCTTTGAAAAGCAAAAAAAAGAGAGAGATGACCTTTTGGAAACAATGCTTTATTTCCACATTCTGCTCCCCTACCCGCTGCCTTCATGCCCTTCTCCCCCTCTCCCCCACGGCCCCCGAAAATGCCCTGCTGCTGTGGCTCTGACTCAAGAGGAGATGGAAGATGACACCCCTGGGTTTCAAAGGCGTTTCCAACAAGGGCTCAGTTTCTTGCAAAGCCTCTGAGAAAACCTTGGCCAGTCTCCTGGCTCCCCACTGCTAGCCTCGAAACTGAGGCTGCTCTGCCTGTCAGGAAGCCTATAAATCCCCAAGTCCGCAAGAAGCTGCACTCTGGAGCTCTCCCCATTGCCATTGCTCAGACACCTGGCTGCAGGCCCTGGGCCGACTTCAACCAGTCTAGAAGCTGGTGTAAATAAGCACATTTATCTCAGACAGACCTCATTTTCTGACGAAGTGGATCCCCTCGGGGACACTAGCAATCAAAAAGTCAGTTGTTCCCTATGGGACCACAGCTCTTCCCCACTTGACAGCTGATATTTAATTGATGGCTGCTGTCCTCCATAAGAATATCACATGCTGTTCTTAGAGTTCCAGCAAAATGATAACTCCTTTGTCCCCAAGGCAGGGGAGCAGTGGCTCTCCACATATCTATCTAACCTGGGGTAAATATATATTAGGGTAACTGCCTATATATCATTGATCAAACATTCCAATATGCTGCTGCCCTTCTTGAAACTAGAACCAAGCACAGTTTGCAGACAGGAGTTCCTGGGAGTTGAGCAATCTGGGAGAGTTGTATTACTCAGAAATGTTTCAAGTCTGGGAGAAAAAAACAGGAATCTTAGTCTTAGAGAGAAAGATCTGGAAAAACATCAGCCTGGAAGCCTCAAAGATGTGAGACGTCAGCATTAGAAGGACAGAAGTCAGCAGTCGGGGTGGAATTCAGAGCCTCACCAAGGCCATCATGCAGCAAGATGTGGGGCAGACAGAGCTAGGTAGCTCCTCGGACGCTGAGCAGAGTGGCAGGCAGAAGGGAGCAGGAACATCCTAGGAAGGCCCAGGCTGCTCTGGGGAGCTCTGACAGAGAGGGGCTGTCCGACAGCCTGGCTGCCCAGATGCCTATGTTTCAGCCTAGTCCCACTCCTCAGTGGCTATCTGACCTCAGGCGAGTCCCTTGGTCTCTGTGCTTACTTCCTTACCTGTGGCAGGAGATGGAGATGCTCAAGTAAATGACAGAAACACGAAGGTCATGAACAATACACAAGGCAGGAGCCAACCGAGAAGGGCCGGGACCACCAGCCAAGTCTCACCAGCTGAGTTCCATCTCAGGCCCTGGAGGGAGCAGCATTTACAACCACAAAGCAGCATAAACGTGGCCAGCCAGAGGCCTTCTGCCCCTGGGGTGGGTCTCAGGAGCTCTTGCTGTACTGATGTTGCCCTAAGAGATCCTGGCTGGGCCTCTCCCCCTCGCCCCACTCCTTCCTGCTCGTGTGTTTGGGATTAACATTCATCCCTTGAACTTTTTCATTTTTCTACTGAGATGGAAACTTGGCCAGTGACCAGGCCTGGTTGTGCTCACAGTACGGCTGGGCTCAAGCCAAACTCACGGTAATTGTAATCATATGCGAGGTGCCGGCTCACTGGGCGCCAGGGCTGGGGGAGGCGCAGGGTTGCCAGGCAGTGAGAAGGTGAGGGAAGGGCGCTGGGCTGGGCGCCAGGCCCTGAGCCAGTGTGCAGACGGTATGGCCTTGGACTCCTGCCCTCACCTCTGTGAGCCTTGATTTCCTTGTTAATAAAATAAAGGGATTGGCTTATAGGAACTCTAAGGCCCCTGTCCATGCTGTGGGAATTCAGGATATTGTGGGATTTGGACCAGATCTCATGTACTGCCTTTAATTCCTACAACTCCGGCCTGGCCTTTCCTATCCACATAGAGGGACCGTGACCAGAGTGTCACGTAGGAGGGTTCCAGGTTCCCACCCCTGCCCTCCCTCATCAACCTACCTGCTTTCTCACAGGATACAGAGCAAGGAGGAGCACTCCGAGTCAGCAGGAACTGCAAGTGTCACTGTCCCAGGAAGGCAAGCACGGGAGTAGCAGAAGGACTAGGATACCAAGGTGAGATGGGGATGCTTTGAGAAGAGTCTGGAAGGGAGAGGCCGAAGATTATCCAAGACAGCCTTCACCAGCTACCCTGGGGTTCAAGGGCAAACCTAATTCCCATTCCCCATGAGCCCAGGGCTGGGGCTACCCTTCTGCTTGAGTCCACCCACTCTCCAGGGGACCACTGCTCTGCATTGCTGGGGCAGCCCAAAGAATTCTTCACTCCGTGGGTTTCTATGTCTTCTGTTCACACTGCAATCTCAAAAGCCTGAGAATAAAGAACAGGCAAAGGGCTGTGAACGGTCGTTACCTGGCTAATTGCTATTGCCCAAGAGTAAGGGTAACCTTGTAAAGCACCGTCTGAGGAGAGATTATGAGAAGTTTCTCCAACTTTCCAGAACCCTTGGAGTTTCTCTCTCCTCTCTCCCTTTCTACTTCAAATAAGTCTGCTCGCCTCTTCCTTTGTCCATCTCCATCATGTCCTCCCCTGCTGCTTTTCTCTTTCCTCTTATGCCTGCTTCTCCCTATCTATTAAGAGAAGCAGAGTAGAATGATCTAGCAGAAAGAGAATGGCTTGGGAGTCAGGCAACCTTGACCTCTTTAGCCTCAGGCTTCTAATCTATGAAACTGGGAAAATGACAGTCTAACATCAGCACTGCCGAGAAGATTGAACAGGATGTTTCCCCCACATCATTTTACGTAGCTTCTTTATCTGTGCCAGTGTGTCAGTCAGAGTTTGGTTATAATACTGGAAGCTGCTCTAGATATTCCAAATACACAGGGTTTTCATACAAGGGATTTAGAGGCATTCATAATAGACGGAAGGGCTGAATTAGGGAAGATCAGGGAAGCCACTGTCAGACCTCACAGAATCAGGAAGTGCCAGATTGCAGAGAAGGCATGGAGATCATTTCAATTGCCTGTAGCACCAAAGCAGAAAGCAGACAGCGTGCAGGAGCTTGTCTGAAAGCTGCCGTCTACCACGCATCTGCCCAGGCCAGTTCAGAGAAGGACTTTCTCTCTCCTTCAGCTTCTGACGCTTGTGCAAGTGCATCTTACTGCCAGAATCTAACTTAGAACCATGCTGGAAAGGAATGCTGGGGAATAAAGATCCCTGGATTTCCCTACCCCGGGAGACAGAGGACAGGCAGAGGGGAAGTGGAGGCCTGCTGAGCCTGGCAGCATCCCCCGTCATCAGGGCATAGTCTCCTGGTCCACTCAACCCAATGGCCCTTCCCACTTCCTCAGCTGCATTTGGCAGGAACAAAGGGTTCATATGCCATTGTGTTCTGGGAAGACGGGTAAGGGCATAGGAAAAGAGAAGAAATAGAAGAGTTATTTTACCACTTGTGGAGATGTGAAAAAAGGCAGTTAAAAAATAGTTGTCTTTCCAGAGGGCACACCATGAAGTCCTAGACATATGGGATGTCAGGAGCAAGCAGCTGGCTGCAGAAGTACCCCGGGCAGGTCCTCTTCTGTGCCCGCTCTCTCCATATCTGCAAAATGAAGGAGCTAAACTCTAAGGTCCCTTTCGGGGCTAAGCTCCCGTGACTCTGACCAGTGAGACAGAAAGATGATGTGCTTGGCATCCAGATGTGATGTTTCAGGTCCCCTCTCCCTCTCCCCTGGGTTCTTCTCTCAGCCTATACAAATACTCAGGTTTTCGCACCCTTTCAAGACAAACAACCAAACACAGCAACGCCTCCTGATGAGAGAGGGGATCTTATAATCCTCTCCTCAACTGCTGCTCCATCCTGCTCCTTCTTTTTACTTCCAAACCTCTTGAAAGACTTGTGCATGCGCACACTCAAGAGGAGACTGGTGTTCGAGCCCTCTTGGATTGCAGGTCTCAGGCCTTAGACGGGAAGAGCTGAAGAATTCGTCCACTGGCAGGTGAATAAAGTCAGTGCTGATGTCACCTGTATGGCTACTCAGCCTTCTGGAAGAAATTGCCTGACCGTGGGGTCCTGTGGCCCAAGAGGCTGGATTTTGAGCAACGTATTCGTTTTCTAGGGCTCGTGTCACAAATTACCACAAACTTGTTGGCTTCAAGCAACAAAAGTTAACAACAAAGAAAACAAACAACCTAATTCAACAATGGACAAAGGAACTTGAATAGACATTTCTCCAAGGAAGATACACAAACGGCCAATAAGCGCATGAAAATAGGCTCAGTATCATCAGTCATCAGAGAAATGAAAATCAGAAGCACAATGAGATACCACCTTCCACCTCCTAAGATGGCCATAAAAACAAAAACAATGCAAAACAAAAAATTGAGAAATAACAGGTGTCGGCAAGAATGTGCAGAAACTGGATCCCTTGCACATTGCTGGTGGGAATGTAAAATGGTGCTGCTGCTTGGAAAATGGTTGGGCAGTTCTTCAAAATGTTAAACATACAATTACCATAAGATCCGGCAATTCCATTCCTAGGTATATAAGCAAAAGAACTGAGAGTTGGGACTCAAACAGATACCTGTAAACTAATGTTTATAGCAGTATTATTCACAGCAGCCAAAAAGTAGAAACAATCCAAGTGCTCATCACCAGATGAATGGATAACCCAAATGTGGTATATATATACAGTGGAATACTATTGACCAATTTAAAGGAATGGAATTTTGATATATGCCATGACATGGATGGATCTCGAAAACAATATGCTTAGTGAAATGAACCGGACACAGAAGAACAAGTATCGTATGATTCCACTTACATGAGGTAGCTAGAGTAGTCAAATTCATAGAGACACAGAACAGAATAAAGTTTGCCAGGAGACAGGGAGAAGACAGAAGGGAGAGTGTTGTTTAATGGCTAAAATTTATGTTGCACATGATAAAAAAAAAAAATGGTGGCCGGGCGCAGTGGCTCACATCTGTAATCCCAGCAATTTGGGAGGCTGAGGCAGGTAAATCACCTGAGGCCAGGAGTTCGAGACCATCTTGGCCAACATAGCAAAATCCTGTCTCTACTAAAAATACAAAAATTAGCCTGGCATGGCAGCACATGCCTGTAATCCCAGCTACTCAGGAAGCTGAGACATGACAATCTTGAACCTGGGAGGTAGAGGTTGCAGTGAGCCGAGATGGTGCCACTGCCCTCCAGCCTGAGTGACAGAGCAAGACTCGGTCTCAAAATAATAATAATAATGTAATAAAAATAAAAAGAATAAAGAAAAAGATAATGATGATAACATAGCCTTGTTCATGTAATTAATGTTACCGAATTTTGCACTTACAAATGGTAAATATGACATAATGTTATGTATTTTTCACTACAAGAAATGTTAAAGCAAAACAAAACAAACATAAATGTATCCTGTCACAGTTCTGGAAGCCAGAAGTCTGAAATGGCAGGATTGGCCAGGCAGTGCTCCTCTGAAGGCTGTGGAGGAGAATCCTTCCTCGCCTCTTCCGGTCTCCCGTGGCTCCAGGCATTCTTCAGCTTGCGGCTGCATCATTCCAACCTCTGCCTCCGATGACATGGCCTTCTTCTGTGTCTGTCTTCTCCTCTGTGTGTCTCTCATAAGGACACTTGCTATCAGAATTAGGGTCCACCCTAATAATCCAGGATGATGCCATTTCAAGATTCTTAATTATATCTGCAAAGACCTTTTCCCCCAAAAAGGCCACATTCACAGGTTTTGAGGATTAGTATGTGGACATATCTTTTGGGAGGATCATTATTCAACCTATTGCAGTTCCCTCTCCACACACACACCTCTCCGGGTGACTGGATGGGATGTGAGCCTCTAAGCTCAGGGCAGCTCATCCATAGCATGGCCAGCTTCCTGTGATGTGGTGTAGACCGAGTGCAGGAGCTGGGTTGATCAAGCTCATTCTTTCTGAAACGGGAGGTGGGAAACATGGAGAGCCTGAGCCAGTTTGCAGCAGGGCCAGAAGGTGAAATGTGCTTTCCATGTGTGTCCAGTGCAAGCAGAAATTGCGAGGGAGCCGGTGCTGGACGTAAATAGAGGAAACCAATGAGCAGAGAGGAGAGTGAGGAGACACACAGTGAGGAAAGAGATGTCACAAGGGAGATCTTGAAGCCCACCGGAGAGACAGGCTGCTCCCAGGGATGGCTTTGGTTGCTGGCAGCCCTTCAGGTACATGGGAGGGCCACGTGTACCTTCAAAAGTTCCCTGAGACTTTTGATTCCACTTTTGAGTGACTGACTTTTGAGACACTCGCAAAGTCTTTTTGTTGGGGCCACTAGATCCTGATCAGAACAAGGGCAGACAGACATGCCTTGTTCTATATAAAGGTGCCTCAGCCTGAGGTTACCGTGGAAGACCCTTTATGAAGATGGCCTCAATAATTCCTCCTGTATAATGTGCCCCTTTCAATGTGACTTTGCTGCTCTTCCCATCTAGCAGTGAAGTTATTTGTCCTGCCCTTGAATACGAACTTGGCAAGGCGATTTATTTTGGCCGAGGGAATATTAGCAAAGGTGATGCAAATAGAGGTTTGAAAGTACTTGTTCATGGGGTTTGTCCTCTCCTTGGCTGTGGTTAGAATGTAGAGACCATGATGTGAATGAGCCTGAGCTAGCCTGTTGGAGAGACCACATGGAGAACTGAGGCCTTAAGCTGGTCAACTGCCAGAAATGTGAAGACATCTTTGACCAGGCAGCCCTAGTCAAACCACCAGATAACTACAGCTGCATGAATGACCCCAGGCAAGACCAGCAGGAGACCCACCAGCTGAGCCCAGCCAAATTGCCGACCTACAAAACTGCAAGCCAGTAAAATTGTTGCTTCAATCCACTACATTTTGGGATGGTTTGCTGTAGGGTGGTAGATGTGTTCTATAGTTCTCACCTAGCCAAGCCCCCAGCACCCCTAAGTGCAAAGCCAGGCTGTAGAGGCAGCTAGCAGGGGTGTGTGGCAGAAGCTATAGTTTGCCGTGAGTCGTCTCTCGTTTGTCTTTTTAGTAATAGCACAAGTCTACCCAGCTAGAGACTATATTTTCTAGACTTCCTTCAGCTAAGTGTGACCACATTTTTACCAATGGAATAGAATGAAAGTGATATATGCAACTTCTGTGCTGTTTATTTATTTATTTATTTATTTATTTATTTAGACAGAGTCTCGCTCTGGCCTGTGTTGCTTCTTTAAAAGGAACTTGCTTGCCCTAGACTTCCTCTTCCTGCAGGCTGGAATGCAGAGCTGGTGCCAGCAAGGGTGGAGCTCTGTGACAACCTCTATGATAGGGCTACTCAAAGTCTGGTTCACGGAACTGGCGACTTGATACAGTCAATGAGAAGGTGAGTACAGAAATCAAGATGAAGTGTTTACAAACTTTCATAACAAATTGACAAACTAATATTAGGCCTATTGACTATAACAGTAGAAAAAAAAATGGGATTTTAAAACCGTGTTTGGGCTGGGCGTGGTGGCTCACACCTGTAATCCCAGCACTTTAGGAGGCCAAGGCAGGTGGGTTGCTTGAGCTCGGGAGTTTGAGACTAACCTGGGCAACATGGTGAAACCCCGTTTCTACAAAAAAAAAAAAAAAAACCAAAAAACGAAAACATTAACCGGGCATGGTGGTGTATGCCTGTAGTCCCAGCTACTCGAGAGGCTGAGGTGGGAGGATCACTTGAGCCTAGGAAGTTGAGGCTGCAATGAGCTGTGATGGTGCCACTACACTCCCTGGGTGACAGAGTGAGGCCCCGTCTCAAAAAATAAACAAATAAGTAAATAAATAAACTGTGTTGGGGTTTTTTTTTTTTTTAAGTTTTAAGTGTATTCCACAGAAGTACTATTACTTTATAGCAAATTGGGCAAAAAAAATCTGGCTTTTCCTCTAGATAGCCTGAAAAGCACTGCTCTAGGGGATGGTGAAGTAACAAGTCACCCTGGAACTTAGAAGTGACTTGAGCCTTGCCAGGATACCGTCTTTTGGCCTGTCATTTTCAGTATACCACCTTTCTGCATACCACCTTTTTCCACAAGGCAGGACGTCTAGCAGCATGAAGGTCTACAGTCTGTCCTTCCAGCCTTACACCCGAAAAGGAAAGAGGCCTTCTCTCCTTAGCTCTATTTAGAACAATTTCTGGGAAGTCTGTGGCTAGTCTGGCTCAGGTCAGATTGCCAACCTCACAACCCATCACTGGGACAGGAAGGAAGGATCATGAAAGATGAGGTCTCCCCAGGAGTTCAAGACCAGCCTGGGCGACATGGTGAGCACCTGTCTCCATTAAAAAAAAAAAAAAAGATGGAGGCTCCCATTGGACCACACAGCTGAGGGTAGGAGCAGCTCCACAAGGGGGTGGTGACTGCTCCCAGGAGAAGGAAAGTACAGGGCAGATGAGAGATAAGTGTCCACCACAGGGAGTTCCCTGCTTTCTCCCAACTTCTTTATCTTGTTCCCCAGCCTCCTACAAAACCTTTCTACCAGGAACAGCCTTCCAGCTCCTAAACCAGGGGATGGGGAAAAGAGAGGGCAGCAGAGGCAACAGCACATGCAAAGGGCCGGAGGGGAGACGGGTCACACTACTTTTGTGAATGGAAAGCAGCTCAGGATGGCTGGTGTGTTCCAAATCCGGGAGCAGGAAGATGTGGGGCTAAAGACCAATTCTGAAGGGGGGTGGCAGGGAGTCCCCAACTGGCTATAACTTAAACAGAGGACCCTGCCTGCTATGTAGAGGACTGATGGGGGGCCAGGCTGGCAGCGAGAGACCAGTTAGGAGGCTGTTGGAGTCATCCAAGTGACAGATGATGGTGGCTGAAGAGTGAGTGATGTGGGGGAACAAGACAAGTGCATTCAAGAAACATCTGGAAGGAATAATGGGCAGGATTTGGAGATGAGCTTGCAGTGGGGGATATGGGAGAGGGAAGAGTCCTGAGTGACTCTTGGGGATGCCCATGCCGCTCACGAGGAGAGGGGAAACAGACAGACAGGTACGGATGGGGAAAAATGAGGCTGGCTTCCATCGTGGACAAGCTGGGTTTGGAGGTGCCAATGGAACATTCAGATTATCTTTGTTTTTTGCATACACCATTCCAGGAGCCTCTTGCCTGGCTGTGCACCATTTATTTTTTTCTTTTTAAGTTAAATTAATCTGACCTTCAGTGGTTTTCTACTTTCTATACACTTCCATCTAAGATCTTATCCTGGCACCTGAGGCCCTCTAAGATCTGATCCCCACCTCCTTCTTCTACCACATAGACTACTGCTTCTCTTGCCAGGCCTGTGTCCTGGCTGCATGGAACCACTGACTTTTCCCCGTTTGGAGTTCGCTCCTCCACACCTTTGGTCATATAGTTTTCCCATCTTGGAGTGCCCTCCTCTCACGGATGCACACACAAAATTCCATTCTTCCTTGAAAGTCCAGTTCATAAGCTACTTCCTCCATGAGGCAGTCCCTGACTCTTTATATGGGAAAAACCCCATGTATTTTAAATGATCACAGTATTTTATCTAAACCTTTGCCATCTCTCTCATGTCCTATCTGCATTATATATGTAAGCTTAGATGGTGATTGATGGGCTTGGTACTGGGGACATGGGTTATTTTGCTTGTTTAAGTGGCAGCTCTTCTGTTTTCCTTTGGGGAGTTTTCCTTTGGGGAGTTACCCTTTCTCCTGTGCTGAGCTCCTGTGCTTTAGACGGGGCTGACCCCACCGGCTCCCAGCGCAGCAAATCAGCACATTTCACTCCCTGGCTGCAGTGAGCAGTTCAAGGCTGGGCTCAGGACTCTTCAATCCAAGGTGAGCCCGGGCAGGACTTTGGAGGAAAAGGGCAGACGGAGGCTGTCAGCGGGGCTGTGCTAGGCAGGGATCCTTCCTTCCTCTTCCTAGCTTCTGTTGGCTGCTGGCAATCCTTGGCCTTCCCTGGCCTGTCCCCACATCACTCGGGTCTCTGCCTCTGTCATCACATGGCCTTCTCTCCTATCTCTTTGTGTCACTTCGTCTCTATGTCTTCAAGTCTCCCTCTCCATATAAGGACACTAGTCATTGGATACTGGGCCACCCTAATCCAGTATGACTTCATCTGAACTTGATTTCATCTCTGTAAAGACTCTGTTTCCAAATAAGGTCCCATTCACAGGTACTGGGAATTAGGACTTGAACATCTCCTTTTCGGAAAGACAATTCAACCCACAACAGACCCTGTCTACCCTGGGGCTCTCATCGGTCCCATGGGACACCTCCAGGCCTCCTCTCTCTCAGAAGACTCAACTTTCGGCTAAGCTCAGCACAGCCACCTCCCCTTCAGCTCATCCCTGAGCAGCTGGTCAGCCACGCCATCCCCAGCCCTTCAGATTTCTCAGGTGGAGGCCAGGTGCAGTGGTTCACACCTGTAATCCCAGCACTTTGGGAGGCTAAAGCAGGTGGATCACTTGAGGTCAGGAGTTCGAGACCAGCCTGACCAATATAGTGAAACCCCGTCTCCACTAAAAATACAAAAATTAGCCAGGCCGTGGTGGCACGCACCTGTAGTCCCAGCTACTCAGGAGGCTAAGACAGGAGAATTGCTTGAACCTGGGAGGCAGAGGTTGCAGTGAATCGAGATCACGCCACTGCACTCCAATTTGGGCGACAGAGCGAGACTCCGTCTCAAAAAAAAAAAAAAAAAAAAAATTTCTCAGGTGGAGGCCAGTCCACTGGGGCCCCAGAGTACAGGCATCCTGGCTCCTCTTTCAGAGACATTCTGATGAAGCCACCCTCATAGACTTACTGTGAGAGGCAGGTGCTTTCCACTGTCTTTCCTGCAAGAAGAGGAACATGGCATTCAGTAGGCAATTCCTTTCCCCCTTAATCTCCAACAACCTGACCCTCAGCCATAAGTAGGGCTGCAAGAGTTGTAAAAACCTAGGTTTTAAATATTTCCTTATAAAATTTGCATTTTGCTCCAATGGCTCTGGGAGCTGATACCCAGCATCTTAACATCTCCGTGGAAACTTCCGTTTTAACGTGATATTACACCCTCTCCTAAGGCCTGAGGAACTGGAGACCAAGCAGCCTTCACAGATGGCCTCCCTAGCTGGTCAGACCAGACCTTCCCCGGGAGAGAGAGGCCTCCGGAGCTCACCCTAAGCCCAGCTCTGCCTGCTCTGCGGACTCCCCTATAGCAGTAGAATGCTGTGTGGTGGGGAAGGAACCTCAGTGGACCCAGTGGATTGCTACTTCCTCATTCTGTGACCTTACACAAACCATTTATTTGGTTGAGCTTTGTTTTCCTCAGCATAAAATGGACATTAAAAAAAAATACAGTCCCAATCTCCCAGAGCCATTTTCAGCATTAAATGTGTACTTGTGACTCAAGTGGATGCAGCGAATATATTCAGCTCCCCGGTAACAAGTCTTAGTTGAAGCTTTCTGGCCAGCCCAGGGTGGGGGAAGGTATGGGGGTCTAATCCTTAGAGAGCTCACATCGAGTTGGGTGGATGACATGTGCAAGACTGAAAACAGAAATAACAACCGATATTGTGTAACAGCCACCGGGGAGATTCACAGGCTGGCCACGGAGCCCTAGGTACATTGGTGGCCCAATCTGACCTCTGTAGGGATTTGGAGGACGGGAATAATCCTGGTTTGGAATGGAGGTGGGCCTTAGGCAGGGCCCTGAGGAGAGTAAGATAAGCCGGGCAGAGGAGAGAGAAGGGCACCATCTCTCCCTGTGGCCTCCCTGCAAAGAAGGCCTGGACAAGTGTGAGTGGCGAATGGAATTACGCATTTGCTCCAGTTTAGGTTCATAAGTCAGCCGGCAAAATGATCCAGGGGCTGGTAGCACTTGGCCTTGGCTGCTCATTAGAATCAGCCGGGGAGTTTTAAGAACCACTGATGCCCAGGTCCTGCCCCATAGACTCCCGTGTAATTGGCGTGGGGTTTGGAAGAGCACCCCAGTGGATTCTAATGTGCAGCCAGGGTTGAGAACCGTTGTTACCCCTCACACCTCAGCAGTATGGCTTCTGTTTAAAAAAAAAAACAGTGCTAAGAGAGAAGGCAACTTTAATTTTAAATGTTAAATTGCCAGGGTGGGTTGGTGATGTCAGATTTCCCTGCCACCTTTGCCTGCCTCTAGCCGCTGCCCCCACATTTTCCCAGCTGCTCCAAAAAAGCCAAGCTCCTGCTCAAAACACTTTTTTCCCTTCTCTGAAAAGTCCTGTTCCCAGGAAATTCCTTCCTGACCCCCTCATGTCTCCTGTGGGAACACCTCGTTCTTAATGCTTCATTCTGCTTCTCAGGAGTGCCCTGATCCTCCAACATCATGCAGTTTTGCTCAAATGTCATCAGGTTGCAGAGAATTTTCTAGAAGGATCAGAGGGAGCCTTCTAAAGAGGCCACTGCAGCAGCAGAGGCCAAGTGGAAAGTATGCCGGACGGGGAGCCAGGATCCCCAGCCCAAGTGCTGACGCCGCCACTCATGGGCTCTCCACTCTGTGCCTTAACTTCCACATCTGTGAAATGGAGTGGCCCAGTGACCTCTGAGGTTCCTCCTCACCCTTGCTCTCTGAGACTTCAGAAACTGCTCCAAGCTGAACACAGCTGGGCCTGAGGCACGGTTCACCTCCCAGACTCTGCTTCCTGGGGCCTCAGCCAAGCCCCAGGCTTCCTGCCTGGTGAGCCACAGGCACAAGGGGCCTTCACAGAGTCTCTGCAGGGCTGTCCTGGGGAGCTGGGGGTGGGGAGGCAAAAAGCCTGTCAGAGCTAACACAGAGGCTTCGTCTGTGTCCAGAGCTGCGGAAGGAGTACACTGAGCAGCGCATAGGGACTCTACCTTGCCTCTCGATTTTTCCATGGCTTTTTCAGAACCTTTCATTTGCTCAAGTAACCCCTCAGCAGTAGAGACCAGTAAGGGCCATTAGCTCAATTTGACATATGAGGAGGCTGAGGTGCCGTGAGGAAAGCGATGCTGGAGGAGGCAGCATGTCAGCGCAGGTAAGAGCATCTGCTGCTCTACCACTTAGCCTTTCCCAGCCTCAGTTTCCTCATCTAAAGTTGCCGATACTCTGGACTGCTCTGGCAGGCCTGCCCATGCTCCTTAGAGAGGACAAGGAGGCCCAGGAACACCTTTGATCTTGGGGTGGGACCCAGGAGCCAAGTCAGTGCACAGGCAGGGCCCCGAGAGATCCATGATGGGTCAGGTACTTTTCTAGAACATTCCATACATTGTCTTGTATTATCTTCACAGCTGTCCTGTCAGTCAGGCATCCTTTGCACCATTCTTCAGAGGGACAACTGGAGTCTGAGTGTTCACACACAGCCAGGGTCCAAACTCGGTTTCCAAGTCATGTTCTTTCCACTACTCTGGGCCATCCTCCTTGGAGGTGGGTCCAGCGCTGGAGAGTTGAGGCAAGCTCTGATTCTGTGTTGTCTCCTTGTAGACAGATGGACAGCAGGTCTCAAACTCTTGCCCTCAAGTGACCCTCCCACCTTAACCTCTCAAAATTCTGGGATTTCAGGCTCAGGGCCCAGTCCAATGCAGGCAAGGAAACCAGAGAAGAGAAACTACTGAGTTTAAGAAACTTCTGCTTTGAGATCCTCTTCTTTCTTCAATCAGAAGGAATTTTTACCCAGAAATTTTACATGGATTAAAGTTATTAATACATACTTTTTAAAAACCAAGGCAAACTAAAAGAGAGACTTGAACAGTTACCAAATCTCTGGAGGGAGAATGTCTTTTATTAAACTTAGAAATGATTGAAGAGATCACAAAGAAAAATTAGCAGGTTTGACTACAGAGAAATGTAAATTTTCTGTATTAGAAAAAGACTGAAAAGGGGCAAGTGGGAAAAATATTTGCAGCATTTAAGGTAGATAAATTTAAAAATTATCTGCTTTTATTGATATTCTATTTCTTTCCTAAAATGTTTTGAGGAGGATATATTACATAAAGAGTCCATACAAACTGATAGTTACAAACAAAAAGCCTTATATGTATACAAATAAGCAAGGAGCATAATGAAGCAATTTACATAAAACAAGTTATAACTAGTAAATGGATTTACAGAAAAATGTGCAGCCTTCCTAATCACCAAAGAAATGCAAAGTTAAGTGGAAAGTTTAACTTGACACCCAGAACTCATGAAGATGTGATAAAATAGCTAGCCCCATACATTGCTGACCTGAGAAAATTGTTACAATTCTCAAGGAAAATAATATGGTGAAAGATATCAAGAACTATGAAAATATTTTTTATATTCAACGGTCATTTTAGAACTGGGAATTTATGCCAAAAATTCAACAATGTGAAAAGAGTTATGTGTACAAAAATCCTCACTGCAGTGATTTTTTGGGGTTTTTTTGTCTTTTTTTGTTTTTGAGATGGGGTCTCCCTCTGTTACCCAGGCTGGAGTGCAGAGGCGCCAACTCGGCTCACTGCAACCTCTGTCTCCCAGGTTCAAATGATCCTCCCACCTCAGCCCCCTTGCCTCCCAAGTAGCTGGGACTACAGGCACATGCCACCACGCCTGCTTAATTTTTTGTATTTTTAGCAGAGATGGGGTTTTGCCATGTTGGCCAGGCTGGTCTCAAACTCCTGAGCTCAAGAGATCTGCCCACCTTGGCCTCCCAAAATGCTGGGATTACAAGCATGAGCCACCATGCCCAGACTTCGTTGCAGCATTTTATTTTTTTTAAAGGGAAAAATTTTAAATGACCTAAATGTTCTAAAGTAGCGAAATGATTAACTGAAGTTTGTCCCATGCATTCAGTGGAATACAATATAGCCTTTTAAAAAGTGTATAAAAATGTATGGCAAATAAAAATGCCTGTGACAAAATGTTAACTTTAAAAAGCAGAATATGTAACTGCAATATTCAGAATATATAATTCATAGTATGAATATAATTATGTGAAAAAACACATGCATACAAATATGTGAAAGGCAGGCCTTCCGCCAATGTGTGCAAGGCCTGGGGTGGGGTATAAATGGAGACAACATGCCAAATGCCTAAATATTAAAAAGTAATAATTCAAGCTAACAAGCTGTCAAATCAAATATTTCACCTTCCTACCTTGTGATACATTAAGATATATATTGTAATCCCTAGGGTAGCCAGTAAGAAAATAACTCAACAATTATAGGGTAAAAATGAACAACAAAATTAAAATGGTTTACTAGAAGAATATAAGTTTAACATAAAAGAAAGCAATAAAGGAGCAACATAGAAACAAAACAGACATGAGACATGTAAAGAATAAAGAGCAAAATGATAGATATAAATCCAATAATATCAATAATTACTGTTATTGAGTGAATGTTTGTGTCCCCCACTGTAAATGTATATGTTAAAGCCCTAATTCCCAATATGATGGTATTTGGTGGTAGGGCCTTTGGAAGGTATTAGGTTTAGATAAGGTCACGGTGGTGGGGATGTGATGGGATTAGTATCCTTATAAGAATTGGAAAAGAGACCAGAGGTCTACATTTGAAGACACAGCAAGAAGGCAGCCTTCTGCAAGCCAGGACAAGAGCCCTCACCGGGAACTGAAATTTCTAGCACCTTGATCTTGGACTTCCCAGCCTCCAGAACTGTGAGAAATAAATGTCTATTGTTTAAGCCACTCAGTCTGTGGTGTTTTGTTATAGCAGCCCAAGCTAATCAAGACAACTACATTAAATTATAACAGCATTATTTATAATTACCCCAAACGCGAAATAACCTAAATGTCTGTCAAATAGTGAATGGATAAACGATGGAATACTAGTCAGCAATTTAAAAGGAACAAACTACTGATAGTTACTTCCATGTCAACAAACTTCAAAAACACTATGCTGAGTGAAGGAAGCCAGATGCAAAAGATGACATGTTATGTGATTTCACTGACACAACATGTCCAAAACAGACAAATCTACAGTGATTGGTGGGGACTGGCAGTGTAACAGGGATTGACTGCAAATGGCCACAAGGTATTATTGGGAGGTGATGGAAGTGTTCTATCTAAAATTGGATTATGGTGATTGTTATGGTGATGAACAACCCTGTACATTTACTAAAAATCATTGCACATTTAAAATGGATGAAATGTATGGTACATGAATTATGCCTCAATAAAACTGTTTTTAAATGCTAAAGTTAAAAAATATTGTGTGCTTATGATAACATCAAGAAATGAAAAGACAGCTCATTAACTCTTTAAAGTACACGCGTGTTTTTTTCTGTGATATGTGGTTCAGCTAGGTGCATTTTCTGGCTTCCCATAACACAGGGCTTCACAAACTTTTCCTTAAAAATCCAGATAATAAATACCTTCAACTCTGCAGAGGTATCTGTTGCAATGACTCAACTCTGCTGCTGTTGTTCAGTGAATGAGTGTTGCTGTGTTCCAATAAATCTTTATTTACAAAAACAGACCACTGGCCGGAGAGCTGTAGTTTATCAACCCCTGACAGTGTTTCCCACTGACAAAATCACACAAGAGCAAATGCAAGATCTACATTATGCTTATATTGTTCCCTGATATACCAGTCATGTTGGAACAGGTTCTCATTTCCAAAACAAGCATCATGGCAGAACAGACTGAACTTGATTGGCTGTTATGAGAGGGAAATGACCTAGTGCCTGTAAAGTCCCAAGTCACTGAGAGATTGGTGGCCCATGGATGTTTGTGATTATTATTAGCTATGTTTTATGGTTGTTGTTGGCATTACATTTGACTATTTATGTGATACACTTAGAACAGTGCTTGTGGCCAGGTGTGGTGGCTCACCCCTGTAATCTCAGCACTTTGGGAAGCTGAGGCGGGTGGATCACCTGAGGTCAGGAGTTCAAGACCCGCCTGACCAACATGGGGAAACCCCATCTCTACTAAAAATACAAAATTAGCTGGGCATGGTGGCACATGCCTGTAATCCCAGCTACTTGGGAGGCTGAGGCAGGAGAATCACTTGAACCTAGGAGGTGGAGGTTGCAGGAGCGAAACGCCATCTCAACAACAACAATGAAAAGGACAGTGCTTGCAATTTAGTTATTTTTTAAAGACTCCTTTTTGGAGTAGTTTTAGGTTCACGGCAAAATTGCGAGGAAGGTGCAGAGCTTTCCCATATACCCCCTGCCCTCACACTTGCATAGCCTCCCGTACTACCACTATCCCACTCCCACCCCCAGAGTGGTGCATTTGTTATAATTGATGAACCTACAATGACGAATCATCACGCAAAGTCTGTATGTTACATTAGGGTGCACTCTTGGTGCTGCACATTCAATGGTTTTGCACTAATGCATACTGACATGTATCCATCATTATAGTATCATACGGAATAGTTTCACTGCCCTAAATATCCTCTAGCCTGCACCTATTCATCTTTCCCATCCCGCTAACTTCTGATAACCACTGATCTTTTTACTGTTTCCATAGTTTTGCCCTTTCCAGAATGTCATATAGTTGGAATCATTCAGTAAGGAGCCTTTCAGATTGGTTTCTTTCACTTAAAACCTAGCAATTTAAAAAAAAAAAGCAGCCACCATTTTCATCAAATCTAAGACCTATAGCTTATAAAATTGTGGTAAAATACACATAAAATTTACCGTCTTAATCATTTTACAGTGCACAATTTGGCAGCAGTTAGTACATCCACAGTGTTGTGCAGCCATCACAGCTGTATCGTTTCAGAACATTTTTATTATCCCCAAAGGAAACCCCATTCTTATCAGGTAGTCATCCCCCTCCTCCGTCTCCTAGTCTCTGGAAGATACTTTAAAAAAAAAAAATCACTTCTTCAAACATTTGAGATTACACAGTACTTACAATCAAAAACGTCTTTTTCTTTTTCTTTTTTTTTTTTTCAGGGCAGGGTCTCACTCTGTTGCCCAGGCTGGTGTGCAGTGGCACATTCACAGCTCATTACAGCCTCGACTTCCTGGACTCAAGTGAGCCTCCCACCTCAACCTCCCTGGTAGCTGGGACCACAGGCATGTACCACCACACCTTGCTAATTTTTGTATTTTTTATAGAGATGGGGTTTCTCCATGTTGCCCAGGCTGGTCTCAGGCGATCCGCCCACCTTAGCCTCCCGAAGTGTTGGGCTTACAGGTGGTATGAGCCACCACACCCAGCCCCCAAAAAATCTTATAATTGTTGTTTATCCTATGGCGTTCCCACATAGTTGTCATTGCCTGAATAAGCATAAATTTGGTCTTTGCTCTTTAGAGCTATGAGTTCTAACCGAATGCATAATTTTGTCATTCCTACATATTTTATGTGTTGAGTTTAACTGCCTCTAAACTGCCTTCAAGAATGCTATGGCTCAACAAAGAAATGAAGATTCGTTGAATGTGAAGAAGAACGTGAAACCAAGCGGCAGGGCATAAACTCGATATTAATGGGCAAATATTCACCAACAGAGGCACTGCCAGAGTCTGTGCCTCTTCCAGAATCACAACCAGGTACTTTATGGGACAGGAAAGGAAGATATAAACAGATGAAGTTGTGCTATGTTTTGTTACTGAGATATGTCTGAAAAGACGGCATGTCACATATCAAGCAAGGCAACCAAGGGCCAGAGGAATTGTGAAATCCCTTGGAATAGCTAATAAACGATTTCAAAGTAAAGGGAGGTTGGTGTATCTGGTTCATGTATCACGTGAGACTATCGTTAAGGTATTATGATTCAGTTTAATGGTAGTATATTTTTTCTTGAGAGTACATAAAATAACAGTACATATTACAATTGATAGCACCTTAAAATGATAATATAACATTATTATCATCATCACATTGCATTGTTATTTCCACTTACTTGTCTGTTCCTCCCACTGAACTGTCAATGTTTTGAAGAAAAGGAATCTCTCTTATTTGCTACTGTATCCTCAATGCCTTGACAAATGTCTGGTATGTAGCAGGAGCCAACAAATGAACAAACACAATTTATTTGGGAGATGAAGCTCACAAATTTAATTAGTCTTAACACCTGGTTTTAAGGTTGCTGTGAAAATTAAATGAAAAACAGCTTTTAAAACCTCACCTATTACAGGGCTTGGCACAAAGTAACTACTCAATAAAGACTCATTGGTTGGTTGTTGTTTTTGTACCAGTTAGGATAGTATTTGGCTAAAGTGACAGAAGACCCAAAATATAATGGTGTAAACGAGAGAGAAGTTGATTATCCCTTCAGATAAGCAAAGTGTAGAAGTAAACATCCCAGGTATGGGAAGATACATGACCACCAGCATCTCAAGTTCCTTAGTTGTATTATTGTGCCATTCTCACACACAGCATCCACCTTATGGCCCAAAATGGCTGTTTGAGCTCCAGCCATCATGTTCACATTTCAGTTGGAAGGAAGTAGAAAAGGACGGCAGAAGAATGGTACCTCACCATTTATCAATACTTTCTCAGAGTCGCAATGACACTCTGTTTAGCTCCCATTGATCAGAACTTGACTACATCTAACATATGGTGTCTAGAAAATTCAGGCTTTTGTTCCTACACACTTTAGATGTTCAAAAAACAAGCAACTGTTACCAGGACAGACCCCAAAGCTTGGAAGGGGAGGGTTTGGAGTGTGCACTTCCTCATGCCTGCTCCAGGTGGCTCACCACTTGTGGATCCCCTTGGGTGGGCATGGGATGTAGGGGGTGAAGGCACACAGATAGTCCTAGGATGTGAGACAGTGACAGGAAAAATTGGGGGAGGGCAGACCTGGATTGTCCCAGTGCCTGTTCCCCTCCCACCCCCACCAGGAAGCACCCTGTGTCAGTGTCCTGTGCTAGCCAGGGGCCACTCCTGGGACCTCTGAGCCTACTATAGTCAAGTCAGCAGGTTGCTAGGCTGACTCTGGAACAGGTCAAGCCCTCGGGGGCATATGCCTTCTTCACATTGCTGTGGGAGTCTCTGTGGCAGAAGCCAGAGGCCACAATAGGTGAGGGTGTAGAGGGGTGCAGAGTGCAGGGCAGGGTTGACCTTGGTCCAGGTCAGGCCTGGAGTCTCACCAGGCTGCTGCCTCTCCTACAGAGGGGCCAACAAGGTTGAAATACCATCTGAGTCATCTTGGGCTGCCACAACAAAATATGGTAGACCAGGTGGCTTTAAACAATCAGGGTTTGTTCCTCACAGGGTTCTGGAGACTGGGAAGTCCAAGATCATGGTGCTGTCTGATTCAGTTTCTGGTGAGGGCTCTCTGTCTGGCTTGCAGTTGGCTGTCTTCTTGTTGTGTCCTCACATGGCAAGGCAGACAGCACTCTGGCTTCTCTTCCTCTTCTCATAAGGGCACTAATCCCATCATGGGGGCCCCACCCTCATGATCTCATCTAAACCTAATTGCCTCCCAAAGGCCCCATCTTCAAATACCATCACCTTGGGGGTTAGGGCTTCACCTAATCTCCAACATGCATTCCATAGCAGACATCTTATTCCATCTGGACCCCTGCTTTGGCCCTGGGTTCCTGCTTTGTCCCTATACTTGGCTGTCCCTTCAGGACATGCCCCATGGCTGGTGGACTTCTGCTCTAGAAGTGTCGGGCAGGGGAGCTGCACCAGGCTGGTGCCTCTGCTGAATGCACAGAGACTGCCCTGGAGGCGGGAGGGTGGCAGCTGCGAGGGTAGGCAGACCCTGCAGCCACATGTCAAGCTGACCAGGTTTTATTGTGATGATAAAACCACATAGTGCCTTCTCTTTCCGTTTTTTTCATGAGATTGCTGCAAAGTGGGTTGTTAAGAGGAGAACTCTGGAGGGGAAGGAGAGTCCGAGAACTGGTCAGAGAGAGACAGGACAAAGAGGCACAGAGTGAGAGGGAGGCAGAGAGTGGCATGAGGACCTGGAGAGAGTGGGGGACACAGGCATAGACACAGAGAAAGAAGGAGCCAGAGATAGAAAACAGAGTGACAAGGTGGCAGAGATCCAGAGACACATGGAGAGGTGAGGTCAGTAACGCAGTGCAGAGAGCACTTGAGGCAAGTGAGGCAGGACAAGGAGGATGGGGAGGACGGGGCATTGGGGGAGGGGAGGCAAAGGGCACGGGGGCCTCATCCTTCTCAGAGGCCCCTTCCCCAACCCAACCCATCCCAAGAGAGGCAGAAACAGCAGCACCCAGGGCAGAGCTGCCCACTGGGCATCCGTGTCTCCCCACACTCTTACCTGGCTGCCTGTCTCCTCCAGCCCAACACCTCACCTCCAAGTTAGGGGACCAGGGCTTGAGTGAGGAGGGCTGTAGGACCCCGAGGTCCCAGCTCACAGGGTGGCTGATCTCATGGGTGCAGTATGGCCAGGCCTACAGGCTGGGGATGAGGACCTCTGAAGCCCCTCGTAGCCCCCAGGCTGCCTGGACTGCAGTGAGGACTCACTCACACTTATGTGCTGTCGGCAAGGAGATAAGATGAAGGCTCAGGGCTGACAGGGTGGTGAAGAGAGTGCTCAGATCACCCTCAGACATCAGCGATGAGTCACCTTCCCTTGGGAGAATGTGGGCTTCCTGACCCAGGTGGCTGTGAAACATGCCCACCGTGAAGTGGATCAGTGGCCAGGCTGTTCCCTGAGAGCAGTCCCTGCAGGGCAGGGCAGGACCCAGGGTCCAGGCCTGGCAGGGGCAGGGAGGTGGCTTCCCTAGGACAGAAGTTCTGCTGGGGAGCCCCAGACGGCAGGAGCTTGGTTCTGGACCCAGGATTGGATGTGACCAGAAGCGACCAGGCAGGGCAGGAGACTAGTGTGTGTGCGTGCATGTGTGTGTGTGCACACATGTATGTGTGTTTGCATGTGTGAGTGTATGAGAGTGTGTGTGTGCATGTGTGTGAGTGTAAGCGTGTATGAGTGTTAGTGTGTGTCAGAGTGTATATGTGTGTTTGTGCCTGTGAAAGTGTGTGAATGTGCATGACTGTGTGTATGTGAGTGTCTGGGTGTATATGTGTGTATGTGAGCATGTATGAGTCAGTCTAGCGCCAGCGCTGTGCACACATACACTGTGTGTGTTTGTGTGTGTGTGGTGTGTGTAGGGGTGCTGGCTGTCAGGGGATCACAGAAAATAGGACAGGAAAACCCACCATAAGCCAGAGGGTGAGGACGGAGGAGAAGCAAGTTCACCTGCAGGAGCGGGCGGGGCCACCTCCTCCCTCTGCCTGCTTCCCCACGCGTCCTCAAGTGAGTGTCGGAGCGAGGCCCTTGGCACTGGCTCTGAGCCATCATGGGGAGTGGCTGGAGCTGCTGCGGCACCTCCTCAGGAAGTTCCCTGGAGCAGGGAAAGGTAACAGTGTTGTTCATAAACGAAGATGGTGATGAGGGAGGCTGGGGCTGACAGGTCCTCCGAGATCGGCTGGTCTGACCCTTGCAGTGTATAGAGAGGGGCAGGCACTCGCCCAGGTCCATCTCCTGACGCCCTGTTGGCTACCCTTCCACCGCCTCACAGCGTCTCTCCTCCGACTTGCCCATGTCTTTCCTGTCTCGTCTCAATGGCTCTCACAACAGCCCTGAGATGTGGGTAGGGTTGTTCCCATTTTACCAGTAGGAAAACTGAGGCCCAGTAGGTGACCTGCACACACTCGGGCCATCTGAGGCAGAGCTGGGCTAGCACTGACAGGGGTCTGGGCTCCCTGCTCAGCGCTCTCTCCACCTCGGCTGTGATGAGGCGGCTCATCTTCCACGGTGGGTGGCCCTCACTAAGCTCACATCCCCAGGCTTCCCTCCCCACCTCTCAGCCCCAGGCAGAACCTCCCTGTTGTGGCAGAGAAGGCGGTCAACTCTGAGTGGAGCCCCCACTCTGTCTCTCTGACTGGACCACTCCTTCATCTGAGAGATTCATTCCTTTGGCAGAAGTCTTCTTTTCCATGAGCCACTCTTAAATCTGCCCCCGCTTCCTCACCGTCTGCCCCAAGCCATCCTCAGTTCCTGACACCTCAGTGTGGGTGAGTGTGTCAGCCACTAGCCTTCCGTGGCAGGAGGCTTTGGGGGAGCCACAGCACGGTGACGCACGGGTTAATGTGCAATGAGAATATTTTAGATCTGAGTTATCCTTCCAAGACTGGAACATGTGGCTGCCAGAGGCCAGAGGGCACTGGTTCCCGAAGAGGGGAAAGGAAAGGGAGAAGAGTATTGAAAGGGCAGAGAAGATGGCAGGGTGGGGCAAGGACAACCTAGCAGAACTCGAGACATCCTAAGGGCTGGCCTTAGCAGGCCACTGCCCTCTGATGCACAGGGTCAGTCCCTCCCAGGCCCTGGAAGCCCACTTTTGCCCTCTCAGGAGCCCCCGCCCCCAGCACGTTTCTGCAGCACCAGTAACACGTTTCTATTTACCCCTGATTCCCCTGTGTGGCCCGTTCCACCCCACCAAAGTGGGCCTGCGCACCAGATGTGTCCCTCACTCCACTAGGAGATGTGTGGGAGACAGGGGCAGTCCCATTACCTCATCCCCTAGACCCCAGGCTAGGGGATCCCGGAAACAGGATGGCAGGGCCCTGAATTCATCAACCACCTGCAAACCTGCCCATCTGGGTTGGGTGCCCAAATCCTGTTTGGGGCCAGCTGGGCCAGGGCCCTTGCATAGACAGCACTCAAGAAGGAAGGGCAGCCCAGAGGAGAGGCCCAAGGGTGGCCAGTGAGCAGCCAGAGGGTGACACCGTGGGTAGCTGCCCTCCCCTGCAAGGCAGCCTTTTTAGTTTGTCAAGTGGAGTCAGATGGGTGGGGGAATGGCGGGGGCGGCGCTCAGTTCTGAGGCCTGGAGAGGCTGAAACGGCTCTGCCTTCAGGGCTTTTGCAGAAGCGCATCCTTCCCAGAGCAACCAGATGAAACTCAGCGGCCCTTAGGACAACCGCTTCCCTCAATGAACCTCCTCCCAAGAAGCTAGCTGTTGTGCCAGTTAGCCACCACCCCAGACAGAGTCCCTGCATGGGGCAGAGTTTCCGAGCAAGCCATCCAGGAGAGGCCAGCCCCCTCCTGCCCGCTATCTGGTTGCCTCTCAATTCCCGGTCTAAGCCCTTGGAGCAGGTCGTAGATGTGGTTTTGCAAATCACCTGGCACCAGTCATAATAGCTTTATGCGGAAAGAACTGCCTGGACCCTTTCTTTCCTCCAAGGAGCTCTGAGAGAGGCAGGTGCCAGAGCTCCTCGGGATGACACCTGCCTCTCTCAGAGCTCCTTTGGTATCCTGGATCTCAAGGCAGGATTTCTTCATTCATTCAGTAAACATTTATTGAGTGCCTGCTGTGTACCAGGCTTTGATAATGCAGGGGATATACAGTCCTTGGCTCTGCAAGGTTACTCCTTGCAGAGCCTTAGGAGTAACCCATGATTACAATCAAATTGGCGAGAACAGGGAGTTTTGGGAGCTCTTGGGGATCCTGATTCAGTACTAGGGGTCAGGGAAGATCGCCTTAGAACATGGACACCTAAGACAACGGCCGAATGATGTTCGTTAAGCAAGAGGGGAGCAGGGAAGAGCCTTCCAGGTAGAGAGGATGGCCTTGCAAAAGTGGGTATGGTGCTTTCCAGAAACTGCTCCCAGAGCAGGCGCTGGAGAGAGAGGGACGCGGAGATACCCAAGAGCCACTCACAGAGGGCCTTGCAAGCCTGGCGTGTTTACACCTGTCTCCAGTCTTCAGCCAGAATTTTTCTGGGCCTCCAACTCCAGCAGGAAATCCAGTGGGAAAGAGTTATTTCCTGCCCTCAGAGAGAAGAAAACAAAAACCCCAGCAATTTCTGCCTAACCCCAGAATGTGAAAGTTGACTCCTGCTGGCTGGGGTGACAGAGGATGAGAGACTTTTCTCTTTCAAAAACAGCGCTTATGCTTTTCTGTTTAGAAAGGTAACACGCGCCCTATGTAGAAAAGTGTACAGAGGAAGGTAAAATCACTTAGAATCTTCATGTGGAGATAACCAATAAAATATTTTGTTTTTCCTTCCAGTCTTTTTTTTTTTTTTTTAATGCACTTTTGCATTTGTTACATAGCTGTGGCAAAACTATATAATGCAATTTATTACCTGTCTTGTTCCCTTAATGTCTGTTTTAATGTTATTACAAATTCTTCGTGGTGTTTTTTTTTCAAACGGAGTCTTGCTCTGTTGCCTAGGCTGGAGTGCAGTGGCGCAATCTCAGCTTACTGCAACCTCTGCCTCCCGGGTTCAAGCGATTTTCCTGCCTCAGCCTCCTGAGTAGCTGGGACTACAGACGTGCGCCACCACCCCTGACTAATTTTTGCATTTTTAGTAGAGATGGGATTTCACCATGTTGGTCAGGCTGGTCTTGAACTCTTGACCTCAGGTGCTCCACCCGTCTCAGCCTCCCAAAGTGTTGGGATTACAGGGGCGTGAACCACTGTGCCCAGCCAAATTCTTCATTTTTAAGGGCTGTATAGTATGCTGCCATATGGCTGTATCATAGTTTACTGACGTTCCCTCCTGGGCACCCTTCCCATTGTGGTTTTCCTGGACTTTTCTAGGGTTCCCCCTCAGCCCACAAGACCCCAGCCCTCAGCAGCCCCAGAACAGCAGTGCCAGAGCCAGCCAGGCTTTGGAGTCACCTGCGGGGGCTGGGGAAGGCTCACAGGCTTCGAATAAGAATTGAGAATGTGGGGCTGGGCGTCTACATTTTTAAAAAGCCCCTCAGGATGCTGTGAAGCCACTCCCACATCAGCATTTGGAAGATGCCGTTTTAAAACCTTCTAGGCTGCATAGCACCTGCATAGCCACATGGATTTGATATAGCTCATTTTAAATTAGACAAATCACACCTATTTTGCAGAATTGCTGGGAAAAATAGAGATATGACTTGTGAAGCTCAGGGTCTGGCATACCTTAGGTGCTCAAAAAAATTGTGACTGCAGTTGTCATAATTCCAGGCAGAAGTCTTTGCATTGTGTCCCACTCAGAAGGACACTCTTGGTTCCTATACCCATCCCAGGAAGGGATTGTCTGCCTTAGGACCCAGTTCTCCTCATTCTCTTTTGCATCAAATACAGAATCTATGCTCACCTTTTCACGAACACATCTACTGTAGGGCAGTCAATAGAAAAAATCAAGCTGGGAGCAGTGCCTCATGCCTGCGTAAATTGGTGGCTCATCCCAGCACTTTGGGAGGCTGAGGCGGGAGGATTGCTTGAGGTCAGGAGTTCGAGACCAGCCTGGGCAACATAGTGAGACCTCATCTCTACAAATAATAAAAGTAAAAAAAAAAATTAGCTATTGTGGTGGTTCACACCTGTAGTCCTAGCTACGAGGGAGGTTGAGGCCAGAGGATCGCTTGAGCCCAGGAGTTGGAGGCTGCAGCATGAGCTATGATCATACCATCACGCTCCAGCCCGAGTGACAGAGACTCTGTCTCAAAAAAAAAAAAAAGTGACCCAAATCAGAACACATTGCCCATGAGCCAGAATACGTATAGTCAGGACTGTTCCGTATCGCATATGGTATTAGATGACCAGGAAGGACCTGCAATGGGTGGAGAGGTTCTAAACAGACGGTGAGGGGCTGTCGGAATCCCTCCTCCTATCTAATCAAGGAGGAGGTCAAACGTGAGGAAGGAAAAGAGGGAAATTAACCTTTATGAAAGTGTCAGCTCCAAGTGTAGTGTGGTTGTCGTGGTACAAACCAGTGGCACAAACTGTTACTGGTTGCTGATGAGCTGAGCACAGACATTGAGAGTGAGCACCTAGAACAATTTTACAGCGATTTTACATTGACATTACCACGGTACCCAAGTGTGTGATCGTTTTTTTGGAAAATAACTTTTATTGCATTTTACAAAAGCATTGATCTGTGACTGATTATATATTTTAAAAATTGATTCTTCACCACAGAGAGCTTGAGAGGCACTGACTTAGAGACTGATATTATGAGATCTCACACCACCTCTGCAGGGTCTTGAATTAGGGATTCCGTCACTTCTCCTATTGCCCCTCTCAGGAAGACAGCACCCATCCCATGCTTGCTTGCCAGGCTTTGGCCAGAGGAAGGCAGCCCTGTTCCCGGGTCCTCCATCCCACATCAACCACAAGGCAGGGGTCAAGACTCCCCAGGAAGAACCCAGGCAGAGTTTGGAGGATCTAGATTTCCCTAGGAGGACAGGGGTGTGAGACCCCCAGGACAGACCGATGTAGGGGGACTGGCATGTTCCTGAAGCTTTACGGGAAGGAAATTCCCTAGATAACTTCTGCCCTTCGGTTTAGAATCACCCCTCCTCATCAGGGAGCTTTCTCTTGTGTCTGATCTCAGTCCCTGCTGCTGGAGCTGAAGTCCTGCTCCATGCTGAGGCTGGTGCTAGCTGCTCTGGGGGCACATGCAATGGAGATATTTTTGTTAAGCACTTACTCTCATTAACTCATTTACTTTTCCTATGATCTCATGAGATAGGTCCTATTTTTATCCTCATTGCACAGGAGAATCTCAAGGAGGTTAAGGGACTGGCTTAAAATCACACAGCTAATAAGTAGGTTGGCCTCCAGCCTGCCCTACTCCAGGACCTGAGCCCCGAACCACAGTCTGACACTGTGACCTGCTTTCAAGAAGCTTACAGTGTAGTTGGGTCTATGAGACCCTTGAAGAATCCCAGCAGAAGCAGGTAGTCCAGAGTGTGTGGCCCAGGAACCTAGAGGAAGGAGGGACTCTGGGAGGAGGCAGCCAGCCCCAGGCCTTGCTCCTGGCTCCCCGTGCTCCCTTGGGAGGATGCTCATATCCTGTGTTTCTGCCTCCTCCCTCCCCAGATGTGATCTCACTCCTCCTCTCCCTGGAGGCCTCAGAAAAGTGGCTATTGTCTCCTCCCACACAGAGAGCTTGGGGACCCATGAGACCCTTCTCACTCTTTCGGGGGCAGCTCAGGTTCCCAGCAGTGGTAGGGTTGGGTGGTGCCCCTCAGCCTTCCAACTGTACCTTTTATATGGGTTTTTCCTTCCAGAAGGGTCTGCATTAGGAATCTAGAGGAAGGAGCCCTGCTGGAGTCCTTCCTCTTTCCCATTCTCCTGTTCCCTACCCCCTACTTCTGGTATTCCCTGCTCTTTGGATGAGGCAGAACAGGGCAGAGCAAGTGATATCAGGAGAGCCCAGCCAGTGTCCTGCTGTCTTAAGCTCTCAGTGGCGAGTCACTGAAACTCTCAATGTGCTCATCCAATAAAGGGGAGTTTGATGATCCAATAGGAAATGGCTGTGGAAGCTCTGCTAGCTCTAAGTGGCTCTGTCTGGTTTGGCTTCCCTCTCATTCTAGGCTTATTCAATTCTTTTTTTTTTGTTTTGTTTTAGATGGAGTTTTGCTCTTTTGCCCAGGCTGGAGTGAAGTGGCACGATCTCGGCTCACGGAAACTTCCGCCCCCCTGGGTTCAAGCGATTCTCCTGCCTCAGTCTCCCGAGTAGCTGGGATTATAGGTGCCTGTCACCATGCCCAGCTAATTTTTTAATTTTTTAAATTTTTAGTAAAGACGGGGTTTCACCATGTTGGCCAGGTTAGTCTTGAACTCCTGACCTCAAGTGATCTACCTGCCTCGGCCTCCCAAAGTACTAGAATTATAGGCGTGAGCCACTGCGCCTGGCCGACTCACTCAATTCTTCCAGCCTCCAAAGCTCGGCTCAAGTCCACTGCCTCCAGGAAGATGTCTCTGACTACACAAGTCTGGACCCAGTCCTCAGCCTGGAGGGGTAATTGTCCACACTTAGTGACACGAGGCTGTGTTCCATCAGCCCTAGAGAGCCATGGGGACACCAGCCAACCCTATCATGACCACGGGCTGGAATCTGCCATGCTGCCCCACAGCCCCAGGCCCCACACAAGCTCAGGCCTGCTCTGCTCAGAACTTCTATGCTTTAGGACTTGATGGTTTTTCATGTGCTTTACCTGGGATCACCAGATATGGGGGAATCTCTTAACTCAAAGGGAGACAGTTTGAGAAGAGATCTTTGTTCTTCTCACCACGCTGGTGAGGAAACTAAGGAAGGACCTGGGCAAAGTCACAGAACTGGTTTATGGATTGCAGAGTCAGGACTCGACCCGAGTTCGATGCTCCCAATATCCCGCAGGCTGCCACATTTGCCCAGGGCCTGAAGAAAGCCACACAACACAAGCGTGTGCACCTGGGGCTCATTAGACCTCTCAGTGGGCTTTTGCCTTTTCTTTGCTTCACCAATTGCTCCTCCTGGCATTCCCAACCTCTCCCAGAACCCTCCCGCAGCCCCACAGGGAGCCGGGCAGAGACAGTGATGGCTGGAACAGACCCTACACACTACATATATGGGGATCCCAGGCCGCAGCGGGTGCGGCTTTGCTCTTGGCAGGACAAACAGTCCTGGTTCCGAAAGGCCCCAGCGGCCAGGACAGAGTTTTAAATAGCCAGCGACAGGCCGATTGTGAGGCCCGGTTTAAATTAGTTGTCAGGGCTTCATTGAATCAGGTTTAATCGTTGATTGGTGCTGAAATGATGAATGAGATGTGGCTTTAAATAGGAAGCATAAGTGTTTCAACCTCACCCTGGGCTGGAACTGCAGGCATGATCTGGTGTCCTCTTATTCAAGGAGTTCTCTGGAGGAGGAGAGGCAAGAGGAGGAGTGACTGAGCGGCCTGGGCTGGCCTGGGCTGCTGCACCTGTTTCTGGGTGGGCTAGTGTTCCAGGACAGACATAAGGATCACCTGATGGAGGCTCAGGGAAGTAAGGTCTCAATAATTCAATCAATCAATCCTTCTTCAACCCATCTGTCCACCATTTTCCTTACAATCCTTTGACCAAGGGTGCTTATTCCCATCTGTGCCTTTGGAGGGGTCCCCAGACCAATCTTGCTGGAGTTGACAGAGGAAGTGGGGGGACAAGGCAGAGAGGAAAAGTCCACCATTCTTGGGAGGTCCTGCATTTGGAACTCATTCTGTCCCTCATCAACTGTATGGCTTTGAAAAGTCATATGAGCTCTCTGAGCCTCAGTTTCCACATCTGTAAACTAAGACAAAGCTTGCCCTGCCTCCCTCCTCCAAGGAGCTGTTGAGGGATCATGAGGGTTAAGGTGGGAAGGCGCTCTGAAAACTGTGATCGCTGCATTACTGAAGACTGATCGGCACCTCCCCTGCCTGGCCCTGGGCCAAGCTGGGGTCAATGGAGGGTGGAGTGTGAATGGGGAAAGGGAGCCCTCTATGTGCCTTTTGGAGCCCATGGACTCCCCTCACTGGCCCCCAAAAGGTCACTGCCTACTCAGTGGTGGTTTGGTACCTTCCCCAGGGTTGCTGGACAGTTCCAGTTCTCTGGGCCAGGGCCGGGTTCCCCACCCACCCTTCTCACCTGGGACCTCCCTGGTGGGTTCCCCCGGCTGCATCTTCCATCTCCAGCTTCCTCTCCACTTGGCCCCTGGAGCCAAGTGGGGCAGTCAGAAGAAAGGGCAAGAGAAGCCCCACAGAGCCAGGGTTGTAAACGCCAGTCTTCTTGGTAGAGGAAGCTGGAGGGCTGATTTCTGGGTTTGCCTCTCAAAGCTGGAAGAATGACAGCAGGTGGGAAGGAAGGACCAGCCACTGGTGAGGGAAAGCTGGGTAGCTCCAAGAAGGCACTGGAAACCTCCACAGTGGTGTTCCTGGGGCTCAGGGCTGCAGCAGCTGCTGCTAGTAATACCCTCCTGAGAGGGCCAGGTAGTAACCCTCATACCCATGTCAGCTGGCTCCTGCTACCCCTGGCTACACCAGACTCAGCAGAGTCCTCTTCATTAAGAAGGCAACTGTCCTGAAATGCCACATTCTTCATGATGTCACTCCCCGAGTTGGTTAGCAGCTCCCCATGGCCTGTGGGGTGGCGCCAAAGCCCCTGAGCTCACCTATGACAGTCCTCATGGTCAGCTCCACCTGTGGGTTTCCCCTCTCCACTTGTACTTTCAGCGGCAGAGGGGTGCACTGAGTGGACACAGGATTCCACACTGGAGTCCAAGCTCACATGTCTTGTTTTTGTTTTTTGAGACAGGGTCTTGCTGTGTCGCAGGCTCGCCCGTCTTGTCTTTGCTCCCTCACTAGCTGTTATCTGGTCCCAGCCTCCTCACCTGCTGGCATGAGGAATATTTGCCCCAGAGCAGGGCCATGAAGGGTTGGGAGGGGCTGGGAGTAGTTGGGAGATGGCCCCAGGACAGCAGCACAAGGTGCACCTGAGGAGCTCAGGAAGGGTGTGTTCAATTTCTTTCCTCAACTTGCAGGCTTGGTGGGATTGTTCAAGGAAAGAATCTACAGGGGGAAATGTGCTTCTGAAAACTTTTAAGAACTACACAAATTCTGGCCTCAGGAGCCCCCTTCTCCTGGATTTCAAGCAAAGGGGACTGTGCACTCCAGTAGGGCCTCCCAGCTGAGGTGTGGGCCACCTTCCTCCACCCCCAACATCCTCCGATTCCTACCAATTTCTCTCCCACCCTCCAGATCAGTGGCCTTCGGTTCCCTGTGGACACTAGCAGTCCTTTCTGCACCTGCACACCTTCTCTGCTCTCTGTCTTTGAGATGTGTGCCATTTCATCTTCTACCCTCAGCTGTGTTTTGAGTGTTACCACCTCCAGGATGGGGGATTTGAATCACCCTTGTTATGTTGTAAAGGGTGGGAAGACTCCAGCTGACCCCAGGGTGCATGTGGAGGTAAAAAAGAGATAAAACACTTTTCTTTTGTTTTTTTGTTTTTGGTTTTGGTTTTGGATTTTGGAGACAGAGTCTCACTCTGTCACCCAGACTGGAGTGCAGTGGCGTGATCTCGGCTCACTGCAACCTCCACCTCCCAGGTTCAAGCAATCTTCCCACCTCAGCCTCCCAAGTAGCTGGGACTACAGGCGTCCACCACCACACCTGGCTACTTTTTTTGTATTTTTAGTAGAGACAGAGTTTCACCATGTTGGCCAGGCAGTCTCGAACTCCTGACCTCAAGAGATGCACCTGCCTCAGCCTCCCTAAGTGCTGGGATTACAGGCGTGAGCCACTGAACCTGGCCAATGAAATACTTGTCTATTTTTATGGGTTTTTTTTTTTTTTCTCTTTAGCTTAAAAAAGTTTGTTGGGGCTGGGGAGTGGCCTACAGAGGAGATGCTTTTGAAGAGAAAAACATCACAACCCTGAAAATTCTGGTGAAGGACAGAAGGCTCAGGAAACAGGCTCCCCAAAAAGGTGGTCAGGGTGCCAGAGCGCGTGACCTGCTTTTCACGGTTTCTGAGCCCTCTCTGCCTGCATCATTGTGCGTTCCTCCCAGACATGTGAAGCTGGCATTATTGGAATGCCCACTTGCGTTGATGGAAACGAAAGTAGGTATTGTAATTCCCACTCCATAGAAAAGGAGCCAAGGTTTGGAGAGGTTAAATACTATCGATGATAAAACGACAATAGCTACCATTGGCTGAGAGCTAATTGTGTGCAGGCTCTCGGGGAAGTGCATTTGAGACATCCTCTCATTGAGTCCCTTAGCCATCTGGCAACGTAGACACAATCGCCCCCATTTGATGGAAACTCAGAGATGTTAAGAAATGAGTCCACATTTAGGAAGTGGCAGGGCTGGTTCTAGGACAAGGACAGGGGCAGCCAAGGGTCATCTGGGGCCACCTTCTCATCTCTGAAGAACAGACATGGCCAAGGGCAGAGCTCTGGCTTTCCTCCCTCTGCCTGGAGTTAGATTTAGGACTTATAGGACCCATAGATGAAAGTGACAGAGAGGTAGGTTTCAGTTCAACCCCTAAAAACATTTTAGATGAGACTTTCCTTAGAAATAAGGAACACCCAAGGAGTTCAAAGTCTGGATGAACCTTCTACCTGGAGTGTTGTAGAAGAGACTCCTCCTGTGCCTGGGACAGACAGGGCTTGGTCTCAGAGCTGGAAGACCATATCCCAGCACTACCACTGACCTACTCATGTCATGACTTTGAGCCAAGTACTTGACCTCTCTGAGCCACAGTTTCCACATTTGTAAAAATGGGAAAGTAAGGCCTTTCCAAAAAGATTGTTGTGTGGATTCTGAAATATGAAATAACAGATGCAAAAGCACTCCTGGCTTGGCCCAGGGTTGGCATCTGGTAAATACTGGCTGGATCTGAATCTAAGCCTGGTCGGGGCTGGGATCAGAGGACAGTGACAGTCCCTTGCCACTCTGAGTGTCTACGGCTTCCATCACCACACTGACCATGGGCCCTGCTTATTGTATCTGCCACAGGTAGCCAAATACCCAGGTGAGGATGTACCCACAGGATTGAGAAGAGACCTGCTAAGAGTATTGAGTTTAACTGCAGCACCACGTCCTTGGTTCAACTTCTTTTTGGAGGGGAGCGTGGAGAGAGGAGGGGAAATCTTATGATCCGTCTGAAGTGGAAAGAAAGCTCTTATCTCATTTCCTTCTCAGAACTACATGTGATGGCTGTGACTCGGCAGTGGACGTGCTGGGGAGAGTAACGGGAACTGACAGAGGCCTGGGCCGCGTTCTCTAGTCCTCTTCCCACAAAGGCTTCCAGAGAAGGGGAATCGGGCCCTCTTTCCTGTGCCAAAATAAACTCGCACTGTTTCCAGCTCCACGAGAGGCCTCGAGTGAAGCAGCCTTTGCCAAACCCTAAAAGGAAGGCAGGCTGAGCGGGGGCAGGGAGGGGGCCCTGGATGGGGGATGCACCCACCACCTCACTTTCTCCTGACTTTCCAAAAACTCCATGTGGGCAAGCTCTAAAGCAAATCTCAGAGGGCACCGTGAAAATCTGCGCTTTCAGGGGAGAAAGAAAGGACTGGAACTCCCATTTGTTAAGGGTCTACTACGCAGTAGGTACTTTGTTCATTAAGACTCATATTGGTGGGCTGGAGGCACATGAAGACCTGGGTTCAAATTCTGACCCCGACCCCATTTGCTAACTATACGACCTGGGCAGCAAAGAACTCTGAGCTTCCATTTCTCGCAGGTAAAATGGGCCTGTTATGTAACAGCAGTACTTCGGAGAGGTGTTGTGAAGGTTAAGTCGGGTAATGTGGTAATGTATGTAAAGTTCTCAGCATAGTACAGGGCATATAAATGTACTCAATATACATGAGTTATTATTACTGTTATACAGCTGCTACTCATAATAATGTCATTTTAAAACTTTCATGAAAATGCTGAGAGGTAGGTATCGTTAAATAAACACGACAGGTATGGAAAGTGGAGGCTCAAGAGAGGTTGAGGCACTTTTTCAGGGTCTGACAGTTAATGAGCGGTAGGCTCAGGATTCAAACTCGGGTCTGCCCAGCTTGAGGGCCATATGTGTTGCACCTGCATCTGAGATGAGGGCTGACTGGGTTTTCTGATACAGATGCCAAGTCGTTCTGAGGCTGGAAAGCTGGAAAACAGCAAAAACAGAGACTGCTGGGCATCACTTTCACGGCCCAACTGCTCCCCAGACTTCATAGGCTCAGCCACTCTCCAGCCGGGCCTGGCTGACCACCAAAGCCTATGGTTCTCCTTGCCAGGCCCCGGGGCTCCTCTGTCTTTCAGCATCCATCTGGAGTGAGCGTCTGCAGCGTGGACCCCGTCTGCACCACTGGTCCCCAGGCCCTGCACAGTTGGCCTCCTGCTCCCGCATGGACAGCTTGTTGGAGCTGAGCCAAAGCAGCCTGGGACTGAAATCCTAGCTCTGTCCCTCACTAGCTGGGTGACTCTGGGCATGTTCCTTGCTCTCTCTGAGCCTCAGTTTTCTCATCTGTAACTCTGGAGCAATAGTACCTAGTGAGCATTACGGGAGACAATGAAAATCACAGTAAGTGCTCCGAAGGTGTCAGCTCTCCCTCCTCCCATTCCCTGCCTCTGGAAATGGGTGCTCCTGGCTCTCCTGCTCACTCAAGATCATGAGGCTGTGAAGCCCCAAGCCAGGACCCATTTTTCATCCTGATATGTACTCTCTGCACGTCATCCTTAATGAAAAACGAATAACTCATGTGTTCGTTTCATTAAATGCTGCCCCCACAAAAGTGTGGGCTTGTGCAATTCTCCAAAGACTGTCAGCTGGAAGATATCTCAGAATTCCTCGTAAATCAAAAGGTTTCATTTTGCTGCCAAGACAGTCAACTCTCTTTGCCTGAATAAGGCGGTGGGCGGTGCTGGGCTGGGATGGAGTCGGAGACTTGCCTGCTTGTCCGGGCCTTGCCAATTACCCACACAGGAAGGGGGCAGACTGCTTGTGACTCTGGCAGAGAAATGGGTGGGGTGGGGTGCTGGATCCTACAGGGTCCTTCCTTCTCCTCCTCCGGTTCTAGAATTGTAGACTTGAGCTTTCCTTCTCCTCCTCCCTCTCCCAGCCCCCTCCCACTATGCTCCTCCCCCTCTGCTCCACAATCCCTGCCTCTCCAGTCAATCAGGTCAAATCAGCTCAGGGCAGAGTCTGCAGAGAAAAAGCATCTATGCATTCCTGGCAGAGGATGATCTTCTAATGCCCCTTAGCGCAAAAGCAGCCCTCCTTAGGGGTGAAAAGAAGGGCAGCCAAAGTCTGTGTTTCTATTGTGGGGTCCAGGAAGAGGGGGGCATTTGCTCACGGAGCTAAGGATGGATACATTTCGAAGTAAAAAGAGGGTTCCTCTCCTGCCTCCAGCTTTGGAAAGGACTCCCAAGCCAGCCCAAAGGGGCTTTGTGGTCACCTAGTGGAGCAGGTTGCAGGCCACCCAGAGGGGTCTGCACATTGTGGGTGGCAGTGGGGTGGGGAGTGCACAGGGTGAAGGTCCCAGAGGAAACTGGGCCTCCTAAAAACCACAGTCAGAGCTGGTCTCTTGGGGAGGGGCGATGAGGGTTGCAGAATTAAGTTTCAAGGTCTTTACTGCTGGACCAGCCGACTGAGAGTAGGAAATAGACGTAGAGGACCCGAAAGATCGCTTCTGAGTGCGGGGATTGGGAAGGAGAAGGAGACAAAAGAAGGACAAGGACAGGACAAGGATAGGAAGAGAGAGAGGCTGAGGGGACCAAGAGAGAAGTGAGGGGGGCAAGAGGAAGGAAGGGAAAAGGAGGCAAGAGGAAGAGAGAAGGGAGAAGAAGGAGGAAAAAGGGAGGGAGAAAAGCAGGCGAGAAGAAACAAAACCAGAAGGAAGAAGAGTGAGGAAGGAAAATGTTTCCCAAAACATGTCATCTGAGTGCCGCCATCCTTGACAAGGGGGTGGGAGGTGCGTCGAGCCAGCCTACATGCTCAGCTCACGTCCTGGGCCCATTGCTGTGCCTGTCACTCCAGAGCCTCCCCAAAAAAGGTGGGCTCAGAACCCGCCCATTGCACAACTCCAGGAACACGATTTACCTACAACACAAAGGGAACACGTGCCCTGGAGCGGTGCAAGGAGGTGGCACACCCTGTGTGGCTGACAAATCCCAGCAGCATAATAGTACAGGGACATAACAGAGCACTCAAAATATAGAATGTGTTGTCCTATTCGCTAAATCATTAAATATGCTGCAGTCTCTGTTTATACCACACTAGCACTTTTATGTTTATAAAACCACTCTATTCCCCATGGGAGGCTTAAAAAATCCCTTCACTAGTTCTGAAAATAAAATCCCCTATTTAACAAAGACCTGCAACCATTAAGATGTCTATCCATCCATCTACCTGTCCATCCGGTCATCTGGAGTCCATGCTTTCAGTGACCTTTTAATTGAGGATCTACAGTGTCAGGCACTCTGCTTTGGTACAAGCATGAAAATGTCCCAGTCCTTGCCCCCAGGGGACTCATCTTCTGCTGGGGAAGCACACTTAAGTAATTTATTATATATCATTATAAGTGAAGTCATGGATAAATAAATTTACCATATTCAGCATTCCGAGTGGAATAATAATTATATTAGCAATTGTTATCTGGGAAAAACAAGACAGAGCAAGACAAATCACGTGTGTGGAGTGACCATTATAGGTCATCTGTGATGTGAGTCCCCGATCCTTCAGCAGCAGGGGGCCTGCTCTCTCTACCTCTCAACTGTGCCCTGAGCTCTTGCTTGGCTGTGTGTCCTGAGTTCAGAACTCGCATCTAAAATGTTATTTCCTCTTTTTATTTAAAAAATAAAATCATTTAAAATGCAGGAAACATATGCATAGTTTAAAGCAGAACTATAAAGCAAATATTGGCTGCACATGGCGGCTCACGCCTATAATCCCAGTACTTTGGGAGGCCAAGGCAGCAGGATCACTTGAGCCCAGGAGTTCATGATCAACCTGGGCAACAGAGCAAGATCCCATCTCTACAAAACATTAAAAATTTAGTCGGGCATGGTGGCACATGCCGGTGGCACCAACTACTTGGGAGGTTGAGGCTGGAGGATCACCTGAGCCCAGGAGTTGGAGGCTGCAGTGAACCATGATCTTGCCACTGCACTCCAGCCTAGGCGACAGAGTGAAACCCTGTCTCTAAAATAAATAAATAAATAAAGCAAATACTTTTGTAACCACCCATGAGATAAATATATAGACTAGAACATCGCTAGTACCTGTGAAGTTCCCCACCTCCATCACCCCAGGTCCTTCCTCAGTCAAATCTCCCTTCCTTTGCCCAGAGGTAACACTATCCTGACTTTTCTGTTAATCAGAAAAAGTCCTATTGAATCTTGCTTTCCTTTATGGTTTTACCATTTATGTATGCACCCTAAACAGTATTAGAGTGAATGATAAATGCCATTTGTAAGAGAAAAGTAGCTGAATATCTGCAAATTCATACAGCTTCATATAGTTTAACCTACTCGTCTATTTTTAAACTTGGAAATAAATATACTGTATGCATTCGTTGATGATTTGCTTCATTTGGTCAACATAGCTACAGTTTCATTGTATATATTTTCACTGTTGAGACAAGCTCACAGTTAATGCATTTTATGTTTGATGGACATTTGAGTTGTTCCCAGTGTTTGGTCCTTACTGACAACGTTGTTGTAAAGCTTTCTTGTCTCCTGGTGCGCACGTGCATGTGTTGCCCTAGGGTATTTATCTAGGAATAAAATTGCTGGATGACATGGTCTTCAACATGACTAGATCAAGTCCAGTTGCTTTCCACATTGGTTGTACCAATTTATGCTCCCAGAGGCATCCGCATCCTTGTCATCTCTTGGTATTACAGACTTAATTTTTCCAATCTGGGGGGTACAAAATGGTATCTTATTGCGGTTTACATTTTTATCTCCCAGATTATTAATGAAGTTGAGTTTTTGTTTGTTTCTTCACCGTTTGGATTTCCACTTTTCAGACTTGTCTGTTATCTTTAAAAAAATTGTTTTTTTCCCCTCGATTTTTAGTTCTTTCTATGTTCTGAGTATTAGTCCTTCATTGCTTAAATGTGTAGTTCCAGTTTATGGTTTGTTTTCATCTCTTTATAGTCCCTCCTTGATCTCGCTCTCTCTCAAAAATAATTTACGATAAAATTCCAAACATATACAAAAGTAGATGGAATAATATGATGAATCTCCTTGTACCTATCACTCAGCTTCAACAATTACAATTTCATGGACAATCTCGTTGCACTTATACCTTTTCAACGTCTGCTCCTCTAGTTTTATTTTTAAGCAAATCTAAAACACTATTCATCATAAAATTTTGAGGATTTATCTCTAAAAGATAGTCTCTCTCTTCATAACATAACCACAATACCAGTATGACACCTAAAAATTTTTAAAAGAATTTAATATCACCAACTTTTATAATAACTTTTGATAAACAGAGGTGCTTAATTTTAATGCTGGTCTGCTTCATGGACCTATTTATTTATTTATTTAATTTTTTGAGACGGAGTTTTGCTCTTGTCACCCAGGCTGGAGTGCAATGGCATAATCTCAGCTCATTGCAACCTCCGCCTCCCGGGTTCAAGCAATTTTCTTGCCTCAACCTCCTGAGTGCTGGGATTACATGCATGAGCCACCATACCCGGCTAAGTTTTGCATTTTTAGTAGAGACAGGGTTTCACTATGTTGGCCAGGCTGGTCTCAAACTCCTGACCTCAGGTGATCCACTCACCTCAGCCTCCCAAAGTGCTGAGATTACAGGTGTGAGCCACCACACCTAGCTATTTCTTTACTTTCATATCTCATTAAAGAACTCTTGCTCTGAGACCACGAAGGTATTTGCTTCTCTCTCTTTTTTTAAAAGGTTTGTAGTTTTACTTTTCACATTTAGCTCTTTATTCCAAATTAAAGAGATTTTAGTATGTGGTGTGAAATAGAGATTCAATTTTTCCCCCTTATAGCTCTTTCCCGTCCCCCCTCCCCGGTATCATTTCTTAAAAAGACTTTTCCCCACTGCCCTGTAATCTGCAATCAGTCATATATCAAGTATCCATATATGTGTGGGTCTGTTCATGGCTCTCTCTTCTGTTTTATTGATCTATTTCTCTACGCCTGTGCTAATGTCACACTCTCTTAATTACTATGGCTTTATAATAAGTCATGATATCTGGTAGGGCAATTCCATCACCTTGTTTTTCTTATAATTATTGCACTTTCATGTGAGTTTTATAATAAGCTTACCAAATTCTACATGCAAAAATGTGTTGGGATCTTTATTGTGATGCATTGAATCTGCATATAAATTTGGGGAAAATGGCATATTTACAATATAGACTCATTCATCCATAAACATAGTATGTCTCTGAATTATTAATGCATTCTTTAATGTCTCTCAATAAAATTTTATATTTTTATACAAAATTAGCGTACATTTTGTTAGACTTATTCATAAATACTTCATTTGTGTTGCAAGTGTAAATGATCACTTTAAAATGTTTTATCTTCTCAATGTTTACGGTTCATATATTGAAATAAACTCATGATTTGCATGTTAACTTTATACCCAGCAATCGTGCTAAACGCTTTTACTTGGTCTAATAACTTGGGTTTTCTATTTACACAATAATATTGTCTGTACACATCTAACATTTTATCTCTTTTTCCCCAAACTTAAGTCTTAACTTGCTTGCTTTCTCGCTCTTTCTCTTTCTTTCCTTCCCTCCCTCCCTCCTTCCCTCCTTCTTTCCTTCCTTCCTTCCTCTTCTTCTTTCTCCTCCTCCTCCTCCTCTTCTCACAATAATATTGTCTATACATATTTATAGTTTTGTCTCTTTTTTCCCCAAACTTAAGACTTAATTTTTTTCTTTCTTTCTTTCCTCCCCTCCCCCCCCCCGCCCACCTCTTTCTTCTTATTCTTTTGAGGCAGTCATTCTATTGCTCAGGCTGGAGTGCAGTGGCACAATTGTGGCTCAATGCAGCCTTGATCGCCCAGGCTCAAATGATCCTCCCACCTCAGCCTCCTAAGTAGCTGATAGAACAAGTGCATGACACCATGCCTGCCTAATTTTTTTTTTTTTTCCCCCAGACAGAGCCTCTATTTGTTGCCCAGGCTGATCTCAAACTCCTGGGTTCAAGTGATCCTCCTGCCTTAAGCTCCCAAAGTGCTGGGATTATAAGCATGAGCCACTGTACCCAGTCTTCTCTTTCTTTCTTTCTCTTTCTTTCTTTCTTTCCTTCCTTCCTTCCTTCTTCCCTCCCTCCCTCCTTTCCTTTCTTCCTTCCCTCCCTTTCTCTTCTCTTCCCTTCCTTCCTTCCTCCCCTCCCTTTCTCTTCTCTTCTCTTCCCTTCCCTTCCTTCCTTCCTTCCTTCCTTCCTTCCTTCCTTCCTTCCTTCCTTCCTTCCTTCCTTCCTTCCTTCCTTCCTTCCTTCCTCTCTCTCTCTCTTTCTTTCTTTCTTCTTTCTTTCTCTTTTTTCTATTTCTTTCTTCCTTTTTTCTTCTTTTTCTTTCTTTCTTCCTTTTTTTGAGATGGAGTCCCACTCTGTTGCTCAGGCTGGAATGCAGTGACATGGTCTTTGCTCACTGAAACCTCCATCACCCAGGTTCAAGTCATTCTTCTGCCTCAGCCCCCTTAGTAGTTGGGATTACAGGCACGTGCCATCACAGCTGGCCAATTTTCATATTTTTAGTAGAGACAGGGTCTCAACATGTCGGCCAGGCTGGTCTTGAACTCCTGACCTCAAGTGATCCACCCACCTCAGCGTCCCAAAGTGCTGGAATTACAGGTGTGAGCCACCGTGGCTGGCCCTTTTCTTTCTTTATTGAAATGGGTAGGATTTCTAGTACAATATTAATAGAAGTAGTGATAGTAACCATCCATTTTTTTTCTCCATCTCAAAGGCTGGTTGGACAAGATGATCTCTTTCCAATGTAAAGATCTTGATTTTCCTCATAATCATCTTTCTGGCTCAAGCAACTACCCACAGCCTTCTAGAGGGAGACTCTATAAATCATAATTTATATCCAGACTTTATGTTCTTGAGACAAGGTCTGGCACTACTGCCCAGGCTGGAGTGCACTGGCACAATCTAAGCTCACTGCAACCTCCACCTCCCTAGCTCAAGGCTTCCTCCCACCTCAGCCTCCCGAGTAGGCGCAGACCACCATGCCTGGTTAATTTTTGTATTTTTCATAGAGACAGGGTTTCACCATGTTACCCAGGCTGATCTTGAACTCATGAGTTCAAGTGATCTTCCCATCTCAGCCTCCAAAAGCGCTGGGATTATGGGCATGAACCACCCAGCTATATCCAGACTTTTGATAGTTGCATATCTCTAGCCTGAATGTGGAAGATCCTGGAGTCTGATCTCTTCTCCAACATTTCGTATTGGTTGAGTAATTTCCTCTCAAAACCCCATTCCTCCTCGAACTCCCAAGTCATTTCTGGTTCATATTTTGAATCATGACTAATCGTCAAAAAAAAACCCCCAAAAAACAAACAAACAAAAAAACTGTGATGGCTGAGAGGTTGGCTGTGCCCATGTCCCTTTTTGAAGCTCTCTCTGCCCTCCTCCAGGGTGAGAGAGATGGACTGTGCCTTTGTTCCCACATCCTAGCACTGGCTGAAAGAAGTGATATGTGCTATCATCTCTGGGGTATCTAAGTTGCATCCAGATGTGAGAACACCAGATACAGCACAACTAGACTCACCAGGATCAGCCCCTTTCACCAGAGAAGTGCCTAATGTTCTGGTCTACTTATATTGAGGCTTGATAGAACAAACAGCTATTGGAAGAAGGTTTGCCAAATAAATACTGGAGATGGTGTTCATTATATTGTTCGACGTTCCCTACATGAGGACTCATATATTATGTTTGGAATTAAGTGTCAGTATAGTTAGTCTCTCCTGTTGAACTAACATGGTTCTGCAATGGGGTTAATACTTTCTGGAATTGTTTTTAGATACATTTTCATGTCCTGTAAACCGTGTTGTTCTGGAGTTTCTTGTACATTGGAGTAATGTCTGAGTCTCAGACAGAAAGCTAGATGTTGAGAGAGAAAAGGTTTACTAAATTCTTTGGACCCTCATTTAGCACATCAAGAGGTAGGCCTGGCTGACTACATTTTAGAAGATAATGAAGGAAAGCTTATCCCTCTATCCTCATAGACTGTGGGAAGGGGGAGGGGGATAGAGAGGGAACAGGTAGATCAGGCACCGGAGCTCTTCTCTGTCACTACCATGATTACCTTCCCCACCTTCCCCACCACTGTGTCAGGGCACAACCTAGAAAGTTGGGAGCTTTTAAAGACATGCTTTTAAAGCATGCCTGAAGGCCACAGGGAGTGTCTGGGCTGGAGGCACCCTTCTCCAGGTACGCTGGGTCCAGGAGAAGCACCCACACAAAGGGGTGGAGGTAGCACAGGAAGTAGGAAGTAGGGGAGCCTGAGACAGCACCTGAGCAGGTTTTGAGAATGCCAGTAGAAAGGCAGAGGCCTGGCGATAGGACTGAGTGACCACTAGGATAGCTGGCAGGGACCTCGGGCTCCAGCGACAGCTCCAGGCACAGCGCCCCAGAAAGCAAGATGAGGCCATTACATCACAGCGGTCATGAGCTCAGGGGGCAGGCTGTGAAGATCCAGGCAATACCACGGGAACCCAAGTGCCTCCCTCCTGGGCTGTACAAGACTCTGGTCAGAATCATCTGCCACACGGGGATTCAGCAGCCACAGACGGCCGTCTCCAAAAGGCTGACATTTACGTGAGTCAGTCAAATTATCTATGAAAGACAATTTTGAATCAAGCTTGAAATTTAACAAATTGGATAAAAGTTAGGATTTTACCCTCCTGCTTCCCAGTGGAACTGATAAGAAGACATTCATTATAAACAAAATTTTAGCCAGGTGTAGTGGCATGTGCTACTTGAGAATGTGAGCTACTTGGGAGGCAGAGGCAGGCAGATTACTTGAGCCCAGGAATTTTAGTCCAGCCTGGGCAACACATTGAGACCCCATCGCTTAAAAAAAAAAAGAAAGAAAGAAAATTGTAAAAGTTACATTTTTTCCCCAGAATTGCACTGTAGAGTGAGTAAATGTTTCCCCATTTCCCCACTACACGTCACTACACATACTTTTTATGAAACTAAGAATTATTTATCTCATTGTGGCCTCTTTTTAGCTACAGAGCTGACTCGCGTGTTACATTCAGTGACAACAAATGTTCTTGCACAAGTGTGGAAGGGGCACAAGAGTTGGAGTTTGGCAGGCCTGGGTTTGTGGCCTGGGCTGGATTGTGACTTTTGTAGACTCCAGGCACTTTTACAGTTGTGGACTCCTTCTTCCATTAAAAAAATTAAATATATTTTACCATTGTGTTGGCATGAGACAAATCTATTAATATCATATGTTAAAACATTTTTTTCAACTTGAATGTTCCTTTCTTTTCTTCTGATTTTAAAAGAAATTTTAAAACATTTAGTTTTAGCCCCTGAGTATCCTGGGCCCTGCGCCTATTGGAGAAGTGAGCCCTGCTTGTACCTTTGCCTGCCCTGGACATGCCTCTTTGCTTGTCTTCCTCATCTGTAAAATGGGGTTGTTGGACTAAATGATGGAGTGCATTCAAGGACACGGCACCTGGGGTAAATAAATGTGGGTTTCCTTTCTTCATCTCCATGGATTTGATTTTCTATTTCTATTTTCGTGATCTTGCTGCATATGTGGTTTTCATTGTGAGTCACCTTCAAAATTCTCTTTGGAAGTAGGTGGGGTATAAATTATAAATAAAAATTCCTTTTTACTTCCTCAGCACTTAGCACAATGCTGAGCTTTATATTCCCAATCCTTGTTTGTTGACTGTGCCGGTAAATGGCTCCCTCCTGGCCAACCTCCGCCCACCACCCTGTCCCACCCCAGCCTGACTGCTCTTAGAGGAGGCATCCTTTCTGTCTTTCTTTGGCCTCTTCTCTCTCCCTCAGAATTCTTCTTTCCTTAGTGGCCTGTGCTCAGCTGGCTGTCAGAGTGAGGAAGGTGCCCACTAAATGTCACACGGTGAGCTGGGTAATCTTCCCATAGCCCCACAAGGCACGGTGCGTGCCCTGCTCCACCCTGGAGGACGCTGTGGCTCAGCAAGGAATTGGCTCCATACGTGGTGGGACTGGGACTTGAACCCAGGCCTGTCTGGCCAGGCGGTGGCATGGTATGTTAAGCCTCCATGATTTGCAGTTTCCAGAGATCTGAGGGGGTTTCTTGGCACTGTTCAAATCAAACACTACTGGAAAACGTGGAGGTCCCTTGAGGTGTGTGCTTAGCTTTGTCACCATCCCTCAGGCCCCACCATTCACCTAGCTGGAAGTTTGTGCTGAAACTCTCTTCCTAAATGTTAGAGGGGAGCAGTGCCACAAGCAAGTGGGGAGGAAGCGGGAGCCACACAGCTCACGCTGGAGATGCAGTGGTGTGCCATCAAGAGGGTGGCCACCAAACACATTTCCTTTATTGGCCGGAATTTAGAGTGCTCAGCTCCAGGGCTTTAAGACGGCACCAGAGTATTCAATGAGCTCACATATGTGAGGCGCTTACAACAGCGCCTGGCATACGTGTTGGCTGGAGCCAAACCGAATGTACCGACTCATTCAGCGCACATTGAGCACCTACTGGGCTGCGTGCTGGGAAGATGCACATGAATAAAACATCTTCCCACTTATTCAAGAGAAGGCAAAATAAAAATTGCCCCGTGATGGGATAGAATCTGCAATTAAAAAGAAGAGCATGTGCAAGTTTATTTATGTCCTATTACACAAGCTCCTCCATTCTCCACCCCCACCCCCACCCTCTCAATCTGTCGCATTCAGGGATCTGGGGCTCTGAGCATTTGCTTGAATTAAACAGATTCAATGGCATGTCAGGGTTGGGAGGAGAAATGGAGAAGGTGAAAGAATGAGATGGAGCAATAAGTTAAAAAGAGAGATGTTGGTAGTCAATGCACAGATGCCTCCTCCTGGAGAGGAGACGAGGTCAGACAGACAGACCTGGAAGGTTCCCGTGGGAATAATCATATTATTAATAACTGTGGCAACGATGCATGTTACTGAGTGCTTCCAGTGCCAGGCGCTGCTCCAAGCCCTCACACAGATGAGCGTATTTAATCCTCCCAATCCCCTAAGGAGGCAGCTTCTATCATAAATCCCATTTTAGAGCCCAGAGGCTCAGCAGGGAACAGTGACTTGACCAAGGGTACCGTCGCCAAGAGGCGGCCTCCTGCCTGGAGCCTGCACTTGTCCTATGGCCTTCACACAGGTGCCTGTGACATTGTGGAACAGGTGAAGTCAGGGTGCGGTGTACAATACCACTGCAGCCTAGTTGGAGTTTAGAGCAGAAAGCATGAGGTCGGACTGGAGGAGTTTGAATCCTGGCCCACCACGACCAACTCTGTGACCTTGGCCAAGGTCTTTCTATGTCTCTGTTTTCTTATAAATGAAATGAAGATTGAGGATGGTGATGAGGACACCACCTCCTGGAGTGGTTGTAAGGCTTTAACACCATTCTGCATACATAGGGTTTAGCAGGGCCTGCCCAGACGAGCGGGATACATGGCAGGCATCCCTGAGCTCATGGTTTGTCCCGAGGAGAGCTCGCCCTGCCATCATCCGGGCAGATGAGCTCAGGCTTGCAGGCTTCTGCACTCACAGATGAGGGGTCCAGCTCAGGACAGGCAGTGGGAACCACAGAGGGAGAAATGCTAATGAGAAGTGACTCCACCCATGGAGCCTGTCCCCAAACTGTTAGCATGTTGGGAAATGTGCCCAAGTGTGGCAGGACCTGGCCTGTGGAAATGCCTTAGACAGAGGCAGCTGATGACTGGCCATGGGGATGCTGGAGGACATCACCTGGCCTCTGCCTCCAAGCAGGGCACCATCTGGCTGGGGACAGAAGACTCTTCACACGAACCAATGAGTGGCCCAGGTGGGGTCTTCCCAAGGGTCAACTGCAGCGTGTGGTTCTGGCCATCGGAAAGCAGAGTGACCAGTGAGCCATGGGCTGGGAGCAGGTATGGGCAGAAGGCCAAGGGGCTGTGGGAGGTGGCATGTGTGTGGGATGCTGTGACTCAGCCACCCACCCCAAGGACTAGCTTCAGGTCTCCCTGCCCCACCTTCATCAGGTCTCTACACTTTTGACCAGGCATTTCTGATTTTCTCTCCTTTTCCTCTTTTTGATGAGAAGCAGCTCTGTTGTCATAAGTGAGGCACAGCCAAGGCCAAGGTCTTCCTTTCCAGAGCTGTTCTGGGCTGGGCCGACTCTGCTGTTTGAATGTACAGGGCTCATTCTACAGTATGCCAATAAATGTGCCCATGAAAAAGAAGACCTTTAGAGATGTGCTCATGCAGATGAGTCTATCCCACCTGTCACAGAGGGAGGCACGGCAACCATCTGCTAGATTCTCTATTCCCACCCCACCCCTTACATTTTTAATCACAGATTTTCACAGTTTGCCTTACTTATTTAAATCTGTTATTTAGAAAGACACATGTATTGCTAAGTAAGGAAACGGCAGCTTTTGCCCATTGAAGCCTGTTCTTCCCATATTCTGTAGCTGGCTGGGGTCCGCTGAGAGACCCTTATATGTCCTAGCCTGGGTGTCCTTTAACCAGGCTGGATTTAGGACTGAATCCACTCTGGATTATCCAGTGCTCTGTACTAGAGGAGGAGGAGAGCTGACACTTAATGTCTTATCTTGCAGAGTAACAGTGAGACCCCAATCTCTTGGTCTCTACTGAGGGGGATGTGGATCCCTCCTTTAACCCAGAGACAATACTGTGTGTCCAAATGCTATGCTCCTGAAGTCATGCTGCACAGCCAGACCATTGATTCAGTTATTCGGTGCCTACTGTATGCCACACATCATGTGCCAGGCACTGGCAATGCCTCGGGACGAGATGGAGTCCCCACCCTCATGGAACTGACACTTTTGTGGGGAGAGAAGAGCTAGAAAGCCCAATGCAGACAAATTGTGTTAAGTGCCCTGAAAGGAACAAACTGTGATAGAGAATGTAGAATAGCAAAGAGGACTGGGGGGAAGGAGGGCCTGCAGAAGAATGATGTGGAAGCTGGGCCCTGGCTAGGGAAAGGCAGGAAGAACTCAACACGTGCAGAGGGAAGGCAAGTGCAGTCCGGGAGGACAGGGAGCTTTACATTATCTGGGAAGCAGGAGAAGAATCTGGTCCTGGGCCTCCTCCCTACCTCCTACCTGCAAGCCCCGGGGTCCTCCCTGGCCTTCTCTGTCTTTGCAGCTCCTTAGAGTGGGAAGGACCAGGCCCTGTGCTTCTGCCCATGGCCTACAGAGCTCCCTAGAGAGCCTGGGCTGCCTGCTCACCCGGTAGTTCCAGGCTATGCCAGAGCCTGCACCTGGCCAGAGTCCCAAGGAGTTCCAAGACCTCCCCCTGCCCACACGACACCCCACCCCATCACACCCCGCTCGAGTAACAGAGCTTGCAGCCTCACAGCCACCGCTGCCATCTCTTTGGGCCTCTGGTCACCTCCACATAGCCTCATCACCCTGATCGTTTCTGCTGCAGCTACAAGGCACCACTCACTGCCCTGCCACGCCTTCAGCCTTCAGCACGCTCTCAGGAATGTGCTACTGCCTATTCCCCTTCTTTCTGGTGACATCTGGTGACTTCTTTGAGATCTCTTCTAATGCTGCTCCCTTCTGCACCCCCTCTCCTACGCTTTCCTGCCTCCTTCCCCTCTGTTACTGGCACTTCACTATAAGGCTTACTTACCCTGTTGTTAGCTATTTGAGTCTCTCCCCGGCTTTCCAAGGGCAAGGTCTGAATCACTTTTATACTTGCAGTCCCAGGAGCTGATGCAGAGAGTAAATCATCAATACAGCTTTGTTGAACGAATTCTTCATGAGCCCCTTAGAATAATAATCTCCTTCATGTATTCAGCATTTAACAAGCTCATCCAAAACTTTGGGCCATTGTACACTTGCAACACCATAAGAGTAGGTGCTGACCGGCTGCACAGGTAGGGAAATGTGGAGAAAGGTTACATGATTCATGTTCGATCACACACAGATTGGTGGCAGGGCTGGGGCACGGTCCTAATATCCTCACTCTTACTTCACTGCTCTTCATTAACTTCAGAGCACTCAAGCCTGGAGTCAGAGAAAAAACACATTTCTCAGTAACACATCGTAAGATATAAGCTGAGTGTATACCTGTTTTAACACAACCTAAAAAAAAAAAAAAAAAAACTACACTATATTTGATCTTGGGCTTCCCAAGCCAAATAAACAAATTAATTAAAAGTGCACTATAAGATATGAGGTAAGCCTTTATTGAGCACCTATTATATACTGTTATATACAGAACTCAGTATTCTGGGAGACACAAAAGCATTTCAAGACTCTCCTACATAATACTCACAATTATTCAGGGAAAATGAGCCAGGGACAAACACAGCAATTGGAGATAATGTATGGGTGGGTAAATGCAGACGCTCTTGGAGCAGAGTTGTTTCTGAAGTGCCCATGGAGAAGGCCGTGGGAAGTCATTCCCATCCATGGGAGAAGAGGAGTGATAGCAGAGAGGAGACGTGGGGATGAGGAGCAGGGGTGGGAAGGTGCACAGGACAAGGAGGCATCCCAGGGGCTGGCCGGAGGGAGGGGCTTTATAGGAACACTTGTGGGAGTGCTCCTCTGAGGACCAGAGAGGACCCAGATGTGGTCTTCAGGGATGTTTCATCCACAAGTAAAGCATGACTCTTTCTCAGTTGCCAGAAACAGTTTTGAGAATAACAATCTCTAGCATTGGAAAGGGTGCCTCATCCCCGGGGATTCTAAGAGGGTAGGATTTGTCTTTCCAACTCAGCTCAGCTTCATTCAACTCAGTTCAGCTCAACTCAACTCAGCTCAGTTTGGCTCAGCTCAACTCAGCTTGGCTCAGCTCAGCTCAGCTCAACTCAGCTTAGTTCGGCTCAGCTCAGCTCAACTCAGCTCAATTCAGCTCAGCTCAGCTTATTTTAGCTTGGCTCAGCTCAGCTCAGCTCAGCTCAGCTCAACTCATTTTCACTCAGCTTGGCTCAGGTCAGCTCAACTTAGCTCAGCTCAACTCAGGTCAACTCATCTCAGCTCAACTCAGCTCAGCTTGGTTCAACTAAGCTCAACTCAACTCACTGTAGCTCAGTTCTGCTCAGTTTAACCCAGCTCTTCATATTGCCTGTCAGTCATGGATCAGCACTTCCTATCCCCAACTGCCACAGACAAAGCTAGTGAAGTAAGACACACGAACAGAGGTTCCTATCTCCTCTCTGTTCAAACTGCAATCATGACATCCATTCCCCGTTACCTCCACCTACCCCCATTGCAGGTGCTCGTAACAACGTCCAAGGACCCAGCTTTGTTACTGAATATGGAACTTGCGGGATGGTTGGCAAAGGCTCCAGCCCTGATGGAAAGCCCTGGAGGACACGCGGCTCAGCTGAGAGTGTGATGACTCTTCTCCCATTGCAAACTGAGACCATAGTGAAATGGACAGAAGGAGAGAAGGGGTTGTTGTAGAGCTGATGGCCCTGCCTGCCTGGCCCCAACTGACCTGGCCATTGAAGTTGTGCTAGAACCCAGGCAAGTGTCCAAGGTGTCCCTAGGTGAACTTCTAAGGTTGTAAGGAGGTTTCTGAAGGACACATCGGGGCCTCATGGAAAAGTAGGTTTGGTGAGGGCCTTTCTCTATTCTCTCTTTCAAAGCCGTGTATTGGGCTGGTTCAGGGCACCAGGCAGGGCTCTGCTTCTTTCACTCTGTCCTCAGGCAACAGTACTGCATTTCAGCAGCTCTTTAACCTCAAAGACCTGTGAGTCAGTGTAGAGCAGGTCACACACAGAGCATCCCTAGTTGAGCCCGCTGGCCTCATCACAATGCCTGTGAGCTGTTCACAGGCCTATAGAGTTCATGCCCCTCCCCATGTGTCAACACAGGAGCTAGTCCACGCTGAGGAAACCATTTATTGTATCTTTCCCCAGCAGAGTTTCTGTGGAGAGATTCTCCACCGATTTTCATAACTTCTCTCAAAGCTTCACAGCCTTTGTTCAGCTGTAACCTGGATCTAACCTCCTACTACAACACAAGCCAGTTCTCTTTGGTCTGATCCTCAGAGACAGGCCCTTGAGTGAGAAACTCCAGGATGTACACCATCACACTGGGAGTGGGAAGGTGGAAGAGAGAAGAGACAAAAGAAAGGGGGAAATGCCTATAGCCACTGCAAAACCAACAAGCAGAATGGTGGTAGAGACTAGCCTGGCCAACATGGTGAAACCCCATCTCTACCAAAAATACAAAAATTAGCCAGGCCTAGTGGTGTGCACCTGTAATCTCAGCTACTCAGGAGGTTGAGGCAGGAGAATCACTTGAACCCTGGAGGTGGAGGCTGCAGTGAGCAGAGGTCATACTTGGGTGACAGAGCAAGACTCCGTCTCAAAAAAAAGAAAGAAAGAAAGAAAACCCAAAACCATTTGTGGAGAATGTATTACATGCCAAGCACTATTCTAGGCATCATGAACATACATGAATACAAACAGGTGGACACATATCTGTGCCTCACTCATTTCAGAGTTGTTCACAGAGTCACAGCTGCAGTGGAGAGAAGCAATTATGCACAGATGGGTAAGAGAGCCCAGGGATGCTGAGTGACATGCTTTTGGTCACCCAGGAAGTTGAAAGGCAGAACCAGGTGTCTCGACTCTTGACCTCTCCTTGTTATTCCTCTCATGGTTGGAAGTGAGCATTTCCTAGGAAGACAAAAGAATCTTTTATTTTCTGGGTTCCTAGACAGGAAGTCCTGTTCACTGCTTTGGAGGGGTTTTCCTCGCCCAGGGAGACCCTGGCAGGTCAGCCCTTGTGTTCATGGTGCCTGCTGCTTGCAGAGCAAGTTATGTTCCTGGGCCTTCATCTTCTGGAAGTATGTAAATGCATGACATTACTTTTTTTAAATGCTTGGGATTTCTGAGATCTTTTCCCCCTGAGGCTGCCCCATGTTCTGAAATGTGAACATGGTAAGCAGGATGGATACATTTTTGGAGCAGTAAGTACAACCAGATGTGTGGATGGGGCTGAAGAAACACCAAGCTTTTGTGAGGGATGCAGAGCCCAGAGACCCAGCCTGTTTCTCTCCTCTCAGGGGAAATTAGTTTAAAACTGGCAAAAAAAAACCACAGGTCAAGGTGTTACCTGCCTACCAGTTTCACATACTCCCTGCCAGACTGCGAATCTGGTCTTGCTCCCATTCACCCAGCTCTCAGTGACAGCAGATGGCAGCCAGGTGCTGACACAATTCTCTCATTTCACTCTAACAATACCACCCAATAAATGGATAAGCAAGCTGAGGATCAGTTTCGCTAGGTAACTTGGCCAGGGCCACACAGGTAGGCAGCAGGAAGGGCTGAGATGCAAACCAGGACAGCTAGGCTGCAAAGGCAACTGTACTATCTTTGCAGACCAGCCTCTTTCCCCCAGGGACTCCCTGTCCAGTGGCAGGAGATCTGCAGGGTTCCAGCAAAGATGGGAGGCTCCATCCCAGGCAATGAGAAACACCTCCTGGCAGTATTGTAGCAGCCAGTGGTGAGGTTTCAGTGGAGAAAAAGTAGTACTCATCCTTGCAGGATTCAAAAGCAATGGTGAAGCAAGACACAGATGCATCAAACGAGTTGTGAATGACACATGTCACCACACAACCATGCTTAATTTTGGAGAAGCAAGTGGTGGATGCTTTAAGAGTTCTGCACTGTGACCTGGAGTAACCTGGAAAACATTCAGACTGGAAGGATTTAAGCTGCATGTTGAAGGATGGGAGGAATTTGGAGAGGCAGCGAGGTATGAGAAGCATATGAAGTTGAGAGTGTGTGAAAAGAGCAGGAACACAGAGAGAAATTAAAGAGGTGGTGCTGGTGAGATGAGAAATAACATTTACTAAGCACCTATTGTGTACCATGAATGGTGCTGGGGCTTGTGCATATTATCTCGTTTATTAAATCAACTATATTTAGTTTTAATTTACATATATAAGAAAAAGCATACATTTGAAGTGCACAGTTCAATGAGTTTTGGTAAGTGTATATACCTGTGTAATCATCATTACAATCAACATACAAGACAACATTCTGTATCTGCAGCTCCCCTTGTATGAATTCAACCGACTGCAAACAGAAAATATTTGCAAAAAAACCACAATAAAAAAATAACACTACCACGCCTGTAATCCCAGCTACTTGGGAGGCTGAGGCAGGAGAATCACCTAAACCTGGGAGGTGGAGGTTGCAGTGAGCCAAGATTGTGCCACTGCACTCCAGCCTGGGCAACAGAGTAAGACTGTCTCAAAGAAAAAACAAAAACAAAAACAAAAACAAAAACAAAAACCCATATATATATATACAGCAATGAACAACAATATAAATTTTAAGAACAATAGAGCATAACAACTATTTCCATAGCATTAACATTGTATTAGGTATTTTAGTAATCTAGAGATGATTCAAGTATATAGAAGGATGTGGGTGGGTTATAGGCAAATAGCACACAATTTTATATAACGGACCTGAGGACCCGAATTTTGGCATTGGCTGGGTTCCTAGAAACAACCTCTTTGCTGGATATGAAAGGACAACTGTATACATTTCCATCATTCTCAAATTCCATCATTCTCATGTTTTTTTTGTGATCAGTTACCAGCTCCCTCCCTCCAGCCAATCACTGATCTACTTTCCATCACTGTAGATGAGGTTTGCTTTTTCCAGAATTCACATAAATAGAACCCTACAGCAAGTGGTCTTTCATGTTTGGCAACTTTGGCTCAGCATATTTCTGAAATTCATCCATGTCGTTGCATGTATCGGTAGATATTCCTTTATAATACTGAATAGTATTCCATTGTAAGGCTATCCTCCCACCTATTTGTGAACATTTGAGTTGTTTCCAGTTTAGGGGTTTAATGAATAAAGTTTCTATGAACCTTTGTGTGCAAGCCTTTGTGTAGGCATGTTTTGATTTCTCCTGGATAAACATGAAGAGGTGGAATTGTTGAGTCATATGGTGAGTGAAAAATTTTATAACAAACTGATGAATTGTTTTCCAAAGTTGGTTAATCATTTTATATTCCCAATAGCAATGTATGAGACTTCAAGTTGCCCCACCTACTTGTCAACACTTTGTATTGTCAGTCTTTTTAAGTTTAGCAATTCCAGTAAGTGTGTAGTCGTAGTTCGTTGTGGTTTTAATTTGCATTTCCCTGATGATTAATAATGTAGAGTATTTACTTGTGTTTATCGACATTTGTATATCTTCTATGAGTGTCTGGATTAAAATTAGTTTAAATAATTAGGCCACTTTAAAATTGGGTATTTGCCTTCCAATAATTGACTAGTAAGAGTTGTCTTTAGGTGTTCTAGATACAAGTCCACTGTAAAATACATGTATTGCCAATATTTTCTTCAAGTCTGTTGCTTTTTTATCTCCTTAAAGAGTAGTGTTAAAGAGTAGAAAATTTTAATTTTTATGAAATCAAATTTATCAATTTTCCTTTTGTAATTTGTGTTTTTTGTGTCCTATCTAAGAAATCTTTATCTATCCAGAGATGGCTGAAGTTTTCTCCTGTGTTTTCATCTTGCTGTTTTACAGTGTTAGCTTTTACATTTAGGTCTATAATCCATTTCAAGTTAACTTTTGCGTGGTGTGGGGTAAGGGTTAAAGTTTGTCTTCTTCTATATGATATCTAATAGTTCCGGAACCACTTCTTGAAAAGAATATCCTTTCCTCATTAAATTGCCTTGGAAACTTTGTTGAAAATCAATTGACCAAATAAGCGTGGGTCTATGTTTGGACTCTATTCTGTTCTATTGATCTATATTTCTGTACTTATGCCAATACCAACAGTTGTGATTACTACTGTGAAACAAAAATGACATCCAAAGCTCCCTGACTGACTAAACAGACCCCTTTTGGCCAAAGAGAGCCCCAAGAACCTTAAAAACTAAGTGTTCTGACCAAGACCAGATGGGAGGTTGGTCACGCCCCATTTACCCCCTCCCTTGCTAACCACCATTAGACTTTTTCCCTAAGAGTTAAACAGAAACCAGCTCTGGAAAACAAAGAAGAGAAGATTCACTCAACAACCTGGTACCTTGGCCAGGCTTCCCTCCCCTTTCAGTTTCAACAGAACAATCAACCAGCATTCCTTCCTGATAAGAGACTGCTGACCACGGACTGGCTCTGGCATGCCCACGGAGGCTGCACACGGAGCACCTGTGTGTCCTTTGTTTTAACTTTTGATGTGTACAGCCTAATTTTACTGCATTTTAATGTTAAGTCTCCACTCCAAAGTGAACAGGGGACATACATAACACATGTTTGCTTACTCTGCATGCGTGCAACGTCCCCTCATGCATATTCATGGCCCCTCCTGTAACCTGTTAAATATGTATGTCTATCCAATTGACCAAGCATGAGACTCCTGTAACACACTCCCTCCCTCGAAATACCTGCTTTCAGTCTCTGCCAGAGGCTACACCTCCAAGTCTTTAGGTTGCAACCCTTTATAAGAAATAAAGTTATCCTTTCCAAACTTACAAATTTTGTGATTTTAAGTGAACACTACTATTAAGTCTTGAAATCAGGGCATCTAAATTATGTAATGGTATTTTCTTCTCATTTTTTTTCCTAGCTATTTAAGGTCTTTAGTATTTTCTTATAAATTTTACCATAATTTCCACAAAATAATAATTTTGTAGAAATCTTATAAATTTCTATACAAAAGCCTGCTAGGATTTTGATTGGGATTGCACTGAATCTGTAAAGCAATTTGGGAATAACTGACTTTTTTTCTGTTTTTGTTTTTGAGACAGGGTCTCATTCTGTTGCCCAGGCTGGAGTATAGTGGTGTGATCATGGCCTACTGCATCCTCAACCTCTCGGGATCAGGTGATTCTCCCACCTCAGCCTCCTGAATAGCTAGGATTACAGGCACATGCCACCATGCCCAGCTAATTTTTTGTATTTGTTTAGAGATGGGGTTTTGATATGTTGCCCAGACTGGTCTTAAACTCCTGGGCTCAAGTGATCCACCCACCTTGGCCTCCCAAAGTGCTGGGATTACAGATGTGAGCCACTGTGCTGAGCCTTACACTTTAAACACTATTGCTTGTATTCATCCAAGTTCTCCAGAGAAACAGAACCAAAAGGTTGTGTGTGTGAGCATCTGTGTATGTCTTAGTCCCTTCTAGCTGCTATAACAAAATAACTTAGACTGGGTAATATAAACAGTATAAATTTATTGCTGGAGGCTGGGAAGTCCAAGACCAAGGTGCCAAAAGATTCAGTGTCTGGTGAGGGCTTTGCTTTCTGCTTCAAAGATGGTGCCTTCTTGCTGCATCCTTACATGATGAAAGGGACAAACAGGCTTCTCTCATAGCTTCTTCTATAAGGTAACTTTTTCTATAAGACCTTATAGCTTCTTCTATAAGGTCACTAATCCCATTCAAGAGGGTGGAGCCCTCCTGACCTAATCACCTAAAAGTCACATCTCTTAATACTACTACAATGAGGATTAAATTCTAACATGATTTTTTTGGGGAAATCAACATTTAGACAATAGAATACATATATTTATTTAGAGAGATTTATTTTAAGGAATTGGCTTATGCAATTATGGGGGCTGGCAAGTCCAAAATCTGCAGAGTAGCCTGGTAGACTGGAGATCCAGAGAAGAGCCAATGTTGCAGTTCAAGTTCAAAGGCCATCTGCTGCCAAAATTCCTTCTTGCTTGGGGGAGGTTAGTCTTTGTTCCACTAAAGCCTTCCATTGATAGTATTAGGCCCACCCACATTATAGCATATAATCTACTTTACTCAAAGTCCACTGATTTAAATGTTAATCTCATCCAAAAAGAAATCTTCACAGAAACAGCCAGCCAGTACACTGACTAGCCCTCCAGTACAATGTTGAATAGGAGTAGTGAGAATTGATATCCTTGCCTTGTTCTTATTCTTGGGAAGAAAGCATTCAGTCTTTACTATTATGGATGATATTAGCTATAGGTTTTTCCTAAATTTTCTTTATCAGGTTGAGGAGATTCCTTTTTATTTTCAGTTTGCTGAGAGTTTTACAATAAATGATGTTGAAATTTGTCAAATGTGTTTTCTGCATCTGAGATAACTGTTTTTTATTTTTTACTTTGTAAAGATGGTGAACTACTTGATTAATTTCTGAATATTAAATCAACTCTGCATTCCTTAGATAAGTCCCATTTGGTCATGAGGTATTATTTATTTTATATATTGCTGGATTCTTTATGCTAATGTTTTGCAGGAACTTTTGTGTCTGTGTTTGTCAGGAATATTGGTTGGTAATTATCTTATAATATATTTTCCTGGCTTTAGTATTGGTAATGCTGGACTCCTAAAATGAATTGAGAAGCATTCCCTCCTATATTTTCTGAAAGAGTTTGTGTAGTATTTGTATTTCTTCCTTAAATGGTGGATAGAATTTCACCAGTGAAGCTACCAGGGGCTAAATTTTTCTTTATGGAAAGTTGTAAATCAAAAATTCAGTTTTTAATAGATATAGGGCTATTTAGATTTTCTATTTCTTCTTGATTCAATGTTGGTAATTTGTGTTTTTCAAGAAATTTATTCATTTTCTCTGCATTGTCAAATTTATTTAAAATTGTTCATAGTATTTCCTTATTATTCTGTTTATAAGATCTTTTAATTTATATAGAATTCCTGATACTGGTAATCTATATTTTCTCTCTTTCTTTCCTTGATCAGTCTAGCTAGAAGTTTATTACTTTTGTTGATATATATGAAGAAACAATTTTTTCATTTATTTTATTCTATTATTTGTTCATTTCATTGATTTCAATCCATTTCATCGATTTCCACCTTTATTGTTTCTTTTGTTCTACTTACTTTAGGTTTGATGTACTCTTATTTTTCTACACTCTTAAGCTAGAAGTTTAGATCACTGATTTTAAAGCTATTTTCTTTTCTAATATAAGCATTTAAAGCTATAAATATCCCTCAAACACTGCTTAGCTGCATCTCACAAGCTTTGACATGTTGTATGGTCATTTTCATTTGGTTCAAATATGTTTCCATCCCCTTTGTGATTTATTCTTTGATCCATGGGTTACTAGAAGTGAGTTTTTACATTTCTAAGCATTTCCATATTTTCCACATCTTTCTGTTACTGATTTATAATTTAATTTCAAATTACTATGACCATTCATATTAGTATTAGTACTTTGGATTATTTAAGTTATTGTAAGTTTTTTGAGACTTACTCTCCATCTCAGCATCCAGTCTATTTTGGTAAATGTTCTATGTGTACTTGAAAAAGTGTGTCTTCCGTTATTGTCATGTGAGGTGTACTATATATGTCATTTCTGTCAAGTTAGTTGATAGTATTGTTTAAGTCTTCTATATCTTTGTTTTCTGATTATTTGTTTTATCAGTTACTGAGAGGAATTTTGGGATCTCCAGTTACTATTGTGGATTTGTGTCTTTCTTCTTTCAGGTCTGTCATTTTTTTGCTTCATGTATTTTAAAGTTTTCATATTGGGTACATATACATTTTGGATTGCTTTGTTCTTGATCTATTGACCCCCTTATCATTATGAAATGTTTCTCTTTATCCACAGTACTACAATATTCTTTGTTCTGAAGTGTACTTTGATATTAACATAGTTACACTGACTTTTTAAATAATTAATGTTGTGCATGGTATTACTGCATGGTATATCTTTTCCCATCCCTTTCCTTTAATCTAACTGTATCTTTATATTTTAGGGTTTTCTTTTTAAAGAGTGTATAGTAGGGTCTTGCTTTTATATCCAGTCTGACAATCTACGTTTATGAATTATAGTGTTTAGATAATTTACATTTAATGTAAGGATTAAGTCAGATATATATCTACCATCTTGCTACTTGTTTTCTATTTGTCCCATCTGTTCTTTGTTCCCGTTTTATTCCTTTTTGTCTTCTTTTGCATTCATTGTACATTTTTTAGTATTCTATTTTATCTCCACTATTGACTTGCAAAATATATCACCTTGTTTTATTGTTTTTAGTAGTTGCAATAGGGTTTAAAATATACGTAATTAATATATCACCTCTACCTTCAAACAATATTATACTAATTCACATATAATATAAAAACCTTCCAAAAATATACTTTCACTTTTATATTGTTGTCATGCACATACTTTACTGCTGCATGTTATTAACATCACAATACTTTCTTTTGTTTCAAATCATTGTTTTAAAAACTAATTTTAAATAAAGGAAAAGGAAAAAAGGTAGTTTCTTCTTATCCACATATTTGCCATATCCTAGTCTCTCCAGTTATTTGTATTGATTCAAGTTTCCACTTGACATCATTTTCCTATTGCCTAAAGAACTTTCATACTTTTTTAAGTCCGGTACTCCTGGGAACAAGTGCTCTCATCTTTTGTCTACCTGAAAAAGTCATCATTTCACCTTCATTTTTAAAGTGGGTTTGGGCCATAATCTTAAAAGACATAATCTTAAATGCCATAATCCTGTTAAAATCCCAAGAGATCAAAATCCCTAAAGTCTAAAGTCTTAAAAATCATAATGCTGAAAGATCAAAGTCTGAAAATCTAATTTTGGAAAAACTAATTTCAAAAAATTCTTTAAAGATATTTATTTACATTTTTAAAGAGAGATTTCCTTGAGAAACATATAAAGACACAACAGAGCACTTAATACTTTACCCAATAAAATGGGCAATCATAACATACAAATTTTTACAAGCATAAACACTCAGGTATACTAACAATAGTCACATGGATATAATAGTTATAAGCAGATGAATCATATTCATAAAGGAATAGGTGAAAAAGCAAAATGTATGCATGCATGTCAGTATGGTCAGTAATTGTGTGTGCCCAGCTTTATAACCTCTGTCATTTGAAATAACATGATGGGCAACCTAAGTCTTTTGATGAAATCAATCAAAAACCTCGGTGGGTCACCATTGTATATGCAGTGGCCCAAAGAGCCAAGATTTTGAGACATTTTATCTTTCTTAAGTGCAGATGTACAAAAATAACATCTTTTCATTTGCTGAGGAAGTTTCAATATTTTACATCCATGGACAATGCTTATACGACAAAGTCAACGCTGCGATAATGCAATTTTGTGGAATTACATTTGCAAAAATTTCATAAAACAAATTAGAACTCACTAAAAGTCTTTACACAATTTATACTTAGTACTGGAAATGATGTGAAGATGAAATACATAGCATAGCAAATTGGTGTTATGTGTGAAGGGGCAGAAATCACACACAATTGAATAATTTAGCAGGGGAGATTTCTTGTATTTTTTGCCTGCATTTTCACTTCTTTAATCTTTGAAACACTCATTGAACTTGTATTTGGAAAGTGGTCGTGGTGTACAAATTTTGTAAGTATATGATGTCCTTTTGAAATTCTGGTTATTGCTTGGCTGTTGCAATTAAGCAATTTTCTGTTTTTGCAGTGTCAAAAATAATTACTTTTTTTTTTTTTTTCCTGAGACGTAGTTTCACTCAGTCGCCCAGGCTGGAGTGCAGTGGTGCGACCTCGGCTCACTGCAATCTCCACCTCCTGGGTTCAAGCAATTCTCCTGCCTCAGCCTCCGGAGTAGCTGGGATTACAGGCGCCCACCACCATGCTTGGCTCATTTCTTGTATTTTTAGTAGAGATGGGGTTTCACCATTTTGGCCAGGTTGGTCTCAAACTCCTGACCTTGGGTGATCCGCCTGCCTCGGCCTCCCAAAGTGCTGGGATTACAGGTGTGAGCCACTGCATCCAGCCATAATTAGCTTTTTTTTTTTTTTTTTTTTTTTTGGAGATAGGGTCTCGCTCTATCACCCAGGACTGGAGTGCAGTGGCACAATCTCAGCTTACTGCAGCCTCGACCTCCTGGGTTCAAGTGATCCTGCCACCTCAGCCTCCCAAGTAGCAGCTGGGGCTACAGGCTTATGCCACCAGGCCCAGCTAATTTTTTAAATTTTTTGTAGAGATGGGGTCTCTGCCATGTTGCCCAGGCTGATCTCAAACTTCTGGGCTCAGGTGATCCTCCTGTCTCAGCCTCCCAAAGTCCTGGGATAGCAGGTATGATCCACCATTCCTGGCCTAAAATTAGCTTTTAAATTTGTATCTTTCATCATTAAGTAACCTTGTACACTTTTAACTTTTCACCTTTTTTTTTGTAAGGAAACAATTTCACAGCTCTTTACTATTGTTCTGTAAGGAATACGGTAAGAAGGAATGATACTTGGCTTCCCCAGTACCAAATCTGTATTAGGCAGTGTTCTCCAGAGAGATAGAAGAAATAGGATTTGTATATAGGTATATGAGAGGAATTTATTAGGGGAATTGGCTCATGCAATTATAGTGGCTGAGAAGTCCTATGACAGGCTATCTGCCAACTGGAGACTGTGGAATATGGGAAGTGTGGTTCAGTCCAAGTCTGAAGGCCTCAGAGCCAGGGAAGCCAATGGTGTAACTCTCAGTCCAAGGCTAAAAGCCTTGGGATCCAGGCGGGGGCTGCTGATGTAAGGCCTGGAGTCTAGAGGCTGTCAAGTCTGCATCTCTTATGTCCAAAGTAGTAGAAGAAAAGCCTGTCCTAGCTCTCAGAGACAGACTCATTCACCTTCTGTATCTGTTCTCTCTGGATCCCTGGATGACTGGATGGTGAATACCAACAATGAGGGCAGATCTTCCCCACCTCGTCCACTCAGACTCACACAGCAATCTCCTGTGGAAACACCCTCACAGACCCACCTGAAATCATGCTTTACCAGGTTTCTAGGTATTCCTTAATCCAGTTGAATTGACACTTAAAATTAAGTGCACAATTCCCCTTGTCAATTTGGCACATACACGCATCTCCTTAAACCAAACTTAATTTCCAAATAAAGACAATAACAAGGTAATAGTTCTGCCTAGCATGCTGCAGCCAACATGATTCAACTATCTTGTGTACAACTGAAGATGCACTAATCCCTTCTCCAGAATTTGGCTTTCAGAATTTCAGTTCAGTTTGAGATTTTAATCTTTTAGGATTATGATTTTTCAGGATTTTAGACATTAGGGATTTTAATCTTTATTTTTTTATTTTTTATTTTTTGAGATGAAGTCTCACTCTCTTACCCAGGCTAGAGTGCAGTGGTGCAATTTCAGCTCACTGCAACCTCTGACTCCTGGGTTCAAGGGATTATCCTGCCTCAGCCTCTGGAGTAGCTGGAGTAGCACATGCCACCACACCCAGCTTATTATTATTATTATTATTGTATTTTTAATAGAGATGCGGTTTCACCATGTTGGCCAGGCTGGTCTTGAACTCCTGACCACAAGTGATCTGCCCGACTTGGCCTCCCAAAGTGCTGGGATTATAGGCATGAGCCACCATGCCAGGCCAGATTTTAATCTTTAGGATTTTGATATTCAGGATAATGGCATTCAGAATTATTATTGGCAACATTTTAAATTATATTTTTGCTAGACTTAGAATTCTAGGTTTGGTTTTTTCCTTTCCATACTTTAAAATGCATTCCATTGTCATCTGAATTGCATTGTTTCTGAAGAGAAGTCTGCATTAAGTTTTATCTTTTCTCCTTTGTACAAAATGTTTCTTTTGTCTCTGGATGCTTTAAAGATGTTTTCTTTGGAGCCATTTTTCAGAAATTTGGTTATATATTAATAACATCTTGGTGTAAGACATTTGGCTCTATACATTTATATTTCTCCTCAAATTTAGGAGGAAATTCACTATAAAATTTTCAAGCTTTTTTCTATTTCCTCCTCTCTCTTATCTTTGTGGCACTCCAATTTCATGGGTACTAGACTGCTTCATATTGTCCCACAGGTCATTGAGGCTACGCTGTCTCTCCCTACTCCCCCGCAAGTTTTCTTTCTTTCTTTTCTTTGGTTTAGATAAGTTTATATTGCTATGTCCTCAAATTCACTGTTATTTTCTTCTGCAGTGCCGAATACGCTGTTAGTCTCATCCAGTGAAATTTTCATTTTATCTCTTGAAGTCCCATTTAGTTCTTTTTCATATCTTTCATTTCTTTCTCATTATATTCATTTTTCTTTGACTACATAAACTTATTTATAATAGCTGTTTTAAAGTTTTTGTGTGCTAATTTCATCATCTCTGTCATTTCTTAATTTTTATCTACTGATTTTCTTCCTGGTTATAGGTCACATTTTCCTGCTTCCTTTCATGCTTTGTAATATTCTTTTGGATGCTGGACATTGTGGATTTTATTTTGTTCTGTGTTGGATTTTGTTATGTTCTTTTGAAGAATGTTGATCTTTGCTCTGGCAAGCAGTTAAGTTACTTGCAGAATAGTTTAACCCTTTTGAGGACAGTTTTTCAGCTTTGGTAGCACTTCTGCTAAGGTGTGACTCTTTTGTGGTCTCTAACTGAATGACTCTGAACCTCAGTGTGGACCTTCTATGCCGGCTGGTTGAATGCAAGTATCTTGTAGCCCTGTGTGACTGCTGGGAATTGTTCAGCTTATATCTGCCTAGTAGTTCTTTACTTAGTCTCATGGAGTTTCACCGTACTCAAGTTCAGCTTAGTGTTCAGCAGCAGGTTCAAGGGGACCCCTCTGCAGATTCTGAAAGTTTTCTCAGCATAACTCCCTTCTTCAAGGTACTTTGTTATGCAAATTCTGGCTGACTCAGCCTCCCTGAACTCTGATCTCTGATACTTCAACTCAGTAAGACCATCATGCTCTCCCAGGATCCTACTCCCTGCAATATGGTCCCAGAAACTATCCCCAGGCAGAAACCTGGGGCAATGAGAGGGTTCATTTTTATTCTCTCATGTATCATAGTCCTGGGTTGACTGTTGTCTAATACCTGAACATAGGTGTGGTATATAATTTGTCCATTTTTATAGTTGGTTACGGTAGGAGGCAAGTTTGGTCCCTGTTTCCCCAAAATAATATTTATCATTTTTAAGAAAATGAAAAATTACAAGCACAAAGAAAAATATGGAGAAAATTCAACCAGTGAACATGTTAAAATTTGCCATATGTGCTTCAGCATTTTTTTTAAAGAACAAAAGTATTCCAGATACAGCTTAAGTGCTTTAAATCTTTTTTGATTTTTATAATGACCCTGCCAGGTGGTGATAATTATTTGAATTTTATCCAAGGAAAAAGAAACTTTCCAAGGATAGCATAGCTGGTCACGCACAGAGCTGGGTTTAGACCTTTTTAGGCCATCTTCAGGCTACAGAAATAGACTCTCAGGTGACCTGCACATCGTGTGTGCAGGAGCAAGACGGTGTCTGGGCTGACCGGGTGGCAGTGGAAGGGTCCATATGGAGTAGTGGGAGAAATGACTTTAGGTTAGCTGGGTGTGCCCACCGACAGACTCTTGAAAAGCACACAGGAAACTGGCTTTCTTACTATGAGTCAATGATACGTGAACCTCTTTAACATGCATATGACTGGGCTTTTGAAATGAACTCCAAAGCAGTGTGACTTAGCCAGGGCCAGATGGCTGTGGGAGGATGTGAATAGCCAGTAGGTATGGATGAACTCATTCCCATACAGGATTTTTCCTCAGGTGCTGCCATGAATGAGGTTAAATAAGGCTCCCTGGAACATCCCTATCATCACCTGAAGTGACCAATTTTGCTAGGTCTCTGTGGCATCACTGTCATGGGGCTCCTCTCATTGTCTGTGATTTAGTGACTGCTTTCTTCCAAATGGCTGCCTTGCTGCTCATGTGATCCACCCACAGACTGCATGGCTCAGGTCCATGTTGAATTTCACAGATTGTTTCATTATCAAATTTTAGTAGTTGGAGAGGAGGTGAAAGTTTTCACGCAGGTGTGCAAAGTTCTAAGGAGGATATAGGAGTGGGAGGTGTCATCTGGAGCCCTCCATGGATGGAAGAACAGTTCTTTTTAACCAAAGAGCCAGATTAAGCAAACACTAATAATCATGGATATCATTAAAATTTCCTGTTTTGTTTAGGGTCCGCTTCCTACTTTCTGGGAACCATCCCATCCTCTCACTACACAGCTTTGCGGGGAGGGGGACAGTCATATCCTTATGTGGCTTGGCTCCTGGCCATAGTTGTTCTCTCAAGCTGGGCCATGAACCCCTTCCCAGGACCTCTGGACGTGGGACCTAGAGTAGCATTGGTGTCTCTCTGCGAAAAAGTTTCTGTGGGCTGTCAACTCTGTCAAATGTGGGGCAGTCCCCACATTTCCCACCCTGGGGAAGCAGAGGCTGCTCGTCAGCAGAGAGAAAAATGGAGCAGGTGCTTTAAGAGGTACACAGATAAAAGACGGAGAGAGCCCCATCCTATGGCTGAGAGCCTGGTGGCGTCCTTGGATCTTATGACACATCCCAGGTTGTTTCTTTTTTTAAATCTCCATCTTGTGTAAATTCAATGTGAGATTATTTAATAATAAAATCTGCATTGGGTCTCCATAATGGTAAACATTACATACATAATCTCACCTAGGGCTAACAGCAACTATAGCACAGCAACTGCAAGGGCATGAAGAGGATTGCTGGGGGCAGGTGAGAGGGTTTCCCTGGGGTAGAGTGGGGGCTTTAGAAGAAGGTCCATTTTAGCTGCACTTGTTGAGGCTCAGCATGCCTGGAGGCAGGAGATCACGTGTGTTAATTCCTTGAGACTTCAATTTCAGTATTGGAACTAATTAATGTGATTGCTAAAATATCTACAGTTCTTCTTTCTGGGATATTTCAGTATAAGGCAGGGTATCCAATAGAAATAGTTAATATAATAATGTGAACCACATATGTAACTGTAAATTTTCTCATGGCCCCGTTAAAAATGTAAAAAGATACAGGTGAAATTAACTTTAATAATATCTTTATTTAAACTGATATATCCAAAATATTCTCATTTTAATATAATCAATATAGAAAAAATATTAGTGAGATATTTTACCTTCTTTTTTTGGCCTTAAGTCTTCAGGGTGCAGTGTGAATTTTAGACTCACAGCACATCTCAGTCTGGACCAGTCACAGTGCTTGAGCTATAAGTGCTTGAGAGCCATGTGTAACTAGTGGCTGCTGCATTGGACAAGGCAGGTTTCTAGCATTATTCTCAACTAGCCAGGAGACCTGCCCTTGATAAGCAGAGGTTCAGAAACAGAGACTCCTCCTTAAGCTGGCTCAGAAAAGAGGGGTTTTGTGCAAGGATCTATGTTGAAGAGATGGTGTCTCAGAACAGGAGCCTCGGCCTGGGTGGCTCTCATGAGAGCTGGGACTGAGAGGGCAAAGCCATCCCAAGCTAGGGCCACATTCCCACCTTTCCAGGAACCTGTGGAGCATTGACCCTGCTCTCTGAGCATCTGTTCCATTCTCTTGACTCTGCTCCTGGCTCCCTGATGCCCTCACCTGCACATGACCATCATGGAGATGACCTATTTCTCTTTGCTTCCCCGCTTTCTGCACCAAAATCCTGCTTTGGCTCTCACTTCAAATGTCAACGGCCACTCAGTTTCCCAAACTTATGTCCTGAAGGAGGAATCTTAAGAGGCCAGGATCATCTTTTTCACCAGGCCACAACGCAGTGGCCTTGGGAGAGGCTGCCCTTTAGTCAGAGCGCACCCTGATCTAGCTAGTTATAGCTAAGAGGTGAGGAGGGGCAGATTCCTATGGGGGTGGTCTCTGGGAGGGTGATACAAGATTGGCCTCTCATCTGACATCTTTTTCCTTATGGGAACAAAGGAGACAAAAGCCACTCTTTTGTCTTTCGAGGCTTCAAAGATAGCCTTCTCTATCCAAAGGGAAGAGAAATGTCCTCTCTACAGGCCAGGTCACTTCAGTGGCAAGTCTAGAGACTTCACAGGGAAACAGTCTCTGTATGGCAGCAGCTAGACTCAGACTTGAGGGTTTAAAAGGAGCGAGAGACATGAATTCCCAGTCATCTGTGCCCTTGTGGAGATCTAGGCACAACAGCACAACATTCACAATAGACTCTTATTAGAGAGCTTCCTTTTGGTCTGATTCCAGCAGAAGGGTTTCGTAACTTGCATTGTTGAGTCCTCACTTTCCTGGGAGGAAGATGGAAAGGTTAGAGGAAAATGCTGGTCAAAAAGGTCACAATCCCTGGAGTTGTTGGACATGACAAAGAAGCTGGTATTCCAGTAGAAAGGGTACCAATTTGCCTACTCCTTGCCCCCCAGTTGGGAGACGTCAGGGCACTCTAGGATTCGGAGTTTTCCCTTCACATGGGACTGAGCAGGACTGAGCAGCGGGGCCAGGCCTGGAAGGGCTTGGAGTCTGTGGTGGGTGGATGCGGCAGGTCCCTGCTTCCGGCTCCACAGCTAGCCCTGCTGGGAAGGCTTACGGCTGCTCCCTGGCCTTGACCACCCCTGGGGAGCAACAAGCAAAAGGTTCTGAACCAGGGCATTGGTGCTGCCGGAAGGGCCCCAGCATCCTGCCAGAACTGAACCTGACATGGCCACCCAGCAGCCCACCTCCCCCAGGTTGGGGAAAGCAGCCTCAGAGATCACATTCATTCGGCCTCAGAGACCACACTTTATTAGGATTGCTTTCATCATATCAACACAAGCAATAACAAGTGCTTTCAACATCCTAAACCACACATCTGAAAGCTGCACTAGGCCATATAGATATAAACCCTTCAAAGAACCGGCCACTTGTCCAGGCTTTAAGAGGCTCTAATGGACTTCAGGCCTGTCTCATTTGATCCTGAGCCCAGCCCCACATCACCATGCTGCCCTGCCCATGCACGGCCAGGTCCCACGGTCATGACTGCCCAGGCACCAGCCAAGCCTTAATATTCTATCCAAACATTGCCATCCCTAGAATCAATAGAAAAAAAACAGGACTTGGAAATCTCCTTGGTAAAAGAGCTTTCTGCTGTTAGAAAGTCCAGTCGGCTACAGTGAGGACTCAAGAGGACAGGTGGGTAGAAGAGAGCTGCATCTATAGGTGCTGGCTTTCTGCCCCTGGCGGGGCCAGCCCAGCCCACTCCTGGAATAGCGCTGAGTCCGCCAGCAGAGGGCCGGCACCCTTGGAGCCTGCCATAGGAGTGAAGCTGCATTGATAGGCTCTGTGCACTCCCCTGACCCACGCTACTCACAGCTGGGGTGCTGTGAACACATTAGCCAGCATCTCAGAGGTGGGCTTATAACCCTTGCCTTGCTCACTGCACAGGGTGATTTTAAAAGGACAAAATGGAAGAGCAATGTAAGTGGCTGGGTGCTGAAAAATGTAATGATGGCACTTGCTGAAATGCCATTTAACCTGCAGAACATATTTTACTAGCTGCAAAAGTGTAGTCTCCTCTAAGGAGTAAGGACAATGGAAATTCCAGGGCAAAAATGTAAAACAAGAAATACTGGGCCAACAGCAAGCCAGTAAACGGCATTTCTGATTCCACTCCTTAAAAGCCTTGGCTGAGCCTCTGGGTGAACGTAGCCTCCCTGGCATTGGCCCTGGGGCCCACTGGCACAGTTCCCTTTGCTGATAGAGGTGGGCTCCCATCCCCGATTCCTTCCCCACCACCCCCAAGGATGTCCACTATCCCCAACCTCCCTCTTCCTCTCACACCTTCCACGCTAGGCTCCTGCCAGAAATGCCATCTGCCAACCTCAAAGCCTCACCTCATCCCTCCTCAAGCCACACCTGAGTGTCTCCCACTCCTCCAAACTCAGCCCTGAGCCCCAGTCCCAGGGGGTCCCTCTGGCTCAGATGTGCAAAACCTTAGGACAGCATTGCTGTCTTCCTCGGTATGCCCCCAGAAGCAGACCCTGAGACAAGGATTCGGGTGCAAGTCGTTTATTCGGGAGCTGATTCCTGGAATCATGGAGAGGTGGTGAGGAAGACAGCCAGGGAAGGAGGAGAGCTGCTGAGGGCCACGCGAATGAGCTGTGGCCAGGGAGCCACTGCAAGTCAGTGTAGGATGCATCTCGGAATCATGCCACCAAAGGCACGGAGGCTGGAGTGGTAAGGAAGCTGGGGTATTTCCACTCAATCTGGGCCCTTATTGCTAGAGAGGTGCCTCTGGAAGCCACTGACCCCTGAAACTTTCAGTCTAACCTGCCCATGTGCAGATGGTGTCAGAGAAAGCCCTCAGGGAGAGAGGCACAGTTCCTTGGGGAAGGAAGTCATCTGCATGTACAGAACTGTCCTCCAGTAGACCAAGGGAATGTGTGCTGGACATAAACACCACCACACTGACCAAGGCCCCAGAGGAGCTCTGGAGCCGGCAGGCAGGTGCTCAGTGCTCGACAGGTGAAGGCCTGCAGGATTCAGAGTTGGAAGATCTGAGTGGGAATCCTGGCTCTGTTCCAGAGCAAATCTTGAGCAACTTCCTTTCCCTCTAAGCCTCACCTCCTTTGTTGAAATGGGATACTCATACTTTCTCCACAGGATTGCTGTGAGCCCTGAAGCCAAGACACCAGGTACTATTAGAAACTGGCCTTCAACCTTTCAGATAATGTCTTTTTGAAGTTACAAGTTGAGTGCTTCCCATTCTTACCAAAAGTTACTCATATTTCTGACTAACATTACTAATGCCAAAGCAATCATGCTTTGAAAACATAGCTAATAACTGATAGACAGTATACTATTAAATGGAGGAAAGTAATTAAAAATATACATACATATATACATATACATAAACATATATATATAGAGAGAGAGCAAGAGTGTGTGTGTGTGTGTGTGTGTGTATTCAGCCCTGGCTGGGAAAATGTTACAGGTTGGATTCACCAGAAACAGATAATGAGGCAGAATTTCAGGTGCAAAATTTTATTAGGGCTCAACATCTATGAAGGACAGAGGGCGTGAGTAGAATGGGAAAGAAGTTGAGCTGCAACAAGATCTTGGCCAGTCTAGCAGGAACTCTCGAGTGGATATTGTCCTGCACAGCATATGAGATGGCTGTGCTTTCACACCCCTTTCACACCCCTGCCTCTGCGTGACAGGATGCAAGCTGCCACCAGAAGAGCATGACCTAGTGCAAGGTGGCTCTTTGAGCAAGGCAACTCTTTGTAGGGAGGCGGCCCTTTGCAACAAGGCAGGCCCCGAAAGAGCTGATAGCTGCAGGTTGGCTGCTGATCAAGCTTTCAGTGGATGGACAGCAAGTCCTTTAGAGGAAGGGGATCTAGGCTGTGCATCCCCACACCTAAAATGGCATTAACTCTTGGTCATTTTATTTCAATAGCTTCTTTTGGCTAACCATAACATCCTGGAATTTCCCTTCCACCTCCCTCTGCTGCCCCCCACCATTTCTCTTGGTTTACTTTCGATCCTCCTTGCTAAACCAAAGGCAAATAGGGTAGGAGAGTGAAGAAAGAAAGAACTATTCCAGTCTGCTCCTTCACCTCTCAGCTCTGGATATGGCTGTCTGCAAATATTCACAGCACCAGTGACCTCCATTCCCTCAAGCTAAGCTCCATCTTCCTGCCTCTGTACCCTCATCCAAACTAATATTCTCTTGGAATGACCCTTCTGCTCTGCTTCTATCTATTTCTATTTATCCTTCAAGGCCTTTTTAAGTCTCACTTCTGTGAAGAATGAAAATCTCTTTGTGTGCCCTATTCTCATTGTTTATAAGCTACATTCAAGCATTTGATTACATTTGAGGCAATATTTACACATTTTCTTAAATCCCAGTCTGGAGTGCAGTGGTGCAATCTCAGCTCACTGCAACCTCTGCCTCCTGGGTTCATGAGATTCTCCTGCCTCAGCCTCCCCAGTAGCTGGGATTACAGGTGCGTGCCACCACACCCAGCTAATTATTGTACTATTAGTAGAGACAGAGTTTCATCATGTTGGCCAGGCTGGTCTCAAACTCCTGACCTCAGGTGATCTGCCCACCTCGGCCTCCCAAAGTGCTGAGATTACAGGCGTAAGCCACTGCGCCCAGCCGCAAAAATTAATACTTGAGGAGTAGGATATGCACCTTTTGTATTCCCTTTAGTACATGGATAGTATGGGTGCCTGATATGTACTTATGAATTTTTACATTAAATCAAAAGAAATTGCTTTTAGAAGGAATGCTCAAAATGTAAAGTGATTAAATTCCAACCATATGCAACACTTCTAATTGCTGCAGTTTCCGCTTGTGTGATCATGAAATGATCTGGAGAAGCAACATGTGGGAATTTAAATCCATTCATTTATCAACAGCAAAACAGCTATTTCCAGCTTTTTTCTTTTTTTTTCTTTTCTTTTTTCTTTTTTTTTTTTTTTTGAGAGAGTCTTGCTCTGTTTGCCAGGCTAGAGTGCAGTGGTACAATCTCAGCTCACTGCAACCTCCGTCTCCCAGGCTCAAGCAATTCTCCTGCCTCAGCCTCCAGAGTAGCTGGGATTACAGGCGTGTGCCATCACGCCCAGCTAATTTTTTTTTTTTTTTTTTTTGGCTTAATTTTTAGTAGAGACGGGGGTTTCACCATGTTGGTGAGGCTGGTCTCGAACTCCTGACCTCAGGTAATCTGCCCGCCTTGGCCTCCCAAAGTGCTGGAATTACAGGTGTGAGCCACCGCACCTGGCCTGTTTCCAGCTTTTTAACAAGGACTGAATCAGGGCTTCCAGACTCATGATGCAAAGGTAGAAGGAGTTAATGGATCAAAATGAGAATTCATGGCTCTTGAACTGTTAACCTCTGATGTCTCTTACTTCATTCAAAGCATCAGCAGCTCCTGAAATCTAATTTTAGGTTCTACAAGGTGCATCAAATAAAGAAAGTGTAATAAGCATATTTAAGATAATCAAAACTCATTTAAAACTGATGGCTCCCTAGACCAGTGATTCATCAGACGTAGTCTGGGGACTCCAGGGGGCGCTAAGATCTTTTCAGGAGGACTGTGAGTTCAAAACTATTCTACAATAATATGAAGACATCATTTGTTTTTCTTGCTTTCATCCTTTCTTAAGAATATGGTAGAGCTTCCAGAGGCTACACGACCTAGTATGCTTTGTTCTGTCTGGCAACAAGTGCTTTTCGTATTCTTGTGTTTTTTAGAATTTTCTAAGGTGGTAGATTTAGAATATATATATGTACATTTTTGGAGATTAACTCAGTTTATTCTTAATACTTTGACTGCAGTATCTATCTTTCATTATACCTGCTATAATTTCTGTAACCTCATATTGTCCAATGTATTGTTGTTTCAAAATCCCAAATTTCCCTTGCATCTATTTGAAAACTCAACAACAAATAATATTCTGTGTTGTTTTGCAACATTTTAAATTTTTTCCAAAACTTCATAAAGTTAAAAAAAATCATCTAGGCCGGGCGCTGTGGCTCAAGCCTGTAATCCCAGCATCTTTAGGGGAGGCCGAGACGGCTGATCACTTATAGGTCAGGAGATCGAGACCATCCTGGCACACGGGGTGAAACCCCGCTCTCTACTAAAAAATACAAAAACTAGCCGGGCTGAGGTATGGCTTCTGTAGTCCCAGCTACTCCAGAGGCTGAGGCAGGAGAATGGCATAACCGGGAGGCGGAGCTTGCAGTGAGCTGAGATCCGCCACTGCACTCCAGCCGGGCGACAGAGCGCAGACTGCCTCAAAAAAAAAAAAAAAAAAAAAAAATCATCTAAAACTGTTATTGCTCTAAAGTTCAATATTCTAAAATAAAAAGAAAAGTTATTTATAGAATATTTTTCTTACCGTTAAGGATAGATCATTGGCTTGCTTTCTCAATTACCACATGTAGCACCTACATGTCAGATGCTGACGTACCTGAACCTGAAATATCAGAGTTCCCTGACTCATGGAAGGGTGGATCAACTTCAAAAAAAAACTGGAGGAAGAAACGAAAACACAATGAAAGATATCTTCCCCTCCCTTTATGGTTACTAATAATTCCCCTTATTGTGTCTTATGCAACAAAACAATTTCAAATTGTCATTTTGAGACTGATAAGAGTATAAAGGAAAATAAATATTTTTAATGTACAAAATATGAGCTTTTTAAAAGCTAAATATTTCTTCAGGTTTTCAAACTAGAAATGAAAAAGACACCAAAGCATCCTACAGGGTGAGTTATCATATTGCATTGGCTGGAAAAGTACATATACTAGCTGAATGACAAAGCCTTGCACAGCTGACGTTGCTCAATGCCTGCTGAAGGACAAGTTAGTAAAAGAAACCAGTACCACTTCCCCAAAACACGGTAACTCGTCAAATTTCGGATTTCACTATAAACATGAAGACTAATATATCATCTGCAGAATTGCACTTGTGCTTTAAAAACGGACACATCTACAGATATAACTGTATTTGTTATTTTTCTTATTTTTGTTCTTATTGGCCCCAATTAATGATTGAAGATATTTTATTACATAAATGCTTGGCAACAAACACACATGTGCTGAAATAGACAAAGTGTTGAATAACTGTTGGAATCTTATGGTTTATTCTGATACAACTGCGTTGAAATGTGAATGGACGGTGCAAAAGCAATTATCAGCAAAAGTCATGCCTTAGCATCAATGAAATCAGTGTACTAGGAGTTAACTGACTGTTTACTGCTATGGCCTGGCAAAAGCAAAAGAAAGTCAGCTTCACTCAAGAATATCCTGGGGCCAGGCATGGTGGCTCATGCCTGTAAACCCAACACTTTGGGAGGCCAAGGCTGGAGGACTGCTTGAGGCCAGGAGTTTGAGACCAACGTGGGCAACATGGCGAGACTCTGTCTCTACAAAAAAATTAAAAATTAACCGGGCTTGGTGGTGCACACCTGTAGTCCCGGCTACTCAGGAGACTGAGCTGATCGTGCTACTGCACTCCAGCCACTCCATGTCAAGAAAAACAACTGACAGTATTTGTTGCTAATGATAAAATTTGAGTTTTCAACCAAAAATTGGAATTTGGGGGAAATTTGTATCCAATATTATGAGTTTCCCAGTACTTAAGGATGAGATCGGCGGTGCTATTATTAAATAGGACTTAAAAATATTGTATACTGAAATGACTAAAAATTTGGAAGAATTGTGTGACTCAGTGAACCAGTATTTTCCAAATGACCAATGCAATGCCTGATGCTACAAAATCCACTCCGAGAACAAGATAGATCAGTGCATTTTAATGTAATACATTTTCACAGTTCACTGATCGGGTTTCAGATTCTACTTTGCAACCAGCCTTTAAGAAACTATGATTTGTCAAGTTTTGCTCTAATATCACACAATTATTTGAAAGAATACCCACAATTATTTGAAAAGGCTATCAAAATACGCCTCTCATTTTCCAACTACATATCTATGTGAAGCCAGATTTTCTTCATATTCTTTAACCAAAGTAATGTATTGGAACAAATTGAATGCAGAGGCAGATAGGAATATCCAGGTGTCTTCTATTAAGCCAGATATATATATGTGTGTGTGTGTGTGTGTGTGTGTGTGTGTGTGCCTGCGTGTGTGTGAGAGAGATAGGGTCTCTGTTGCCCAGGCTGGAGTGCAGTGGTGCAGTCATGGCTCACTGCAGCCTCAACCTCCCAGGCTCAAGCGATTCTCCCACTTTAGCCTCCTAAGTAGCAGCTGGGACTACAGCCTCATGCCACCATGCCCAGCTAATTTTTTAATTTTTTGTAGAGACTGGGTCTTGCCATGTTGCCCAGGCTGGTTTCCAACTTCTGAGCTCAAGTGATCCTCCCATTTCAGCTTCCCAAAGTGCTGGGATTACGGGAATGGGCCACTGTGCCCAGCCTAAGCCAGATATTAAAGAGATGTGCAAAGATTAAAACAATGCTGTTTTTCTCATTTGTTTTACAAAATGGTTATTTTCCAAAAACATATTATTTATGTTAATGTATGTTGGGCTTATTGTTATTTATAACCAAATATATATTTCTAATTTGTGTTTTAATTTTTAATATGGTAAATATTGCTAGGTAAATCCACAAATAAAAGCGTTTTGGGGTCATCAATAATTTTATGGCATGTAATGGGGTCTTGAAACCAAAGAGTTTGAGAAGCACTGCTGTAAACTGAGGGGAACCTAGGGTACGTTGAGAAGTGGGCTCAAGTAACTTGAGGTGTGTATCAGTTAGAGGAAAGAAGTGAGTCCACCTAATTCCAGAAAGAGACAAGAGAAAAAAGGCACAGGCCAAAGACCACATACCTACCACACCTTAATGTGTTTCTTGCTACAACTGGTGGGGACTAGAGCAGAGCTTTCAAGTTCTTTCTTGGAGGAGTCATTTACTGGACAGAGAGGTGGTGAGCATGAGATATCCTTTTCCAGAGATGTGAGGTTCAGAAATTCCAGATGGATGATATTTTTTTAGCCACTTAATATATTTAACCAAAAAATGCAAATTAAGTATATTTTGGGCCATTAGATTTTATCCTTTCATTCGATAGCAGAATAAAATTACCACAGAATCAAAGACTACATAAAGTTTTTAAACAGAAAAGAACTAGCCACCCAAAGAGCCAGAGAATCAGAGATAAAGGGATTAAGATCATTTACTTCTTTCCTCAAAATTTTTCTGATTTGATTATGTAACTCACATGACATTGGTTTTCTTTTTTGTTGTTGTTGTTTTTGAGATGGAGTCTCAGTCTATCACCCAGGCTGGAGTGCAGGGGCGCGATCTCAGCTCTCTGCAACCTCTGCCTCCTGGGTTCAAGGGATTGTCCTGCCTCAGCCTCCCAAGTGGCTGGGATTACAGGTGCACACCACTATGCCTGGCTACTTTTTGTATTTTTAGTAGAGGTGGGGTTTCACCAGGCTGGTCTTGAACTCCTGATCTCAGGTAATCCGCCCACCTAGGCCTCCCAAAGTGCTGGGATTACAGGCGTGAGTCACCCCACCCGGCCTTTTCTTGTTTTTGAGTCAGAGTGTCACTTTGTCACCCGGGCTGGAGTGCAGTGGTGCGATCTTGGCTCACTGCAACTTCCACCTCCCAGGTTCAAGCAATTCTCCCACCTCAGCCTCCCAAGTAGCTGGGACTACAGGTGTGCACCACAATGCCCGGCTAATTTTTGTATTTTTTGTAGAGACAGGGTTTTGCTATGTTGGCCAGGCTGGTCTTGAACTCCTGACCTCAAGTGATTTGACCATCTTGGCCTCCCGAAGTGCTGGGATTATAGGTGTGAGCCAGCACACCCGGCCAAAGCATTACTTTTAATTAAACTTTTCGACATAAGGCAAGGTAAAACTAGCAGACAATATTATTCTTTCAATTCTTCTGAATTGAAGCCATTTAGTTTTAGGGCAAAAGACCATGTTTTATGCTTTTGAAATATTTATACAGTAGATAATTAAATATTTTTGAAAATTAATTCATTTTTCAACAAATATTTACTGAGGGCCTACCATAAGCCAAGCACTGCGCTGGGCTCTCAGGATGCAGCAAGGGCCAGGATGGTAAGGTCCCTGCCTTCAAGGAGCTCCCAGGAACAACTAGCACGTGTGTAAAAGGAAGGAGGGACCAGCAGAAATTAGATGAAAGGGACACTTGGGAATCTTCCCAGAAATTTCTGTCGTAAAAGGAAGCACAGTGGTTTTCAAAGTCTTAGGCAGCAGCTGAAGACAATGTAGATTTCCCACAGATGACACACTTGTGATGATTAGCATTAGTGGGAGAAGATGGTAAAAGAGCTCTTATGGCTACTGTAGCCATGTCCCAGGTCATGTCGTGTGTGTGTGTGTGTGTGTGTGTGTGTGTGTGTGTGTGTATGCTTCCTGGTCCTATACTCATAGCCAAGGTTACAAAATAGGATGGTGCATTTGGAGAAAAAAAATTAATGAAACTTTCATTTTTATGTGTATTGCTACATTTCTACCAGGATGTGAAAGCATAAACTAAATTTATAATGACTATATTTCTATTGATTCCAAAGATAAATTCTTTCACTTGATGGAAAACTAAAACATTTATGAGTATTAAAATAAAAATTTGAATAGAATTATGGTTTGCTTTTATACTACATGCTTCCTAGTAATTTTCTGAGCAAGATGTTTTATAGATTTTTTTTTCTATGAAGATTTGGAGATAATGTTTCAACATTTTGCCTCTGTCCTTCAATAAAACTCCACAGTAAACCAACAGTATATAGGAGAATTACCAGCTGAATTTACATTTTAGCCAAGCCTTAGGCAGAAAAAAGAAAGACTGCAATTTTGATCAGGACCCCTGGATTCCAGGACTGCGTTTCCACAAATGGACTAGCATGCATAGATGGATGTAAACACAAAGAAAATGATAACAACATTTACCAAGCACATATGCTATGCCAGGCCCTGGGCTACGTATCTCTCAAAGATTATTCAGTTTACATTCCCACACCACGATGAGGTAGGTGATGAAGAATCCACGCCTGGGAAGAGTTAAGAAACCCACCAGTTAATAAGTAGCTGGGCTGAGCACAAGCCAGGCAGTCTGATAGCAGTTCCACAGCTACGGAAGAAATCTGAGCTCTTCAGAAGAAAAATGTTACCGAAAGAACAGCTTCTCAGCTCAAAAATTATTTTAAGTAAATCTGCTCTGTCTTATATTAATTCATATACATATGTTACAAAATGTCCATCCTTCCCAAGTGCCACAGTTCTGAAAACTAATCACTGGTACTTTATCTGTCATTTCTTATCTGAGATGATTTCCAAATAGAATTCACTGGTGTAGGCAGGTGTTGTTTTCTTCATGAGAGGAAGACACAAAGGTCATTGGAAACTGTGATCTGACCAAGATGATGAAGTGACAGCCCCCAAACCTTGAGTTGGCACAATTTGCCAAACCCCACCATATCTCGACTCCCAAAGATCTCATACAACTTCATCCAATGTTTATTCAAGGGCATTGTTTTTCATTAAAAAATAAACGACTTTCAGTATCATATAACTTAGGACCTGTAGTTTCACAGATACAGTTACCTCTAATTAGATAAGCCTTAGTGTTTTCCAGCATTCATTTGTTCTGTATTATGCAGACTTCTCCATTCATCACAGGAAGACCAACATGTTAGTTATCTACTTGTCTCTTTTCTAAAGACAGTTTTGTGCCCATACTGCAAGAGAGGACACAGTACCCATACCTACATTTCATCCATTCAGATGTGAACGTAGGGTTCCCTTGAGCCTCATTTATTAAGGTTGAACAGAGTAAGCCTGCACCTGTCCACTAGAGGTCAAGATCAGCAAATTGAGACTGTAATCACAATCCACTTGAAAACATCACACCACACTTTGGAGTATTTCTCCATTTCCAAAGCAGCACTTTTTCATGGTTTTACTGAAGTTCTAAATGGTTTTAAGATGCTAGTATAAAAGCAATCACTTTTTATTTTTGTATTTATAATACACACACCCCTTTGTGTTGGAATTCACAAAAAAATTACCCAAAGAAATTTGAAAAAGAATATGTATAAATAAAAAATCTCTTAATGTATAAAGGAGAAAAATATTTGAGTGTGAAAACAAGATTGAGGAAACAGGTGAAGAAGGAAAAACAGATTTGTCCATTTAATTTTATCACTCATCGGGCCCTGTATTCTGGATACTCAGGTAGAGAACACAATCTAGATTTTTTTTTTTTCCATATGAAATCTCCTCCTAAACACTTTCTTTTCTTTTTCTTTCTTTCTTTCTTTTTTTTTTTTTTTGAGACAGGGTCTCACTCATCTCATCCAGGCTGGAGTGCAGTGGCGCAATCTCGGCTGACAGCAGCCTCTGCCTCCCAGGTTCAAGCAATTCTCCTCCCTCAGACCCCCGAGTAGCTGGGATTACGGGCGCCCACCACCACGTCCAGCTAATTTTTGTATTTTTAGTAGAGACGGGGTTTTACCATGTTGGCCAAGCTGGTCTTGAACTCCTGACCTCAGGTGATCCACCTGCCTTGGCCTCCCAAAGTCCTGGGATTACAGGCGTGAGGCACTGTGCCCGGCCTACTCCTAAACACTTTCTAAAGTTTCAGATGTGGCAAATTTCCAATTTTCTAACTTTAGTGAAAAATACCACTCTGCACTCTTTTAAATATCTAATTATACTTATAGCAGCTACAAAAGTGTATTTTATCTTAAAATGCAGACTTTTCAGGAGGAACTATTTGAGAATTACCTGTTTTTGCTAGACAGCCGTGGCACATTTTAAAAAGCACTTATAAAGATATCTGATCTTATTACCTTTGGAAAGTATTTTGATTACAAACACACACACACACACACACACACACACACGGTTTTAGTTATGTCTGAGACAGACTATCAAGGAAATGGTAAATGATATAATGTTGATAAATGATGGAAAGCTCGGCGATCCAATTCCTATTACACTTCTACTTTTTCTGGAAAAAGGCAGAAAAGCTGGCAAGAAGGAATCAATGGTCTGAATGGGTGAGGGGATTCTAGAAAAAAAACATAGTTACTATAAATGTTACAATGTCCTGGCCTGGATTAATTTCTTCTAGAGAACTAACAGTCTCCAGATTAAGTCTCTGCTGGTTGTCATCAGAGGTGCTGAGGCAAATGAAAGGCAGGCTAGAAGACCAGAGAGAGGCGATTCTCATCTTTAAACAAGGGGAGTCAGGTGGTCCCACAACCTGCAGACTGATGAACTTGACATCATCCTGGACAGCATTCTGGGATGGATGATTAAAGGTAGGGCCTGTGAGTATTTAGGGGAAAAAGTGTCATCTCCAAGAACCAGCATGAGTTTACCAAGAATAATTCATGTCAGATTAATCTTATTTTTCATAGAATAAGTGGGAGATTGTGGAAATATGTGAAGCAATCTAGATTTTAGAAGGACAAGCAATAAGGGTTTCATGACTTTTTTGTGGGTAGACAGGAGAAATAAATACAAATGAATTAATTATTTGTTCATTTAACAAATATTGGGTTGGTGCAAAATTGTGGTTTTTGACATTAGAATGGCGAAAACTGCAACGTTGCACCAACCTAATAAATACCTGCTCTGTATTAAGCACTATACTAGGCATTGAGGATCGAAAACAGCAAATGATAGATATGGTCTCTGTTCTCAGTTTCTCAAGAGGGACAGTCAAGACCCAAAAGCCCAAATAAATAACATATGCGCAAGTTTTTTGTAATACAGACGATAAAGAAAACAGAGGCAGGGCAGAGATAAGAGAATGCGGGGGAGGGGGGGCAATCTCCTTTAAATAGCATGAGCAGGTCTCTCTGAGGAGGAGGCACTTAAGCTCAGGTGTAAAGAATGAAAGGAATCTACCTTGCTATAAGGAACAGTGGGAAGAGGACAGTTTCAGGAGGGGTAGCGTGTGCAAAAGCCCAGAGGTGGGAAAGATATTGCAATAAGGGAGCTTTGAAAGACGGCCAGCGTGTCAGGAGAGTGGCGAGTAAGGGGGATAGTTGTACTAGATTAAAGTTGGAGAAATCGGCAGGGGCACTCCCCAAATAAACTGGAGAAGATGAATGAAGGAGATTCTAGTGGCCAGTTCTTTCAACTCTTTTACCAATGGTTTAGAATCCATTTTTATCAGTTATGTATAGCCGATTGTTTTGGAATACAATAAAAGAGAACAAAGCATTGAAAGAAATGTTAATTTGGTTGACAAAATTAGAATCCAAAGAGCAAAGTATAATCGATCAGCGCTTAGGCTCTGGTCTCAGACCAGTGTTTGAAATCTAGCTCCAATATTCTCTCTATGGCCTTGGACAAGTTATCTAATCCCTCTAAGCCAGGTATCCAAGACAATATAAAGGCTGGCACAGTGGCTCACACCTGTAATCCCAGCACTTTGGGAGGCCAAGATGGGCGGATCACCTGAGGTCAGGAGTTCGAGACCAGCCTGGCCAACATAGTGAAACCCCATTTCTATTAAAAATACGAAAATTAGCCGGGCATGGTGGTGCGTGCCTGTAATCCCAATTACTAGGGAGGCTGAGGTGGAAGAATCTCTTGAACCTGGGAGGCAGAGGTTGCAAGTGAGCCAAGATCACACCACTGGACTCCAGACTGGACGACAGAGCAAGACTCCATCTCAAAAAATAAAAATAAACATAAAAATAAAAAATAAAAAAGTACAGGATGAGACCCAGGCAGCTCAGTTAAATCTTCTATATTACACAATAATCTGCCTGTTGCATCAAGTTACATGTGGCTCGTTTGGTGATCGGGAAACTACTGTGGCAGCTTTCCCCCAGGATTATTGTAAGTACATTGCCCAGCCTCTGACAGAATTGTTTATAGACCAAATGTAGGCCCTTATATTTATTTTGCTTATATCACCAATAAACTATACGGCCTCTCAAATTATCGGTTTGAAGGATTGAGAAACTTAGCATAGCTAAATTCTAGAAATTAATTTTAGCCTTTCAGTTCTGTTCTCATCATTGGGAAAGAAATTGCTAAAAGTTAACACAATATTTTAAAGACACAATTTGTAAATTTATATCATTCAGTGTTGGAATTACTATACCCAAATATTTCTCTATTCCTTTAGTGCCATTAAAATTTAATGCTGTTGCAATTACACCCAAGGATACTTAAAAATACTTTTTAAATTAGGTGCAAAGCTTTAAAGTATTCAAGTTCGGCCTGGCACGGTGGCTCACGCCTGTAATCCCAGCACACTGGGAGGCCAAGGTGGGCAGATCACGAGGTAAGGAGATAGAGACCATCCTGGCTAACACGGTGAAACCCCGTCTCTACTAAAAATACAAAACATTAGCCGGGCGTGGTGGCGGGCGCCTGTAGTCCCAGTTACTCGGGAGGCTGAGGCAGGAGAATGGCATGAACCCGGGAGGCGGAGCTTGCAGTGAGCCTAGATAGCACCATTGCACTCCAGCCTGGGCGACAGAGCAAGACTCCCTCTCAAAAAAAAACAAAAACAACACAACAACAACAACAAAAAATTAAGTATTCAAGTTCAATTTTAAAAAATGACTTAAAGGGTTAAGAAAAGCACAATAAATTTAAAATAATTCACCCTTTGTAAATTAAAGGAAATAAAATGTTAGGTAGGATTAAGGGCATGATTATTTATATATTAAAGACAGGTAAGAAGAAATTAAACCATTCAGTGTAATGATAGATTTACATTAGGTAAAAGACAAAAACAACCCTAAAATCTTGGGTTGCTAGCTGGGAAGGAATATTCAGTAAAAATACCCAGAAAAAGAAATGTCAGCCAGTAATGCTATATATTTCTAAATATACTACTACTAAGCAACAAAAGTTCAAAAAAGGCCGGGTGCAGTGGCTCACGCCTGTAATCCTAGCACTTTGGGAGGCCGAGGTGGGTGGATTGCCTGAGCTCAGGAGTTTGAGACCAGCCTGGCTAACATGGTGAAACCCCATCTCTACTAAAATGCAAAAAATTAGCCGGGCATGGTGGTGCGCGCCTGTAGTCCCAGCTACCTGTAGGCTGAGGCATGAGAATTGCTTGAACCTGGTAAGCAAAGGTTGCAGTGAGCCGAGATCATGCCACTGCGCTCCAGTGTGGGCGACAGAGGGAGACTCTGTCTCCAAAAAAATAAAAATAAAAATAAATTTAAAAAATTCAAAGCAGTTTTCATACTTAGTATAATTGAGAAATGAGAAAAACTACATCAATTATAATAGTGTTTTGGGGATTAAATTCAGTAACTCCCTCTTAAGATTTAAGGTTGTGCCACCTTTTCTTAGCATTTTTGTCAAGTAAAAGTTTTTTCGATGTTGCTTTAACTTTTTTTCATGTTCTTATTTTCTCTACTTAAGCAGAGTTAGCAGTGATAGTTTTCCTTATTTAATCACATCTTATATGTTTTGCATTAAAATATGCCTTTTAAAATGTTATCCATAATTAAAATGTTATCCATAGAAAAGTTATCCTATTTTCTCTAACGTAAGCATAGTTAGTAGTGTTTTCCTTATTTGATCGAATACTTTTTGCATTAAAATGTCTTTTAAAATGTTATCCATAATTGGATATCCATAATATCCAATATACATCTTACTTTACTGTAAACTTATGATTTACTTTACTGTTGGCTTATGATTTGCTTAAATTTGGAGAAACTATGACTTATTTAACTAGAAGTCTCCTAGGCACGCATACTGCTTGCTTTTCCTTACTAAAAATTATGCTGATTTTTCTTCTGCATGTGCTCCTGTTTGATTCCAGTGCTAGCGACCTGATCTAGGCAAATTTCACAGGACTTCCTAACTCCAATCCCTCTTGGTTATAGGCTGTCTTACAGCTGCTGCCATAATTTCTAATTCTTCCTTGCTGCAGAGCCTAGATAATTTCAGACTGTTCAGTCCAGCGTATGCTACAAGCACCTGATTCCTCCACCTCAATCCTGCCCCTCTTCTCTTGCTACCTGCCTCTCTTACTTCTGCACCTGGCCTCTCCATCATCTTCTGCTAAATGAAATTCTCATTCTTGTAATAAAAGAAACCCAATACCTTTCCAATCATCCCTACTCCACTTGGGTCACTTTTCTGTTTTTCCTTATCACCAGTGAAACCAGTTTTTACTTAATTACTTTATTTCCATATATTCTCATAACCATACATTTATATATTTGCCTACCTCCCCACCAGTTTATAAACTTAGTAAAGTAAGGGTCTTAATCTTCTACTGAAATCCTATTTCAAAAAAATCCTTCAGTAACTGACTCAAGATGTACAACTTTATCTTTTATGTGATTTTTTTAAACTGTTAAAAATACATGAAAAAAAAAAAAAAAGAAACGGAATGTACCAAATATTAATAGCAGTTACCTCTGGAAAATTTCAAAATGGGAGTTGGAAGGGGCAGGAGTAGGGTTGGTCGTAGTAATGTACCTCAATACATACCCGTTACCTAAAATGGTGACTGGCACATGGTCTTCAATTAATATTTGTGGAATGAATGGTCAGAGTCTAAATGTTCAGTTAACAGTATGAATGTTTTTTGGTAAGTTCTTTTATAATCTTTAGTACTTCTTAAATATTCCATAACGAACTTGGATTTATCATATAAAAACTCACACTAAAAAAGATACACAAGCAAATCTGACATGGAAAGCATGACAACCAAATTTGACACGGATAAAGTTTTAAGATTCAGCGCAAGGTTTGATCCCAGTATCTTAAAACTTTTTGGAAGACAAGTCCTCTATTGAAAGCAGACGGCTTTTAAAAGCATCTAATGATACAGAATCTTGAATTGACAAACTAAATGTTGTCATAATTATTTCCTCCAAAGAAATTCTTAATCTCATGCAAAATGCCTAGCTGTTGCATCCTGTTCTGTGGCTTCAAATACTATCAATATAGTGATTCCCCATTTCATTTTTAATATTTTTTTAGAGACAGGAGCTGGCTCTGTCTCAAGTGATCCTCCTGCCTCAGCCTCTCAAGCAGCTGAGACTACAGGCGCATGGCAACCCACCCAGCTAATTTTTATTTTGTAGAGATGGGGTCTTGCTACATTGCCCAGGCTGGTCTCAAAATCTGGGGCTCAAGTGATTCTTCTGCCTTGGCCTCCCAAAAGTGCTGAGGTTACAGGTGTCAGCCACCATGCCTGGCCTAGTGATTCCACATTTTAATTTTCTCCCCTAAACTCTACACTCATATGTCCAACTGCCTACTACACAATGTCTCTGTTAGAATTATTAATAGGAATCTCAAAACTCAATTATGTTCAAGGCAGGATTTGATTTATACCCTCCAATTTGCTCCTCCATTGGTTTTCTTAAATCGCAGTTAATGGCAGCACCACCCCTCTAACACCAAACATTGGAGTCATCTTTTGATCTTTTTCTTCTTCTTCACATCTAATCCATCACCAAGTCTTATCAGCTCTACCACTAAAACATACCCCAATTCTGACTTCTCCCCATGACTATCACCCCGGTCCAAGGTCCCACCATCTCTCACCTGGATGACTATAAAAGTCTTCCTTACCTTGTTCCTCTAGTCTTTTCTCCACTGACTAGTGAAATTTACAACACACCACACATCCCCTTTGCTTAAAACTCTCCAGTGGCTTCTCATCACACTCAAAACAACATCCTAAATCCCTCACTGTAGGTGCATAGCCCTAAATGGTCAGGCTCTTGCCAATCTCTAGAACTTCATCACCTACTATTCTCCTCCACTCAATGGACTTACCTTACCGGCATTCTTTTTTTTTTTTTTTTTTTTTTGAGACGGAGTCTGGCTCTGTCACCCGGGCTGGAGTGCAGTGGCCGGATCTCAGCTCACTGCAAGCTCCGCCTCCCGGGTTTACGCCATTCTCCTGCCTCAGCACCGGCATTCTTTATTTCTCAGCAAATAATTCCATTTGTGCTTTCGGGACTAGTTTTATTGTTCTCTTCATCTCAAACGTTTGTTCTCTGATCTTGGTCTAATTTTCTTATCATTCAAGCTTACGAACCTATAAAATTGTGCCCCAGTCCCTCCACCACCATATTCTGCCTCATTTTACTCATAGCTTCGGAAATTACCATTTCATTGCTGTCTTATCTACTATAATTCAATAAACTCCAGAAGGCAGTAAAGCTTTGTCTTGTACCCCAATGTACATCCAATACTTAAAATAGTGAGTGGCACATGGGTCTTCAATAAATATTTGTTGACTGCATGGCTGAAGAGAGTCTTAATGTTCAATCAAGCATCCAGGGCATGAAAACAAAACAATTGCTCCAACTCATCCACACTTTGCAATAGCAACCTCTCCTCTCATCCCCAACAAATAACCAGCTACTTCCCACAAAATTTCCATCCCAAACCTCTTTAGAATATACTATTTTAAAAGTCTATGTTCTGGATCAGCTGTTGCAAAATTATACAACAAAACCAGAGCCTCAAATATATGTAGCTTTTATGCACATGGGCCAAGCAGCATTGCCCTCTTTGGAACTTTCTTACCCTCAAGTCAGCCCTTGGTATACATTTCTATCTAATTTCATCTAAGTAAAACTGTATGTGCTGGGGTACAGGTAAGCAAACAAATCAGTGCTATTTGCTTTATGTTAACACTGTCAAAGGCGGACCTGGTTCTGTATCCTTCTTAGGAGGGTCCTATGGCCAGGCGCGGTGGCTCACACCTGTAATCCCAGCACTTTGGGAGGCTGAGGTGGGCAGATCCCCTGAGGTCAGGAGTTCAAGACCAGTCTGGTCAACATGGTGAAACCCCGTCACTACTAAAAATACAAAAATTAGCCGGCCGTGGTGGTGGGCACCTGTAATCCCAGCTGCTCAGGAGGCTGAGGCAGGAGAATCACTTGAACCTAGAAGGCAGAGGTTGCAGTAAGCCAAGATCGGGCCACTGCACTCCAGCCTGGGTGACAAGAGTGAGACTCTTGTTACCAAAAAAAAAAAAAAAAAAGGGAGGGTCCTGATTCAATCACAGGCTCTTTGGCTTGACTAAAAAGCAGTATTTGCTATAAAAATAAGAGATCTAAGACCAGTCTCAATAAAACTTACCAAATTAATGCCGAGAGAAAAGAAAGATTTGAAATAAACATAAATAGCAACCAGATCAAAATGTGAAATTAAAAAAATCTTAAGCTTTGGATTTTGTCAAATGAAGCTTAAAATTCAAGTATCAGTTCTTATGGTTCCGGCCATTACAAATCTTATGTAAACATGAGAGCTAAAAACAGATTGGTGTGTGGAGAATGATTATAATGATTATTTGGGCCCAAGTTTTGTCTAAGAAACATAAATTTAATGATAGTTCTTAGTAACTATTTAATCCAAGCTGTTTTGCTTCCAATATTTTGTACTGTGTTTAGCCAGAAAAGAAAATACAGATGAACGCTTTCTCTTTGTAAGGTGACTGTATTATAAACAAGGCTACAGTAGCAAGACTAAACTTTTAGTGCAGATAATAAAATCTGAATAGTACAAGAATACTCTTCAGGTAGTATCTATAGGATAAGATCTCTAAATGTTTTTGTATCAGGTGGCAATGCCATCTAAAGTAATATTAACAACACAAATGTATATATGTGCATACATACACACTTACACATATAGGCGAAGGGAGAGGGGTGTGTGTGTGTGTGTGTGTGGAAGAGAATGAAGAGAATGAATAAGAATGGGTACAAATCAAAGCAACCTTTTCTTGGGTTAATTATTTCAACTATAAAGATGTATCTCAACTTCTAAAGAAATTCCTGGTTTGTATTTAAATGCACTTTAAAAAGACCATAACACACTCAAATTTAGTTGACAGGCTACAATGGGATTCAGAAAAGGACACAGTGAATATAGACTTAGGTGCAAGTTCATGCTGGTGATTTTTGTTTTTGAAAATGTAAGCCACTAATATTTTAAGGAAAAAAATTTAAACCAAAAATTGCATATTATTATACACAAACTGAAACATAAGTGACTTTTAGCACAGTGTATACATGCTTACATAAACTCAAACACATTTAAAACAATTTCCATTTAACATATGAAAGTTTTGAAATACATAAAAGCATTAATACTTTCTATAAAACTACAGTTAGAACATCAATTTGCTACAAGCATATAAAAACATCAAGTGCTTTCTTGGAGTTTCAAGTTTCCTCTCTACAACACAATCTTGCTCACATATATAGTCCTTTTCCAATAATCAGTATGAACTTTTTGTTTCTCAAGAGGTTTATTTTCCAGGTACATTATAAGCTCAAGAAAACAGACCCAACAATTATGCGATATAATTATGTCATAACAACTTAATTGCACATAATGCTTTAAAGTAGGTTTGGATGAAGTTCTCAAACACTTTGGTATATGATCTTCAGGGACTTTAATTAGAAACAACAGAAATTCTAAGTCCCTTCAATCCCCATTTTGCTTTAAAATGGACAAGTCTTTGGTTAAAGTTCTACATTTTGGGCATTTATTCTTAATTAAGATGGTCCCCAAACCAATAAATGGTACTGATGTATTACAAATTCACAAGACTTCATTTAACCTGCTTCTGATGCAGTGGGAGGTTACAGATACTCATTTACTATAATATGTCATTGGATAGTTTCAATCTTTCACTTATAAGCAGAGAAATCAAAAGATTTATTACTTCTCTGTCAGTTTTCTGTTATAACCTAAACTGTACAGTAATTTGCAGTAACTATACTGCTCCACAGTATATATAATTATGACTGATAAGATGTAGAGCATTAAATTTAGAGTTAGCTTATTTTGATAAGTCAATATTAGACTGTACAGTAAGTCTGCATTAACTATGAAAAGGTTGTTAGTTAATGCTTATTTAAAAACCCCAAACCATTCCATTTACAAGAGAAATTGTTGCAAATGTATAAAACAGCAGATATACAAGGAGAACACCAAACATACTTTATTAGCACAAAAAAAGCAGCCATAACAAGGCACAGCAAGCAGAAACATACATTAGCAGTCAAAGGGTTAGTGTTGCATACAAATATAGCTCTTCTTTTTTGTAGCCTTGGCAATAGCCATAGGGATGTAAAATAACATTCTGTAGCAGCAGGTAAGGAAACTATGGAGCACTCACCAGTGGTACAGAGCACATTAACAAAAAGACACAAGAATGGATTCGGCTACTGTAGTGCAAAATGTCTAGGACAGAACTGTAAATTCAGTTCAGTTACTAAGAAGCAAACACTAGAACTTGATATAACTTCCAAAAGAGCTCACTCAAGTAGTAGTACATATTATTCTAAGTGACAAAAAGGTGCTAAGTAAAGTTATTTACAGATATAATGGTTGTACAGTACCTTTTAAATCTGCAATTTAGGTTTCAGATTTTCCATTAAGAATTAACTGCACTGAAATTCTATAAATTATACTTAAGCAATTCAGCTATGAGAGTTTACAAAAAAGAGACAAATTCTGCCATCCAAATTATTAATTACAGTTCAACAATATCTCAACATCAGCAACCACTGTAGTTACTATTATCTGACTTGTTTGGGCATCTTCTAGTGTCATGTACTTCATGGTTCACAAAATCATCCTGGGCATAGGAACAGATCCAACTTTTAGGAAACAACAATTAGACTGCACATCAACTTAAAAAAAAAAAATCACACGCAAGACTACATTGCAGCAGCTATTCCAAACGCCTGTTTTAAGTTAAAGCACTCATTTAAAAAATTAATACCTAGGGCCTTTCAATAAAATTCTACTACTAGCTTTGTAAGTCTGAAATTTTAAGAATGACTATTTAGAAAATCTGGTTTACTTAACAGTACCTTTTGCAGAAGAGAAAAGGCATCTGATTATAAACTACATCAACACGTAAGTGAACTGCACTATGCCCTTGTGGCCAGAAAATTGCATTTTTTTCTAAAAGGAAGGCAGTCTTTTATTCTTTTTGGACTTCCAAAGCTTGATTTATAGTAACTACAAACATCACTATTTTTGGAAGGTTATAGAAAAACTCTTAGAAAAAATAATTTCAAACATTAGTCACACTGTTGAAATACTCATCCAATATTAATAATTTGTTCTTCAGTAAGAAATAGAATTCTTCATAACAAATGCCCCAGAGTTGCCTCACTCAAATACTACAGCCATTAAAAACCAAACTGTTAGCGAAATCGGCAAAATGTTTTTGTAGTCTTACTTAACACCTGTAGCTCTATCCTCTGGTGTTCCAATAGGCACCATATTTATCTGAATAAGTAACAGCAGGTCGCATCTGACAGATACTAACACTAAGCTTATATACTGTATGAAAAAGCCTAACACTGCTACGTGTGCTTGCTATAGGTGTACTGTCTGATGCACATGAAAGCGGACCTAGTTAACACCCTTTGGGGACCGGAAAGTTTACTTTGCCTTGACTGGTTCTCGTTCTAACCAGCGAACTCTAACTTTTTGTTTATAATGATACTCTTTTAAAAAATCCTGTAACATTGAGGGTAGAGGGAGCCCATCAATTCCATCATACGTAGTGCACCTGCAGATTACCGCGCGACAGATATACTGCAGGCTAAAAGGAAAAGTCCTATTTAGTGATATAGTAAGCAATGGTTCAAAAAACATGCACGAACTGGGATCTTTATAATGTTCTAAAAGTCCTGTTACAGTGGAGGAGTGAAATACACAGGGGTCATGGGCATCGAAACTAAAGTTGTGATTCCACTGCTCAATTCGGGCATGCAGGGATCTGTTGTAGCGGCGGAAGCTCACAGAGAAGAGGTAGTCCTCTTGCGCAGAGTCCCTGAGCAAAAACGTGCCTTCAGGTTTCCCTTCGAGAAGGGCTTCTGCTTCATAACGGTCCATCACTCCCCAGTAACAGGGATTCCCTGTAATTTGAAGCAAATCAGGCACGAGGCAGTGTATGTAATCAATCTGTGTGTGGACTTTCCAAGCTCCCTGTCTGCTAACATGGGTATGGCTGTCTCCAGATATCTGGCGCTGCTTCTGCCTCCGTGACTGCAAACACAGGGTGGTTGTATCCTCTTCCGAGTCACAATTAGCTTGTGGAATTGCAGAACTGTCCCCACTTATTTCAGTCATTCCAGGAGCTAACTTTGGTCCCAGTTTATATAATGGATTAACCTGTGCAGTAGCTTCAAATGTATGTATTTGTGCATTGGGAGGGGGATCAACCCCTTCTTCAATACTAAGCCGCCTTCTCTCTCTAAGCCTATCTTCTTCATCTTCTGTAGAAACCAAAGATGGATCAAATGTATCAAAAAATGTTGAATGTGGGCTCACAGGAGCTGTATGCTGTTTAATCAAATGCCATTTTTGGGCTAAATCTGAGCCAGCAGGAAATGGGCATTTCTCAAGCATTAATTCAGACAGATGGATTTTTCTTTTATTGGAAAAGAGAGGCTTTGACTGCTTGCTGTAAGTTCTCATGGGAAAACACAAGCCCACAGTATCCTGCAACCTCTGTCTCAGAGAGCGACTTCCTACAGTTCTGCTGGAAACACTGTCCATGTCGTGTACAGAACTTACGCCGTAGCGCCTCTCTCTCCTTTGAAGTCCACTTCGAGTTCTACCAAACTTCTTATCAGCATCCAATGAACTCTGGGTCTTTGTAGAACAGGAATGTTTTTTCTTCCCACCCCATGGAGCATGTCGAGAGTAGGAATCTCTTCGTGCAAGTCTTGTTCCTGGGGTAACACAAGAATCATTATCCTTTTCGATGCTTATTTCAACAATTTGAGGGATTTCTGTGGCACAATTTTGATTTCTCCTTGAAGAATTCTTTGAAGGGCTTAATCCCAGTTGTAAGGCAACATTTTCTCTTAAGGGACTGCTTTGTTGCTGAGGAGTTGAGTCTCCTATGCTGATGTTTTTCTCTCTGACAGACAAACATCTGTTGGAGTTCATGTCCACATTTTCACTACGGCTTCCTCCCTCATGACCGAAGAGATTCTGACACCTGTATTTGAAGTTATTCCACATTTTCCCCACTTTATCCATTGATTATAAAATCTAAAGACAAAACAGGAAAAAGAGAAAAATAAATTAATCAGAGTAGCATGTGAAGGTAGCTAAGGCAGTGCCCACGTCCCTTTCCATTCGGAATTTCAGTGATACTGGCCAAGAGTTCATCTACGCTGCCCTGCTGAAGTGATGAGGCGTGTGTTCTGTTGGGCAGCAGGAAGGCCACCGGGCCTTTTAGGCACTGACCTTGTTCAAGCCAGTCCTTACTTCCCATTTCCTTTCAGGCAGAATATTCCGAACTCAGGTGAAAGGAAATAAACACTCTTAAACTCTGGTTTCTTTTTCCCGTGCTTCAACCTGTCTCCTTAACTTGAATATTACAAAGGCAAAATATGTTCCATATTGTTGAAACACATTTGTATTCAACTTTTCAAAAGTTATAACCAGGACCACATTTTGTAACACATTAAAATTAGTTCAAAAACCTTTCATTAGTAGCAATCTTCCCAATTTCACTTAACCAGTTCCTTGCAATTCTAAGGTTTACAGGTTCATCACTTGTGAAAAACCCGTATCTTCCCTCCCACCCTGTAATGCATCAAATTTATCCATGATTTTGAAGAAGCGGTTTGAGTAGAAAAGAAAGAAAAATAATGTAATATTTAGGAAAGGTGTCTTTTTTTTTTTTTTTTTGAGAAGTCGTCTTGCTCTGTTGTCCAGGCTGGAGTGCAATGGTGAGATCTCGGCTCACTGCAACCTCCATCTCCCAGATTCAAATGATTCTCCTGCCTCGGCCTCCCGAGTAGCTGGGATTACAGGCATGCACCACCACGCCTGGCTAATTTTTGTATTTTTAGTAGAGACGGGATTTCACCATGTTGGTCAGGCTGGTCTTGAACTCCTGACCTCAGGTGATCCACTGGCCTTGGCCTTCCAAAGTGCTGGGATTACAGGTGTGAGCCACCGTGCCCGGCCAGGAAAGGTGTCTTAAGCTTTCCAATTCTTAATCCTGGAAGAGTTTGGAAATTATAATAGAGTAATAGAAAGAAAGGCTATGGTACTATAGTAATCACAAAAACAAAAACCAAAAACATACAATTTGGCATCTTTATTCTTGTTCCTTAAAAAAAATCTAGGCTGGGCATGATGGCTCACACCTGTAATCCCAGCACATTGGGAGGCCAAGGTGGGCAGATCACGAGGTCAGGAGATCGAGACCATCCTGGCTAACACGGTGAAACTCTATCTCTACTAAAAATACAAAACATTAGCCGGGCGTGGTGGCGGGCACCTGTAGTCCCAGCTACTCGGGAGGCTGAGGCAGGAGAATGGCATGAACCTGGGAAACAGAGTTTGCACTGAGCCGAGATTGCGCCACTGCAGTCCAGCTTGGGTGACAGAGCGAGACTCTGTCTCAAAAAAAAAAAAAACAAACAAAAAACTAAAGCAGTGTATGACACTTTACAAATAAATTCTTTTAAGACTACAATATCAACAGGCACACTGTCTAGTTCAGTAACTACAAATCAACATTAGAAGAAATGGAAAAACCTAAACTTAAAATTCAATTGGTTTTGTCACATTATGATAGCAGAAAACTCTGGCTGATCTTGAACTTTGACTAGTTATTTTTGTCATAAACTCTTATATTTTCAAGAAGTTGACTAGGAATAAGAGAATAACAGAGAATAAACTTTCTTAGAATGAACTGTAGGTCTTCCCATTAGTTTCTCACAGAAAGGGCTCTTGACTAATGGAAACACAACATAGAAAATTAATGTCCATGATATCATAAAATGTACTTTCAGATGATTTAATTCTTTATTAAAAGCACACTGTCAGGCACATATGAAGTTTGCATGGTAGTTGGCATCTATTATAATAAAATGTATTAGACAGAACTGTTAAATCTCAGCAAAGTCTATTTTAGAACACGGCCTCCTCTGTCTTGCAAAAATCTTTCTCGTAAGCCTTTTTATGAGGTTTATGCCATTTGAACTTCACGTGCCTTGTTATCATTTATTCTTCTTCTTAAATTAAGATTTCAGTTCCTTGCCCATAGTCCTGTTAATACAGCCGAATTCCTGCCATATTCTTGGTGACTCCATTGTCTTTGTAGATGTTCTCTTCCAATATCCTAGCCCCTTTCTATCCTGGTTTCTTCTCATTTATTTTAAAGTTAGTTTTTATTTTTACCTAATTCACATATTTGTAGTTTGAAGGTCAAATACCACCACAAGACTCTTAACAAAAAATAGCACCACCACCCACCATGTGACTACTAGAAAATTTAAAAGTAACATGTGACTCAGGTTACATTTGTATTGAACATTACTGATGTACAGCAAGGGCCGGCAAACCAAAGTCTGAAGGCCAAATCTGGCCCCTGGCCTGTTTTTGAAAGGATCCCCGCTCAGAAAAATTTTTACATTTTTAAAGGGATTAAAAAAACATACACACACAAAGAACATTTGACAGAGACCACATGTAGTCTGCAAAGCCTAAAATATTTTCTATTTAGCCCCTTTCAGAAAAAGTTTACTGACCCTACTCTACCTATTTGAGATAAACCACATCACTCTAGACACTAGAAGAGCCGTATTCAAGAAGTTCAAGAATTTAACTCTTCTCTGTTTATAAATTTTGTAGCTATCTAAAGATACTTCTCTGACAAGCAAATTATACCCAAAAAATAACTTTTAAAAAGTTACCTAACCTAAAACCACTCATCTCTTTATATAGCTCTTTATAAGTTGTATGAATTAGTATGATATGCAGAAAACATCTGCACTTGCCAAGGCACAAAAGGCAGTTTCTAACACTGAACCCTCCGGTTCAGTTTCACAGAGCATGAAATTTAGTTATTTCTGTATTCTTATTCTGGAGCATGTTATCAGATTGTGTCTCACTCCATGGAGAAAGACAGTTGATTTTTCTTGACATGTGAAATGTGATGTGGGCAGTTTTAATATCAGGAAGGAAAAAATACTGACAGTAATTCATAGACTAGTCGACATAACAATCAGGAAGGCATTTCAACTATCTTGGTATTAACAATGTCAGATTCAAAGCTCTTTTGTTTGTTTTGTTAAATTTTTAGAAATGTGTTTAGGACAGAGCTGAAACCCTTTGAAATCTAAATTACAACTCTATTACTTTATGGTTTTATATAAAATTATACAGGGCTAAAAAAAGTGTAAAATTTCAATTGCACTGATTCTAGAATAAAAGTTTATCATCCATTACAATCTCTTAGATTTCTATACATGCTTAGCTATTTGAAAACTATCCAAAGCAAATTTCTAAAAAGTTATTCTTTCCCCCAAAGGATAATAATTTAAAACTGATTTTATAATGCTTTTGGAAGTTAAATAGCTTTTGTTGAAAAATTATATTTAACTGGATAAGCTACAAATTAGAATTATGGAAAATTAGGTCAAATTCCATCACTACATAAATTTACATATATAAAAATGAAATAGTACAGTCAATGGCCCTTCTTAATGCCAAGTAGTATCTATTATAAAATTTACACAAAACAAAATAATTGAAATAGTTCCCAGGAGTTTATTTCAATGGGACTTAACCCATGCTTTATGAGAAATAAATTAAGTTTAATGTGCTTTAAGAATACAGTGAGAGAGAACTATTAAACTTACATAATTATAACAGTTATATTCTTAAAATATACAGTTATAACATAACAGTTATATTCTTAACGTTGAATGCCATAAAGAGGAAGAATGTGACAACTCAAATCCTTCCTCTTCTTCAGTCTATCTAGACTTCTTAGCCATAACACCTTTCCATTAGAAAGTCCTTCAGTTACAGTAACAAAAATTGGGACAGGTAGACTGATTAAAAGTATTTCTGTATCAAATTCAGGCACAAGAGGCAGTTTAGGAGACAAGTTCTGATTGATATTTTGGTGGCATTTCGATAATTTTTAGAAAAAGAGAATACATTTGACAGTAAAACTGACCCAGAATTTCAGGAATGTGTGGCTGTCATAGCTATAGCTTCTTAAAAGAATCTAAGAATCACCTGGCTTTTTAAACATGATTTATTTTTGATTGTTATTTACACATCATATTGTGACATGATCAATTATTATCTAATTGGATGGCCATTTATCCTTTATACTGTTATTTAATATTAGGTTGAACTATATAAAATTGCTATTTTGTGGGTAAAACATAAACATATAATTCAACCTCAGAGTTACACTATTACAGTGTACATAATTTGTTAATGCAGTAGACCATGTACACTCAAAAAAAAAGGCAAGCCCTCTAATCTAGTATACCCAGACACTTCTGGTTCCTAGCAGTGAGTTACACTTTTAGTTGTGTTTGGTTCCAAACCTGTTCATACCATTTATATTATTGTAACTGTGTGATTTAATTAAATGTTAAGTAACGTAATGACGTATGGAAGAGTGGGGAGTTTTATAAAGTTAAATGACTCTGAAATACTCAATAAAAGTGAAATACTTACGCTGCTGAATTAGGTATAGGCCAAGAAAATAGTTCAAAGAAATGGAAAAAATATTGCAAAGATCTATAAGGATTCTAAACTAAGAATTCATCTGAAGAGCCTAAATTATTGTTCTACTTAAAAAACCCAAACTGGAATCTTACATGATACATTATGGGTATGGCTTCCCCAACACAGGTAATATGGATCTACAACAAGTAGACCTACTCTGAAAGAAAAGACCTTGGCTCCTTCAGAGGTGTTTGAACTGGAGCAACCCCATCTTGAATAGGGCCTGGGTAAAATGAGGCTGAGACCTACTGGGCTGCATTCCTAGGAGGTTAGGCATTCTAAGTCACAGGATAAGACAGGAGGCTGGCACAAGATACAGGTCACAAAGACCCTTGATAAAACACGATTGTGGTAAGGAAACCAGCTAAAACCCACCAAAACAAGATGACAACCGAAGTAACCTCTGGTTGTCCTCACTGCTCATTATACATTAATTATAATGCATTAGCATGTTAAAAGACACTCCCACCAGCACCATGACAGTTTATAAATGCCAGGGCAATGTCGGGAAGTTACCTTACATGGTCTAAAAAGGGGAGGAACCCTCAGTTCCAGGAATTGCCCACCCCGTTCCTGGAAAACTCATGAATAACCCACCCCTGTTTAGCATATAATCAAGAAATACCATAAGTATACTCAGTCAAGCAGCCCATGCTGCTGCTCTGCCTATGGAGTAACCATTATTTTATTCCTTTGCTTTCTTAATAAACTTGCTTTCTCTTTTCTATATTGACTCACCCTGAATTCTTTCTTGTGCAAGGTCCAAGAACCCTCTCTTGGGGTCTGGATCAAACCCCTTTCCAATAACAGCTCCTTAATCAAAAGACTGGCAAATGAACATAATTATATTCTTAAAATTAGAATAAACTAAGGTATGTATCCCTTCTATGATTTATTGCTTTATTAGACTTTATAGACAACTAGTTCTGACTGAATCAGATAAGAGGCCTCCTTCAACAATCATAATTAAAATTTATAGTAGTAGTACCAGGATTGAGTAGCAAGTAACAAAGTCCTAAAGATAACAGGGAAACGTGACCTAGTTTCAGGGTTGGGGAGCAAGGAAGACTTTTCTGAGGAGGTGATATTTCAAAATTTTATCCTGAAGGATAAGAAGAATCAGGACAATGTTCTATAGGCAGAGGGAGTAGCATTTGCAAAGGCCCTGAAGCAGGAATGAGCATGGCATGAACAATGGCTGAAGTTAACACAACCCAGTGAGTGAGGGGAAGTGTGTCAAGATGAAGTTGGAGAGGTAGGCCTCATAATCCGTGATAAGAGAGCAAGGGTGGATGCTGATATGGCACTGAAGACTACCGCAGGAGTCCAAGTAAGCACCCGACTAGGATGGTGACAGTAGAGATGGCTATGAGATGTTCAGATGTCAAATCTATAGGATTGAAGATCAATTGAAAATGAGAAATGAGGAGAGACTGATGTCGCAAATGACACTAGGAGTCTAGCTTAGGCAAATAGATGAATAGAGATGCTGTTTCAGAGAGAGAAAACATGAAATAAAACAGTTTTGTCAGGTAGGGGTTTGAAGAGAGTCAACAAATTGAATTTTTAAAATGTTGCTGTTGTGACTGTCATGGAGATATGTAAGTAAATGCTAATTAGTCCGTTAGTATACATTCATACAATGGAGCACTAGGTAGCAGAAATGATCAACTACAGCTACCTGCATCAATATAAAATGTAACACTCAAATCATAATGCTTAGAGGAAGAAATTATAAGAGATGAATATATCCATTATGAAACAATTTACCTTTTAAACAAGCAAATCCCCAAATATATTGTTTAGGTATACATACATATATAATAAAGATACAAAAGCAAGGGGATGTCAGCAAAGTTAGGATAATGGTTGCCTATTACGGGGAAGGGTAGAGAATTAGAAGAGGCACTCAGAGGCTTCTAAAACAGCAGTCCCCAACCTTTTTGGCACCAGGGACTGGTTTCATGGAAGAAGGTTTCAGGATGAAACTGTTCCACCTCGTATCATCAGGCATTAGTTAAGATTCTCATAAGGAACATGCAACCTAGATCCCCTGTGCGCAGCTCACAACACGGATGAATCCTATGAGCATCTAATGCTGCCGCTGATTGGACAAGGAGATAGAGCTCAGGTGGTAATGCTCACTTGCTGAAAAAAAACATAGATTAAAAAACAACAACAACAACAAAACACTGAACTACATAGGTTTCTCTAATGTGGTGCAGGGCTCAGCAAACATTTTCTCTAAAGGGCCAGACAGTAAATGTTTTTTTTTTTTTTTTTTTTTATTATTATTATACTTTAAGTTCTAGGGTACATGTGCATAACGTGCAGGTTTGTTACATATGTATACTTGTGCCATGTTGGTGTGCTGCACCCATCAACTCGTCAGCACCCATCAACTCGTCATTTACATCAGGCTTAACTTCCAATGCAATCCCTCCCCCCTCCCCCCTCCCCATGATAGGCCCCGGTGTGTGATGTTCCCCTTCCCGAGTCCAAGTGATCTCATTGTTCAGTTCCCACCTATGAGTGAGAACATGCGGTGTTTGGTTTTCTGTTCTTGCGATAGTTTGCTAAGAATGATGGTTTCCAGCTGCATCCATGTCCCTACAAAGGACACAAACTCACCCTTTTTTATGGCTGCATAGTATTCCATGGTGTATATGTGCCACATTTTCTTAATCCAGTCTGTCACTGATGGACATTTGGGTTGATTCCAATTCTTTGCTATTGTGAATAGTGCCGCAATAAACATACGTGTGCATGTGTCTTTATAGCAGCATGATTTATAATCCTTTGGGTATATACCCAGTAATGGGATGGCTGGGTCATATGGTACATCTAGTTCTAGATCTTTGAGGAATCGCCATACTGTTTTCCATAATGGTTGAACTAGTTTACAATCCCACCAACAGTGTAAAAGTGTTCCTATTTCTCCACATCGGGCCACACAGTCTCTATGGCAACTACTGAACTCTGCCACTGTGGCCTGAATGCAGCCATAGGCGACATGCAAGTGAATAAGCATAGCTGCATGTCAATATAACTTTACTTATGGTCAGTGAAACTTAAATTTCATATAATTTTCCCTTGTCACAAAATATTATTCTTCTGATTTTCATTAACCATTTAAAAATGTAAAATCCATTCTTAGTTCATGGTGGGCTGTACAAAAACAAGTGGTGGGCTAGATTTTGCTCATTCGCCATAGTTTGCCAACCCCTGATGTACTACATAAAACATTTAAGATTATGTTTGCCAAATCTAACAGTCATTCTATGGAACAGTTTGAAGATCAGTACTCTAAGAAGATGATCTTAAGTGCATAAAGTAAATGGATGATCAGTAGGGCATAAAGTGATAAAATAGAAAACTTTCTTAGAAAAATAGTACACACACAGAATAACTAAAATACTCCAGAAATACTTTTAAAAATCTAACCCTCATTTTAAGTCTCACCACCTAGAGATAATCACTGTTAATATTTTGGTGAGTATCTTTTCACATGTTCTCTTTTATGCAAAACCTGTACATAATCTTCTCTTACAATAACAATTAAAAAAAAACTCTTCCATGTCTGTGTCTACATTCCTTTTTATTTCTTATAAAGTGTATTTTGTTTTTAAGTAAACTATGTCAGAGATGGAATCAGGCTAGCAAAAGAGATAAACCTCTGGCAATTACATTTTTTAACAGTAAATCTAAGAGTCTTTGAAGTAAGTAATCAAAGAAATAAAACTCTGGAAAAAAGCTGAATCTTGAAAAAAGAGAGTAATAATGATTATAGTAATGGCTGTGATGACAATTTACATTACTGGGGGCTAACAATGTACCAGACTCTGACATAAGCATTTTACTTCTCCCAACAACCCTACGAGTAATAATCATCTCAATTTTATAGATGTAGAAACCCATACATCTGAGAGATTAATAACAACTTGGACTTCAATTTCTTCTATTATTATTTAGTCTATTCAGCTTCTCTCCTCTTTAGTCAATTTTAAAATTGTATATTAATTCTTCTAAGTCCAAGTACTATAGTGTCATTAAGTTGTTTAAAACTTCAGAGAATACATCATTTCCATATTTTGAATTATTGGAGACCATAAAAAGATGGAATATATCTCAAATTATTATACAAACTCAGCATCACTCCAACATGAAAATTTGACAGAGGTAGCACATGCAGACTCAAAAGAAAATTTCTAGCTTATTCCATTTTAATTGTAATGAAACAATACTCTGACCAAAAGAATCTCAAGTATATTCATGGGCCTACCAACAATGTTTTGGTATCTCTACTCTATATGCCTATCAACTATTAAACCCACAACCCTTTGTGTAGGCCTGTATACCACTCAGAAATGTTCTGGTACTATTGTAACAAATGGTTCTATATTAATAAGTTCTACTGCTTCTCTGAATACTACTTTTAATTATATGGTCAGTTAAGAATGTATTTTGTAGTCATATGCCTAATTTCAAGGGATGGAGTTTAATAAGTTCTTATATTTTTCTCTGTACATTAATATAGTGGTCCATTTTTAAAAAGAAGACACAGAACCAAATTAAGAGTCATGTGTTATATAGTCCCTACAACCCTACTCTCCAAAAAAGACAATTTTAGGGCTATTTCTTTTTCTAATTAAAAAAAAAAAAAGTATTTAATTTTACATTTCCAGTTCCTAAGTTTTATCCATCCACACAATTCTAACTTCTAGTATCATGTAGGAGGACGCACCAGGCCTAGCAGAAATCCTATTCTTAAGCCCAAATCTCTTGTAAGATACTGCCTATGCTTTGCTTAGGGCACCAGAATGAAAAGCGGACAGACAATGAAATAATCAAACACTTGGGAGGCAGGAGCAGAAAGGATGAATTCCAGTATTACCATTTAAGAATGCTAGAACCTTGAATGTCTTTCTTCGTATTTCTGAACCTAAATTTGCCCCTTGGTACAATGAGGATAACATCTACCTTATGGTTTGGATGTGACGATAGAAATAATATACATAAAATGCTTGGCTCGTAGGAGACCCTCAAAAGACAGAGAGGTTTTAAAAATGTTACCAGCATCTAGCATCTAGCATCTTCAGCTTTTCTCTCTTTTAAAAATTATCTAGCATCTTCAGCTTTTCTCTCTTTTAAAAAACACTTCTTTCAGTTCTTCTGGATCATGCCACAAATGTCATTTTCCTATGTACAGTATCTGCCACAGTGAAAGTTCTATCCATGACTCCAACTTTCATATCATAGCCTAAGAAACGCTATGGAGATTTTCTTATATAATATATCTTATATAATATACTAACAAATATACCATTCATTGAAATGTTTCTTATTTGGCCAGCATTACTGGCAGACTGGTATAACACAAATAACATAAGCCTTAGATTTAGCAGGACCTAAAATCAAATTCAAGCTCTCGCTAGCTGTGTAAGAGACCTAAGTCTTGGCCTTTCCAGGATAACATGACATAAGGTAAGAACAACTAAGCATATATAATAGCGCCTCAAAAATGATAGCTTCTGATATACAACCAATCCAAAGCATGTTAATTCATGTTAGTGACAGTAGCAAAAAGTAAGGCTATTTTATGCTTAGGGAAAGATTATTGCTGAGTCAGTTCTGCATTGATATCCCACCTCCAGGGAGACTACTTCTGTTAGCAAACCAACTTAGTAAAGTAAATAACATTTTACTCAGCTTTATAACCAAATGTGACTAGTACTGTCAGCACTGCCTCTACTGATCATGCTTACTACAGCACAGGGCATCAATGCTTCCTACAAATCTCCCTTAACATAAAAGGTAGTTAAATATAAACAAAAAATCCAACAAAGTAAAACAACTCTCAGTTGAGGAATTTAGTAGATAGCTTAATCCAGCAAAGAGTCTCTGATTGGGGGAACTACTTAACAGTGAGCTCATTATGATCCTGCTAATAATTTACAAATAATATTCAGTTACCAATGGTAAGTGAGCAAATGGAATCTGCACCACTTCCTTCTCTAGGGAGGATAACCATTTTATAACCCCAGCAGTTTAAATCAAGTATCACAAGAAATACAAAGACTCTAAGGACTAAAATAAAATAATGTTTTGATAATAACAACTTTTTTACTTTTTATCTAAAACTGTTTAGACTACATTTACTAATCTTTAACAAACTTAAAGATATTACTATCTCCTATGCCAACTTTTAGCTCTAAAAAAAAACTAATGGAAAATAATTTGACAACTTGTAATGAATCCAAGAAAGGAAAAAAAAAGAAAGAAACCAATCAGGACAATGTGCACCCCTTTTTGGATCTACCTTCCCTGACACCATAAAAAAAAGGAAAATTTGTCCGGACACAGTGGCTCATGCTTACAATCCCAACACTTTTGGAGGCCAAGGCAGGAGGATCACTTGAGCCCAGGAGTTTAAGATCAGCCTGAGCAACACAGAGAGACCTTGTTTCTACAAAAAATTTTCCAAAATTAGCCAGGCCAGGTGGCACGCATCTGTGGTCCCAGCGACTCAGGAGGCTGAGGTGGGAGGATTGCTGGAACCTGGGAGGCTGAGGCTGCAGTGAGCCAAGATCGCACCACTGCACAACAGCCTGGGTGACAGAGTGAGACTATGTCTCAAAAAAAAAAAATAAAAAAAAATAAAAGAAAAGAGAAAAGACAATAATGGAAACATCTTAAAATTAGTCTTTAGAAGGATATTTGAGAAGGGTATCAGGAGAAGTAAAGGCAAATAAGGATAACTTTTAATCATGTAAGAAAACAAATGTAAAGAGAAGCATGTTGAACAAAATCAACTAGAAACTTCAAGTAATACAGTTTAGTTTTGGTTTTACCAATTAGCATGTAACATACAAATTTAGTTTTTAGAATTAGGACAATCAAGAAATCTTTAGTTTATTAACAACTAAAATTAAACATAACCTATCAAAAGCTGAGAAGCTGAAAAGATTTTTAAAATATTCATTTTAACATTTGCTGAGTACCACATGTGGTCAACATGATGATAAAGTTCAAGCTCTCAGATGTGAATATTTAAAGCTCTTTCTCTGTGTCTATTTACTCTAAATTCACCTTCGATTTAAGCAAACTATTTGCTAGATACCAAGCGCATACTTAGAAACTGCAAATTAGAAGGGGTGGGGATGTGGTAATAGAGGAGCACTACATGTAAGTACAATGACCACAGCAAGAGAAGACCAAAGAAACCTTAAAAAGTGTAACAGTCCAGGGCCACAGACTACATGGACACATTATGCAAGAATAAAAAAGGGAACACATGGAGACATAAAGATTTAAAAGATAAAAGACCAGTTGGGCACAGTGGCTCATGCCTGTAATTCTTAGCACTTTGGGAGGCCAAGGCAGGCAGATCACTTGAGCCCAGGAGTTTGAGACCAGCCTGGGCAACAAGGCAAAACCCTACTTCTATATACAAAAGTTAGCCAGGTGTGGTGGTGTGTGCGTGTGGTCCCAGTTACTCTGGAGGCTGAGGTGGGAGGATCACTTGAGCCCAGGAGGTCAAGGCTGCAGTGAGTTGTGTCTGCACCACTGCACTCCAGCCTGGCCAACAGAGCAAAACCCTGTCTCAAAAAAAAAAAAAAAAAGTAAGAGACCAAGACCACTAAGCAAATAAATTTAAAAACTAAGAAGAAATGACTAGATTTTTAGAAAAACATAAATTACCAAAACTGACTGAAGAAGAAATTAAAAATCAAAAGCCGTTAAAGACTTTGAAACAGTAATTAAAATCCTTGCTGAAGGAAAACGCCAGCCTATGCAAAGTGTTCCAGGCAGAAGAAACAATCCTGTCTAGCAACCTTGATGTGTAATCACTGATGGCCAGAACAAGAGATCAAAAGACATGCAACAGCCAGCTCAATAAGGCAAGAAAAAGGAATAAAGTCATGCAAATTGGAAGAGAAAATAAAACTCCATTTTCTGATGACACAATTGTCTACACAGAAAACCCTAAGGAATCTTAAGAAAGAAAAGTAAATTTTGCAGTTTAGTAGGGTCACAGGATATAAGATCAACACACAAAAATCAATTACATAACTATATGCCATACTAACAACAAACATGTAGAAACCAAAATTAAAAGAGATGCAACAAAAAAATGTAAAGGAGACAGGCTGATGGGATATTTCTTTTCTTTTTTTTTTTTTTGAGACAGCATCTCGCTCTGTCACCCAGGCTGGAGTGCAGTGGCGTGATCTCAGCTCACTGCAAGCTCTGCCTCCCAGGTTCACGCCATTCTCCTGCCTCAGCCTCCCGAATAGCTGGGACTACAGGCGCCCGCCACCACGCCCAGCTAATGTTTTGTATTTTTAGTAGAGACAGGGTTTCACCGTGTTAGCCAGGATGGTCTCCATCTCCTGAACTCGTGATCCGCTCGCCTTGGCCTCCCAAAGTGCTGGGATTACAGGCGTGAACCACCGCGCCTGGCCCTGATGGAATATTGCTATACTCCAAAGGAGAAGATTCAAATGGCAAGAGAGAAAACATGCTAGATATCCTAGAGTTACCACTGTCTTTGTACTTACTCTGGGGAGTGGTGAATAATAAGAATGTGGGTCTATAGTCTACTTCACAGCCATATCAGGCCTATCCCTCCTCTCTATTTCCACTGCCCCCTAACAGGTTCAGTCTTCATCATTTGCATGGATGAATCAGATGCCTAAAGAGTCTACCTTTCTCCACTCTCACTCCCTTCTGGAGCATCCTTCATAATACTGATCCCAGGATTTCAAGCATCAAAGAAAAAAAAAAAATCAAAGTGCTCTGTGTCTGGCTACTTCCTCCACCCTTTAAAAACTGGGAAGAAAAAGTACAGCAAAACAACAGTTAAGGGTACTATAATTTAGGAATATTAAGATAATATAGCTGGAATTATGCCATCTGGAGAATGAAGGTGATCAAATGGTTGTTTTTACATATACAGAGACTCTTTCTTTAAAAAGAGGAATTCTGACTGACCACTCTTTGATCCTTCTAAAGACCAAAGACAAAGAAACTCTCAGGAAAAAATTAACTTTCAAATGATTAAAAATGTAAACAAACAACCAAAAGAGATTTGTGAAGAGTCTTTCACGGGAAATGTTAAAGAGGATAAACAACGCTCTGTCTCTAGCCAGCCCAGGTAGTCCTTCCTCTACACGCAACTCAATTAACCTCAAAGAGCTGTGATTTTTCTTTTAATATCAGAATTTTTAAAATAAGCAGAGTATTCCACAAATGGAATCAAGTTATTTAAGGTCTAACATAGCGTAACAGTTACAACTAATTTTGATCATACTACTCTCCAATTAAATTAAAGTAAAATCCTAATGTATAATACTGAGTTATTTAAATAGTCTCATACTCCATAGCTGGACATGTTTTTGATCAGGTACAAATTTATGTTCAATTTGAACAATGTAAATGCAGTGTCAGATACAAAAATATGTAATCAAAGAAATGCTGTTCTTCCAACACAAACTTTCCCTTTCCTGTCTCCCCCTAAAATAACTTCCTACACAGTTTAAGGTATAGTCATTTCCCATAAACATGGCTTGAGATTGAGACTTCTTTTGCAGATAAAGAAAAGGAGGTTTAAACAGTCTCAAACATAAACTGAGTAGTTTAAAGCAGAATTCTCAATATTCTTTGATAAGGATGTAGTGCTTCATTAATATCCCCAAAATTCTTAGACATTCTCTGAGATGTGAAATGAATTAACACTTACTATTAACTTAAACAGTTCGCATCATAATTGTTTGAAGTGTAGTGGGTAAAAACCCTTTCTCATTGCTTGCAGGTCAATCCTGGAAATCCACTTAAATGGGATGATTCTACATCTTGTTATATAGATTTTCTAATTTTCACAACAAAATGTAAAACTTTCCAGGGGAAATACTTAGATCTAATATGGATGAACCATTCCACAACTATTTTCCAAGTACTAAATAGAAATCACAAATACACGTAAAATAAAATCAGGTCAAAAATCTTGATTACGGCAGGGGATGGCGGCTCATGCACGTAATCCCTGCACTTTGGGAGGCCGAGGTGGGTGGATCACCTGAGGTCATGAGTTCAAGACCAGCCTGACTAACATGGTAAAACCCCATTTCTACTAAAAATACAAAAAATTAGTGGGCATGGGGGTGCATGCCTGTAATCCCAGCTACTCGGGAGGCTGAGGCAGGAGAATCGCTTGAACCTGGGAGGTGGAGGTTGCAGTAAGCCAAGCTTGCACCATTGCACTCCAGCTTGGGCAACAAGAGCAAAATTCCCTCTCAAAAAAAAAAAAAAAAAAAATCTTGATTATTATTTTGAAATAACTAGTTTGGGACTATCTCACCACCCACACTGATTTTCTATGTTCTACCCATTATCAAATTACTTCACCAGAAATATATATATATGTGGTTTGTATTATTTTGGCTCCCTACACAAATACTATACCAGAATTACAACTTAATGTTATGCTCTCAACTTCTTAAGAGTGTATCAAATAAGTGGTCTTGTATTATTCCAGGTTCTATAAAAATGGTATCAAAGGGCTAGGTGCAGTGGCTCATGCCTGTAATCCCAGAACTCTGGGAGGCAGAGGTGGCTGGACCACTTGAGGTCAGCAGTTCATGACCAGCCTGACCAACATGGTGAAACCCCATCTCTACTAAAAATACAAAAGTTAGCCGGGTGTGGTGGCGCACGCCTGTAATCCCAGCTACTCAGAGGCTGAGGGAGGAGAATCGCTTGATCCCGGAAGGAGGAGGTTGCAGTGAGCTGAGATTGCACCACTGCACTCTAGCCTGGGCAATAGAGTGAGACTCCTTCTCAAAAAAAAAAAGGTATCAAAGACATCACCCCTGATATAAACACCTACACAAAAATTTCCTCTTTGACTTTACTGCCAAGGTTTCTCTTTAAAAAACTGATATGCTTCCTTTATGCAGAAAATTGAGAAAAATACAACTCATTGTGTTTCTCCTTTTTCTCCTATTACCAACAGAAAATACAAATGGAAGGCCTTTGCTTAAATTTCTGATATATTTGGAGATGCTCCCCAGTTCCTTGTATGACTTTTAATCAATCATCATTATACTAAATATTCGAGTATACGTATGTTTGCCAGAAGCATATGAACCATCCTGAGTAGGGGTTGGGTAAAATGAGGCTGAGACCTACTGGGCTGTATTCCTAGACAGTGAAGGCATTCTAAGTCACAGGATGAGATAGGAGGTCAGCACAAAATACAGGTCATAAAGACCTTGCTGATAACAGACTGCATTACAGAAGCCAGCCAAAACCCCCGAAAACCAAGAAGGCCACAAGAGTGACCTCTGGTTATCCTCACTGTTACACTCCCATCAGCACCATGACAGTTTACAAATGCCATGGTAAAGTCAGGAAGCTACCCTATATGGTCTAAAAAGTGGAGGCATGAATAATCCACCCCTTGTTTAGCGTATCATTAAGAAATAACCATAAAAATGGGCAACCAGCAGCTCACGGGGCCACTCTATGGAACAGCCATTCTTTTATTCCTTTACTTTCCTAATAAACTTGCTTTCACTTTACTCTATGGACCCACCCTGAATTCTTCCTTGCGCGAGATCCAAGAACCTTCTCTTGGGGGTCTGGATCGGGACCCCTTTCCTGTAACATGTTGATTATATACACACACACATATATATATAAAATAGAGATATATATATATGTGTGTGTGCCTATATATATAAAATAAATACAAATTTTATATGGTGGTGGGCAGATATATATATAGTGGAGGGAGGGAGGAAGTAGACGAAAAACTTATAAAAAGTGAACAGTCAAGTTTTCTGAAACTAAAAAACTATACTTTGGGGCCTAAAATTGAGTAATCTCAAATGTTCCCATAAGATGAATGGGTAAGAATTTCAACGGATTGTAAAAACATAAACCTACCATTAAAATGTAGTAAACAGGCTGGGCGCGGCAGCTCATGCCTGTAATCCCAGCACTTTGGGAGGCCGAGGTGGGCAGATCACAAGGTCAAGAGTTCGAGACTAGCCTGGCCATCATGGTGAAACCCCGCGTCTCTACTAAAAATACAAAAATTAGCCAGGTGTAGTGACGTGCACCTGTAATGCGCGATACTCGGGAGGCTGAGGCAGGAGAATCACTTAAACCTGGGAGGCGGAGGATGCGGTGAGCAGAGACCGTGCCACTGCACTCCAGCCTGGGTGACAGAGTGAGACTCTGTCTCAAAAAAAAAAAAAAAAAAAAAAAGTAGTAAACATAGAAAAACTTATGATTTCTCAAATAAGAGATGAGAAGGCCTATTTAAGCAAAATGCTGAAGCAATAAACCAAAAGACAATGATCAAAAGACTAAATGACATAAAATTTAAGACTTCTGTATACCAAAAATGTCATAAACAAAGGTAAGTGATAAGCTGAATAAAACATTTTCAACATGACATATGGAGATGACATATGACAATATGTTGTCATATGCTGAAAATTAATATATGTAATTTATAAGAAAAAGATATGCCAGACGCAGTGGTATGCGCCTATAGACCAGCTACTAAGAAGGTGGGAGTGGCGGTGGGGGTGTGGAGAGGATGCTTGCTTGAGCCCAGGACTTCAAAGTCCAGCCTGGGCAACAAAGCAAGACCTGTCTCTATTTAAAAAAGAAAACAAGACAAAGAAAATGGTAAAACACAACAACTCAATTAAAAAACAGCAAAGGATATCTCCAGAATAATCACAAATCAGATGTATACTTGGCCAGTAAATATATGGAAAAAAGGTCATTCTTGGAATTTGTCAAAGACATCCAAATTAAAATGTGATACAAGATTTATCACTAACCAAACTGGCAAAGTCTGCTTTTATTTCTTTTACATTTTAATGGTACTATCTAGCATGGGTATTGAGAAAGTAGCACTGTCACACACTAATGTGAGAGCATAGATCCACATGACATTTCAAAAAGGAAACTGTATATTATGTACCAAAGCTTTAAAACTATGCACATCTTTCTATCCAAGGCTTCACAATTAGAAATTTATTCCAAGAACATAATCAGATAAGGATACAGATTTATATGCAGGAAATATTCATCATAGCATTAGTTATATTAGGAAAAAATTGGCAATAATCATATTGCTCAGTGAACAGAGGACTGGTTAAATAAATTCTGGTGCCTTTATATGCTGGAATAATAGACATAAAAAACCATGTTTCTGGAGCATTTAATATTCTGGAAATGTTCATGATATTAAATAAAAATGGTTATAAAACAGTACAACTAAATAGACCGTAACACACATATACACCACAAACATTTTTAAAAAATATATAGTTAGGAAATAACACTGTGGTTATCTCTGGATAGTTCCTATTTATTGTAATTTCATTTTTTTTTCTTTTTTGTACTTTCAAAATATTAAATCCAATTATTTTTAAAATGCTATTTAAAAAGGAAATAGATCTTGGGGCCAGGTGCGGTGGCTCATGCCTGTAATCCCGGCACTTTGGGATTTGTAAAAATACAAAAATTAGCTCAGCATGGTGGCGCACACCTGTAATCCCAGCTACTCGGACACTGGAGTAAAAGAATTGCTTGAACCTGGGAGGCAGAGGTTGCAGTGAGCTGAGATCATGCCACTGCACTCCAGCCTGGGTGGCAGAGCAAGACTCCATTTCAAATAAATAAAAAGGAAGTCAATCTTGAAAAAGATCAATCTAATTTCATATTATAAACTCAAAGATACATGCAAAATGCAGAAGAAATGGATGATGAAATATTTTTAAAACTTTTTAAAGATGAAGCAACAGTGAAGAAGTAAAGACACAAATAAATGGTGGATTAGAGGGGCAGAGAACACAATCAATGGAGAAAGGAATCACAAATACAGGTCTCCACTCAAGCCAGTGTGACTTTCTCAAACAGTATTGGGAGTAAGTGGTAAGTAATACAACTAATGAATTTCAACTCATTTATGAGTCTCTTCTGGTTGCAAGGTTCTGACACACTAAGGGTAGACAAATGTAGGTGTGTATGGCTGAGGAAGGATCCTGATTAATAAGCATGGATTTGATAGTCAGAAGTCCAAGAACAAAATCAGTAACACAAGTGGGTCTGGGCCTCAAGAATACTGGGACTGAGAATGGGTGTGGTTCCAGGTCTGCCCTAGGAGGCAGCAAGAGGAGCAGTAGGCAATGGCAGATCCTCATCCTAGAACTTTGGTTCTTACTGGCACCCAGCAACTCCCTGGGTATCAGCTTTAGATATGTGATTTGCCTCCAGCCACCAGCTGTATCTCTGCTTCTAGACTCTGTATTCTTCTACCTCATAGGTGCCACTTTCTCATACCTTTTGCTAATTCTTGGTCTATCACAGGCCCCTCCTATCTCTTTCTCTTGATTTTTCAAATTCTGCTTCCAATACTTAACTGCCTATCTCTATTTCTTTTTGTGAGTTTTATGATACGCATCATGTGTATCCTTACAGTAACCAGCACTCTACCTTGTTTATCTGGAGTACATCCAGACAGAAAATTAAAAGCAAAAGCAATAGTTCTTTAACCAAATATAGCCAATTGTAAGGCCTGTCAGAACCTGATTGGTTAAGCTCATTCCCATTTGGAGACAACTTTCTGTGCTAGTCCACCTGGTTGGGCAGTGTCCGACCAATCACTGGTGACTTTAATTTGGATACCCATGCCAGTCCAATCACCTATTGCCAGGTAAGGTAAGGTCTTTCACGATCTAAAGCACAGCTACCTTGGTTTACTCCCTCAGTGAATGTTCTCCTTAGACATGACTGTAGGAATAGCAGGCACTGAAATTCCTCAGTGACAGAATGCAATAACAAAAGGTCTTATCCAGTACTTCATAACTCATGTTCCCTAGAATTCTAGTATATCACATGATATTAAGAAGTATTCTACAAATAAAGGTATCCATTTGAATACGTTAATACCTTCGTTCTCTGAGAGAGGTGATCCTCCTGGGCATTATTTCAACTGGTCACAGCTGCGTTTTTCAGTGTTATAAAGTAGAGCAGAATACATATATTATATTGATACAATGGAATAGTATATGCACAATGGATTAGAGAAATAAAAATATACACATGAATACTGACATGTATACCTATGTGTGTAGACATGTGTACAAGAGAGGCAAAACTAAACTGTACCATTTAGGGATGCACATGTAGATGGTAAAAGTTTAAAGAGAAAGAAAAAATGATGTTCACAAAAGAATATAGTTACTTTTGGGGGATGGGATGCGGTGGGGACAGATGGAGTTTGACTGGGGAAGGGCACACAGCAGGCTTCTGGTTCACTGGCAATATTCTATTTCTTAATCTGGGTAGCAAATATGCTTTATAATTACTCATTAAACTGCCCCTTTATAATATATTCATTCTTTTATATATGGGTTACATTTTACTACAGAAAAGGAGAATAACCAAAAAGCAGCATACACAAGAGAGACAACAAAGAAAGCAGAAAGTAGTACTGTACTTGTACTTGGAGGCACTCACAAAGTGTTACTAACAACCACCTCAGGTATCCTTCAGTGAAACCCCAATAATAGTCCACCCCTACACAAGACTATTATTTCTAATTATATTACCTTTCTAATTATCATTCCTGTAAGATATTACTTCTTAGGACAATTTACAATCCAATAACAATGGATATAGTCTTCTGCCAAGTTTTTTTTTCTCTTTTAACTCTATATGGTTATATATGTTTTGCTATTTACAAAAAGAGTCATTCTGAGAGAGAAAGCCACAAATAAAATTTGGCACAGTCAATCCAACTAAATATTCCACCAAAGAAAAACATGAAACATCCACTTTCTACTGGTACATTACCTCAAATGTTGTAAAATTAAACGTGTTAAATAATTCAATAATTTACAATAATGAAGAATATAATGTCATACCAAGGATATGTTTATTCTAAGATGTTGCTCCTTAAAGAATCTGAGTTCTTATCCTGGTTCTGCATCTTTCTTACTGCTAGCAAGATGCAGCTTACTACCTTTCTTATTTCACTGTATGGGGAAAAAACTTCAGTTTCCTGGATGTGATTGATGAACTTCATCTATTTAACCATCCTAGTTCCTTCAAGTGAAATGATGCTAATGGGGAAAAAATTTTATTTGACTTAAAGATTTTTAAACATATACATAGAAGCTATGAGAACATATGTTCCTGCCTTTACAGTTATAAACAAGTATTCTCTAGGACCAATTTTCACCTCCTCAAATACAACTGGATGTGTATGGGAAACACACTTCTAGTCCATACATTCAACACACTCTTTAGTCCACTAACAGCCTAAAAGTCTGTTCCAATCTGGCTATTCTCCACTGCACCTCAAATTAACTATATCCAAAATTAACAATATGTCTCCCCAGGTTTGTACTTGAAATGTCATTTACCAGGTTTGTACTTGATTTCTTGGGAAAATCTTAGAGTATCTTACTCTTCCTCCACTTAATACCACCATATTTAATGCTACCTAGTTCAACAGTTTCTTTTTTCAAGATGTCCCTCCAATGTACCTTTTCTGTCTACTTTCACCGCCAGAAACTTTGTCCAGATTTCTTTTGTCCCATTCCTAGATTTCTACAACACCTTAGTCTCTCTTCGGTCTTCCTGAACTCATAATACTGCCAGATTCCATTTCTTTTAGGAACATTCAACAGTTGGAGCATCTTGCGCCTCGCATTCACTCATTACCACCCATAATCAGGCCCTGCTTTATCCAAACTAATTTCTCCTTACTCTGAAATACCTCCCTTAGTTGGTCCTCTACCATTCAATTCTATTTTTAACATCTACATCAAGTTCAAATGTCTCCCTGTTGATTTCTCTAAAAGGGTTTACAGTTAATACCACAATTTGTTCTCATCTTTTCAGATCATTTCAAGCATATCAATTTTATCTCTACAACTGTAAGATTCTAAAGATAAAAAATGGTCTTATATTGCTTCTTAAAACCCAAAGCACATAGGAGAGGGATGGAAATTTACATCCCAATATTTTTTTTTCTTTTAGAAAAGACAGAAAGTATCAGAGCCAAGGTACTATATTCTATTCTGTTGCTTTGATCTTGGCTCAGGTAACTGATTATACCAACAGCTGGTGTGTGAGTTGGCCAGTAAAGCATGACTCACCATTTTGCCAAACAATCAGCTTCAATGGGAAAGCGTCTATGAAATTCTGTTTAAACCACTGGATATGTATTCCATGTAAATGCATGAATTATTTGAAATCTTTATCAGATAATTTTAATAGAAGAATTTGACTGCTAATTTGGGCTATGTGCCCATTAGGATACAGATCCCAAATCAGAATTTTCTAGGCATCAGGCAAAGTACTAGCAATCAAGCATCCAAAAATAATTACTGTCACCAAACTGATAATAATCAGTTATCAGATTGCTATCTGATAATAAAAGTCACGCAGTAAGAATGGAGTTAATTTTTCTTACTCTACCCATTAATAATCTTTTTCTCTTCAATACCAGATGAATTTTATAAAAGCAAAACCATCAAGCTACAGCTATATTTCTTCTCACTCCAGTCATGATAAAATCTTCATAGTTCAAAAGAACAGAAATTCACAGATTGTATTGTCCTGTGTCTCTCACCAAATAATTAAGAGACTCTTAAAATTTAGTCTTTTATTGTGAAAGGCCACTGTATTTCTCTAATTCCACTCTTGGATCTAATTTTAAGATTTGACACCTAGATAACATTCTTCATAACTTTCTTAGTTTACATTTCAGAAGCTAAGATTAGGAGAGGCGATAAATTACTTGCTAGAAAAATAAGTTCTCAATATAGGTGAGCGTACTTTTCTTAAATTGCCTTTTAAGAAGCTATGTGAGTACAGGTTGAGCATCCCTAAATCAAAAAATCCGAAATTCAAAATGCCCCAAACTCTGAAACTTTCTGGGTGCCTACATAATGCTCAAAGGAAATGTTCATTGGAACATTTCAAATATCCACATTAGGGATGCTCAACTGGTAAGCATAATGCAAATACTTAAAAAAAAATCTGAAATCCAAAACACTTCTGGTCCAAGCATTTCAGATAAGGGATATCAACCTGTATGTGGCTTGTGTTTGTGGGTAATAGGTGTTTGGGGGTAGCACAACAACCCAAGCATCCATCAACATATGCATGGACAAACCAAATGTGGTACATACGTAATGGAATATTATTCAGCCTTAAATAGGGAGGATATTCTAACACATGCTACAACATGGATGAACCTTGAAGACACTGTGCTAAGTGGAATAAACCAGTCACAAAAGGGCAAATACTGATGATTCTTCTCATGAGGTTCCTAGAGTAGTAAATTCATAGAGACAGAAAGTAGAATGGTAGTTTCCAGGGGCTGGGGGGAGGAGGAAATGAGGTTAGTTTTTAATGAGTAGAGAGTCTCAGTTGGGGAAGATGAAAAAGTTCTGCCGATAGATGGTGATGATGGTTGCACAAGAACGTGAATGTGCTTAATGCCACTGAACTATACCCTTAAAAATGGTTAAAATGAGCCAGGTGTGGTGACTCACACCTGTCATCCCAGCATTTTGGGAGGCCAAGGCAGGAGGATCACTTGGGCCCAGGAGTTCAAGGCCAGTTCGGGTAATATAGTGAAGCCTTATTTTTACAAAAAAAGTTAAAAATTAGCTGGGCATGGTGGCACACACCTACAATCCCAGCTACTTGGGAAGTCAAGGCAGGAGGACAAATTGGGCCCAGGAAGTTGAGGCTGCAGTGAGCAATGATGGCACCAGTGCACTTCAGCCTGAGCCAGAGAGAGAGACTGTGTCTCAAAAGAGGGAGGGAGAGAGAGGGAAAGAGAGCTAGAGAAGGGGAGAGAAGGGAACGGTGGGGGGGAGAGAGAAATTGTTAAAATGGCAAATTTTGTTATGTATATTTTACTACAATAATAAAAAAAGTATAACACAGAGAATCATATTATCTTTTAAATAACCCTATGTTCTATGTGGTCAATTTTGAGGCATGCCCTCTACTATTGACTGTGTCTATTCTTTTCACATAAGGGAAAAAACAGGAAAAAAATTAAGTATAAGAAAAGACATCAATGTCTACATAAGCAATTACTTTTGTACACATGGGTATTTAAATACTGCCATCTGCTTATGTCTGATATTTTTGCTGTACTCTTCCCAAATGTCTTTATCCATTCATTCAACAAGTATGAGCAGGGACTATGTGCTAAACTTTATGTAAAGTGCTAGAGATAAAAAGATGAAAAACACAGTCTCTGATAAGTCCAGAATCCAGCAGAGAAGGCAGATGACAACATAGCCTAAATGTGAAATGATTAGAATGCTCTGGGAACACAAAGCACAAAGCAACTACATCTAGTTGGAGTAATGTGGCAGACTGCCAATTGTCCCCATACCTGTTCTCTTTTCTTCCATAATAATATAACATTCCTTGTGGCCATGGACTAAGTTCTGGCCAATGAGATGCAACCAGATACATGGTGTGGGAGGCTTTAGGGAAGCTTTTTAAAGAAACAGCTGGCGTATGCCCTTTGTCTCTGTTTTCTTCCATACTGCTGCTTAAAACAAAGATACCTCAATTTTGAACCATGAGGACAAGGGTCAAATCTGAGAGCTTCCAAAGCCATGAGCTGAAAATTACTTCGTGGAGCAGAGCTGTCATTTTAGCCCTACACTGCAAACTCTGAACTTTCATAGGAAAAAAATTCTCATTTTTAGGCCATCCTTATTTTGGAGTTTCTGTTACTTGCTACCATACAACTAATCCTAACCAGTGCAGGGGGTCAGGAAAGGCTTCACAGAAAAGGTGATCATGAGCTAGGTTTTAATGACTGAATAGCTACATGCCAATGGCATTTCAGGCAGTCGCAAAGGCATGGACTCAGGAAAGGGCCTGGCTCTCCAAAAGACGGAAAGTGATTCAGATGGCTGATCACGGGGTGGATGGTGTCAAGTAAAAGACAAAGCAACCTGAAAAGTGGGGAAGAGAGAGACTCTCAAGGGTCTTCCATGCCATGTTTAAAAGGCGATTTTATTCCTGGATGTGGTCTTATTAAATGACTAAGACTTAATTTCTCTGCATATGCTAGAAGAACCAAACGGCTCAGCTGGAAGACAAAGCAGTATGGATTACGTATGATGAGGACAGGGGTTCAGAAAAAAAAAATCTTATTTCTATAAGAGAAGGGTACACTATTATTTTAGTAAATACTGAGGACTAGAAGAAATATTATATGACATGAAGAAAAGATTATGTATGACTCTAAGAGTTAAGGGAGAAGAATATGGATAAATGCATACTTTGGTAATGTCTAGATTAAGTAAAGATTCAAATATCTGCCTATTAGAGTGAACTAAGGCCAACGAATTATGGTATAACTGTAACCGTCTATCAATAATAAAATTCCTTTTTATTATATGCCTACACCTGTATGTAGGTTTCCTTTCACAAATGGCTGTCATAGGTTAGTAAGTGATAGCTGAACAGCATCTTACTAGTGGCAGAAACTTGGTATTTGATGATCTGGCCCCTATCAAAGAGTTACAAAGAAAAATCAGTGCTTTTAAAGGTTATTAAGAGCTTTAATTTTTATTTATACAAGTAGCATTCTTTTATTTTCTACAATGATTGTATATTATTTTTCTAATAATATACTTTTCTATATTTGTTTAATTATATATTTAATATATTATTAGTTTAATACATATAATTTTAAAATAATATAATTTTCTATATCAGTTTTCTAATAAAAAAAACCAGCACCAACTATTGCTCTACAGAAGTACCAGAGACAAATTACGGAAAGGGTATATGGCCTCTGTGAATCCCTAATCCATTAATTATACTCTCCAAAGTTTCAAAGATCAGAAAATTCAAAAGTCCCACAATGTTTCCATTATTTCTTCCTAACTCTCCCTTAAGTACTACATTTTAGTCTTTTAATAAATAGTTACTGCATACTGATTACATCCTAAATAGAGTATGTGATAGTTTATCAACTAGAAAACTGTAGGACATGGTTTTTATGTTTTAACCTGATATTCCTGCCTTCAATTACTTTTAGTGTGTCATTAGTATCTTCAACCAGATTATGAGTTTTCTCAGCACCTTACTCTGTAACAGGCACCAAAACACTTGCCAAGGAGCACTGTGGGAAAATACTGATTTTTTAAAGAGTGGGATATATGGCTTATTTCATTTAGATGTGTTATTCAAGTCATTTGTATCTAATTGTAACTTTTGCTTGAAAGAATGTTACAGCTTTTTTTAACCTTGAATTTTACTTGCTTATTATTTATTCATCCTTTACAATGGTTATTTCTTTTTTTTTTTCTTTTTGAGACAGGGTCTCAGTTTCACTCTGTCACCTAGGCTGGTGCAATCCAGGATCACTGCAGCCTCAACCTCCTGAACTCATGCGATCCCCCCCACCTGAGTTTCCCAAAGTGTTGGAATTACAGGCATGAGCCAACACACCCAGCTAGTCATTCTTTATTATAAAATAATCTGGGACTGGGCATGGGAGTTGACGCCTGTAATACCAGCACTTTGGGAGGCTGAGCCAGGTGGATCACCTGAGGCCAGGAGTTCAAACCCAACATGGCCAACATGGTGAAACCCCGTCTCTACTAAAAATACAAAACTTAGCTGGGCATGGTGGCGCGCGCCTGTAATCCCAGCTACTCAGGAGGCTGAGGCAGGAGAACCACTTGAACCCGGGAGGCAGAGGTGGCAGTGAGCCGACATCATGCCACTGCACTCCAGCCTGGGCAACAGAGCGAGACTCTGCCTCAAAAAATAAATAAATAAAATAAAAATAATTTGGGCAAAAATAGGAATCTAGTACATAAAGAGGCCTTTGACCCATGTAATTATTTGCCAATGGATACACATTAAGATGTTAAAATCCTCCAATTATGATTCACCACACGATTTTTAAACATTGTAAGAATAAAGCTAACAGTGAAACTAGCTATTGTGAAAGCTGGTTATAAATTCACCTGACTCATCACCATATAAAAGGCTAACTCTCATGGCCCTGGCCATTAATACCAAGAGATGAAATTACAGTGATAATGATTTCTAGGAACAAAGAAAGGACACAGTTGCCAGTGAGCATCTATAGCTTTTACAATATTCTCAAAGGGGCCAAGCCTATTAAAGACACACATTTGTTCTTCCTTACCTCCAGATTCTGAGTCCAGCTGGCCCTGCTTCAAACTATCTTCCATGCTGTCTCCAGGAGAGCCACATAAATCAGCACTGGGACATGGTTTCTGTTCAAAATTCTTCAGTGGTCTCTCCCCCTTGAAGGATAAGATGTAAATTCTTTCAAGTGGTACGTTGGGCCATGATGAATTTGGCTCCTGCCTAACCGCTAAATTTCATTAACAGTGTTTCTTTTTCTTTCCAAGTTCAAACTACATAGGAGTTTTCTGGAGACACGAGGCTTCCTTCTGCATGCTATTCCACAAGCTGCTGTTCCCTCTGCCTGGAATGCCCTCCCTCTACTTATACTATACCTGGCAAAAATATTACTACACTCATTCAGCAAGTCTCAGTTCACTCATCATCTTCCCTGTAAAGGCATCCAAGACTCCTCCAGGCTGACGGACAGCTCTTTCCAGTGGTGTGCTGGTAAGCCAGCTCTCGGAATGGAATAAAAGCCCTGATACAGTTAGTTCTACTGTAATGTTTGTTTTGAAATTTACAATTTGTTTCAATGTGCTGGTTACACTAGGGCACAACATGAGCACATGAATCCCATTTGCTTATGTGCCATTTAACACTAGACAGATGAAATAAAACTGCATCCAGCCAGAGCCTGAACATAGGAATACATAAAACATATACCTCAAACATCTCCCAGCTACCTCAGTACCTCTCTTATGTTACCAGCCACAGTCATCCACATCTGGTGTTAACTTTCCCTCAGATTTCAGGCAACTGTCCTTCCACCATTACATAGTAACTCACAAGAGGCATCTTTTCCCATGACTATATTCAAAAGCAAACTTCAGGTCTTTTTAAAGGTAAAGTGCCATATTTATTGTAGTTTTTATGTTTCTCTTAACCATTTTAACATGTAAAACCATTAAAACGGTGCTATCATTTTTATTAGGTTCCTACTTCTTTTAAAAATGTGTTACTGATGAAACTTTTATATGTTGTGCCCCAATCTTATTTTTCCCTACACTTGGTGATTTTTAAGAATGTATACATCTCATTATAGCAGAACTGACTGGATGCAGTATTTTGCTGGTTTCTGTGGTATATGTACCACCAACAGCACATCCACAGTACATATCTGTATCATAGCAATCACATTTTTGGCATAAGTCCTTTCCTGTTTATTTCCATAGACAGTAAACTCCTTGAGGGCAGGGTCCTTGTCTTAGTATCAATATTTTCTGGCTGTCATAGCGAAAACACCATAAACAAGGTGGCTTATACACAAAAGAAAGGTATTTCTCATAGTTCTGGAAGCTGAAAGTATAAGATCATCATAGCACTGGCAGACTTGGTGTCTGGTGAGGACCTGCTTCCTGGTTCAGAGATGGTTATCTTCTCACTGTAACCTCACACAGTGGAAGGAGAACTCTCATCTTTTCAGCTCCGTATAAAAGCACGAATCCCATTCATGGGGGTACCACCCTCATAACTTAATCACCTATCAAAGGCTCCACCTCCTTATACAATTGCACTGGGGATTAGGTTTCAACATATGAATTTTGGGGGGAATACAAACATTCAGTCTAGAGCAGCCCTTTCTACCTTAGTACTGATACTCCTTGAAGAGTATCCAGCAGATAGTATGCATCTTGCTAATGCAGACACCTTGGAGTAATGAACTTAAAATTGAATACAAAAACAATGCCTATAAAGCCTATTTCTACAATGGAGAATTAATAACATCTGCTCTGCTCCAAACCCCCACCAACCTTATTAGTAAAAGGAAAGCTCAGATTTAAACACAAGTGTTTCTGACCCCAAAATTTATCACAAAAGAGACAATGGTCCATAATTAACCTTCACATCTGAATATACCTGCTAATCCAATATTCTAGCCTACATATACTTCAAGGTAAATGAAAATTATGGACTAATTAAAAAAGCAGACTTTGGAAATGTGGTTGACAGATTTTTTCCCATCAGTTGGTAAGTGTATATAAAATGTCTTATAGGAATATGCAAATTAAATGTAGTTATACATTTAATATTTTGTGGGAAAAAATTCTATGAAATAGGACCCATTCTCCAAATATGGGCCATTTAATCTTTTGGAGACAGAGTCTCACTCTGTCACCCAGGCTGCAGTGTAGTGGCACAATCTTGGCTCACTGCAACCTCCGCCTCCTGAGTTCAAGTGATTCTCCTGCCTCAGCCTCCAGAGTGGCTAGGATTACAGGCACCCACCAACATGCCTGGCTAATTTTGTATTTTTAGTAGAGATGGGGTTTCACCATGTTGGCCAAGCTGGTCTCAAACTCCTGGCCTCAAGCAATCCACCCACCTCGGCCTCCCAAGGTGCTGGGATTACAGACATGAGCCACCATGCCCAGCCAACCTAATCTTAATCTGAGCCAATCTCAAAAGTTACCCTGAAATCTAGGACAAACAGTATTAATATCCTGAAATTTAAAATACAGGGCATTACACAGAATAGTAGTTACCAGACGTGAGGTGATTTGTTGGCAGAAAACCGTATCTAAGATTGATTTCTTTACATATACAGTCATGTGCTGCATAACGACGTTTGTGTCAATGAGAGACGGCATATATGATGGTGATCCCTTAAGATCATAACAAAGCTGAAAAACTCCTATTCTAGTGATGTCTAGATGATCCTAACCAGGTGTATGCTCAGGACAAATGTGTGTTTGTATCTTAGTCTTTAACAAAAAAGCCAAAAATTTAAAAAAACATTAAAAAGCTTATAGAATAAGGATATAAAGAAAAAACATTTTTGTACAGCTGTATGTTTGTGTTTTAAAATAAGTACTACTACAAAACAGGCAGAAAGTCATAAAGAATTAAAAAGTCTACAAAGTAAAACAGTTACAGGAAGCTAAAGGTCATTTTGTTATTGAAGAAAGAGATTTTTAAGTAAATTTAGTGTAGACTAAGTGTACAGTATTTATAAGGTCTACAACACAGTAATGTTCAGGGCCTTCACATTCACACACCACTCACTCACTGACTCACCCAGAGCAACTTCCAGTCCTGCAAGCTCCATGCAAAATAAGTGCCCTATACAGGTGTGCCATTTTAAAATATTTTATACTGTATTTTTACTGTATCCTTTCTATGTACAGATGTTTAGATACATAAATACTTGCCATTGTGTTATAACTGTCTAGACTATTCAGTACAGTAATGTGCTACACAGGTTTGCAGGCCAGGAGCAACAGGCTACGCTAGATGGCCTAGGTGTATAGTATGCTATAACATCTAGGGTTGTGTAAGTCTCGTCTATGACGTTCGAACAATGAAATCGCTTGACGATATATTTCCCAGAACGTATCCCTGTTGTTAAGCAACACATGACTACTTTTGGAGCCCCTATTATATGCATACATTTAAATTTTTTAAGTCAAAGTATTTATATTTTAACTACTGTTGTCTTGAGTAACATAGAAAAGTGTGAATTTCAAGCTATATGTCAGTGATGTTAGTAAAAAATTAGATTTTAGCATACTAGCATATGTCTCAAACAATAGTGAAAAATCAGTTTCTTTTATTAAGGTTTTGCTAAGAAACTAAACCACACATAGTGCTTGTGAAGTTATACAGCATAGAGAAATGGTTCTCAAATTTAGTATGTATCAGGATAACAGATGGCTTGTCAAAACTAATTACTGGGTCCCACTCCCAGAATTTCTGATTCAGTAGATCTGAGGTAGAGCCAGAAATTTTGTGTGTCTAACAAGTTCCCAGGTTGATTCTGATGATGCTGGCCCTGGTACCACACTTTGAGAACCACTGGCATAGAGGCAAATGGCAAAGCTTTGGGGGTCAGAAATACAAATCCCTGGCCAGTGTGGTGGCTCATGCCTATAATCCCAGCACTCTGGGAGGCCGAGTTGGGCAAATCACTTTGAGGTCAGGAGTTCAAGACCAGTCTGGCCAACATAGAGAAGCTCCATCTCTACTAAAAATACAAAATTAGCTGGGCATGGTGGCACATACTTGTAGTACCAGCTATTCAGGAGGCTGAGGCAGGAGAATGGTTTGAACCCAGGAGGTGGAGGTCACAGTGACTGAGACAGCAGCACTGCACTCCAGCCTAGGCGACAGAGCAAGACTCTATCTCGAAAAGGAAGAAATACAAATCCCTGCTTGTATTTAACATCTATGGACATAGGTTAACAGTTTTACCCTTAAATTTCCTCATGTCTAAAATGAGGAAAATTATTGGAGAATTAAACAAATAATATATGTAATAAGTGCCCAATACTTAGTAAGCACTCAAATGATAGCTATGTGTGTTGGCTGAATAAATGAATGTCATAGTTAACAGTACACATTGCTCCAATGCAAACCAAGATAGAGTAAAAACACTCCATCCTGTCTCTCCTACTGAATATAGCTACAAAACCCCGGAATGCTTGGAGCAGCTATTTAAAGACTCTGAAAAGTAAATGGTGGGAGGTAGATGGCAAAATATCAAAATTCAGTGGTAACATGGAACCAGTGTTAAGTTTACTTCTTTCTCCTCTTGTATCCTGCCACCTGGACTTGGGGAAAACCTGGAAGTGGAAATCAATGCAGAGATCCAGGAGAAGCCCTCCAGTTCAGGCTTAAGAAGCTGGGAAAAGGATCCTGGTAGTTAATAGTTGGGCGCCCACAGGTACCTAAAAATCTGAGGGAGGGAAACATTTCTCCACAATCCCAGAAGCTGTCATTTTCAAGAGAGTGGGCAACCTCTTTCCATCGACTTTTTTTTCCCTCTCTGTACTCCTACCACTTAGCCCTGGATGTGGGTGCAATCACAGGAAGTGAGCAGAGTAGAAAAAGACCCAGCTTTTCCTCTCAAGGACTGAAAAGAGGTTGGGAGCAGACAGCATAAAGGAAATTGCTGAGAGGGAGGAACTCACAGAAAAGTGAATCCATAAAGTTGATTATAAACTCCAGGCTTCATCCCAGAGTTGAACATGGCATGGATCTCAACCTAAACAGCAAACCAAAAACTATGAGAACTGAACTAAGAGAGAGATTACCACCTATCTCAAACTGGAACAGTATCAAAGTGATACTGCACACAGAACAGACCCAAACAGCAAAGCAGTACAGGCTTTGAAAACAAACTGTCATTGAAATCACCACCCACAGAAAGCTGGCTGCAACTTGAAGGTTGAACCTAACAGAGTCAACTGACTGCTAAAACACAAATAGCAACATTCTCCATGGAATTTAAGTAAGATCCAGAGTCTTATAATGTAATATTGAAAATGCCCAGGATGCAATCTAAAGTTACTTGGAATATGAAGGACCCAGAAAATATCAACTTGCATGGGACAATAAACAGACACCAACACTGAGATGATACAGTGTTTGAATTATCTGACAAACACTTTAAAGCAGCTATTATAAAAATGCTCCAACAAGGGAAAACACTCTTGAAACAAATAGGTCTCAGCAAATAAACAGAAGCCATGAAATAGAATAGAATGAAAATTTTAGGCTGGGTGCAGTGGCTCATGCCTGTAATCCCAGCACTTCGGGAGGCTGAGGCAGGCAGATCACCTGAGGTCAGGAGTTTGAGATCAGCCTGACCAACATGGAGAAACCCTGTCTCTAATAAAAACATAAAATTAGCTGGGCGTGGTGGTGTATGCCTGTAACCCCAGCTACTCCGTAGGCTAAGGCAGGAGAATAGCTTGAACCCAGGAGGCAGAGGTTACGGTGAGCCGAGATCGTGCCATTGTACTCCAGCCTGGGCAACAAGAGTGAAACTCCGTCTCAAAAAAAAAAAATTTAGAACTGAAAAATACCGCAACTGAAATTAATCACTGGATGGGCTTAATAAGCAAAATGGAGATGACACAGGAAAGTCAGTGAACTTGAAGATAGACTGGTAGAAACGATCTAGTCTGAACAAGTGAAAAACAGTGAACAGAGCCATAAGGACTTTTGGGATATCAAAAGGTCTGGTATTCATGTCATTGGTATCCTGAAAGGAGAGTGAAAGAGAGCAATGGAGAAAAATATTTGAGGAAATAATGGCTGAAACCTTTAACAAACTTGGTAAAAGATACAATGTATATCAGATTCTAGAAGCACAGAGAAACCAAGTAGAATAAACCCAAAGAGGGCCGGGGCGCAGTGGTTCATGCCTTGTAATCCCAGCACTTTGGGAGGCCGAGGCGGACGGATCACAAGGTCAGGAGTTTGAGATCAGTCTGGCCAGTATGGTGAAATCCTGTCTCTACTAAAAATACAAAAAATTAGCTGAGCATGGTGGCGCGCGCCTGTAATCCCAACTACTCAGGAGGCTGAGGCAGAAAAATTGCTTGAACCGGAGAGGTAGAGGTTGCAGTGAGCTCCAGCCTGGGTGACAGAGCGAGACTCCGCCTCCAAAAAAAAAAAAAAAAAAAAAAAGGATTAACCCAAAGAAACCCATGCCCAGACAGTCAAACTGGTAAAAAATAAAAACAAAAAATTTTGACAGTAGCAAGAAAAAAAAAAAAGTGATGTATTACTTACATACATTATACATTTTATGTGACTGCCTATAAATTATATACATTAAATATATACAATAAAAAAGTGATGCACCTCTTATATACATTATACATTTTATAACTTGACTGCCTATAAATTTCTAACCAGAAACAATGCAGTTCAAAAGGAAATAGCACATTTTTAAAGGGCTGAAAGGAAATAACTGTCAACTTAGACTCCAGGGAAGTAAGCAAAATGAGGACACGTTTGGATAAAGGTAAAATTATGAGAATTCATTGCCAGCAGACCCACTCTGAAAGAGTTACTAAATGATAGAAGAGAAAAGATATCAAGGGAAAAATGTATTATCTATAATTAAGGAAGATCAGAGAAATGGTAACCATCCAGTGGATGCTGAGATTTAAAAAAAAAAAAAAAAAAAAAAAAAAACACACAGTAACCATCAGGTTGAAAGCAGAAACTATATAATTATCTGATGGGGTTTTATATGTATGTAGATGTAATACAAAAGACAATACAACAAACAAGGAAGAAGGCAGAGAAATATATATGGTGTTAAGATTTCTACAACCCACTTAGATGGAAAAATACTTATTCTAAATAGACTATACAAACTTAACTATATATGTTATAATCTTAGAGCAACTACAAACACACACTATAATGAGATGTAATAATTTTTAAAAACCCACAATAAAATTAAAATAGAATACTAAAAACTGTTTAAATAACTCAAAAGACAGCAGGAAGGGGGAAAAGAGGAACAATAAAGAGAACAAACAAACAAACAAACAAAATAAAGAGGAACAATAAAGAGAAAGCAAATAATAAAACAGCAGAGCTAAATCTAAACATATCAGTAATCATATTAAATGTAAATAACCTAAAATACCAATAAAAGACAAAATTATTAGATTTTTTTGAAAAGGATGACCCAACTGTATGCCACCTACAAGAAATTTATTTCAAATATGATAAGTAGGTTAGAAATAAAAAGGATGAAAAAAGATATACCACAGAACTATTAATAAAAAGAAACCTGACCTGGCTATATCATTATCAAATAGGTACATTTCAAAGCAAAGAAAATTACCAGGAATAAAAAGAGCTACAACATAATAACGAAAAGGCCAATTCACCAAGAAAATATAATCCTAAACGTGTATGCACCTAACAACAGAACTTCAAAATATATGAAGCAAAAACAGACAGAAATGGAAGGAGAAATAGACAAATCTACAATTACAGTTGTAGATTTCAACACCCTCCTCTCCAAAAACTATGCAACAAAAATCTAATAGACAAAAATATCAACCAGAAGACAGAACACCATCAACCAACTGTATCTAATTGATACCTACAGAACATTCTACCCAGCAAGAGCAAACAAAATACACTTACTTTTCAAGTACATGCAAAATGTTCACCAAGACAGATCATATCCTAGGCCATAAAACAAATCTTAACAAATTTGAAAGAACTGAAGCAACATAAAATATGTTCTTTGACCATAATGAACTTAATCTACAAATAAATAACAGAAATAATCTCCAAAAATTTAGAAATTAAGTGATGTACTTATAAATAATCCACAAGTCAAAAAGGAAGTCTCAAATGCAGTTAGAAAATATCCGAACTGAAAAGGAAATAAAAATACATCATTTGCATGATGTAGTTAAGCAATGCTCAGAGGAAAATGTATAGCATTAAATGCTTATATTAACAAAAAAGAAACTTATCAAATCAGTAATCTAACTGTCCACCTTAAGAAGCTAGAAGAAAAAAAGAGCAAAACAAACCCAAATCAGGTAAAACGACGTGCCTACAGCTAACGTCATGCTTAATGGTGAAAGCCTGAATGCTTTCACTCTATAATTGGGAAAAAAGCTTTCCTCTCTATAATTGGAATCAATGATATTTACTCTTGTCACTTCTATTCAACATTGTATTTGACGTTCTAGCCAGTGAAAGGAAGTAGGGGAAAAAAAAAGCATACAGATTAGAAAGAAATAAAACTATCTCCATTTGCAGACATATTTATTTACATAGAAATCTCAAAGAATCTACCAAGCAAACCTCTTAGAACTAAAGAGTAAGATGACAAGGTCACAGGATACAGGTCAACACACAAAAGTCTATCATATTTTTATATATTACCAATGAACAGTCAGACACTAAAAATTTTAAAACCCATTCATAATAGCTCTGAAATACTGAAATATCAAATCTAACAAAACATGTACAAGAGCTTGTTTGCTAAAACTAATAACACTATGAAAGAAATAAGAAAAGATGTAAATAAGCAGAGAGAGATACCACGTTCAAGGGCTGCAAGACTCAACACAGTAAAGATGTCAATTGTTCCCATCTGATCTACAGATTTAACACAATTCTAATCAACCCCTCCCCAGGATATTTTTCAATACAAACAAACTGATTCTGAAACCAAAGGCAAAGGAACTAGAATAGCCAAATAATTTTGAAGAGGAATAAAACTGAAAGAATCATACTTCCTGGTTTAAAAACATAATAAAAACCAACAGTAATTAAAACATTCTGTAGTATAGGGAAAGGACAGATACACGAAAAGAAGAGAGCTGAGAAAGAGACCCACACAAATGTGACCAACCGATTTCTGACAACAGTGCAAGATGACTCAATGGAGAAAGGGCAGTCTTTCCCTAAACAATAGGTGCTGTAACCATTAGACACCCATAAACCAAAATATATGAACCTTAAACTTCACACCTTATACAATAACTCAAAATGGATCACAGATCTAATGTTCTGTAAAATGCAAACCTATAGAACTTTTAGAACATGAGATAAAATAATTGTGACACGGAGTGAAGCAAAGTATTTTTAGACAGGACACCGAAAGAACCATCCATAAAAGAAAAAAAATTATGAACTGGACTTCATCAAATTAAAAACTTTTGTTCCATGAAAGACAGTGTGAAGAGAATGAAAAGCAAAGTATAGACTAGGAGAAAATATTAGCAAATGACATATCTGACACAGGATTTGTATCCTGAATATGTAAGGAACTCTCAAAATTCAACAGTAAGAAAGCATATAACTATAGCCATTAAAAAATGGGCAAAAGAACAGAGTTCACTGAAAAGAACAGATGGAATGCAACTGAGTACATAAAAATATTCAACATTATTAGACATTAGAGAAATCCAAATTAAAGCCAAAATGACATAAGAACAAATAAGATAAAAAGTGGTGGCAACACAAAATGCTGGCAAGGATGCAAAGCAACTAGAACTCTCATAACATTGTGAGTTGGGGTGTTTTCAGCTATTCTTGAAAACAAGTTTGGCAACTTTTGATAAAGTTAAACGTACATATGCCATATGACCCAGCAATCCCAACCCTTGGTATTTATCCTAGAGAAATGAAAACTGTGTTCACACAAAAACCCATATATAAATGTTTATTCATAATCGCTCCAAATTGGAAATAACCCATATGTCCTTCAACAGGTGAATGGATAAACAAACTGTTAGTGCAGCTATACAAAGGAATACTATTGAGCAACAAAATGGAATCAACCACTGATACATGCAACAACCTGGTTGAATTTCAAAGACATTATGATGAATAAAAGAAGCAAGCTTGAATATACCCACTAATCTAACCTACTAGCCTACATACACCTCAAGGTAAATGTGAATTACAGACTAATTGAAAAAGCAGACTCTGGAGATGTGGTTGACAGATTTTTCCCCCCTGACTGGCAAATATATATAAAATGTCTTAAATCTTTTGAGTATATGTGCATCAGTGAAACAGGAGAATGAAGACAGCTGGAAGGAGACTTTAAAAAATTACTTACAAAGATATGACATGGGTATAAACTCTACACTGAGAAACAAGCGTATCTTCAACCACCCATAGAGGCTATTAATACTTAATATCAACTAACCACAAATATTTAGTATCACCATGTAAAAAAGAGAATTTAAGACAAAGTAAAGAGTATATACAAATCAAATAGAAGTTTAAATAAAGGTTATATATTCATACTCAATATTCATTGGGTCCTTGAAACAGAAATGACAATACTGTCCATTATTAATATGGAATGTGCCTTGTTTTTTCTAATAGCAGTTACAGATTTATACCAATCTATCCATATTTTTTTCACCTAATTCCCTCTGACACCAAAACAGCACTCTGAATGCTGACTGGGATCAAGTACTAAGACTAGTCACAGTTGTACCCCTCTGTAAAACCATCCTAAGAAGTCATTTTCCTCCAAGATAAACCCACAGCAAATCAGTACAACAAAACACACAGAGGATTATAATTCATTAGAAGACAGCTATTCATTATTTGTAACTACATATATTTTGGGATGATGCCACAAAAGTTAGTAGACTAACCAGATGACTAAAAACTATTTAAATAAATGACCTGTCTCACTCTTCCTAATTTTAATTCTTAACATATTAAATATAAGTCTTATGTGGAAGCACTAGGCTCCTCTTAAATGACAACAGCAGTAGATAACTTCTCTATCTTAAACCTTCTGAGGATATGAACTTTAAGTAGCAAATCTAGCTCTTCATAGGTTTTCCATTATGCTAAAATGTAAAATTTGGTGCAATTAAAAAACTGATAACAAATATTTACCTATTAATCAAGTTAATTATTGGATGCTTAAAACATCCCATGCCCTAAGGGTCATACAAAAGCGAGATCAAAATGATACAGGGTCTCAGGGACTTGGCTAAGGAGACAATGCAGATCTGAGATAATTAGACACCAGGACTGTGCATAACAAAGTACTATGGAGTACAGTTAGGGAATAACATCTAAATAGATGTCAAAACATTCTTTAACAAGACTCCCATATAAATCTCTTCCATGGAAGAGAAAATAAATTAATTTAAAGTAGAGAGGCACTGTGATACAAAGGAGTCTCAGCTCTACCATTAAAATGCTCTTAGATAAGTCTCAACTGCTGTACAGTGTCTAGGTAGTAGACATGACACCTGACACAAAAAAGACATCTGTTCATTCACCTCTGATTTGGATTTGGCTAATCAAGAAAGCAGGGGCAGGCAGGGGTTCCTCCTAGAACAGACTCACTCAGGATGTCTGCACCTTGGGACAGCAAGCTCGCTGCTTAATTCAATACTGCTTTCTCAGAACCGTGTGAAAGAAAGGATGCTGACACCCAAAAGGAGGAGTTGGCTCCTCTCCCTGCGTCCTTCAGAGTACACACACTTATATTAAGGGCCTCACTGTTCTGGGCCCAGCTGCACTGGCACCTCACAGTCCCAGGGACCCCCTATGATGCATCAGCTGTCTGGCTTAGTTTCACTCTGGTTCTCTGTAAACTCATCTGAAAAACAGGGAAATGGACCAGATCCCTTACAATACCACAATCTACAAATACAATGAATTAGAAACACTAACCACAGAATACTAATCTTACAAATTTGTCAGCTATTAGTAAAAACCGCTTATTAAATTTGCTACCTGGATTTTACTTCTGGTTTTATAAGAAATATCAAGCTGTTTTAGAAATGCCAAATTGGAAAAGCAAATACTGCTGAATTCTTTAAAAGAGATTCTTACCATAGACACAAAGTAGTAAAATAGCCAGATCTCACGGTAAGACATAATCTGTGCAAAAACTCATCGTAGTTTGTTACTAGATTAAGTTTTACCACTCAGAACAAAAATATTCTTGTAAATGAAGTAATGTTAGTATCCTACAACACCAAGAGCAGTACAGTTCCCAGCAATGTCTGCAGGAATCAAGAAAAGATCAAGTGAACCTTTAAGTTCAAGACCTCAAATTCAGATGTACAGGAAAACTATCTGAACAGCAAGGATGTACAAGGAATTGTACTAATCACTTTACTTCGATTATCTTTAGTTCTCACAACGATCCTGTGAGGTGCAAGTTTTTATCACCATTTTAATGATGAGAACATTGAGGCTCAGGTTAAATAATAAGACTTCAGAACAACATGCTCTGATCAGTGAACCCAATCACTCACATCCTTTCAGCAGATATAACCCTACAATGAAAAGGTGGGCCATCAGACTATCATGGCTTGATACTGTTTCTCAATATAAATGTTTAAAATTAGTTTTGCTTTCTTTACCAGTTTTCCATAAATCTACTTAGAATGGAATCAGTTCCCTGACCAAACTGAGTTTCTAGATCTGTGACTGCGGAGGAATAGACTCCAGAGTCTATTAATGACCTTAGGTTAAGGTCATTCTTTGAGGTCTGGTATGAATGATGCTTCCTTGAAGGACGCACTTATTTCTTTGTTCATTAACCACAATAATGCTTTGACTTTTAATTACTAACTTTCTGCTATGGATTTCCAACATGTTCTATATATAGCAAAATATGTGGAGTTGAGTCACTACAGTGAGTTCCTGAACAGCACCAGGTCCATATGCTTAAGACGCCAGGGATACAGACAGCAAACATAATATTTTGTTGAGAAAACGAAAGACTATGACGTCCATTCTTTCTTTAACATAAGGACATTCACACCTGTAAGGAAGTGGGCAGAAACATTGGCTGAGAAAGCAAGATCAAAACTTCTTTAAAACCAACTCTAGAAATAAGAAAAAAGGAAAGATAGCGATATTAAATTTGTTCAATTGCATAAAGAACTGTTTGATAGAAACTCATAATTTTAAATTATGAAACATGAGAGACTGCCTTTGTTTGGAAAAAGTTCAGGATACATATTACATGTACAATGTAAGAATAAGTGTTCCTTTCATTAAATCTAATTATAAAGCTCAATAAAGCTCAAGCTAAAGTATCTGCAAAAACGGAAAAAAGGATTGGACATATATCACCCTGCTTTTATCATTCACTATATTGTGAACAGTTTCTTATAACCCTCAAAATCCAAAAGCTCTTAATTTTTCATCTCCTGTCAGTTATTTTTATTACAATCAGTACACTACACTAAAAAATTGTAAAGAACATGATTTGTAATAGTTTTATGGTATTTGGTTACACAACTAGAGCATAACCTAATCATTTGAGGCTTCTAATTTTTTTAACATTATAAATACCACTGTAATGAATAAGTAACATACATATTTGTGTGCATCTCTTATTTCCTTATAATAAATTCCTAAAAATTAAACTTGGGCAAAGGGTATGAACATTTTAAGGATTCTGAATATTGCCAAACTGCCATTTAGAAAGCTGTATTACTGCATGTTCCTACCAGCAACAGATATTTGCCAGTACTTTATTCTTTTCTGTGTGAGAGACCTATTGGAGCACACAATTATTAGTATCGTAACTCTAAGCTCTTTGGCTTTTTCTGTAATCTTATTCCTTAAGCCTAGAGAAAAATCTTTTAGAAAGTATTATCTCTGGTAGTAAATATTTATCTGTGGTTGAGCAGTTTTTCCCGTATTGCTTTTATTTAACAAATTTAGCTCTGTTAAACTTAAATGCTTTATATCAGAAATAGTATGAATGGCATTTTAAAAATAAAATAATTATCCTTTTATGAGTAGATGTGCAATAAAAGATGCCCAAAATGATGTACAGATAACTGGTAAACTTTGGGTTTGGAGATAGAGTTTTTTCTCCTTTTTAAAAAAATTTCTTCTGTAACTCTCTGTATCACTTGAAAATTAAAATATGAGCTGATATGATTTTTAAAAATAAGGCCATAGCCTAAAAAGTATAATATACCAAAAACTGTAAAGTTTTTAAAAAGAAGAAGTAAACTCCTATATTTCCACTTTCAATTATGATGGAGGAAACTGTATTGGGCTAGATCTTCTGTAAACAACTATAAAACTCGGCAATATACATGAAATATTATTTTCAGATGTCGGACAATAGGTAGCACAGGGCTGTGATTCCTGAGAAAAGAGAAACAAAGACTCAAAGACTCACAAATGCCCTGGCTTTCTGCTTATACCCCATAGAGGGGAAACACAAAAAAACACATGAATCTCACTGAGTTGAGGAAATACAGCTTGAAGTTTGAGGCTACTGAGGTTGCTGGAATTTGAGCAGCAAAACTAGAAGGGAGCTGTGGAGACAAAGCTTCAGAAATCTTTAGAGAGATCTCCTGAGTTTTTGCCTAGAGACTAAGCTGCACATGTGCAGGCAATACTCCATCAGACCAGTGAAAGAATAACATCTAGGAAAAGAGCAACTAAAGAGTATGAACCAAACAACTACCTGAGCTTGTAAGCACAGGTCCGGAAGACATTAAAATTTCTAGCAGCTCAAGTGAAAAGACCTTGTTGAATTCCTCATGCTCTCAACACAGACTCAGAAAAGGCATGCCTCTATATTAGAGGTAACCTAACCCTAAAATTTACAAAATTGCGTAAAACTAAAGATAAAAAGAGAAATCTTTAGAGCAGTGGGAAGAGAAAAAAACACATACTGCATCAAGTGAGCAATGCTAAGAAATACCACTAACTTCTCATCAGAAATAATATAAGCTGGAAGATTATGAAATGATGACCTTAAAATATTGAAAGAAAAAAAAACTGTTAACCCAAAATTCTATATCTGGCATGAATATCCTTTAAAAATGAAGGCAGAAGACTTCTTCTTCTAGTCATGAGCCAGAAGCAAAGTCCAGAATTGTCCTGTGTTATAAACAAGTAGAAAACGAGACAAAATATCAAACAATAGTTTTCACACAAGATAAGAAGAAATACGAAAACATGATCCCCTAAAGAAGGAAAACAAATAAGGGGAGCCCTATGATTGCTCCAGTTTTCTGCATAGAACCAAAACACAGGGAGAGGAAGCCAAATAGAGTCAGTATTCTCACTAAGTTGAGGTGACAGAGCTCAGAATTTGTAGAGTCTGAGGCAGCTAGAATTTGCAGAGCATCAAACCACAAAGGAAGAAGTTACACAGAGAAAGTGCTCCAAAAATATGCAAAAGGGGTCTTCTTGAGTTTCTGGCCAAATACCAATCTGCATACATGTGGTGTGTAACTCCATGAGGCTACACAAAGAAAAACGTGCAAGAAAATAACAAATACTGGGACACTCTCCAACAATTTAGAGTTCACACAGGGCCAGGATCAATAACCAGCTGGGATGAATAAACCTTGATGAATACATGGGGAAATTAAAGGAGACACAAAAAAGTGCACACATCAGTGGTGGGCCCAAACGGGCACTAAACTAAAAGCTATTCCACATCTGTCCAAAAACAAACAAAACTTCCCCAAACAAAAAACCCTGAAAACAAAACTTGAAAGTTCAAGTTGATCCATAAAATTGGCCAAGCGCAGTAGCCCATGCCTGTAATCCCAGCATTTGGGGAGGCTGGGGCAGAAGGACTGCTTGATAGAAGTTCAAGACTAGCCTGAGCAACACAGAGAGGCCCTGTCTGTACAAAAAAGTCAAAATATTAGGTGGGTGTGGTGGTGTGCACCTATGGTTCCAGCTACACAGCAGGCTATGGCAGGAGGATCTCTTGAGCCCAGGAATTCAAGGCTGTAGGAAGCCATGTTTGCACCACTGCACTCCAGCCAGGATGAAAAAGTGAGACCCTGTCTTAATTAAATGTATTAGTTAATTAAATAAAAATTTTTAAAAGTTGATCTATAAATAAACTGCCTGCCAGGACAAAACTCAACAATCAAGAAACACCATACTCCAAAAAAAAAAAAAAAAAAAAAAAAAATCAAGACATTCAACATCATGAAATCCATAAAAAATTACCAGACCTATGAAAAAGAAATAATAACCTATAATAAGGACCAAGAAATGGCTGGGGTAGGTAAAGGACATTTGAATAAAAGACCTTATAACAGCTATTAGAAAAGAATTTAAAGACATAAAGAAAAACATCAACACAATGAAGAAAAAAGGAAATACCTCATAGAGAAGTAGAAACCATATATATGTAAGAGGAACCACATGGGACTTCTAGAACTAAAAAAAAAAAAAAAAGGGATATCTGATATGAAAAACTAACTGGACAGGCATAACATCAAATCAGACAAAGAAACTATTAACAAAAAAATCAGTTACCTTGAACACAGGGCAACAGAAAAATTCCAAACTAAAGGAAAAAGACACAGATTGGAAGAAAAAATGTACAGGGCCTCAGGGAACCTGCGAGTTAATATTAAGTGGTTGAAAATATGTGGGATTAGAATCTGTAAGAGAAAGACCCCTGAGAAGAAAAAAATTTCAATATAGATGGCTAAAAATTTTACAAATTTGATGAATACAATACATCCACAGATCCATGAAGCTCAATAAACTTCCAAAAAGCCACATCAAGGCACAACATAATAAAGTTGCTGTCAATCAGTGATACAAAATCTTAAAAGCAGCCAAAGGAAAAAAAATATTATAAACAGAGAAACAAATACAAGAATTACAACAAACTTCTTGTCAGAAACTATGCAAACAAGACGACAGTGGAACAACATCTTTAAGATGGTAGTGGGGGATCCTAAAAACCTACAATTCTATATCCACACCAACAACTTTCAAAACTGAAAACAAAACGAGAGGAATGTTGTACTACAGGAAATGTAACAGCAAGCTTTTTTAAGCAAAGGGAATATACTAGATACAAACTTGGATGGATACAAAGATATAAAGATCTAAAAAAAAATGATTAAATGAAGTAAATATTAAAGACATATTTTTTTCTTCTTGACAGGTCTCACTCTCTGTCACCCAGGCTCAAAGCACAGTGGCATGATCTAGGCTCACTGCAGCCTCAACAGCCCAGAGCTCAAGCAATCCTCCCACCTAAGCTTCCAGAGTAGCTGGAATTACAGGTATGAGCCACCATGTCCAGCTAATTTTTGTTATTTTTTGTAGATACTGTGTTGCTCAGGCTGGTCTTAAACTCCTGGGTTCAAGCAATCCGCCCACCTCAGCCTCCCAGAGTGCTGGGATTACAGTATTTTTGTCACTTTTAGTTGCTTGAAAAGGTGACTGCCTGACAAAGCAAAAAGAACATTTAAACTCAAAATGCATGTCAACAAAGCACAAAATATGGAAAAGAAGAACTGGAAGTAACTATGACGATTCTTGAACTACACACTAAGTGGTAAAATATTAGTTGAAGGCAAATCATGATTAACTAATTAAGGCTGCCAATAAAAAAATTTAAAGAGATATAAGTTACAAACCAACAGGAAAGATAAAATAGAATCATAAAAAATAATCCATCCAAAAACAGGTAGAAAATCAAGGAAAAAAGAAACAACACGGACCAACAGAAAACAAATAGTAAGATGGCACATTTTCATTCAACTGTATCAAAATTACATTAAGTGCAAATGGTCTAAGCCATCGGTTGGCATGGGGGCGTGGCTATGTTCCAATAAAATTTTATTTACATAAACAGGTGGCAGGCCAGATTTAACCTGCCAGCCATAGTTTGCCAACCCTGGTCTAAACACATCAATTAAAGGAGAGATTATCAGACTAGATAAAAAAAGTGAGACCCAACTACATACTCCCTACAAGAAATCCACTCTAAATATAATGATATAAATAGGTTAAAAGTAAAACGATGAAAAAGATATATCATGTAAATACTAATCAAAAGAAAAGTTTGTATCAGACGGAGACTTCAGAATGACGGAAACTACCTGGGATAAAGAGGACCATTTCATGATGACAGAGGGGTCAATTCATCAATAAGACTTAATCTTAAATGTGCATGCACTCAACAGTGCTGTAAGCTATGCTTGAAATAGGAAACAAAACCTAATAGAACTAACTGAAAGAAGAAACAGACAAATCCAAAACTGCAGTTGGAAACTTCAACCCTCCTCTCACAATAGTTGACAGAACCATAGACAGAAAATCAATAAAGATGTAAGATATAAGAAAATCAGACTAACCTAACTGGCATTTATAGAACACCCCACCTAGTAACAGGAAAATAAACATTCTTTTCAAGCACCCATTGAACATTCACCAAGACAAACCATGTTGGGCCATAAAACAATCAAAAAGTTTATATTGGTTGAAGTTATTAAGAGTATGTATGTTCTCTGATCACCATGGCATTAAATGAAAACACAGTAACAAAAAGATACCTGAAAAATACCAAATATTTGAAAATTATTTGGAAACATTTTTTCAAACAACCCATGGGTCAAATAAATTACAAGAGGAATTTAAAAATATTTTGAATGGAATAATAATTAAATCATCAATATCTGTGGGATGCAGCTAAAGAATGCTTACAGGGAAACTTACAGCTTTAAATGTTAATAATTGTTTTTTAAAAGGAGTTTTGAAAATCAATGATCTAAGCTTTCACTTAAAACTAGGGAAAAAGGAGCAAATTAAACCCAAAGCAAGGAGGAGGGAAGGAATTAAAGAGCTCAAATCATGAAACGGAAAACAGATAAACCACAGAGAAAAAGCAATGTCAAAAGTTGGTTCTTGGAAAGGATTTATGAAATTGATATTCTTTTCTCAGTTAGATTAATCAAGGGGAAAAAAGGAGAAAAGGCATCCAATCTCAAGAATGAAAGAAGGAAAAGATCCTACTGACATAAAAAGGAAATACTGTTTCATAAAATTTATAATTTATTTTCATGCTGATAAATTCAACAGATTCTCCAAAACACAAATTACCAAAACAGACATAAAAAAGAAAAAGAAAATCTGGGTAGTCTTATATTTGTTTTAGACCCAGAGACTCATTGTGTCACCCACCCTGGAGTGCAGTGGCGTGATCACAGCTCACTGCAGCCTCCATCTCCCAGGTTCAAAGGATCTTCCTGCCTCAACCTCCTGAGTAGCTGGAACTACAGGTGTGCACCGCCACGCCTGGCTAATTTTTAAATTTTTGGTAGAGATAGGGGCCTATGTCGCCTAAGCTGGTCTCAAACTTCTGGGCTCAAGTGATCCTCCCACCTCAGCCTCCCCAAATGCTGGGATTACAGGTGTGAGTCACCATGCTAGGCCTATATTCATTATTTTATAAATTAAATTCCTTAATTAAGAACTTTCCACAAAGAAAACTATAGGTCCAGATGGCTTCATTGATAAATTCCATCAAACATTTAAGAAAGAACATCAATTTTACCCAAATTCTTCCACAAGATAAAAGAAAACGCCTCCTAATTCATTTTATAAAGTCAGCATAACTCTGATACCAAAACAAGATAAAGGCCTTAAAAAACAAACAAACTACAGACCAAGAATAATCCCTCATTGAATCCAGAGGAAACAAAACAAAAAACAAAAACAAAAAACAACAATACATCTCAACCAAGTTTATCTCAAGAATGCAAGGTTGGTTTAATAATCAAATACTAATCAATGTAATTCACCATCTTAATAGAATAAAGAAGAAATACCAATAAGCATCTCAATAGATGCAGAATCATTTTTTAAGAAAGCTAAACATCCACTTATGGGGGGAAAAAAACCTCTAAGCAAAAAGAACTTTTTCAATCTGATAAAGGACATCTATGAAAAATGTATAGCTAACATATACAATGGTAAAAGAGTTCTTTCCACACTAAAAAAGAAGATCTAAATAGAGCTATATTATGTTAATGTTAAGATGGTAATTCTCTCCAATTCATACATTCAAATGCAACCCTAATAAAAATTCCAAAAGGCTTTTTTGTAGATATTGATAAGCTGATTACAAAATGTATGTAGAAAGGTACAATTTCCACCTAAAAAAAAGAAAAAGTCTAAACAATCTTGAAAAAGAACTAAACTGGAGAAGTTCTATTACCTTATTTCAAGACTTAATGCTACGGTAAATCAGGACAGTGTGATAATGGCAGAAAGACAAGTAGATGAACAGAATAGAGTTTAGAGACAGATCCACACTTACTCCATTAACTGAGCTTTAACAAGGTGCCAAAGCAATTAATGGGGAAAGGAAAGTATACTGTGTTGGAACAATTAGCTATCCATATGGTGGCAAAAATCTAATCCTAATCGATAACTCGGCCTCAATACACAAAAATTACTACCATAAAGCATCTGGAAGAAAACACATGATAATATCTTCACAACTGTGGGGGTGGCAAAGATTCTTAGACAGGACCCAGAAAACACTAACATAAGAGGAAATATTGATTAAACAGATCACTAAATATAAAACTTTTGTTCATCGAAAGATGCCACCAAGACGATCAACAGTCAAGCCACAAACTAGGAGAAAAATCTGTAATACATTTATGTGACAAAGAAGTTGTATCCAATTAGTATACAAATCCTAACACTTAACAGTAAAATGACATAAAAATGGTAACTGGCTAGTGTCTTGAACAGACATATCACTAAGGATGATAAGCAAAATAGCCTATAAGCACATGACAAACTGCATGACATCAATAGTCACAGGGAAAATGCAAATTCAAACCACAATGAGATAACCCAGTAAGATGATTAAATCAAATATTGATGATAATAAGAAACAGAACTGTCACGGATTGCTAGTGGGAATGTAAAATGGTAAAACTATCTCAGAAATTGAATTGTTCTGCAAGTTTCTCATAATGCTAAACACAGACCTACTTTAAAACCCAGCAGTTCCACTTCATGTATTGACCCAAGAGAAAAGAAAACGTGTCACAAAAAGACTTACACGAGAATGTTCATGGTAGCTTTATTCACAACAGTTGAAAACTAGAAACAATCTTTTCCACAATAATAATATTCATACAATGGAATACTACTCTACAACTAAAAGGAACAATTATTACATGTAACATGGATGAACCTCAAAAACATGCTGATAAAAAGAAGCCAGACTCAAAAGAGTACATACTGTATGACTCCATTTATATAGAATTCTAGAACAAAGTTAATCTTCAGTGAAATAAATCAGAACAGTGACTGCAGTCATGGAAAAGGAGAAACAGGAAGGACTCAATGGGAAGGGAGCACAGGGGCTCTTTCTGGGTGACAGAAATCATAAATTACAAAGAGGTATTAATTGTCCAAACTAATCTTGAACTTAGGTGTATCCTGAACCTGGTATATATCCCTATTTACATCCTTAAATTTTCTTTTTTAGTGTAGAAAGAACTCAGTCTTTCACTACTGAACATGATGTTAGCTATAGGTTTTTCATAGATGCCCTTTATCAGACTGAAGAAGTTCTCTTCTATATTTAGTTTGCTTAGAGTTTTTTTTTTTCACAAATAGATGTTTGATTTAAGGTTATTAAAGATACTTAGTGTATGGAACTGTACATACACTTAATATCTGTGTATTTCACTATATGTAAATTATACTTCCACTTTTTAAAAAAATTAAAGGAGGCCAGGTACGGTGGCTCACACCTGTAATCACAGCACTTTGGGAGGCTGAGGTGGGTGGATCACAAGGTCAGCAGGTCAAGACCAGCCTGAGCAACACGGGGAAACCCCATCTCTACTAAAAATACAAAAATTAGCTGGGAGTGGTGGCACACACCTGTAATCCCAGCTACTCGGAGGCTGAGGCAGGAGAATTGCTTGAACTCAGGAGGTGGAGGTTGCAGTGAGCCGATATTGCACCACTGCACTCCAGCCTGGGCAACAGAGCAAGACTCTATCTAAAACAATAAAAAAAAAAATACACAATTAAAGGAAAACAACAATCAAAAACTGAAATTCTATCTTCTTACTCTTTGCCCACCCTCTAGAACAGTATCTCCTACACTTTGGTTTGAGGACCATATATATCAGAATCACTTGAACCCTTGCCTTAACTTTTAATGAATCAGAATTCAAGCATGGGGGTGGGAGACTGGAAATCTGTATTTTAAAAAAGAGCCCCAGGTAATTCTCATGTCCAGGAAAGTTTAAGAACTGCTGTTATAGAATGTAAGGAGAAAACAAAAATATACAAGGGATTTAAAAATAGTATGTAAATTAAGTAATCAGTGCTACAAACATCATAAACTGTAACAGTGGTCACTGCCCCTAAATTGCTATTTAAATTATGTTACAGTATCCTCTGTTCTCATTCAATTTTCTACTTAGTGCTTTAGGGAGTTGCAATTCCAAATTTTAGTCTTCAACCATCTAACCACCCGAATTTCTCATTAATCCTAACTCAAAATGTGCATTTTAGATAAGAACTCTTGTTCACCAGGTCCTTCGCTTCCCCCTGCTGCCCCACCCTTAATGTTCTATTACTTTCTTGGTACTGTTTTCCCCATCTCTTAATAGTGTTATTCCTACTTTTCTCTGCACAGCCTTGTCTTTCTACCTCCTTTAAAACAGAATCCAAAACTCATCTTTTCCACTAAGTGCTGAACACCACCTAAGTCAGATTCTTGCCAAATTCCCTTCAGCACTTGAAGATCTTCCTCCTAACAGACTTATTTTACTGAAATTGGACATCTCATCTTAATGACAAATTAACCCCATCTCTTGCTTTGAAAGTAGAGCCTTTGGGGGAGAACTGAAAAGATTACAGCCTCTTCTCTCAAGGTGTTTTTATTTTTCCCTCTTTAAGTTGCTCTAAGGGGCTGGAGAGGTAAACAGGCAAAGAGGGAAAGAGGCAAGGTGCTAGTTGCTTGGGGATGCTCTGAAATAGACACACAAAAAAGTGAAAGCCTGTAATGCCCGCACTTTGGGAGGCCAAGGTGGGCGGATCAGAAGGTCAAGAGATTGAGACCATGTGGCCAACATGGTGAAACCCCGTCTTCATTAAAAATACAAAAATTAGCTGGGCGTGGTGGTGCATGCCTGTAGTCCCCACTACTTGGGAGGCTGAGGCAGGAGAATCGCTTGAACCCGGGAGATGGAGGTTGCAGTGAGCTGAGATGGTGCCACTGCATTCCTGCCTGGCGACAGAGCAAGACTCCGTCTCAAAAAAAAAAAAAAAAAAAAAAGACTTCAGGATTCAGTATCTGTTCAGACCACTTCACAGCCCAAAAAAGCAAACAGGGATTCCAAAAAGAAATTCTAGTTGAGGGATAAGGAAGTGCATTTGTGCATTTGTCTAAGAATCCTGTATTGTTCTGGATAGCTAGCCAGGATACTGAAGGCAGGAAGCAAGATCCCAATTGGCACAGTGTTTCAAGGACACACAAATATTTCTGGCTTTCTGGCAGCAAATATTTTTCTGTATTTTTTGTAAGGCTAGGTAGCAGAGTTTGGGGTGGCAATGGGTAACAGGTAAATATTATGAAATGTCTACACTCTTGAACTAAGTACCAGTAATGGCAGTTACTTTTTTTTCTGAACACATTATCATTTAGATATTATGGGCATTACTCATCTATTTTCAACTACAAAGTATATGCCTTCAAAATCGTATCTATAAACCTGACCACACTCCTGATCCAGACCCATATTTCCAACTGACATTGGAAGTAGTATCACTACTTACCTAAAAAGTATTATCACTTACCTGAAATTAAACTCAGTATTCTCTCTCTCCCAAACTTGCATATATTATTCTATTGCCAAGGCAGGAACCTTATACTCATATACAACTTCTATCACCTTCTAACATTAACAAAATCTGGAGGACTCAAACTTTTAAATATCTCTGAAATCAGCAGTGCTCTTGTTTCCAACCCCACTACAAATTCCTTAATTCAGACCATCCTGAACTACAGCAGAGCCTTAAATGTCATCCTTGACTGTCATCCATCTACCACAAGCCAAAGAGAATTGCTTCATTCACTCACCTTGCCCATGTGTATTACAGACAGTCCCTCACTTACAATTGGGTTCAACTCACAACCATTCTGTTTTCCATTTTCAGTACAGTATTCATTAAATTATATAAGATATTCAACACTTTATTATAAAATAGGCTTTGTGTTAGATTATTTTGCCCAACTACAGGCTAATGTAAGTGCTCTGAGCACGTTTAAGGTAGGATAGGCTAAGCTATGGTGTTTGGTAGGTTAGGCATATTAAATGCATTTCTGACCCAGTGATATTTTCAACTTAGGATGGGTTTATCAGGACTAACCCCATTGTAAGTTGAGGAGCATTTGTATTTGCTCAGTAATTATCTGGTAATGTGTCCAATCTTTTCTCCTCCAGAATATTCTCTTTATTACTGCTATGATCAATTTTCATAAAACACAAAACTGTTCGTGTCACTTCCCATCTATAAAACTAAATAAAAATCCACACTCCTAGTATGGCTACATACAAAACCCTTCACAATTTGTTCCCCTCCTGCCTCGGTCCTAGTCTGATTTCCTAATTTTCTTTTGCACTAATTTAGAAAAATCAAATAGCATCTTCCTCCTTAAATACTCTATGTCCTTTCATGTCCAATAATCTACAATGAATAGTACTTCAGTCCAGCTTATTTCATTTTTATGAGCGCTCTTATACTATTTACAATTAGCTAAACCTATACAGAAGTAATGAGTGAAGAAACAATCAGACGACACACTAATTCTCAATTAGCTTATTTTCATAGCCTTATTATGGCCAATATAGACTAAATGAAAAGTGATTAAAATGTTTCAACTATCTCCTGAGCTTCCACTTTACAGTAAATTGTTGTTAAAATTCTTCCGTTATAGATGTAATACCTACCTTGTGATTGACAGGCACAAAGAGAACTATAATTCAACTTTCTCCACATTTGTCCTTTCCCTCTCATCTTTAACACCTCCCTTCCCCACTTCTCCTCCTCTGCCTTCTGTGCTAGTCCTGCCACCTAAATTTTCACCGCATCCTCTTTGTCCACTCTGCAAAAGGAACATCAGTATTCCTCTATCCTCATTTGTACAGCATTTAAAGTCTGTAAAGCATTTTTACATACACTTACTCACTTGATCCTTACAATCTTACTTTTTGAGATTCCAAAATCAAAGGCTGCCCTTGGTACTTTCTTATATTTTATCTCAATTTTGAGGAAACTGCAGTTCAAACAAGTTCAGTGACTCATCTAATATACTGCTATTCCCTCTGCCTGCAACTCCACAACCCCTCTTCAGACTGGCTGATCTCTCAAGACACAGTTCAAGCTTTCCTCTACCTCCAGTGCAAAAAGAATGTTATGCTTATTTCCATGCCATCCTAATGTTTTTCACATCACTACTTTATACCACTAGAACAATCCAGGTCTCTGGACTCCTATTCTGGTGACTTTTCTATTAAACAATATTTTCCTTGTTAATTAATGTTCCTTTTATTAATATAACCATTCAGTATTTTATAAAGTCAAAGGGAGAAATGTCAGGGGTCACCAGAGGTGACTAAAACTGTACACCAAGACATTCCTAGCTTTCCTTAAAAATCAAGAATTTAAGGAATGTCTCTAAATCCTCTCAAAGTATTTAGATACCATCCTTGTGGTAAAATGACATCCAAAGCCAACCGTAGCAAACAGTAAAAGAGCACTTCACAAACCCTAAATTAAATTATTACAAGTTTTACGTGCTGCCTCCTAATATCCTGGGAAATGTCTAGGATTAACAACCAAAAGACTAGCACATTAGTCCCAACTCTACCACACATGCGCTGACTTGTAAAAGTCACTTAACCTTCCCGTGTCAAACTTGCTCTTCTATAAAATGGGATAATGCCACCCACCTTTCTGAACTAAGAGAATTAAATGAAAGAACGGTCATAATAAATCACTTAGCCTGGAACATAATAAACAGTCAAAATACGATAACCCCTTTATTATTTTTATATAACATCATTTTTATTTTCAGAACCATGCCCAACATGTTTAACATATCCTTGGACTTTCTGGCCCAGCAACAACCACAATAAATACCTTCAAGGAAGTCATCTAGATAACTTCTGGATCCCCTTCCTGGGTCACAATTCAGGTCCTATAAATATAATTTGGAATATCTTCCCCTAAGTGCATTATCTTGTTCTGTGCCACATGAAAACTCATCAGAGAATATCCCTGTAGCTTCTCCTTGCTGGCTTGGCTTTTAACTACCTGGAACGCACATGGAGTCAGCTGCAAATCTGGCAACTGTCACTGCCAGTCCGTCTTTTAAATCATTTATAAAAATGTGAAATAAAACTCATCCTAGTACTGATCACCTGAAGGATAATGGGGTTGGACTGCTGTTCTCATGTAAATAGCCAATGTCAAAAACTAAATAATTAGATAAATGAGCTCCCCTCTGGCCATACGCATATTTTAACCGTAAGAAAGTGCTTGAGCTTCTCCTTAAAAGATTATATTTAACATTCAGTGGGTTTATCCTTTAGCTTTAAGTACATTTCAGATGCTTTCCTGTCTGGTAATCTGTAGGAAAAAACAAACTCAGTTTCTTCACACTGTCCTTCAACAATCAACACAGAAGACTTTTGTGACCTCAAAACATATATGTAGGGATTTCTCTCTAGCAAAAAGCAAGCAATCAATTCTAAAGTGACTACCAACTGGGTGTCTCTAATTCAAACCCATTCTGACACCAGCTACACCTAGAGAGAGCGTGAGATTGCACAGGTTGAGGACTCAGTCCCAAAAGACTGAGCTCCACTTCTGATGCCAATCCCAAGCTCCATTATTTTACCTGTGCTTTTCTGACCAACTGGCTATAAACTGGGTTTCCTACAACCCTCTCCTTGAGTTTGATTAATTTGCTAAAGCAGTTCACAGAACTCAGGGAAACACTGTAAAGTAAGTAATAGTGTTTTACAACACTTTTGCTGGTTATTACAAAGGGTATTTTAAGGATACAAATAAACAGCCAGAAGTAGTGATAAATACGGCAAGGTCTGGAGTGCAGGAGCTTCTGTCCCCATGGGGTTGGAGTGGGCCATCCTCCCAGCACATGGATGGGTTCTTGTTCATCTTCCTGGAAGCCCCCACAGGTCTGGCCCTCTCTTCTCCCCAGTGGTTGGGAGGTGGAATGGAAGTGCCAACCCTCAGAGCCCAAGGCTGATTTCCCTGGAGGATCAACACCTCCAACCAGTGTTTACCTAGGGACTTTCCAAAAATAGCCTCATTAACATATGCTCAGGAGCGTTTGAAAGGGCTTGTTGTAAATAACAAAAGACTATCTTTCACCTTTATTGCTCAGAAGCGGTTTCAGAGCTGCTTCAGGAACCAAGGATAAGAGGCCAACTGCTTTAACAAAAGATATTCTTATTGCTCTAGTGCTTAGGAAATAACGAGGCTTACAGGAGCTGTGTTGAGCCAGGAACCACAGCCGAAAAGCAAACTGTATACAGTACATAATAATATTACATCCTGATACAAAGGCGCGCCAACCTGTGGGATTCAGGATTTACACTACGGTTAAATTCCTACAAAATCCAGTTTATCTCAACACTTTTCTCTATCCAACCTCCAATTCTTATCCTAACTCTCCTTCCTCCAACTACCTACCATATACACAGGTCTAACCTGCAGTTCCCATATCATTTCCATTCCACCATTCTAGTTCTCATCGTTCCATTTTCCCTATATCTATTATTTAAATAAGCTTCCATCCTTTTAAATTGCTTGAAATACTTCTAACTCAAGGATACTGCTCAGAATAGGAAGACTGGACATTGTTCCTGTTTATGGTCATCTTCAAATAAAATAAGGAAGTCAATTTAAAGACAATCCCAGAGCACACAAGCCCATTTCAAATACAATTTAAAAAAAAATTATCTTCATTACTGCTTCCTCTTACCAGCTTTGATAAAAAGATTACTGTATGAAAGTTCATCAAAGTAAGTTAAATTTAATTTTGGTGTTAAGCAGCATATGAACCTGTGAAAATATATTCTTGCTATATTATATTTCATAATACAGTATGGTCTCTCTGAAATCATTCCCTACAATTTTTCACCTACATATAAAGGCAGGAAACTAATTCTCAGGTCACTAAGATGCAAATTTATCCAATATTAACATGAGTCAACAATCCAGCCTAATTACCCTTTCAAGATTACTTCTGCTCTAACCAGATTCAAAAGCCCTCTCCCTCCCCTCCCCTTGAAAGTAGGATAGCTGGCTAACTCAGATGAAGAATTTGTTAAGATGGACAAGGCAAATAATTCATATTTTCCCTCTTTCATTCTCTAACAACTGCACTGAAGCTAAGAAAGTAATTTGTACAGTCTACACCTACTCAGTTCACATACCCATGAATTTTAAATATGAATAACAGCCCATTCACAATGGCATAATTATCTTTAAATGTATAAAGAAAACTCCAATCTAATGAAAAAATGAGCAATGGTTGGTTATATTTTAACATGACATGCCTTCTAAAACCATATTTAACTAATTTATTCACATGATTAGATTATGTAATAGACTTGAAGAAAGTACCTATGAAATTCCTAAAAGTATGTCATGAATGCAATAGATGTCCAATAAATTGTGGTAACTTCATAATCCTTATTATAAGCGTTAACCAAAAGATTATTAGAAATTGGTCACCCTTCACACACTAAAATTCTGTATCAGTGAAAAACATAAGTAACTGTGGAAACTTGTGATGGCTGCATGTGACTTTCTTAGCCCTGCTAGCGTCGCTTTGGACTAAAGAGTTGGCCCAGGTATTTATCAACTGAAGTACCACCAACAGCATGCCTGCCTGAGATCTAAAACAATAGCAAGACTATTACTAGTACAGTAACAATGCTTTTGAGCTATAGCTTGTTTCTAATTTTAATCCTTCACCTGTGAAATAGACTCACTTCAATGAAACTCTAAAAATAAGAGCAATTAAAAGACATTATGTGAGATACATTTAAAAATAATGAAAATTAATGTTAAAACATAGTCATTAAAAAAGAGCTCTTGCAAAACAGATAAGAAGTTACATATTGTGACAGAAGGCAAAGATGCTGTAAGGAAAGACACAAAGATGCATGAGAATCAAAGTTAAAAGGACTACAGATGGAAGAAGGGCTGTTACAAAAGCAACAGAAAAACCTGAGAAGGCAGAACCATTGAACACCAAGAGGAATTCACCATTCTTTAGGTGATACACCATTAACAAAGATTCTGAGATAACTTATGACTCAAACTATCACCGTCAAAAACATTTGCTAAAACACATGGTCATGACACTAGTTGGACCTGGGTTACAGCAAATTAAAAAAACCTTATGTTATAAAATTGGAGTCACACAAATTTTATCACTAAAATCTCAGCTTAATGAATGAAGTCATCAAAATATTCGCTTAATAGAAAACTGGGTTCAATGATTTTCCCATGGTTCCACTGGCAGAGAAGAGCTGCGATCAATAATTAATAATTCCTGACTTATAATTCCTGACTTCCTCACCTAAGCGTACCCAGCAGGTCTCTAGTACTCTAGTACTGTATTTTCACTAGAATACCTGCAATTCAATTATTAATATTTTTGTTCTAGAATAATGAAACTGCAACAAGGATCTCCCAACGACATTCAGAAACACTAACACATTCACTCTAATTTGATATGCAGACCTAATTAAAGGTCCAAGGTAAGCAGAGAAGGAGAGCAATACCAAACATCAGAGCATCATTTGCACCAAGCACCCCCTTACCGAAGACTACGATTTGATCGTGCATTTTTCCAGGAATTTTTGTAACTTGTAAGTGCGCGTACAGCAAGGAAATAAATGGGCACACAACTGCCTAATTACACTTAACGAACCACAGAGAATAATGTCTAATATTTGCTGTACCCTTTCTCTGTAGTAGGTAGGCACGGTTAAACCTCACCACTATGCTGTGAGGTAGGTACTTTTAACACCCTCCCTTACAAATGAGTAAACTCAGGTACACAGTGGTTAAATCACTTGCCTGAGATATGTGAAGGGGCTGGGATACAAACCCTGTCTTTCTCTATTACAACTATGATAGGAATGATGTATTCATAATGACCATGTAATTCTACTCTCTTTTTAAAGGTACTAAACTCATTTTAACAAAACCCCACACTAACTGAAAATAATAATTTTCATATAATTTACTTTCAAAATATAAAAGCCTTCTGAATTTTGAAACTCTTTTAAGCAATTAATTTTTAGCATAAAAATTACAGAATGCTGAACTACTCTAAGACATTCATTGAATATTTTCATCTAAATGACAGTTTGTCTCTTTCCAATGACAGGGAACTATCAGCACTAACACTAACAATGCAGCGTATTGTTTTAAACTTTTAAATAAAAGCTTATCCAGTTTTACATAATGTCACGGATAAAAGTAGTCAACTCAAACTTCTTCATCCTTAGAAGGGAACAATATCACAAATAATCCAAAAACCATTAATAGTTGGCACGAGAATGCTTTCGAAATAAACAATGTGAAAGTGTTCAGTAGAAAAATCTCTGTACTGGAGTCCATAGACCTGCCCACCAATCCTGGCCCCACCACTAAATAGCAATTTAATCCCTTCAACTGCTCTGGGCCTTGGTTTCCTAATCTGCAAAACATCATCTCCATGGTCTACCCTTCCAGCTCTAGAAGAAATGTGACTCATACACATACATCTTCTTTCCAAGCCTCCCATTCTCATTCTGTTTAGTTATTACTACAACTTTACAGCCAGTAAGTGTTATTTTTCCTTAGTTCCACAAAAGGAGAAAACAGCCCAGTCTAACTAAACAAAGGTGATAGGGGAAAGCTTTCCTGACCACTGGTTTGCCATAGATGATTCTCAAGGTGAATAATGTAGAAGCTATTATAATGTTAAAAGGTGTTAGGTTTCAATATTTTAGGCTACTGTTTTGCATGCCAGTACATTCTCCCTGAGGACGAATAGTAAAATTCAAGGACAATAGGGAGAAAATATATATAATTATCCACTAGTTATTCAAGAACTTAGAAGGTGCCAACTGAAAATATTAACACCTTTCTGCAGAAATGTTTTCTCTGATGGATAAAAGGGCCAAAATATGATCTACAAATTTTTCCAAAAGATGTTCAAGAACGAATCAGCTTTCATTTTGTAAACCGTAAAGTACTCTACAAATGTAAAACATTACTAACATACATAAAATTAAGAAAATATTCGTAAGATTAAAGATCTCTTCTCAGTGAAATGAAGAACCGCCACGGACTGCAACAGAGGTGCATTCTGGGGACCACCACTGCCTAAACCCGGTGTGCATTTTCTATGTTCCCAACCCACTCTCAAGAGTGCTATATAAATGAAAAATTATTAAAATTAAACTAAACAACTGACATTAAGATTACCAATTGTCAGGAAACTCAACCTGATTTTAGTATTGCTTAATAGAGTTGCTAGCTTACCACCTCCCTCCCAGTCAACACAAGTTAAAATATTTTAAAACTTCTATAGAATCCGTAGTTCAATTTTGCATGATCTTGTAGAGAAACGAAAGTAAGGAAAAGAATGTGAATTACTTATTAGTCCTCTAGAATAAGAGCCAGTAGTACATAATAGCACAATCCATTCTAAATGTTAAATAGGGAAGAAGTAAGCCACCACTATGGATAGAGAGGTTGCTACAAAAATTTCAAGGTGTAGTTATGAGAATTTCCAGAAAAACTTGTAATTGATAGAATATCATCAAACATACACATACATTTTTCAGTAAAAGATAATTGACAAAGTCCAGCAGCCAGGCACGCTTTAGTTGGAATGCCACAAGAAACGGTCAAAATTTCCTTGTGACTCCAAACCCTCAAGCCTTTCAAAGTTCAGAACCAAACCAAGATGTACTTACACTGTTTTTTAGCATCCTTCTTTAAATGCAATTCCCTCTCCACAGAGTCACTCCGCTTCTCCTACTCGGATGCCCAAACCCCACATCAAAGACTCTTAGGAGCCCAAGTAGTTGCAGAGGGGTCTTCCAGCTCCCGCCTCCGCATCCCTTACCCACCTAGGTTAGTTAAACCTCCCGGGGCACTCAGTTCATTTCCCACATCTATACTCCTCGGTTCCCTCCCTCATCCCCCAGAGGATCTTTTCTCCTCGACCTTGAAGACCCCCAGATCGGGCTCTTGGAGCCCCAGGTGACTTGGTCGGTGCTCCCTTCCCTTCAGCCTGCGTAACTGCTTCAGTCTCCAGTGGCCTCCCCGCGACCCCCCACGACCCTGATCACGAATGCCCTCCTACTGGCCCCGGACGACTCCCTTCCCCTTAGGTACCACACGTTCCTCCAACCAGAAAAACAATTCCACAGAAACGCATCGAGAGCCTACTAAGCGCAAGCTCCCACTGTGCGCGGCATGGTCTGCACGGGGCTCGCGGCCCGGGCTCGCCGTCCTTTTCCCGGCCAGCCCATCCCAGCCCGAGGCCGGCGCTGCCTCCGCCGGGGTGCGGGGGCGACAGCCGGGGGCGGAATGAGCCAGGCGCGGGCACTGGGGCACCGAGAGGCGGCCGCGGACAACGGCGCGGGGGCCGCGGTCCAGGCGGCGGGCCGGGCGCGACCGCAGGGACACTCACCGTTCGGGGCGCGCGGGGCGGCCTCATCCAGGGCACCTGCGGCCAGGCAGGACGGGCCCGGACGGCGCAGTCACCGACAGGGCGAGTCCGCCTGCCCTCTGGTGCGTCCTGTCCCCTCCGACTGCCCAGCGAGCGCAGCCTCGCTTCCTCCGGACGGAGCCCGGAGACCCCAGCTCCGCCGGATGCCCCCGCCAGGCCCCCACCCCCTTCCCTGCCGCCTCCCCCTCTTCACCCGTTTCCCCTCCCCCCTCCCCCCAACCCCCACCAGAATGGAAAATACCTCCCGGGGCGGGGGGCGGGGGGCGGGGAGGGGCACGCCTCTCTGAAGGGCAGCCTACCGTGACCAATAGCAGGCGGGGCTTTAGAGGGGCGGGATTCCTAGCGGCCAATCCGGAGGCGGGTAGGTGAAGGCCGAAGGAGGGAGGCAGGGCGCGAGAGTGGGGCGGCCCTGGAGTCAGGGAGGTCCGGCCGCTTGGGTGCGCGCTGTGCGCGGCTGCCATTTTGGAGTCGGGCAGCTGCGACGGCGGCCGTGTCCGGCCGGGGAAAAGGAGGAGCCAGTCAGGTGGGAGAGAGGCGGTCACGTGGACCTGAGAGGCGGGGTAAAGCGGGCTGCGGCCCGAAGGGAGGGGTCGACGGCGTTGAGTCTCGGGAGTTGGGGGGATGTCACGTGGTCGGAGAAAGGCCAGCGGTGGGCTTGTGGGTGGAAGGTCAACCTGAAGTAGCAGGTGGGGGAAAGCTTTGTCCCTGGTTTCAAGTCTTAGGGAGAAGGAGAAGAAAGTGCTGAATGGAGGGCATGAGTGCCGGGTAGGAAAATGTGAATGAGTCTCCCTAGCGCCCTTCAGCATGGAGCCACCCAGTTAACAAGTTCCAAGATCCACGGGAAACCGGGCACCTCCTGCAATTCAAATATTCCCATCCCCGCCCCCAGCTGCCACAAAAATGACTCACAAATCGGAGGGAGGGGTGTCGGTCTCCCTCGTTTTGTCTGCATTTTATATGGAAGGGCCCCCTCCCTGGAAATGGCTGAAAGGGTAGAGGAAGAGAAGCATAATTCACGCCTGCAAGGGCTGTTCCCGCTGGCTTTTTTTTTTTTACTTCTTCTTTTTTTGGTAGACAGTGTCTTCCTGTGTTGACCAAGCTAATCTCGAATTCTTGGGTTCCAGGGATCCTCCTACCCCGGCCTGGCAAAGTGCTGGGGTTACAGGCGAGAACCACCGTGCCCGGCCCCACTAGCCTTTTAGAAACCTTGTCGTCGTTCACAAACTTACCGGTCACTTCATAAGTGTTAGACATAACCTTGATAATATTCCAGCACCTCAAGTTAATAAACCAAAAAGCTTTCCTGTGAGACTAACTCTCATCCTTTATTTAAATTCATTCCTCAAGTACTGGCTAAGTTATTCTCCCAACTAATCCACTGAAAAGTGCTTCTCTTAAGGCTACCAGTGACACCCGTATGACCGGGTTCAAAGGTCGATTTTTAGTCATCCTGCTTGGTCTCCTGCAGTGGATTTTGTGGACTACATGAAGCCTTTTTCTGTTCCCTGATGCACCCCTCACCCCACTTTTCCTAACACCCTAAACCCTCAGATTGTCTTTCTGTTCAGTTAGCTTTTCTGAATCTGTGCTCTGTTGACTCTTAAGCCCAAGGATCTGATCCTCAGTCGTCTACTTAGTGGGCATGCAGTCGTTTCTCTGCCCACTGGGTGATCTGACCATTCTGATGGCTCAACAGCTGAATGTATGTTTAATGACGTCCAGATCTTCAGGTGTAAGTGCCTCTTGGGCATCTGCACTTGCAAGCCATGATGTCTCCAGGTGGGACCTCATATACCCTCTGAGGTTCACAAAACCTCCTCCTCCTTCTCCTTTCCTTATCTTTTTTTGATAACAACCATCCACTTACTTGCCCAAGCCAGGAACCTGGGAGTAACCTTTCATGCCACTTCCTCACTGCTCTAACATCTCCCCACCTCTTCTAATTTTATTGTGTTGGTAATATTTACTAAATGCTTTCTCCTGTTCACTTCTACTGCCACTGCCTCACCTGCATCATTTATTTATTAGGCCAGTACTTAACTGAGCACCTTACTATGCACCAGGCATTGTTAGAGATGTTCAGGATATAGTGGTGAACAAAACTGACAAAGTTCCTGAGTGGGACAAGACGAATGGCAAGAGAAAATTAGTAAAAACATGAGCTAATTCAGGGAGTGATGAATATTATGAAGACAATAAAGCAGGGAAACTGATTAAGAACTTCCCAAGTTGTTGCTCAGCTCTTCACTGATGTCCATTCCCCCTTCCTTCTGCTTTCTTCTTACTCTCCAAGAAGAGACTGCCTTGATCGTTTCACCTAGTGTGTTGATTCCATGCCCTTTTATCAGCCAGGACTTTCCTCTATCTTTATATTTTTATATTACAGCTACCTGAATGCAAATCCCTCAACTGGATGATAAGCTATTTGAGGTCAGGGTTCATATCTTACACATCTTTGTACCCCCACAGTGCCTTAGCTCAGAATAGGTGCTTGCAAAATGAGTATTAAATGAATTGGTGAGTCCCCTGACACCTGAAGCAGACTACCACGTAAGTATCTCCAGCCCAAATGAGAATGAAAAGGTCAGTGAACACGCCTGCTTGAATGTAGCAGTGGTGATGCCTGAAGGCAAGGCACAGAATTATGAATGATATCACCTGTTTTGGTCCCTTCCGGGCCTGGGACTCCATGATCCTGTGCCCCATGTGTGGCAGTAGTTGCTTCATAAACGCTACTTTACTTGACAGTGCCAAGTACATGCAAGCAATTTAAAAGTACTCTCTGTTTCTGATGATGAGCTTCAAACCCAGAAAACTCTGGGTGAACTGCCAGGATAGGCCCTGCAGGAGAAGGCTGCAGTTGCCACTTCACTTTGTATTTCCAGGCCCTTGGGTATTGCACCCCAACAGGGAGCAAAATGTTGCCAGTTCTGTCATAGTCATTGTAATTAAATCCAAGTTCTGGCAAAGGGCAGTACGTAATTATGAAGTATTATTATGGTTTTTATCATTATTAGGCACCCAGCTGCCCAGCCCAGGAAACCACAGTAGTAAAACACTGGGAAGCCAAGCTCCTTTCCCAGCTGGCATGAACCAATACCAGGTGTATTGGCACATCATCCTGCAGCTTCACACTCATCAAGATGAGACTTTCTGTCCCCTCTTTTTGGCAAAACAAAATTGTAAATGAATGGAAAGAGGAAATGTAAAGAAAGACCTTTGCCACCGCCTCTGAATCGAATTCCTTTTTTTCCATCCCCTAAGAACGCTTTCTCCTCATCCACCTATTTATTGCATAAATCTTTTTCAATTTTATCCTTGACCTGCTAGCTTTGTAAACATCATTCCACAATGACTCCTGAGAATATATCCCACTGTATTAGGGTGAGAGTACAAAGCACGGGAAAGAGTGCTTTCACATTCAAGAAACTTGGAGACTAAATATTTAGGAAAGGATAGTCAGGTTTGACAAGAAATTTGCCATGTATTGAGCACCTACTCAATGCTGCCATTGGCATTTTCACATATACGATCTGACTTAATTCATACCACCCTGCAAGGTAGGTTTCATTATCCGCATTTTCTTCAAGATCACAAAGACTTAGTAAGTGATGGAACCAAGATACCAACATAATTATATAAGTTTGATGATTGTATACTCATAGTGGATTTGTTCATACTGGTAGCTGAATAGAGAAATCTGTTACCTCTTTCTATCAAAGTAAAAATGGTTTCTTGTACAAAATAGATTTTAAGCTGAGCACTGAAAGGACAGTTCAGAAGTGATGCTGGGGGAATTATGCCAAATGAGGAGGCCAAATTGGCCAAAAGCCTAAAATCAATCAATAAGGAAAGATTTCTTGTTCAGCGATGAGTCACATTGTATTCTTCAAGTACCTTTGTTGTCTCAGCCACACCAAATGGGGAAGTCAACCCAAGTGGTACTGGGTTGGCAGGCATAGGCTGAGGGAGAGTGTGCTCAGGGTGGAGGCAAGTGGTTTGGGGAGGGAATAGGTCTTTGAATGGAGAGATCCCCCAATGGCCAATAAACTGGCACATCTTGCAATGGCTTCTGAAACAACTGAAACCATGGCAACTTTCTTTGCTGCCAATCACTTGTTTTTAACTGATGTGTGTAGAACTATTTCCTCTTAAATAGTTATATAATTAATTTAAACTTAGCTATTTAACTTAAGTCATTAATTTCATCTTTAAATAGTATAATGTTTGTCAATTTTTTAACAATTCAGTGCTTACTATGTTGTACAAGGCAGTTTACTTCTACTAATTTTAGTGGGATTTAAGTTTCAGTAAAATACACGCGTTCTAAGTGTACCAGTTTGATCTGTTTTGAGAGATACATAACCTTGTAACTATTACCATAATCAAGAAATAGAACATTTGCATTACCCCAAAAAGTTTCCTTGTGCCTGTTTACAGTAGGAATTTGAATACAACTTGTATTTTGATGACTCTAAAATTCATATCTCCAGCTTCAACCTTGTTTGCGAAGTCTAGAACCGTATTTTTAGCTACCTGCTCGACATATCTACTTACCTATTACAAACAAGCATCTCAAACCAAACATGGCTAATGGTAAATGCTTTGTCTTAGCCACAAGAAAACTTCCATCCCCCACCTACCATTTCTTTCTCAAACCACTTTTTCTGTACTCTCCGATTTGGTTGAGCTAATCATCATTTATCAAAGTCACATATGCTAGAAGCTGTCTAAAATAATCTTCTCTTCCCTGTCTTCTACCTCCCAAGGTCAATAAGTGACTCTAACTCACACATGCATTTTTTAGTAAGTATTTTCCATTTTCACTATCCTCATTCAGATGCTTACCCTGCTTGCATGATCGCAAAATCTCCTAACCTGTTTCTTCATGCTCCAATTCATCTACCAATCTGCCACTCTAATTTTCTTTTGAAAGCCCAGATCTGACTGTTTCAGTCCCCTGCTTTCATGGACTACCCAACTGCATACAAAATGGCACAAAATTGCCCCAGCCCTCCCTATTGGACCTCTCTGCTACCCACTACATAGAATGTGCTGTTCATTTTCATCTTTCTGTGCTTTTTCATCAAATCTTTGCTTAAAATGTGACTCCTTCTTTACCTGAAAAACTGCTCTCTGTCCTTCAGAGCCCCATTTAAATGACTTTTCCTCAGTGAAGTCTTTCCAGACCTTTCCAATAAGAATAGTCCTCTCAGTCACACTTAACCTCCTATAACAGGTTGCACATACATTTATCACACTAAATAGACATGGTGATGAAGTAGAACAAGAGACCTGAGTCAGAAGATCTGGGTTTACATTTAAAATATCAGTTATTTGCTGTGTCATCCAAGACAAATCACGTAACCTCTCTGAGCCTTGGTTATTTCACATATAAAATTATAATAAAACCATAGTAATACCTTACCTCATGGGACCCTTGTGGTGATCAAATAAAGTAATTATAAATATGAACATGATTTGCTCTATGCAGATATTAGATATTATAATTACAGAACTATATATCCTGATAGATTTTGAGTGCCTTCAGTAAAAAACCAGTGTGCAATCATCTTTGTTTTTTTTTTTTTTCCACTTTTTTTTTGAGATGGCATTTCGCTCTTGTTGCCCAGGCTGGAGTACAATGGCACAATCTCAGTTCACTGCAATCTCCACCTCCCAGTGGAGATTTAGGTGATTCTCCTGCCTCAGCCTCCCGAGTAGCTGAGATTACAGGCACCCACCACCACGCCTGGCTAATTTTTAGTATTTTTAGTAGAGACGGGCTTTCACCATATTGGCCAGGCTGGTCTCGAACTCCTGACCTCAGGTGGTCCACCTGCCTTGGCCTCCCAAAGTGCTGGGATTACAGGGGTGAACCACTGCGCCTGACCTGTCCAGTCATCTTTGTATGCCTTCTACCTAACATAGTGCCTGGGCCTCCCTCGATTGGTTTATGGCATAAATTATTGATTTTTGTAGAATCACATTCTCCCAATTAGTCCCTCAATTAACTCTCTTAGCCTACTTTCTTTTTTTTATTTTTTGAGACAGGGTCTCACTCTGTCACCCAGGCTAGAGTGCAGTGGTGCAGTCACAGGTCACTGCAGCCTCAGCCTGCCAGGCTCAAGCAATCCTCCTGCCTCAGCCTCCCAAGTAGTTGGTACTATAGGCACATACCATCATGCCCAGCTAATTTTGTTATTTTTTATAGAGACAGGGTCTCCCCATGTTGTCCAACCTGGTCTCCACTTCTGGACTCAAGTGATCCTCCTGCCTCAGCCTCCCAAAAGTGTTGGGATTGCAGGCATGAGCCACCATGCCTTCTTTATTGCCTTTATAATTAGTCACATAAAAAGGTCTCTACAGAAATGAAATGAAATGAAATTCTATCCATGTTTAATTTTAAAGGCCTTTATTTACTCAACAAAAACTTTTTAAAGCATTATATACCCGGTCCTATTCTAGGCATCAGGCATGCAGAGATGAACACGAGTCTTAATCAAACTTACAATATAGTGGGGGCAATAAACACAAACCAAGATTTTCATCTATATAGTTAAAGATGCTACAAATAGCATAGAACAATAATGTAACTGGAGTGGTCATCGTGGACTTCGCTAAGGAAATGGTGTTTGAGCATCGATGACTAGAAGGAAGTAACTACATGAAAATCAAGAGGAGGGCATTTCAGGCAAAGGGAAGAGTGCAAAGACCCTGAGCCAGGAGCAGGCAAAGTAGATTTGAGAAACTAAAAGATCTTTGTGGCATGACAGAAGCAAGGGGTAGTGGTAGGAATTGAAATCAAAGAAGCAAGTGGGGCCAGATCATGTAGAACTTTGAAGGTCAGGGTGAATAGTTTAAACTTTAGTCTAATTGTAACAGGAAACCATTGAAGGGTTTTAAGCAGATATGTGATATGACTTATTTTTTAAAAGAGTGCTCTGGGCTAGATGCAGTGGCTCACGCCTGTAATTCCAACACTTTGGGAGGCCTAGGTGGGAGGATCCCTTGAGCCCAGGAGTTTGAGGCTGCAGTGAGCTGTGATGACACCACTGCACTCTGCCCTGGGTGATGGAGCAAGACCCTGTCTCTAAAACAACAACAACAACAATAAAGATTGCTCCAGATGCATATGGAGAATGCATCCTGGGGTCTTTGGGAGTGAGGATCAGAAGGAAGATTAGTTGTTTTGGTTCAGACTACAGATGTCAGTGGGTGGTAACACTGAAAATGGTGAAGAGAAGTGGGTTTTAAGGTATGTTTTGCAGGTAGAACTGAAAAGTCTTATTGATGGATTTAATGGGGTGAGTGAGGGAAAGACATTCAATATGACTCTTAGCACTTTGGCCTAAACAATTCGGTGGATGAAAGCTTAGTTTATAGAGTGCCAATCTTGTGGCAGGCACTGTGATAGACTCTGAGAATACAAAACTCAATGAATGAGACACATAGCTTGCCCTCAAAAAATTCAGTCTAGTGGAAAAGACTACCTCATACAGTGATTCCCATGGAATGTTTTAAGCTCAATACCAAAGCTATGCACAGGTGACCATGAGGGCATCGAGAAGGAACCCAGTCCAGATACGTGAACCAGGAGTCTCACCCTCTTGGGAAGATAACTAGGGAACTTTCTTGGCATTTGTGAATATATGCAATAATCCACATTCTTAGTAAAGCTTTAACTTAACTCTTTATTAATGAATAAAGTATAATCATTGTCAGCAGCATCTTCCAGAATCTCTGATTTCTTAGAGGAAAGCAAGCTATGAAAAGATAGCCAAGCACACTGAAGATACTAGACAGGCCAGGTGCTCAGCGAATGGGACAGTCAGAGAACAGGAATCTGTATGGTCTGGGTTTCTGTTGCAGCCCCCAACTTTACCCCTACCGACAGGATGCCTTTCATTGTAGAGGGTGGATTCAGTGTTTTTGTTGTGGTTTTAAAAGCAACTACAGCTTTTGTGAAATTTCCCTCTGACTCCTGAATGACTTCTCTCAAGCGTTTTCTTTTTTAATATTTATTTATATTTAACCAGCTGATACATTCACATTTTACAAATCAAAACCCCATCCATTGTTTTGCTTTCTGTGATTTGTTACCTCTAGTCAATCGTGGTCTGAAAACATTCGATGGAAAATTCCAGGAATAAACAATTCAGAAGTTTTACATTTCACATAGTTCTGAGTAGCCTGATGAAATTTCCCATCATCCCATTCTGTTCCACCCAGGATGTGAATCATCCCCTTACCCACCCATTAGTCACTTAGTAGCATCTCGCTTATCAGATTGACCGTTGCTGTATTGCAGTGTTTTTCTTTAAAGAACCCGCATTTTACTCAAAAATGGCCCCAAAGCATAAGAGTAGGGAAGCTGGAAATTCAGATACGTCAAACGAGAAGCTGAAAAATGCTCCCTTTAAGTAAAAAGGTGAAAGTTCTCGAAGAAAGAAAACAAAATAGTAGGCTGAGGTTGCTCAAATCTGCAGTACAATAAGGTATTTTGAGAGAAAAAGACCATTCACATAACTTGTATTACAGCATATTGTAATTGTCCTGTTTTATTATTAGTCGTTCAAATCTTTTACTGTGCCTATTTTATATATTATACTTTATCATATGTATACATTTATAGGAAAAAACATAGTATATATATAGGATTCAGTATCATTTGCAGTTTCGGGCATCTACGGGGGATCTTGGAACACATCCCCAAAGATCAGGGGAGACTACTGTAAAAAGGTGAAGTGGAAAGTCTCTCTCCTTCTTTGTAAGAACTGACCATGAAAAATAAAAAAAGTCTCTCTCCTACCCTGCCCTTTCACTCTGTTCTCCCCCTTAACCCACTCTCATAGGTAAAGCTATCTATTTATATTGGTTTGTCTGTATATCGTTTCGGTGTTTCTTCATACAAGTACAAGCAATTCTTACATTTCTTCTCTTCCCGTCTTCTTACATAGGAGGTGGCATATTGTATCCCTGATCTGTATCTTGCTTTTCCAACAATGTGCCTTGGGGATATTTTAAGAGAGCCTCCTCATTCTTTCAACATCTGCGTGGCGTTACACTGCAGGATATACCATAGTTTATTTCATCGTTCCCCTCTTGACGAACACTTGGGTTGTTTCCAATCGTTGCTATTTCTTACAACAATTCTGCAGTGAATAACCTGGCACATCTCTGTGCAAATATATCCTTATGATAAATCCCCAGAAGTCTCCGAAAGTTTAATAAACTGATAACGTCTTCCAAAGGAATGTTCTAAGATGTTGGGACTCCAAATTAGAACCTCAGTTTTCCAAGAATTTACTTTCTCATTTCATTAAGAGTAGCCTGTACAGGTTGGCGCGGTGGCTGACGCCTGTAATCCCAGCACTTTGGGAGGCTGAGGTGGGTGGATCGTGAGGTCAGGAGTTCGAGATCAGCCTGGCCAATATGGTGAAACCCCATCTCTACTAAAAATACAACAAATAGCCGAGGGTGGTGGCATGTGCCTGTAGTCCCATCTTGTCAGGAGGCTGAGGCAGAAGAATTGCTTGAACCCGGGAGGCGAGGTTGCAATGAGCCGAGATCGCGTCACTGCACTCCAGCCTGGGTGACAGAGTGAGACTCTGTCTCAGGAAAAAAAAAAAAAAAAAAAAAAAAAAAAGAGTACCTGTACATTCTTTGTGGGTTTTCTTTTGGTTTTGTTTGGTTTTGTTTCTGAGACAAGAGTCTTGCTCTGTCACCCAGGCTGGAGTGCAGTGGTACCATCTCAGCTCACTGCAACCTCTGTCTCCCAGGTTAAAGTGATTCTTGTGCCTCAGCCTCCTGAGTAGCTGTGATTACAGGCACCCACTACCATGCCCAGCTAATTTTTGAATTTTTAGCAGAGACAGGGTTTTGCCATGTTGGCCAAGCTGGTCTCAACCTCCTGGCCTCAAGTGATCCACCCGCCTTGGCCTCCCAAAGTGCTGGGATTACAGGCGTAAGCCACCACACCCAGCCATATTTTTTCTAATAAGGAACATTTAAAAATATTTAATCTGCCTCTCCTGCAACCAATAATAGTTGGAATGATGCTTTAAAAGGAAAGAAAAGAAACTCAGAGGGAATAAAATTTGATTTGATTATGCCCCAGCTAGTGAATTGCATCCTCTAGAAAACTTGCATTTTCTTAATTCAACATATAGAAGCATCTCTGGAATGAAGTCTCAAATAGGATTGATGGGTTTGGAATTGAAAACTTGTAAGGTATTCCCTGCCCCAAACAGCTCTAGTGCTACCCTAGCCCCAGGGCCAAATACCCTTTGACCATTTTTCATTAGCGTCCCATCTCATTTCCCTTAGTAATGTTTCACTTTCCCTTAGTTGCTTTTGGAAAATAGATTTTAGGGCTTGGTGAAGTGAGTAGACTTTTGTAAATGTGCTTTATAACTGGGCCATGTAGAGCAGGTATTCTATCTTTACATTAGCTCCCCGGCTACTCTCAAAAGACCTTTTCTTATTTATCAGATTCTAGATATACAAGATGAAGATAGAAGGATCCTAAACTTACATGAGTTCTTTGTGAGAATATATACAGATGTAGAAATGTGTATGAGTGAGGTGGCAGTGTGAGCTGCCATTTAAAAAATATATACCTCTTAAGAAGCTAGCCCAGACACATCACTGTGATTTTTATTTTTTATTTTCTATTTTTTTGAGACAGGGCCTCACTCTGTCACCACAGCTAGAGTGCCATGGTGCAATCATGGCTTACTGCTCAGGAGATTCCCTCCCTCCTCAGCCTCCCAATAGCTGGGACTTTAGATATCTAGAATGACAGATGCCTCCACACCTGGCTAAATTTTTGTATTTTTGGTAGAGACAGGGTTTCACCATGTTGCGCAGGCTAGTCTTGAACTCCTGGGCTCAAGTGATCCGCTCACTTTGGCCTCCCAAAGTGCTGGGATTACAGGTGTGAGCCACCACACCTGGCCACTATCATTATTAGAAAATAAAATTATCTTTCCACATAGAATCTCTCTTTGGTTCTGTTTCACGTGTATGGAGGTTTTTTTTGTTTTTGTTTTTTTCTTCTTTAATTATAACATAAGAGAAAGTGTGTAAAAATAGAACATGAGGTTAACAAGATACAGCAAATAACCATCCAGAAAGTTTTTCTTAGCTCCAATGCACTTCAGGAATCATAAAATCTACAAGTTGTAGAACTCTCCAAACTCTCTGAAGAGTATCTAGTGCTAACTCTAGTTGAAACTATCTTCCATTTTTAAAATGGTACAGTCTATGCTTTAGCTATTACCTTTCTTTTTTTCCTTAGCTGGTAAGACTTGGACTCTTATCTGTCCAGAATTCCTTCTTATGTGAAAAATACTATTTTCTGAAATTATTTGTGACATAGTCCCAATGTCTGTCGAGAACATCAGTTCTACTGACCACACTCTCATGGTCTTCAGGGAACTATGGTCCTCGCTTACTCTCAGTCCACGGGATTGACAAGGGGAGTGATGTCCCCACCTCTAATCCCTCCCTGCCTGCCTTAGGGGTGAAGCATATGACCTTGGCCTATACCATCTAGTATGTCCTATTCCCCTGGCCACAATAATCCATTCTGGACTCACAAGAAAAAGTCAACTTGGATCTGAGCCTAGGTGCAAGTAGTCCCTGGAGTAGCTTGCATCCATATTGGGTGTACAAAGGGTGAACTTGCCCAAGGATGGAATCAATATTGAAGATGCTGAATTAAGAATGGAGAGAGAGAAATCAGGTCCTGGGTCACACTGTTGGAGCCCTAGATCAAGCTTCACCTGAATGAGATACCCTAAATTGTTCAGTTACATGAGCCAATAAATTAACCTTTTTGAACTTCTCTTCCTTTTTAAATTTTTATTTATTTATTTATTTATTTATTTATTTTTTTTTTTTTTGAGATGGGCATCTTGCTATGTGGTCCTGGCTGGTCTTGAGCTCCTGAGCTCGTGATTCCCCGCTTCTTGGCCTCCCAAAGTGCTAGGATTACAGGCACAAGCCACTGTGCCCGGCCAAATTCACCTTTTTCATTAAGTTAGTTTGGATTACGTTTTTAAATCTCTGGCAGAGGATTTTTAGTTGATGTAATATCTTCAAGCAAAATTAGACAATTTAAACTCATGGTGTTCCCATGGTTTGACAAATGATTTATCTTAGTTAATTCCCACAGTCTGCTTTTCATGGTAGGAATAATGCTACTATTGCAGCCCTACTCAAGGACTGAACACCAATCCAGGCCAGAATTCCCTCCCCTTCCCCGAAGGACTCCTTCAGGTCTATGATTAAGCTCAGCCCACTGGTGAAGTTAAAGAAAGAAGGGAACAGATGGTAATCTGAGGGAATTAAGCCAATTTACTTTAGGGGTCAGTTGCAGTTCACATTCAGCAGTGAATGAAGTTGTTTGAATCAGTTTCTGGTTCAGGCCTGTAATCATCTGGATGGATCCAAAATTCTTCACATGGGACAAATATTTGGAGGGTTAAAATGTTATTCCAATTTGAGAGAACTATGAAACATGGAATCAGGTAGCACCTGTCTTACCAGGTCTTTAGTACTGAAAGAGGTATCATATGAGCAGGGTAGAGGGACATTGATAATATAGTTAACACTTTAAGAAGTGAGTCTAGACTGCATCCAAAATAAGCAGTGTCATAAAGCCTGCCCTTTGGATTTACTTTCAATATTTCTAATCCACATGAGAGCATACTTGGAAATATATCCTATAGTGGCCACTAAGTTACTAAAATGTAGATTAAAACATCTTTTGTCATTTTTGCCTCTTTTAGAGGAACAAGATTTTTATAGGTGAAACATTTATAGCCTGTATTTGAAAATTATTTCTAGTTAGAGTGATATTTTGTCAGTATCTTAAGGCCTTAAGACCTAGTGAGCAGTCTTGGGACAGAATTATTCGCTGGAAAATGTCATTAAAAACACAGACTCAGAATATCAAATAGAGCATTTTAAACTATTTCAGGTAATCTACTGAATATGCTCTCATATGAAGTATCATTTTTTCCATTGCTTCCATAATTTTTTTAAAATTTCAAGACACTTAACAAAATGCTCAGCTTGTTCCAGCATATATTTTGTGAGTGGGTGGCATGCAAACAAAAGATAGAATGACAGATGCCATCTATATATTTTACAAAAACACCTCTTGCTTATGCATGTGTAAGCAGAAGTTGGATTTGACAAGATGCAAAAAGATGTCTTACAGATGGTACATGTGAGAAGGACAGGTCTTCCCAAACTGATGAAGCCCTCAAAGCAGTTGTCATGAATATGTGGATGTCTGTCACACCTGTTCTTCTGCAAAGAAATACCCTCTTGTAAATATAAGCAGATTTTCAGATGGGCCCAAGGTTCGCTAAGCTTAGTTCACTTTCCCATTAGCTTAAGAGAGACTATGGCTACCAAAGTGGATTGCATGTCTTTTTGTCTTATGTGTTCCTTGGTTTTGTATTATTTACAGTTAAAGTTTGAGATTTAAATTCTTTTACTTGGCCCTCAAAAGAGTAACCATAATTAATCTTATAGCATTAAATTCATTGGCAATCTGCTTTGGAGGGAATAAACTCATGTTCTGCAAAAGGGCTTGGATATACAGAATTTCAATGCTTCAAATGATGTAATTGTCTATAATATTTAGCCTGCCATTTTTAGTTTGGTATTCGTATAATATGAGATTTCGAAGAAAAAGCTAAAGAGAGGCTAATTTGCTTGGTAGTGCTTCTGTTCTTTTGTTCTTTAGAATCTAAAATTAACCAACATCTGCAGTGTCAACAAGGACTCCATATGGCATTCAAGTTTGTACTTTTCCTAAATAATGCATTTGAGGCAATGTAATCTGAGAGGAATTCTGAGGTAATAATGAGCAGAATGTGTTATATTGTATAGCACTTTATAGTTTCAAAGTGATTTAACAACTAGGACCTTATTTGATCCTCACAACAACACTAAGAGGCAAGGAGGTAGGGTATTTATTAACTCTGTTGAACAGATGAGAAGGCAGAGATCCAAAGTATTGAAGAGACATGACCATAGTCACAAACCTGGTAAATAGCAGGGTGAAAATAAAACCCAGGTTATCTGGTTCTTAATTCAATGCTCTTTCTACCATATTACTAGAACCAAGTTATTGAAACCCATGTTACAATAGCATGCTTTGAAAATAATAGATTCCACAAACAACTCTGCAGGTAAATAAAAAGAACTCAATCATGCATGTTCGATTTTCAAAAGTTTAATGGATTTCATTTGCTCAGTTAAGTTAGTAGATGATTTCTATAGGAGTTCATCTGTAGTTACACTTGTGATTTTCTATTTTACCTCCAAAAAAAGTTTTCCCTCAAATCCTTTTTCTCCTTGTGAAGTTGTACCTCATAAATCTTTATTAGTCATATCTAAAAAATTCAAAAACTTTCCTGTAAGAGATGTTACAACTAAGTGTTTTCCTCACAGTAATGAATATAATTTATGTCCAGCTGAGTTTTGAAACTTTTTGTTTCCATTTAAACTTCTGTAAATTTCTGTATCACAGCAGCCAGAATTTCTGGGACCAAAAGAAAGTTGTTTGAAGCTAAAGAACGTTCTAGAAACATAAACGTAAATTTAGAAGGACTCATTTTTTAAAGCATAAATAACACTACTGCCAATACATACCTGATAGAAATTTCTAGCTCAATGTAATAGCACCATTTCTACTTTTAAATGCAGTGAAATTCAGTTGCTTCCATTTCTTGAAAATTTGAGGCTTAAAAATTATGAGTGCTGGCATTCTGGAAGAGGTGCACTGTGAGTTTGTAACATCAAAAAGGTGCTGGCATTCTCAAACATTGACAGGCAGATGTATTTCCAACAAGTGGAAACACAGGACTGCACTGGCAGAAGGAGCAGACAGCAAGAATTTTCATTATGATTTGGCTTGGTCTATGCTGGTTCTGCAGAGACTTCACAAAGTGCATCTTTAGAAAGCATCTTCTACCAAGTGGAAAGCTGGCAAGAGGCAGCAGTAGAGGCTGCTGACACCAAAGCAACCAGAGCTTACTTAAAACTTAGAAAAAAAATTGTTTCCATTAGTTGTTTGGATATGTCTCAAAGAACCACAAACAGAAAAGCAATATTTAAAGTTGCTACTGTCCAAACATTCTTGCAACTCTAATATCCTACCTACTCAGTGTCTGAGATTCATGGAAATACACTCCACATGTTTGAAAAGGAGATCATCTAACCTAAGTAGAATGTTGTCTCTCCACACACGAGCATACTTGGATATGGGAGTGGTGAAAAAGAGAGAAAGAAAGAGACAAAGAGAACATATGGAATGTACCAGGGAGTGAGAGGAATTGAGGGGAGGTGGAGAATTTAGGGAGGAAAGCCTCAAGAGAGGAGGTTTAAATCATTTGAGAAGGCAATAACTCTGGCGAGTCCTGGGAATCTGTGAGGAGGGAGCCAAGGGTGACAAAAGAGAGTGGCTGTGGCAGTAGCATTCAGAGGGACTCTGGTTGCACAGAGATGGCAGGTGCAGAGGCGGGGCATGAGGAAGTACCCGAGCCACCATGAGAACCTCCACTGTGGCTGTTTGCTCTTCACTTATTTTGTTAGGTCTAGTTTTGGCCCCCCTTCCCGCTATGCCTCTGCCCCCGACTGCAAGAAAAAATTGTGCTCAGTAGGCTGAACTTTGTTTAACTTAGTTTTAATTGTCCACCAAGTGATTTGTGGAGATGGGGACTGGTAATAACTTAGCAATGACTTCAGAATCCAGAATCAGAATTGGAATGATAGAACTTTGTTCCCAGTCAATCCAGTCACAACCACAAACCTCTCTGTGCTACAGCAAAGTAATGTGGTCCCTTGACTATTCTGCTGCTGATGAATGGATTGGACAGAAAAGCAATGGAAGGGCCGATGCAACTCTCACAACAGTCCAACTCTTTTCTGCCAGATTGGCTTAAAAAAAAAAAAGTAGCTGATCATGGCAAATCAAGTTAGCCAATACCTGTATTGTCTGCCTGAATTATAAAGCATAACAGTACATCCTGTTCTCTCTCAGTCCTTTATTAAAAGAAAGAGGAAGAGGAAGGATTGGACTATGCCTATAATAGACAAAATAATTAGAAAACCTCCTACACTACCCACTGGAACTTGTCATTTGCACACTGACACAGTGATAATTACTCTCGAAGTTAGACACAATATCACCCTCTCTTCCCCTCCTTGCTTAGACACAGCTAAGCAGTGACTCTCAGAGGCAGTGGGAAGAGGACAAGGCCTTGCCAGCTAGTGCGGAGAAAGACCAAACATTTAACTACACAAAAATAGCTCATGAACCTGCCTTTCCCAAAACTCTCAGGCCAAATGCATCATTGCAACAAGAACAATCAAGTCCCCAAAAGTCATCCTAAAGATGTCTGTGGTGGGTGGCTGGACCCATGAGACTTTGCCTTCATCCCTTAGAATGGCCTTTTGGAGCCTGGAGACTCTCAGGAAACTGATTTCTCATGTGGGAAGATATTGAGACCCAAGAAGAATTCAGCACAATGTAATTTATTTCTGAATCTTTCGTCCTATTGGATATGCCCCAGGGTGGAGTAATTCTTTCGATCACAGATAATTCAGCCCTCAATGGATCAACATGCTTAAGAGAAGTTTCCAAATATGTCTAAGACTCTAGGTGCAGAGACTTAAGTGCCTATTAACAAAGGCAGATTTAAAATAGAACAGAGATTGGAAATTAGAAAAACTGAAGAGGCACCATGATATAATAGAGCCAGCTATTGTTGGCTGTTAGTATCTGTCAGTAACTAGTAGCTGTCAGTAACTGGTTGTGTCACTGTACGTAGCTAGTTGTGTGCCTTTGGTCATTATGCCCATGTCTCAGTTGCCTCAACTCTAAAATAAACACTAAAATGAAAGGAATTTCATTTTAGAAAACACTTAAGAGGAAAACCTTTGAAATACTGATTTAATTTCTCTCTCTGTATTTTCCCCTTTCCCTTTTTCATTCTGGCTGGCTCTGTGTCTCAGTCTCAGGAGAGACTTGTGGCTGGACTTCCAGGCTTTCATTCCGAATAAATCTGCTGAGAAGAATAGGGTTTGAGGAGGGCTGTGTTTTCCTAAACTAAAAAGATCTGTGAATCCAGAAGCATCAAGGATGTCACCCTGCTTCTTGGCGGTATGCCCTTGCTGTATGTGCCTCAGGGAGGCTGGGTCTTTGCCAAAGAGTCTTCTTCTTCTTCTTCTTCTTTTTTTTCTAGAAAATATTTAATAGCAGAGGGGTAACCCCAAAGATACCATGCAGACTGGGTCATGCTCATGTGAACTAATGATGGGAGGGGCCTCCGGATGACCTAGTGCTTCTTAGGATGCCTGGTTCCTACCAGGGCCCGCAGCAGGTGTGTGAAAGATGTTCCGGGGGTGACCCGGACAGCTGCACTTCATACACTGGAGTCATGACCCGGACAGTTCAATTTCCTGTCAGTCCAGCAGGGTAGGGCCTCCACGTTTAAACTGAATCACCATGTTCTAAAGATCCTAAGGAGCCATGTGGGGCAAGATCACCTTTATTTTGTTTAATTTGTGTCTCTTTATTATTTATTAAAACTAAGCCTAAGCAAAGCTTGCACACTCTAGGAAATCTGCTTCCTCAGGGTTGAATTCACCACGGGTTTACTTTGCCAGCCATCCTTGTCATATTTTTCCCACACCAGCCCTTTCTGGGTTCCATATTTTCCCATTGGAGATGTTTTATTGAGAAAAACTGGTGGCACCTTGAAGAATATCACGTGCCTGCTCCCAAATCCCCGGACATTTTCTTCAAAGTTGGAAAGGAGTTTCTTTCAACCACAAGGACAGCTATCTGATGTCTGAAAAGCAACTCATGTCTGTGGTCCTCTTATTCTCTGGGGCCATGTGTGTTTTTGGAGTTGCTAATAAAACAGACAATACAAAGCAAAATACAAACTTAAAATAAAACATATCTTATACAGTTGTTTATGTTATTGCTGTTATGGTTTGATTGGTGAAAAGTATTTTTGTAGGCTGGGAGTGGTGGCTCACACCTGTAATCCCAGTACTTTGGGAGGCCAAGGCGGGCAGGTCCCCTGAGGTCAGGAGTTTGAGACCAGCCTGGCCAACATGGCAAAACCCCGTCTCTACGAAAAATACAAAAATTAGCCGGGTGTGATGACGTGTGTCTGTAATCCCAGGCTGAGGCAAGAGAATGGCATGAACCCGGGAGGCAGAGGTTGCAGTGAGCCAAGACTGCACCACTGCATTCCAGCCTGGGTGACAGAATGAGACTCTGTCTCAAAAAAAAAAAAAAAAAGAAAAAGAAAAAGAAAAGTATTTTTGTAGTTTCAAGACTGTGTTGCAGTTGGAAAGGGAGAAAATACTTAGCAGAAGTGAAAACGCAGGTCCCAGGCTGCCAGGTTTTTTGACTCTGAAAGCACTTATTTGACATTATCTCTTGTATCTTTTTCTGGGTGGAAGACATAATTGCCATGTTCTTCTAAGAACATTTTCCTACTGTTCCTTGATTCTCTCTTTAAATATTTTCAGGAGGAAAAGTAATGTGTTTTTTGTTGGTTTTGTTATTATTCTTTTCTTTTCTTTTTTTTTTTTTTGTAATTTAGAGAGCCTATGTTGTTGATTCAGTCAAAATAAGCTTTGGATCAATTTGTATTTCTTGCCAAATAGGCTTTCTCAGAACTTGGAAAACAAAGTAAAATGGTACCCCAAATCTTCTCTTTCCTCTTATCCTCGAAATTCTCCCATATAGCCAAGGAGTTGCCATTCTTGGGGGTGGAAGGAAGCCTCTCTCTAATTTAAGGCCTTCTAAATCTAGATTTTTTTATGTTGTTCAAGGAACTAAGTAAACTAAAATTTCTACAAAAAAAAAATAATAATAATGCAAATAGTCTTCTCCCAATAGAAACTACTAAAATAGTCACATGGCCTACCTCTTAAAGTAGAGTATATTCCTTCTTTCTTAATTAAATGAGAAATAAAAGGAAGTCATGCACAAGCTTTCAGAGCAATGAGTATAATATTAAAAAATGTAGTTCTGGTCAGAAAAAAAATGTTGAAAATGGAAACTGTGAGATCGTACTCAAGTAGATCCTTATACTCCAACCAAATGCTGGAAGAATCAAGAAAACCTCTAAAGCAAGGTAGAAGAATGTGAACACTGGAGAAAAGCAGAGGAGTACAGAAAATCACTAACAAGTGCATAAATTCATAAAGCAGAGTCTGAGGTGCTTCTTAAATTACTCTCAAAGTTTTCAAATAAAACATGAGATTAAAAAAACTCATTGCAGGGAAAGATAACATCAATTTATTTTATTTTATTTTATTTTATTTTATTTTATTTTATTTTATTTTATTTTATTTTATTTTTGAGACAGAGTCTCACTCTGTCACCCAGGCTGGAGCACACTGGCACCATCTCAGCTCACTGCAACCTCCGCCTCCAGGTTTCAAGCAATTCTTGTGCCTCAGCCTCCCAAGTAGCTGGGATTACAGGCATGCGCCACCACACCTGGCTAATTTTTGTATTTTTAGTAGAGACAGGGTTTCACCATATTGGCCAGGCTAGTCTTGAACTCCTGACCTCAGGTAATCCACCTGCCTCCACCTCCCAAAGTGCTGGGATTACAGGCATGAGTCATGGCACCCAGCCAACTGGAGTGCAGTGGCACAATCTCAGCTCACTGCAACCTCCGCCTCCTGGGTCCAAGGGATTCTCCTGCCTCAGCCTCCCAGGTAGCTGGGATTACAGGTGCCCACCACCACACCCAGCTAATTTTTGTATTTTTAGTAGAGACAGTTTCACCATGCAGGCCAGGCTGGTCTCAAACTCCTGACCTCAAGTGATCTGCCCACTTCAGCCTTCCAAGTGCTGGGATTACAGGTGTGAACCACCACATCTAGCCAGAAACAGTAGTTTTGTCTGCCACGTAAGAGGCCAGAAGTTCTCCAAGTGCTCTGCTGTGAACATGACTGTCTCCCTCCCCGATAAGTAACTACTATACTGACATCTACAGAAATCACTTCCTTCTATTTTTGTGTGTGTTCTATTTTTGTGTGTGTGTGTGTGGTTTATCACCCAATTGGCATCCCTAAACGCTATAGTTTAGTTTTGTCCATTTTTGAAAACTTTGATATGTCTTTAACATCTCTTAAACCTACAGTATTCCTCTTCAAACTTTTCTTTTCCATGCAATTTATCTGTTGAAGTACCCAGAGCATTTTCCCTAGAGTTTCCCGCAGTCTGGATGGCGCTGGTTGCTTACTCCTGATGCAGTTCAACACATTCTTTTGTCTTTTACATATTTCCTGCAACCTGCCAGCTGGATTTGAAGGCTTAACCAGACTCAGATTCCTTTGGCAAGACAGTGATGGGTGGTACATCTAAGGGCACACAACATCTGGTTGTCTCTCTTCATGACATTAGCAGACATCAATGCTCAATGTCTGGATCTATTAATTTATTGTGGGCTATTGAATATTCCAATTCTGTTATTTCTTTTTCACTTACTAGTTGGAATAGTTCTATAAAAAGATACTTCCCTTAATCTATTATTTGTTTAATCAGTGGCACAATTCAGATGGGAAAGGCAAAGTAAAAGCTTGATTTTATTTACCAGTTTTCAAGACAATGAATTTTTCCTATCATCCTACAAAGGTGACCTTTCATTTTTGTTTTCCTGATCTCATGTATGTATGTATTCACACATGCATTCAACATATTTTATGGGTTTTAAGCCATTGCGATCATTATCTTTATTGCAGCTCAATTTGACCTATATTTGGATAGTGACAGCCTCTCCCATTGGCACTTGAATCCTTTTGATTTGACAGTAGTAGCCTTTGATAGCTGCCTTGCTATCTGACATGACCAGATATTCTAGGCTCATCTTGTACATCTCACACCCCAGACCTGGAATCTGTCATTTCTCCAACAAACCCTGATTTCTTTTGATGGGACATAGTATTTCAAAACCAAAATCCAGGCACTAAACATGTTCATCATTACCGTGTTAGTTATAGTTTGTAAACCTTTTCAGTGGTCACAGCTAGAAAATTTCTCTCTCTCTCTCTCTCTCTCTCTTTATATACATATATATATATATATATATATATATATTTTTTTTTTTTTTTTTTTTTTTTTGAGATGGAGTCTCGCTCTTTCAACAGGCTGGAGTGCAGTGGCGTGATCTCGTCTCATTGCAAGCTCCGCCTCCTGGGATCAAGCGATTTTCCTGCCTCAACCTCGTGAGTAGCTGGGACTACAGGCGCTTGCCACCACACCCGGCTAATTTTTTGTATTTTTAGTAGAGACGGGGTTTCACCATATTAGCCAGAATGATCACGATCTCCTGACCTCGTGATCTGCCTGCCTTGGCCTTTCAAAGTGCTGGGATTACAGGCGTGAGCTACCGTGCCCGGCCCAAAAATATCTATATATTTTTAAAATATAAAATACCTTTTGAATTTATTTGATATTCCAATTCAAATTTAGTCCCATTTGTGTTTATAAATGCAACAGGCTGAAAACAACAATGCTGCAGTACCTGAACCAATATGATTACTAAGAGTTATGCCCAGGTGTGGTGGCTCATGCCTATAATCCCAGAACTATAGGAAGGCAAGTTGAGAGGACTGCTTGAACCCAGGAGTTTGAGACCAGCCTGGGCAACATAATGAGACCCTGTCTCTATTTTAATAAAATTATAATAAATTTTTTTTAGTTATTAAGATATACATTTTTTCACTTGCTCTTTGTATTTGCCTCTATTTTCTAAAAGTAACTTTTACTGTATCTACATTGTCAGAGTATGTAGCCATTACACACGATACTTGATCTCTTTTATCGCTCACTTAATCTTTTTTTTGTTTTAAGAAATGGGGTTTCGCCATGCTGCCTAGGCTGGTCTCAAACCCCTGGGCTCATGGGATCTGCCTGCTTCGGGCTCCAAAGTGCTGGGATTACAGGCGTGAGCCACCGTACCTGGCCTTAATCTTAATTCTACAAGTAGTTACATATTTAATGCTCACCAGGAGTCTTTATATTGATATGTCTCTGGTCATTCTGAAGTTTGTTTTCCAGTAGATACACAAGAATGGTTCACAGGAACAATATTTCCTGAATCCTTGCATATTGATAGCAGTTTGTATTATTTGTTACGGAAAGTCAGTTTTTCCACATATAAAATCCTCAGATCATATTTTCTTATGAATCTTAAATATGTTACTCCATTTTTTTAGACATAAGTGTTCTTGTTGAAACATCTGATGCTAACTTAATTTTCTTTCCCTTACAAGTCACTGTCTTTTAGAACTATATACCAAACGACTTTTTCCTTTTTTTAAATATTCAGTAATTTTATTAGAATATATCTTGGTTCATCACTCTAAGTCAATTCTCACGTACATGGTGTGCTCTTTCTACACATAGTTTTAGATAGATAGATAGATATCTTTTTAATTTCAAGAAAGTTTCTTGAATATTCCTTTTAAAAATATTTGTTCTGTTCTCATGCTTTGAGTTTCTTCTTCAGGGACTCCTATTATTGTATGTTGTGTCTTCTTTGCCTACCGTGATACTTGTCACTTTCTCTTGGAACTTTTTACTTCTTTCTTCATTTCATATGGATTTTAAAGATTTTCCTCCTTTTTACCTTATATATATTTTAAAGTATTATTTGTTGTATTTATTTGCTCTTTTGTTCCTTCTTATTTAGTAGTATTTTTGAAATAAATTTTTCTTTTACTTCTAAGTCTTTCCTGAGTTCTGACTCCGCATTTCTGAACTTTTCTAATTTTGATTTGTGTTATCCTTTCATGTGTTATATAACTTTCCTAGTGTCTTTCATTTCATTTTGAAATGGTAGGTTACAGTTTTGATCTTATTTAATACTTTAGGACTTGCCTTATTAAGTTCCTTATTTTCTTTTTTTGTATGGGATTTAACCTGGATCCTTTTCTGTTGTTCATTTCTATGTAAAATTAGTTTTCCTAAATTTTTATCAGGGGCATGTTTAGTTAAAAGACATGGATCAGGATGGGTGCAGTGTCTTACCTGTAATCCCAGCACTTTGGGAGTCCAAGGCAGGAAAATCAAATCACTTGAATCCAGAAGTTTGAGACCAACCTGGGCAACATAGTGAGATCCCATCTCTTAAAAAAAAAGTCATGGCTCAGAAGTTAGAAAAGCTAACTTCACAGAGGTCCCTGTTTTGTAACCTTTGTGAGGTGTACAAAAACACAGTGGCCAGCTTTCTGAGATGTCTGGCTGTGTTCTTCTCCCCTTTCTTAATTAGAAATGTATCTTCCTTTGTCTCTATTATCCTAATCCAATTTTTGGTTCTATTCCAAAAGTAGAACCACAATTTTGGTTCTACTCTCAAAAGTTACTCCTCAATGTGGGGCCCTGCCCTGGAAAGATGCTCTGGCTTTTCAGTCTCAAGAGTTCATAAGGGTTACATTACTTCAACCCCCTTCAGTTCTTCTCACTGTGGATTCTGTGCACTCATCCACTATTGAAAAGGGTGAAATTCCTCCAGATTCAGCCGCTGTTATTACACTGGCCCACTGTGCCTTCCAATTAATACCTTTCATATTCATAGCTTTCCTGCTCCCAGATCTTTCAGATACACTATTCCTTCCCTCTGCGTCTTCCTGCACGGGTGTTAACAGCATGCAGGTCTTGTGGCCGTCCCCTATTGCTAGTGTTTTGAAGTTTATGGAGATACTCTGTCACCTAGCTTTATCATATATATTTCCAAGAGTTTTGGGCTTTGCTATTTAGTTACTCTTTTTGTAAAGGGATCTGGGGAAATTTACCTTGATGTTTCCTCCTCTGCCATCTTCCAAGAATCCTCTCCTGATTTAAAAATTCGATAGGTATTACCAAACGTCTTAGAGGATGATATGCTTCTTGTGGACATTTGCTTTAAATTAATAAAGGTTTCCTATTCCTAAACAGCAAAAGGAAAACTATGAACATTCCAGGAAGAAGCCATATGTCCTATGCCTTCTCATTCTGAACCCAAAGTCTGCGAATAGTATCAAAGAGCTTTGCAAAAAGGGGTTGGTAGGATTGTAAATTCTGTGGAATCTTTACAGAATCCTTTTGGGCTGCTCTGAGATGATTAATGCAGCTAGAGGACAGGGAAACATGCTGACTTCCAGAGTCCCAGTCAGAGGAAAATGTATATAAATCCTTCCATGAGCCATCATATCTATGAAACAGAAATTGCAAATCTCCGCAGGGTCAAGTTTGTATCTAAATACATTGAAGGAGTTTATTTGGGAATCTCTCAAACCACAGGTCACATGTCAGTGTTTCTTCAGCTTTCTTCAAAAATTAAGTCAGCTGAGAAGGACAGTTGGTTTTTATTATATTCTATTCCAACAGGCTTTTCATTAACAACAAGCAGCTTCTGACAGGGACTTTTAGTTATGTTCTCAAAAAAGCTAGCTTTTTTGAACCTCACATGTAGTTTATGCCTATACTGTAAAAATGATTCCAAGGCCTCTAAAATTAGGAACTGACAGTATTGTCTAGTCAACTAGTGCAGATATTTAAGTTACAAAAAGAAAATATTCTGTATGTGACTTATCTTTCCAGACTGATATGTGGATGGGTTCTTAGTTGTTGACAAATTATATATTTTAGAATATTAGATTTAACAATCTTCTTCCTTATGCTTGGGTCAACATTATTCCTGTGAATTTCATGTGTAGTTCAAATTCACTGAAATATAATTCCACCTACTTACTTAGTGGCCTGATTACCTAGAGGTGAGGATCCCATCTACATCTTGGTGCAGCCCTGTGGCATTGAACCTGCCACTGGAAAATTCAGGAAGAAAACTCAGTAGAGGCTTTCTTTGGGGAGTTCTAGGCCAATGATGGTTCTGTAGACTAGGCTAAAAGTACTTAGAGTGGACCAGTTTAATAAAAGGTTTAAGACCCCTGGAGTCCCATTACTATCAAGTTTCATGTGCTTTTTTTAAGCTTCTCCAGTGAATGGGTACAACAGCGAATGAAACCTTTTTGAGGACACGCCAGTGAAACATTAAAAAGCATTAATTTCTAGGACTCATTAATTTATTTAAATGTATATTGCTCCCATATTTGCACGAATTCTACAGAACACTGGCTCACAGACCATCTATATGGTACCAAAGGACTATTACCTCCTAAAAAGGGAAAACCCTAACACTCCATCCCATTCTTCACCAGGCCACCACATGATTGCCATCCATTCATCCAAAACATTCACAGGGCTTACTGAACTTCCACCAGATATCTGCATTAAAAAGTACAACCTACAAGACAGTGGGATATTTTTCACGTAGTCATCAGAATAAAGACCAATCGAGTATTTAATATATATTTCTTGCACCCAAGGCACCATCCTAAATCATATCTAATGTTGTAGAGTCTAGTTTTAAAGCAGTTAATTGTTACCTAAATACACTTTTACAATTGGCATTCATAAAATATGAAATGTCAAGAGGTTTTTGTTTGTTTGTTTTGTTTTTTGAGACAGAGTCTCTCTCTGTCACCCAGGCTGGAGTGCAGTGGCACAATCTCGGTTCACTGCAACCTCCGTTTCCCGGGTTCAAGTGATTCTCCTGCCTCAGCCTCCCGAGTAGTTGGGATTACAGGGGCCCACCACCATGCCAGGCTAATTTTTGTATTTTTAGTAGAGACAGGGTTTCACCATGTTGGCTAGCTGGTCTCAAACTCCTGACCTCAAGTAATCCGTCCGCCTCAGCCTCCCAAAGTGCTGGGATTACAGGCATGAGCCACCACGCCCAGCTAAACACTATATTTTTAAGTTCCATGCATAGAAGATACTGTTGATTACTAAAAATTTATTTGGCTTAAGAGACCTATTCACTCCTCATTGCATTAGCTATGCATTAGCTGGAGAATAAGCAGTCTTTTCTTTTTGTTATGCTTTTAACATACACCATGCCAAAAAAAAGGAAAAAAGAAAAAAAAAGATTAGAAAGAACCCCTACAGGGCCGGGCGCGGTGGCTCAAGCCTGTAATCCCAGCACTTTGGGAGGCCGAGATGGGCGGATCACGAGGTCAGGAGATCGAGACCATCCTGGCTAACATGGTGAAACCCCGTCTCTACTAAGAAATACAAAAAATAGCCGGGCGAGGTGGCGGGCGCCTGTAGTCCCAGCTACTCAGGAGGCTGAGGCCGGAGAATGGCGTGAACCCGGGAGGCGGAGCTTGCAGTGAGCTGAGATCCGGCCACTGCACTCCAGCCTGGGCTACAGAGCGAGACTCCGTCTCAAAAAAAAAAAAAAAGAAAGAACCCCTACAGGCCAGAAGAGAAAACGGAGTTTAGGGAGGGAGTAGAAATAGGTTAAACAGAAAATAAGGGGTATATAGGGAATAAGGAGGTTTTTTGTTTGGTGTCTTGCAGGAAGAAAGAAGGGATATATTATGTTTTGTTCTGTTTTGCTTGTTTGTTTTAAGTACATAAATGAGTGCTTAAGTGTACACAGAAAACCAAAATCAGGGAAGAGAATGCAACAGCAGACAAGGAGTTTTAAAGGAAAGTGCTAAACAGGTATCCGTTACATTAGGGTTATTTTGTTTGTTTGTTTGTTTTTGCAGTAAAAAAGTTCATATAGCAAAAATGTGTCTGGATCAGAAACATGAATTAATGATAAATGATTGTATGACATACTGACCTATGTATTATTAAGGAATCATGGAGACATCAACCTAAATATATACAGAATCACACCGTCTACATTTGTGTGTTTATTGCCTACTCTTTTGTCAACCACACACATCAATAAAAACATGAAGAGCTAGAAAATTTTCAGGATGACCTCAGAAATGACTTAAGGACTGATGGCTTACTGCAGGGGATAAAGCATTTTGGAAGGAAGACCGAATAGGAACTTGATTACATTTCATGAAAATATGAAGTTTATATACTGTGTAATCAGGAATGGTTCACCAGATTCTGCAGCACTGAAACTAAAGGGGAGAAGGAGCGCTTGCGTGTTGAAAGAAGTAATTTTAGAACATACAGAAGGAAATTCTACTCTACTCTTTGAGTTATACATTCATCATGCCAAGCAGTACTAGAGACATGAAGAGAATACATGCTGAAGGGATTCAGATAACCGCATGGATAAAGTACTCACAATGAGTTGTTAAAGGGAGACAGAGCTGTTTAGGATATGTCTATACTTTTGTAAAGATGACGTACTGAAGATGATTTTTGTTCTTCCACAAAGACATTTCTTAGCTTGTCTAACACAGTAGTCTTCTTAATGAACTGAGTGTCACAGTACCCAGGACGATGCCTGGCAGGAAGTAGGCTACAGGTCTTTGCTTGATTTGTTGAATCCCTTTTGGACTTCAGAGAGATATCACCTTCAGAAGACTGATGTTGTTGACCTAATATGCTAATATTTAATTTGGATGAGGAAGTTATTTGAGCAATGCATATAATTGTCATTAATAAATAAACAAATGGGATGAATTACTATTAGCAATGGGATATTAATGCATAGGATGCCAGACTGGGTTCAGACTCCTGAGTTTCTCTGTGGCTTCTGCTACTGCCCAGGGAATGGTTCATTCCCTTTGAAGTAAATGGATACAGATAAGCAAAGCTAGACCAAGACAGACAGCTGTCTGTGTAGGCCAATTTAGTATTGCTTCAAGCTCATATTCTTTAAATATGTGCTTATTATTTATTTAAAGACAGCCTGATAAGCACAGAGAAAAGAGGATAGGATAGGCCTCTTCTCCACTGGCTTGAACAATTCAGTTCTGACTAAAACTTGTACCCTCTGCTCAGCAGAATGTGACAATAGCAGTAACCAACACCCCCAGCCCTCTGTGAAGGCAGGTAGGTGAAGGGAATGTCTGTTGTTACTTGAGCAGGCCCTTGGAAGTTTCAGCGTTCCATTGCCACCCCAAACAACTTCCTGAGAGGCTCCTAGAAAGCATATTATCTGTTTTATTACATGTCAGTATACAGATCGATTCAGTATACTGTTTCCATTTTCAGTATATGTTTCATTTACAGAATGGTGTCTGGAGTTCCACCTTTAGTTCAGCTCTTCAGCTAAAACAAAAAGAAGAGTAAGAACGATTATCCAGTAAATTTGAGAATTTTACTTAAATTGTTTGCAGTGGCCACAGATGATCAGTATATTGGGACTCTGTGAGGGTAGAGATTTGTGTTATTTCTGTATTCACATCATCTAGGCCAGTGACAGAAAACGCTTAGTCAATGCTTATGGAAATAATGAATGGATGACTGATGGAAGACACAACACCAGGTCACTCCCTCATTCTCCTCTTCATTTGGTCCATGGAGACACCCCAATGACCACTATACTTTATTCTTACACTACACATGGTGAGAACTAATACAAGTTTATGAAAGAAGGAGGCCGCCTTGGGAGGGGCTACTCATTTAATGCTAGCCAACAACAGCACACGAAGTTCAGTTTTCAAGCTCAGCCATTTAAACTATTTTATTCTGTCCAAACAGTTCAATATGCATTGGGTTAGACTGCACCATATGAAACAGTCTATTTTCAACTGTGATTGGCCCACAAAGAGGCAAATCATAGTAGAAACTGCATTGCTTTCAGAATGACTTGATAGAAGAAACATGGAGACCAGATTCTGGGGTTCTGAATTCAGCTCTCAACATTGAAAATCACTTTCATTGACTCATTCAATAAATATTTAGCTTATATCATACGCAAGACTGTGAAGAATACTAAGATGTGTGAAATATAGTTGCTGCCTTCTTCAGGCCCACAGTTTACTTGGGGAGACAAAATTCACCAACAAAACACTATAATCCAAGGCAGAGTACGATGGCACCAAAGTTGCCCATTTTTTTTTTTTTTTAATTAACTGCATTTCGAGCAAGAGAAATTACTTCCTGCTGTAATAATCAGGAAGGCAATATAGAAGACAGGACAGTTGAGCTTGGGATTAAAGGATGATTAAGTTTCATTAAGCAGAGAGTTGGGGGAGGGTGGTTCAAGCCAGCGACAGGGCAGGAGCCAGGGTGCAGAGGCTGGAAGCACAGAGCTATTTCGGTTTGGCTGGACAGATGGTTTGCGTGGGTGGACTGTGAGAGATAAGACAAGAAGCCTGTTTCTTCCATGCCATGTAGTAGGCACGTTTTCATTTGAGTTGGTACACTGAATAAATGAAATAAGAAAGATCAGTAGAAAGAATCCCAGAATGGAAATCAGGAGACCAGATGTCAGCTTTGTCACCAATTCTCTGGGCTTCTTCAGACAAGTCACTATGGGGCTGCATTGTTCTCGTTTGTCAAATGCAAGTAATTTGACTAATCTCTACATGGTCCAAAGAGGTACAAGGACAAATGAACCATGATAAGGAAAACTCTCTGAAAAGGAAAACTGGTGTGCCATTTCCCCTAACACGAGTTGTTACGGATTAAAGTTAAGTTAGACATTCTTGGTAACAACAAACATATGCACCTTCTTCCTAGAGCACTTGTTGCATGGTAATCCACTTCGTCAGTAACAGGTGCTTGTGATCACCTGAGTCAACCAAGAATACAACAAAGTCTCACAGATGGAGGCATGGACAGAGACAGTGTGGAAATAGCTGCTCAATGTCAAATGAAAGGCCCATCATGGTACCCGGGGGAGAAGCCAGGGGAGGAAGCCTCCTGGAAGTAGGAGACTGGATGGAAGAATTCCTTGAGCCCCAGGCATGTTATTAGACAGCAGAAACCTCCTGGTGTCCTTCCAGTCTACCCTTGCTCCAGCAGCTCATAATCCAGGCACAGGTTGCCGATGCAAGGCAGGAAGAAGTGCTGTTTTCTTTACCAGTAACCTATCTGGAACTCATCTACAGTGCCAGGCAGCCATCGGGGCAGCATGGGTGTGCCTCCATCACAGCTTCTTGGGTGAGTCTTGCCCTTTTTAGCCAATTTTCCTCAGCTCTTAGGTCCCGGGATGGATCCTACCAGAACAGCCCTGCATTTCCAAAACAGGATTTGTTTTGACAGATTCTCCCCTGTGGACTCCAGTCCGGTCAGATGCCTGCTAAGACATTTCCTATGCAGGTCCCAGGGACTGTGGCTTCTTTTGGTGTTTACATTCTGTGGATTTGAGAAGGCTACCAGGTAGACTGACCCATCTGTGTGGCACTGCCACCAAAGCCACAGGGAGGAGCAGCCATTTTCTGGGGAATTGTCCTTGACACTCCTGATCAGTCACTGCCATCTGTCTGATCAGTGACCAGATGAGCTCATTTTCCCCGGTGCAGTGAGTTGTCCTAGAAAATCCAGGCCAAACCCCTAGGAGGCAGAGCCTCAGGGTCTCCAGTTTCTGCACAGAGTAGCTCCCCAGGCATCTGCTTTCTAAGTTTGGAGTTTCCATCTTACCTAGAGCTCACAGGCAGTTGCAGGAAAAGAAATGAAGACTGGGTGGCCATGGAATTTGGAACTGGGCAGAGATGTGGGGCCTCACTCCACACCGTATGCGTCTGCTTCTTCTGTTCTCTGGGCAAGGTGGTTGGGGCCAATCTCAGGTGTCTCTGATTGGGAGATCCCCATGCTCCTTCATTCAACCTGGGTCACATCGTGGAGAAGCAGGAGTCGCAATGGGAGAAGTCCAACCACAGTGGGAAAGTACTAATATCGTGCAGAAGGGCAATGCTGCCACTTACCAGGTATCAGTACGATGAGAACAACCAATGTTGCTGCATACAGAGACTTAGAGCAAAGCAGCACTTGTCTGGACCCCTTGGGAAAGTTTCTCTTAAAATTCAAGTGAGCAAGAAACATCCAGTCCAGGAAAATTCTCCACCACGTAAGTTTCCTGGTCTGGAATAGAATACCAAAAACTCTCCTTTATATCTGGAAGTAAAAAATACCTGTCATTTCCTTGTGTGCCTGTCACAACATAATTTCAGGAAGAGTGGTTGGTGCTCATGGTGTGCTTCTGCTACCACGAGGTGGATGAGTTTCAGAAGAGTATCGTTTATGGCATTTGAGAGTCTTTCAGTGTTCTATTATCGTAAAAGGAGATAAAGGTTAGGACAGAGTTATAACTCCAAGTCGACATGAGCCCGACGTTGAGCTATTAACAGGGCTGGCATTTCACAGCAGAGCTGCCATGAGCGTGATCAACATTAATTAATAATACCTTGGCATACAGCAGGGAATTGTTTGGCAGCTCAGAAAAGCCCTTGTCAAGACAGGCACAGGTCTAAGCCTTAAGGCTGTAGATCTGCATGCTGAACCATCCAGGAGAACCAGGGTCAAATTAGGTCTCTGAGTGATAGGGATAACGATGCTCTTGTGACTCCTGAGGACACAGTGAGATTGGGCAGTTGGGAATGCGTGGATATGCTGCATAAGGATGTATCACCACGTGTTTGCAGTCTATAGACTTATATATGTGATTATTCATGGCTTGTTTTCATACAATGATATATAGTTACAGTAGATATTTGTGTATTGGGTGTTATTATTTTCTGCCAATGTACACGAGGCAAAAGATTTTCTATTCCTCAATCAAGGCACACTTGGAGAATTGACTGGATGTGTCAGGTTTTCATTTTCTCATGTCCACATAGCTTCACTGAAGTACAATTCTAACAGCCACAGAATTGAAATTGGAATGGCTGGGCAAGATCTGTACCTGGGCTTCCTTTGTGTATGACTATTGGATTGGAAATGGTTTTCTCTTTCAGCAACCTTTTTCCTTCCAAATAACCCCAACCTATTCTGTTCACTCCTTCACTGTGTCCGCTCAATATTTTTAGACTCCTTTCCCTTGGAACTGTCTAGCACATGGTGCTCCATGACTATTCTTTTCTGGTAAGCCAAAAGCTCGCCAGCACTAGGACCTACCTATGCCTCATACGTTGGGATTTCCTAAGAGCAGAACTTTCCCTTTTGACCATGGGTACTCTTAGGGTAGAGGCTCCTGCCTCTCGCCTCCCCTCAGGTCCTTCAGAGAAGGGGCTGTGGTTGGCTGACTCAGTTCAGGTTACCATTCAGTCACGTGGTTGCAAGGGACCTGCAGGCTAATAGACCTGTCTTCACAATAAAGAATTCTGTCATGGCCAGAGCAGGTTCACAGACCGTGGAATTTTCAAGTGACTCAGTGGGTCTGTTCCTTCTCCCCTCTCTCTCTCTCACATACTCTCTCTGTCCCTTCTCTCTGTCTCATGCTTATTTGCTGTAACTTAGCCTGAAATCCTTGAATATAAGAGACAATCTTCCACATCTGACTTGTACATTTTGCGTAAGCTAAAATAAAACAAAACCAAACAGTAAAATATATTGCAGATCCCTGGCATTGCCCCTGGAGTCCCTGTAGCGGGTGGCATCATTGCCGGCTGGTGAACTGGGGAGGTGGGGAGTGGGGTGATGATCAGATGCCTGTTAGTTTTGGAGGCCCTTCTCTGATTCTCTGAGCTCCACTATATCATATAGCCCAAAATTATTTGGATCCACTTTGGGGCAACCTATTGGCCTAGAATGTCCCCCAAGGGCTTTTTTTTTTTTTTTTTTTAAAGAAATGAATTGGCTGTATTTAGCAGAGTAGAGTTAGTGTTTTTAAAAGTCTGAAAAATGATATCCAGATGTTCAACACAAAGTTGGGGGGTGGGGGCTTTCCTCCAACTCCAAGCCTGCCACAGTGATCCTTACTTTGGTTCCTCCCATCTGGACAGCTGCCCTGAGCTCTCTGGGGGGCTACCTTGGGAAACTGCCCGGGAGCTCCAACTGGCCCCAAACCCAAAGAAGGAAGGCAGGCCATCTGGAATGCATCGTCCAGATCGGCTCCACGCTGCCCAGGCACCCTGACAGCTTTTTGGGACTGTGCAAAGCTTGGATTTAATCCATCAGGCTCTCTCTCCAGTCGGAGGCCTCCAGACTTCTCTTTGTCTCCTTCCAGAATTTGGATTCCATAGAGGCACAATTAGACCTGCTAGTCACTTCCAAGTTTGGCTTTCTCAGGAAAAGGACCAAGGTGTACTCTGAGAGACACTGTCCAGCAGCTGTTGGGCTGGGAACAAAGGAAGGGGAATGGTTTAGGCGGGAACCTTCTCACCACCTCCTTTTATTCCCACTGCAACATCTCAACCATCCACTTCAGTCTGACGATCGACGCTTATTTGGAGAGGAGAAAGAAAATTTGGCCAGGATACTATGGGGAGCCTTACAAAAAAAATGGCAACCTGGCTTTCCGTGTCATTTCCACATCATGGAAGGCCTGGTTGGGAGAAATAAAGGGATGAAAGTTATGGGAGAGAAAGGGGTTAGGAAGAAGTTTAGAACTGTCCTCAAACCAAATTGCAAAAAAGGATTGAGGGTGTCACATTTTAAAATTTAAAAAATTCCTGTAAGCTACTGATGGATTTATTGCAAATTATTTTTTTAGGGCAATAAACACTTTGTTAGCATGTGAAAAGTACTGACTTGTTCCTTTACAAAATCTAAACCCTCTCCCTATCACTTTGTTTCTACTTCTGATTTGTTTCTTCATAGACAAGACAAACGATTATTTCCCCCAAACTTCTGACCAAGGAAGCACAGATTCCAAGGTAGTGGAATCTAAATGAAAGAGTATCTACCAGCTGGGCGTGGTGGCTCATGCCTGTAATCCCAGCACTTTGGGAGGCTGAGGCGGGCGGATCACTTGAAGTCAGAGTTTGAGATCAGCCTGGCCAACATGGTGAAACCCCATCACTACTAAAAATACAAAAATTACCTGGGCGTGGTGGTGGGTGCCTGTAATCCCAGCTACTCGGGAGGCTGAGGCAGGAGAATCGCTTGGACCTGGGAGGCGGAGGTTGCAGTAAGCACTGCACTCCAGCCTGGGCAACAGAGGAAGACTCTGTCTCAAAAAAAAAAAAAAAAAAAAAGGAAGAAAGAAAATCGACTGTGTCTCACATCAGGCTAGTTCTCTCAAATGGCTAGTGTGTGCTGACAATAAATTACAGAATTATCCAATACCATCATCTAAGAGTTGCCTTTGAAGTCTCTAGTATGTTTGGCAAACATACTAGAGTAAACTAGGTGTATGTTTCATGCCTCTACTCAAGTCACCCATCTGCCAGTTGCCAGTTGCATTAAGCTCTCCTTGTTTCTTCTTCCAGCCCCATTTCCAGCCACTGCTCACTCCTCCAGGTTCACCACCTAGAACTAATAGAGTGCAACCTAGAACCAAGTTACAATGCTGCTAGCTACACGTAGGTCTCAGTAGAGGTGAGTGGAGCAGGCCACACTTCTATATATGTCCCTGCTCTTTCACTTTGCCCCCCAACCCCTGCCACCACCACAAAAGCTATACAAATGTATCAAGATTTGGAGCAAGAAGGAGGTCATATTGTCCTATAGTGGACACATTAAAATTGAGTGGCGAAAGTCCTATGGCTGTTCCACACAGGGAATTTTTCTGCTTTCCCCATCTATGTTCCAGCCTCCTGCATCACTCAAATTGCTCCCATCTCCTCCAAGATTCTCTGTTGTATTTTCTCCATTACCTCCAGTATCTACCAATTCTTTATGCAGAACAATTGAGCCATCCCTTTGCCTCCTTCCAGATGACCACCTCCCATATCAAAAGAGACCTGCAAACTATTACTATAGACAGGTTAGTGTACTCCTTCCCCATGCTGGAAAAAAATCACTTGAAGCACTTGTCCTCTGTAGCACATCTTTGTGCCGGATCTCACTGGCACATGAAGGCATGTGGCCAGGGTGAGGTGGGGCTGGGGAACTGATCCAGTGCAGAAGCTGGCCCTGGAAGTGCCAGTGACAGGTAGACAAGCATCTCAAGGTCAATCTCAGCTTTGATTTCATATCAGGTTGAGCCTGAGGTTTCTAATCTGGCAGGCAGAGCACAGCCCAGGGAATTCGAGAGGCAGTCGGAGCTCAGAAAGCCTCTGGGTGGGCAGATACCATATGGGCGGTTGACCTGTGGGCTGCAGGACTCAGCAACCAAATTTGGGTATAGACCAACACTCTAGTTCAGGAATGAGGACCAACAGAAGTAGAGTCTCCCATCATGGGATCATCATTCAGAGTGGAGCTCTAGCCTCAGCAGAGGATTTAGGTGCTAGGCAGAATAATGAGCTGAAATGTCCGGCATCAAGGTCAAAGCCTCAGGAGAGCATGGAGAATGTAGAAAGAGCTATATATAACTCAGGGCCAATATGCACACCCAGTAGTCACTGCAAAGGCCTCAGATCTCCAATTCATTTACCAGCAATAACCCTTGGACAGTAACATAGACACCAGGTGCTTAGGCACCTGGCTGTGGGGCATGACCTGATTCTAAGCCCCACTGGTTGGTGGGTGAGTGGGCTGGGCTAGGCTATTTCTGTACTGAGCCAGCAGGGCAGACTCTGTTGGACTGGGGAAGGCAAAGGAAGAAGAAACCATGCAGGGACTGGTAATCTTCAACCATGAAGGATAACATGTTTATTATTAGAATAGCAACTCCCTGGCATCCTGGCCAGGTACCAGCCTGATGTGGTGGAGAAAGCACCAGATTAGGAGTCCGGCAATCCCTGTTCTAGTCTGGCCTTAGCCAATAACCAGTTGTGGGTGCCTGAGCATGCATTTTCATTAACTGTTGGGCTTTTGGGCTTCAGTTTCCTCATTTGTGAAATCAGGAGGTTAGACTAAATCACTGGTTTTCAAAATGTGATCCTCAGACTGGCAGCACTAGTATCACCAGAGAGCACATGGGAAATGCAAATGATCAGGCCCTGCCTTAGACCAACTGTATCAGCAACTCTGCCGGTGGAACCCAGTAACCTGTGCTTTAACATGTCTCCGGGGGTGCTGATCTACAACAAGGTTGCAGACTCAATAGGCTAAATAATTTCTAAGTCATCATCTATTAGGAGAGATGAAATCAACCTCTCTGTTTCTCTATGTCTTCTCTCTCTCTTTTCACACACACACACACACACACAGACACACACACACACACACACACACACACACACGCCACATATAACTTGGCCAGGAAGACAACCCTTCTTCTAAAATCTTGCAGTTAAAAGCCCCACGAGCAGGTCTTGGCTGCTTGTACCAGAGACCCAACCCACAGCTTCTCTCTCCTCAGCCTGTCCCTAAAACCGGAGCCTCTGCAAGGGCTACATTAGCGTTCTAGTCAGCAGGAGGCAAATTGTACAATAAATTCTTGTCTCTTCTACCTCCTGCCCAATTAGCCAGGGGTAAGATAGGAAGATTTACTTTTTCCCACAAGCAAGGTCACAACCTGAAATCGTAATAGAAGCCAGTTTCCATCCTGGCTCTCCCGAGGCTGCGGCAGCGGATTGGCTGATACACAGATGGCTCTGCCTGGTAGCAGGGATTTAATAGGCAAAGCGATGCAGGGAGGAGAACCGAAAGGGAAGAATAGCTGTGCTAAGCCTGTTGCCTTCTGGTTAAAAAAATTTATAGATCTATTTATAACCTGCCTTGTTCCACAAAGGATTTGAGGCGGCTGCCTTCTTGTTGGGAATTCCTTGATACCAACACTTGGCATCTGATACCATGAACTTCCTGGCCTGCAGCAAGGGGCCAAGTCTTCCTCATTCAAGAAACCTCTGTGGAGGAGAGAATGGCTGCTCCTCCCAATCTGTTCTAGAATATTCATCTTCCTGCTCATCCCCTTCCTTCTGCCTGCCTCCCCTCAGAGAAGATGTAGTCACCATGATCCTGTCTGGTTTTTGTTTTTAAATGATATAACCTGACTCCTGGCTTTAGATTTTTTCCATTCAGGCCAAATAAACAAGATCCGCAAGGAAAATGTTCAAAAGCCCAGTTGGAGGAGTGGTTGTCAAAGGTCTATACATAAAGGGAATTCTTCATCTTTCCTCAGTGATTTATTCCTGATGGGAAATATGCTAACGGATCAATCATCTATTGGATACATACTCTGAGTTGATTTGAGTGGGCAGGGAGCATGGAAATAAGTGAATACATATTAAATGCTTAGAAGAAAGCCCAGCCCAGAGTAAAAGCTCAATAAGTATTATCTTAAATGAATAACAAAACCAAACAACTAAAATAAACCCCAGTAATGAACACGGATTTGTACTGAAACCATCTAAATTCCCTTTGGGAAAAAGCAGGCTGGAGCTATGGATTCAGCTAGGTTTGTCTCTTTGTGATACTCATTGATACCGGTGAGTCTGAATCCCAACTCTGGCCTCTTTTCCATCTTCACTTATGTTCTTAGCCTAGAGTCATATTTAACAATTAAGTTCTTCCTAGCTTTTTTCCTCTTTCAGAATAAATAATTCCATTTCCTTAATAAACCTCCCAAAGGAGGCTTATGATAAAGGTTTAGTACCTTTGTGATGTCCTTGGGCAACTGGGATAATAGTAAGCAGAGACAGTCACCCATCATGTTTTGACACTGGCTGACCCTACCTACATGGGGTGGCCTTGCCCTGGACTGCAGACGGGCTGTGGTCTCTGACACGGCTTTGCATGGTCTGGCACCTACTCTGCCCCAGCACTGCTGCACCAGCATTATTGATCTGCATGTAGATGCTCATCCCCGCCCTTGCTGTTTACCCTTGACACTGCCTGCTCAGGCTCTTTTTGGAATCTGATAAACCATTTAAAAATTTTCACAGGGAAGAGTCAAGGGCAAAGAATATACAAGATACTTCTAAAGAAGAAAAAAGGACTTATCCTGACAGATATCAAGACTTACTACTAAGCTATAGAAATGGCAACTGTGGGCCAGGTACGGCGGCTCACGCCTGTAATCCCAGCACTTTGGGAGGCCGAGACAGGTGGATCATGAGGTCAGGAAATCAAGACCATCCTGGCAAACACGGTGAAACCCTGCCTCTACTAAAAATACAAAAAATTAGCTGGGCGTGGTGGCGGGCGCCTGTGGTCCCAGCTACTCAGGGGGCTGAGGCATGAGAATTGCTTGCACACAGGAGGCAGAGGTTGCAGTGAGCCGAGATCATTTCACTGCACTCCAGCCTGGGCGACAGAGCGAGATTCCATCTCAAAAACAAAAAAGAAAAAAAAAAAAGAAATGAGAACTGTGTTATTGGTGCAGGGACATAATAATACACCAGTGGAATAGAAAAGAGAGCCTAGAAACAGACCCACATGTTTATAAACACGGGGCAGAGGAGGCAGTCAAGATGGGCAAGCGGGGCTGGGCGTGGTGGCTCACACCTGTAATCCCAGCACTTTGTGAGGCTGAGGTGGGGGTGGATCGCCTGAGCCCAGGAGTTCAAGACCAGCCTGGGCAACATGGTGAAACCTGGTCTCTACAAAAAATACAAAAATTAGGTAGGTGTGGTGGTGGAGGCCAGTAGTTCCAGCTTCTTGGGAGGCTGAGGTGGGAGGATCACCTGAGCCTGGGGAGGTTGAGGCTGCAGCGAGCCGTGTTCATGCCACTGCACTCCAGCCTGGGCAACAGGGTGAGATTAAAAAAAAAAAAAAAAAAAAAAAGAAAGAAATAAAAAGAAAGATGGGCAAGGGGGCTGATAGTCTATTCAATGAATGACACTGGAAACTTGGTTTCCATTAATATGAAAAAAAAATGAATCCCTGCTATATACAAAAAAAATGAAACTTAAATGTAAAGGGTACAATTTTAAGTGTCTTTTAAAAGAAACTACAGAAAAACATTGTGAATTCAGCATAGGAAAGAATGTCTCTGATAAGTCACAAAAGACACAAACCAGAAAGAAAATGGTTAATACATTTTCTCCATTAAAATTTTAAATGTATATTCATCACAACTCATTATTAAAATAGTGAAAAGACATGCCACAATCTGGGAAAAAATATTTGCAGTTTATCTAACTGGCAAAGGGTTAGCATCTAGAATACATGAAGGAAACCGATGAATCAATAAGAAGAAATGAAACACTGCAATAGGAAAGTGGACAAAAGACACAAACTGGCATTCACAGAAAAGAAAACCAAATGGGCAATGAAGAAGGGGAAAGATGCTCAACCTATCAGTAATAAGCAAAATGAAAATCAAATCTACAATGAAATACCTTTTTCATACCTACCAGACAGGCAGACATTTTAAAAGTCCAGCAATAACAAATGCTGGAAAGCATGTGGAGCAACCAGAACTCTCAAATCCTATTGGTATGAAAATAAATTGGTATCATTACAGGAAAACAATTTGGCATTTCCTAGTAAGGAGAAAAATAGGCAAACCCTACAATACAGCAATTTTACTCCCAGGTTTGTACCCTAGAGACTGTATATATATGTGTATATTATGTATATGTGTATCTAGGTCTTTACCAAAAGATACGTACAAGAATGTTTTGTGACGTGTGTTCAAAATAACTAACCCAAATATCCATCTCCACCACTAAACAAACTTGTAAATTTGTGTATGTTCATCCAGTGCAATACCATATGGCAGTAAAAATGAACAATAACTGCACGCATCAATATGGGTGAATCTCACAAATATTGACAAAGGCCAAGAAAAAGAAAAACATACTGTGTTCCTTCACTTAAAGATCAAAACCTGACTGAACTAAAATATTATTTATGGACACAGTATATTGTTATATTATTATACGTTTAACTAATACATATACTATAACAATATGTTGCATAACATATATATGTTAGTGTCTTGGCAAGAAAGAGATAGCGCATGCAAAATGGGTGACTAAAGAGAATGTGTTAGAGGGAACTACAAAAATATGAGTTGGGTTAGGGTATACATTCCTAATAAGGTCAGTATCACCCTCGAGGGGTGAAAATTGCTTCTTGGTGAGCGAAATATAGTATTCTTGTCATATATAAAACACGAAGATATCGACAGTACATAAATAGATCAACAGTATATGTGTGGTATTAAAATTTCATAGCAGGGAGATGACTGGGGGAAAAAGTCTGAAAAGAGTATTTAGGGGAGTCATGATTTTAAAAAATGATTAAGAAACACTAGGGTTGGGAAACCAACAGGGAATGGTTCAGCACCCTAAGGCTGACAGAGCAGTCAGGAAGCTTTACCATCACTAGACCTGAAGTAGCCGGGAAGGGCAGGGAAGGGGCTGCAGGGTAGAGAGGGCTACCTGCCAGAGCCAAGAGTGACCTTGGTAGATGAACGCAACCAATTCACGGTGGGTGCCCCAGCAGAAAGGGAGCAGGGGAGCAGATACCCTGGCCTCATTCTCATCCTCTGCCTTCCTGTCAGTGTTTCACTTCAGCCAAACCCACCAGGAAGTCAAGCATCAAGGGAGCTCCCTGGTGCAGTCCAGATGGGCCAGCCTCACGGGACACACGGCAGTACGGAGAAGCCTGGAGATGGATCTGGAGGGGCAAATGGAAATTACACAGCAGACGTATGCGGCAACATTGTAAAGGGTAAAGGAGTCATCAGCGGACATTTCAGCATTGCGGTCGCCTCTGAAGGGTTTCGATGGCAGTGGTAATATTCTATGCCTTAAATTGGGTGGTGGGGTCACAAGTGGTTATTGTATTATTCTTCAGCAAGACATATATTATTTACACTTATTTGCAGATATAATTCATTTCATAGAATATTTTTAGCAAGTTAATATGGTAGTAACTAGGTAGGCGAGGTAAAATGAAACGAGCATTCACTAGGCCTGGAGACAAAAGGTGGATGGAATCTAGGCTTTACTGCTAAGTAGCTCAGATTAAGCAAATAAATAATCTCTGATGAACCCTGTCAGAGGCTGGGGAACCACTGTCCCTAGCCCCATCTGAAGTTAAGTACTGTTGTATCAGCAGCCTTTTGGGGGCCTAATCCTCAACTGAAAGTCAAGAGATAGTACTCTTCTCACATGGTTGCTATGATTAAATTATATACAGGATATGAAATCATGTGCTACACTAACTGGTGTCTACTAATATATTTTTGCCTCTTCTCTATCCTACCTACGTCCTGTTGTGTATTTCTTTGCAAGTTTCTGTGCTCTGGCCAATCCGATCTCCCTGACCTCCGACCCTGTCCCACTTGGTGCTGTATCCAGACAGAAGTCCATGCCCCGAGTCCTTCCCCAGCCTGGTCCTCTCATGTGTCCATCAGCCTGGCTCAGGCCCCACACATGCTCTCATTGAATGCAGCTGGGGCCGGGCACAGTGGCTCATGCCGGTAATCCCAGCACTTTGGGAGGCCGAAGGTGTGTTGGATCACCTGAGGTCAGGAGTTTGAGACTAGCCTGGCCAACATGGTGAAACCTGGTCTCTACTAAAAATACAACAATTAGCCGGGCATAATGGTGCATGCCTATAATCCCAGCTACTGGGGAGGCTGAGGCAGAATTGCTTGAACCTGGGAGGCGGAGGTTGCAGTGAGCTGAGATCGCACCATTGCACTCCAGCCTGGGTGACAAGAGCGAAACTCTGTCTAAAAACAAAAACAAAAACAAAAAGCAATTGGGACTGTTGTTGGCCAGTTAATAGAAAAAAGTAGTTAGAACAGGATAATCACTAACACAATGAAACACACCAGCCTTCAACATTTTATTTTAACTTAAAATATACAGATATGTGCTTCTTTGCCACTGTTTTGATGAAAGACCCAGGTATTTTATTTGAGTATGAGCTTGTCATCATCTTTCTTGCATCATTCCAGTTTCTGTAGGTTGGAGCAAGAACATAGTCAAGTGTTCTTGTCAAGTCTGTGACCCTGAGGAGTGCAAGAACTTGGAACAGACGTGGTACCAGAAGGACTCTGTATTCCTAAGCACAGTGCTAACTGGAGTAGTGTCCTGTAAATTTAGTTGAATTGTACAGAGCTTCTTGGATGGAGGCCGGAAGAGGATTGGGACAAGAACAAAATAGGAGAAGCTGTAAGATGTGGTGAGTGCCAAAGGAAACTTGTCATAAATGATAACACTGCCTCTGGTGGTCAATCTCTAGATCAATTACTGGGCATAGTTTCACAGGTACCAAAGCCTTGCACCCTGGGAGATCCTTGTCCATGTGGGGGAAATAAGATTATACTTATTAAAAACAATATAATCTACAGCAGCCAGGTGCACACCTTGAAATTCCTCTCATATTCAGTTGCTGAATCTTCTTTTCGAGTGTGTGTATAGGGGCTGGGGTTTGGGATGCTGGGGAGAAGAGAAAGACAAAGATGGTGAGTGGGGCAGGTTTCACTTTCCCTCCTGAACTCAGCTTCCTTGGCATCTCCGTGCCATTCTTTGTCCACTCTTTGCTCCCGGGTCAGAATTCAGTTCTCAGCAATTTACAAAAGTCTTGACGTGGCCCTGGAATGCTGGCAAGCTCCAGTGGAATCAGAGTCCTGAGCACAGTTTCCTAGGGCTGTTGAGGCTTCTTGTGAAAGGCTTAGCAAATCCCAAGGAGACAGTCAGTATACACACGTGCATATACATATGTATGTGTGAACAGGTATGTATGATTCTTTCCCCCACCTAAGCCAGGTGAGTAAAAACTGTAAATTGCAGGGATTAAAGAAATGCCCTTCCAGGTTATGGCCCCAGGAATTTCAAGGTGTGCACATGGCTGCTGTAGATAATATTGTTTTTAATAAATATAATCTTATTTCCTCCGCATGGACAAGGATCTCCCAGGGTGCAAGGGAGGCCAGGAAAGTCCAGCTTGTCTGGCGGGGATCAGTCCTTCCCATAGTGCAGCCTGCTATGGGGGGCATGCGGGCTGCGTAGGGAAGGACAGCCAGATGGAGGCATGCTGGCTACAGTGGCTGGGGCAGAGGGTGGGCAGAGGTGGTGACATAGAAACCCAGGCCCCTTTAGCACTGTGTTTCTCACCCTCCTGTCCACCCACAGATCCTGATTTAGGAGAGCTGGAGCACGGCTGTGAAACGGCTGCCTGGCAGGAAAAAGGAAGGGAATTCCTGATGTGCTCCTTATTAGCGCTCCCGGAGTGGTAGTCATTTATTTCTTGTTAGCATGACTTGGGTTCTTTAAAGATTTGGAGAGGACATGAAGAAGTCCTTTTTGAGAACAAGGGCAATTAAAGCCTGGGTTAAAAGCTCGTAGGAGCTAGAACCTTCTAGGACAGGCTCCTAACATTAAAGATGTTCAAACTATAGCCCAGAGAGGTTCACTGACTTGCCCCAGGTCACACAGCTCATCGGATGGCATGCTTCATGATTTTTTTCTTTAAAGACTGAAACATTCAGAAAAGTTTCATTTTTACACTAAATGAAGAACAAATTTATAACTGGCTGCTTTGTTGACTACCGTTGGAACTTTGTGCAGTGATTATTTAAAAATTATTATTTTTTTGTAGAGACAGGCTGGTCTCAAACTCCTAGGCTCAAGCAATCCTGCTGCCTTGGCTTCCCAGAGTGCTGGGATTACAGGCGTGAGTCACTGTGCCCGGCCTGTGTAAGTGATTTAACCTCCATTTCCTCCTCTGTAAAATGGAGTAAATAACACCTCCCAAGATCATTGTGAGGATGCATAAGTTAACATGTATGAGGCATCTATCTGAAGAACTCCAAGGACCCAATAAATGTTAGGTCTCCTTTCCTTCCCTCAGTATTCATTTTCTCCTCCCTGCCCTTTAAAATCACAGTAAACGAAAAATAAGTTAACAGCTGATTTCATAGGCAAGCTCACCTCAGTCCATATTGCAATGCAATGCAAATAGAGATGTCCTAGCCAGTCTGGGTAAATCAGTGGCATAGTGAAAGGGATGGTGAACAGGATGCTGGGAACAAGGGATGGGACTGGATGGGGCAGGGATTGACTGAGGAGAAAAGGTCTCCAAAGGGAAGGTCAGAGGAGACTCTTCCCAGTTATTAAAAAGATGTACTACAGAAGGACAGGCCTCGAGAGAGAGAAAGGGAGATGATAGTGACGGGACCAGAAGAGGAACTACTCAGATGGCATGGGTGGGAGTCCGATTAGGCAAGGAGGCCTGGGACGACTGTAGAAGCCCACAGATCCCAGGAACAAAACAAGCAGTCATTCAACTCCAGTCCCCCAAGGCAGACAGGTGAGCATCAAAGTGTGTGGGCTGCCTGGGGATGAAGTCCAAAGAAAGACACCTCCTTCCTCTGCAGCCATATGAGCTAAGGGAAGGATATGCCCGACCTTCTGCAGCTTTGGCAGAGGGGGCCTTGTCAGTTTCATATACCAGCTACCAAATGAGTGATTCTAAAAACTGTTTTATGTTCATTACACTTCTTATTACAGCTCCTGTGCCAAAGATGCTTGGCAATGGAAAGCAGAGTACTTGATTTGTGTAATAGATATTTTCACATGCAGCGTACAGAAAAAACAAAAACAAAAGTGTCATAAAATGTTTAATCTGGTCTTTTTGTCGCAGCAATGGAAAATACAAAGGTTTCATTATCAGGATGTTCCCCTATAGGATCTGCAGAACAAGACAGAACATGAGTGGAAGAGGGTGTTACTGCTGTGTAAAGTTGGACTGAGGGAACACTGGAGCAGAAACGCAGACCTGAGTGCCCAGTGTGGGTGGCCCACTTTCCAAGCCCAATGAAAGTCTAGCCTTTTCTTGGAGACTTTCCTAGCAAAATCTCAGAGGCACATGATGACTCTAGTGGTGTCTCTCCAGGCCGTATCAGCCCTGAGGGGAACCCAGTTTGTGTGGAACAATTCAATCACCTCTGGCCGCCTGGGTTCCCAGGTGCTCATTTTCTCTCACAGAAACCCCTCCTTACTGTTGGAGGTAAATCTCCTTGTTGGGTTCCACCAGCCACATCCCAGCCACAACCTCAAGACCCAAGAAACCAGGGTTGAAATGCAAGGCACCAAGGCTGCTGCAGCCATCATTTAAATCCTCCACACAGGCCAGGGGCTGCTAGGCACTGGCCCAAGGCAGGGGGTAGCATCCAGACAAGGCGGGGAATGGAATTTGCCAGATAACAGAGGCCAGTGATTTGAGGAAGGCAGAAGGGAGAAATTGAAATGCAAACCAGGTACTGTCCAAAGCAGCCGTGTACCCAAAAGGGCTCAGGAGAGAGAGGGAATCCATCTGGACGCAAAGCAGTACAGTCAGGTAGAATTCCCTGAGCCTGAGAGCACAGTCTCTTTTTAAGAGATGGAAGAGGAGGAAAGGGATCATGACTTGGCTGGATGATCACTGTCCACTCAGTGCTTACTGCTCTTATCACTTGCCCTGCAGAAGAGTTCTTGTTCTCTCCCTGCTGCTAATTACAACTCTTAATAGGTTTCCAAAGTGCAACTAATACACCCTCTGATGAAAAATGTGGGGTGAGTTCCTAGGACTTTGCCAAGAATCTAGAGCTATTAGTGAGTAGCATTCCTACATCTCTTATCAGAGGTATTCCTTTCACCTCACCACAATTCCTCATCCCTGGCCAATCCTCTTTGCTGACAAGGTTCCCAGATTGGGGCTGGAGTGAATGGAATGTCTTGCCTGGAATCAGGGGGGCACAATAAAAAAAATACAGCAGGCGAAGTGAGTGGACTGAGGTCAGTGAGCCAAAGATGGTCTAAATGGATGAAGTCAGGGAGATCATGCCCCAAACAGTGGTTTCAAGCTGGCAAGCAGGAGGCTGGTCATGGCAGAAATCTGGAACATCAGCTAAAGCTGCGGCCCAGCCCAGGCCTTCTGCAGCAGGAGTCAAGACGGGGCTGCACTGCTGACCCTCCACAGCTGGCCCAGCCCCGGGTCGTGGTGTGGGCTTTTCCAGACACCTCAGCTCTCCTATCTGGGCTGCTGAGGGCTTCTTCCCAGAGGTGAGAGCTTGCTCATGGTCCCTCTTAGTTTAGGGAATGAAAGCCCGGAGTTTGGAGGCCAACTGTCCATGCTTAAAGTCCTCTTCACCATTTCTCTCCAAAGGCCTACACAGTGTCTCATGCAAAACAGATTCTTCAGACCTGACCCCCTGTTCCTCAGTTCCTGTGGTATTTTATGTCCCTTGCCCCACCCCAGACTTTTACTACCTTGCACATTTGGCCATTTTCTTAAACTATCAGCTATATTTTTGGTAATTGTAGCCTATGTATCTTATCACACCAAATTACCTAGTGAGTGACTTGGGGTTTGAGTGCTTTAAATGTTTCCGATCCTTTGCTAAGTGCTGTATATAGACTATCGCATCTAATCTCCATAACAAATCTATGAGACAGAGGTCATAATTTATTATCCTCATTGTTTTGAGAGGAACTAGGGACTAGAAATGTCAGCAAACTTGCCTAAAGTTCTGGCTCACTGTGTGAGTTTAGCAAGTTATAGCCACTGTGCGCCCCAGTCTCTTCATCTGTAAAATGGGGTGAATAATAGTGCCTACTTCATAAGATTGCTAGGAGAATTAGATGAACTAGTGCATAAAGTGCTCAGGACAGCACCTGGCCCACTGGTGTTTGTACCTGGTTTGCATTTCCATTTCTCCCTTGGCTGCTGTCTTCCTCAAAACATTGGCATCCATTATCTGGCAAATTCCATTCCCCGCTTTGTCTGGATGCTACACCCTGCCTTGGGCCAGTGACTGGGGGCCCCTGGTCTGTGTGGGGGATTTGGATGATGGCTGCAGCAGCTTTGGTGCCTGGCATTTCAACCCTGGTTTCTTGGGTCTTGGGGTGGTAGCTGGGGTGTGGCAGATAAATAAATGAACATCTAAGAGGCAGAGCTGCATGTAATCTAGGGGGTTTGATTTCAGAGCACAAGTTCCTACCTACTATCTGTGACTTCTTTCCTTGTTGGCTGTGTCTTGTTCTGTTTCTTCTGAAAGCTTTGGCAGGGACCTCATCATTTTACAGATGAGAAAACTATCATAGACATGATCCAGCCAGGGCCACACACCTGTTTCTCTGCCTGAGAATTCCATGGTGCTACTTCCTATATTCATATGGACCAGTCACCATTCTGAGCACTTTATACATATTAACTAACAGAGCTTACATGCAGTTTTAGGCACAAAGTGCTGCTATTTATCCCATTTTGCAGATGAGGAAGCTGAAGCACAGAGTGGCCTGATTCTGCGGTCATACTTGTCCTCCGCCTGAGCCCTCCCTCAGAACTGGGGCCAACTAATTCTGCATGCAAGACCTAGAGCAGGTGCTCTGGGTTGGTAATCTAGGGACTGAGTACCAAGGTACTCGTACTGAGGAATCTGTACCACCCTTTGTCCACCTTTTCTGCATTGGTCTGTGGCCAAGGCCTCAAATTGACCCCAGATTTCAGTAAGTGTTTCGGCCTAACTTCCACGGGTACATCAGATCCTCCCAGTCTGGCTCACTGCCAGGCGACCAACTGTCATAAGTTTGTCATGAGAATGTCCCAGTTTTGAAGCTGAAAGTCCTGTGTTGCAGAAAACCTCTAAGTCCTGCAGCTATGTTCTGACCCAGCGATGTTTCGCTCCTTAGCGGTCATTCATCCTTGCAACTTCCTATAGATTTCCAGAGGATAACCTCTCTGCTCCAAATGATCCTCCAAATCATTTTAATTTAGCAGCAGCTGCAACACATTTTAAACCACAAGAGTATAAGCAACATTATTAGGGATACTTTCTTTCCTGATGAAAGAGATCTCTTGGGTTTACTTTCCTAAAATCACACCAGAGAAACATAACTAGCCAAGTCAGCAGTTTCCTCTCTGCCCTTCACACATGACCCACTGAGCTGTTATTTCATTTTCCCTCCCTCCCTTTGCATTTTAGTTTTCCCCAAGCACTTCTCCTAATGGTTTCCTTTCTGCCAAGGCAAGCAGCATAATGCAGAATAAAGAGATCTGGGCTTGGCATCCGGGAGACAGCTTCAGCAGAGGAAAGAGCACGGGCGCTGTCAGCAGAAAGACCTGGGTGTGAATCTTGACTCTGACATGTCATTTTATGTCTTTGTACGAGTTACTTAACCTCACTGCACATCGCCTGTAAAAAGATAACATGAGACAGTCAGCAGCAGTGTACGTAAAGTGACTTGCACAGAGTGGGATGTGATAGACATTAGATGATTGACGAAACAGGCCACAGTTCAAGATAGGAGTTCCTGACAGACTGGCAGGATCCCGATCCTGGATGGGGTAAATGCGTCCAGGGAGGTGCTACTGGGCGGCTGATACATGCCTGATGTGGTCTCCTGGCTGGATTCTACACTTCTTACCTCTAATGTCACTTCCCTAGGGAAGCCTTATTATAGACTCACACACTGTCCTCTTTCATAGTGCTTTTTGTAAGTTGAATTCAAATTCTATTTCAGTAATTATTTTATTTCTATCCTCCCACCTGACCACAAACTCCCTAAAGGCAGGGACCATGTCTAGCTTGTTCACTGTTGTAACTTCAGCTGCCAAATCAGTGTCTGGCATACAGTAGGCATTCAATAAATGCTTGTTGAATAAAATGAATAAATCAAGTGGCCATTCAAAGGTAATGAAAGAAGACAGAATTCTGTAAGGAAGCGTAGGCAGTAGTATACCACTAGATGGCGCTAATGCCATGCATGTAAACTATCCCACCAGCTTTCTCAAACCAGAATGATGGGTGGCTAACACTCAGTTTCCAATTTGACTTGGAAGTGTAACATCTTGTACTGTGCTAGGCAATTTACCAGTTACTACAATTCTTAACAACAATCACAGAAAAAAGTAGCCCATTGTACAGATGATGAAATAAATTCCCAGTAATTTTAAGTAAATTTTCTAAAGAGACACAACTTGTAGGTGATAGAGTAAGGCTCTGTACCCAGGTCTGTTGGCCCCCAAGCCTATGTTCTTTCCAGAATATCTCAGTGCTTCCACTTGAGTGGTCTAATGCAACCAATAAACACGCTTCCTGGTGTGATAGGGCCCCCCTCCCACCCCCACAGTTATTTTATTACATTCCCAATTAGAACTCTCCACACAGTCACTGATTTCTTAAAAGTCAACTTACAAGAAAGGGAGAATAAAAGGCAGAAGAGATTCAACGTCTCTTAAACCAGACTTTTACGTCTTGAGCTCCATTGATGAGCGAAGTGTACCATTCTGAGGAAGTAGTCTTTAACGTATCAATCAATCATCGATAGTTCTTCATTCAGCACCTCTGTTGCACACACAGGGCTGAGCAAACACAGATGGGCTTACAATCTGGTTGGGGACAGAAGACATGCACATATGGGACATACCAATATACGGCAGTACCTAAGTACCTTGTGGATGATATATACAAAATGAGCACTAGGAATCCGGACGCCAGAAAGATTCCTGTGACTGGGGTGGTCAGGGCTGACCCTCACAGAAAACGCATTCAAGGAGACAGCACGTTAACTAGTCCCTTTCTACGCAAGGTGTAGATCAAGGACAAGCGGCGTTGATAGCACCCGAGAGCTTGTTAGCAATGCAGAATCCTGGGTCTCTTCCCTGACCTCCTGAACCAGAATCTGCATTTTAACAACATATCCAGGTGATCTGCGATGTTTAAAGACTGTTGAGGATCCAGCGTTTGTATTCATCTCTCTTTAAAATGAATGAACACTCTAATTTCACTGTTTAGTTTTAATTTTGCATTTTGATTTGCTTTTAGAAGAATGTACTAAATACTCTAAGCTTCTGCCATTCTTCACTCCAAGAATCTATGGAAAATCCTAACAGCTAAATCTTCTGTGGCCTGGTGATTTCTTAACTGGAAGGAACGCTCTTTATCAGAAGCACCTTTTCATGTATTTATGCAACAGAAATTATTGTTCAAGAAATTAGGCTTTAAAAAGCCAAAGATACATTGTTTTTGAGTTACTCAAGGAAGTTTATGTTATGTTCACTACAATTCGGGTACAGTCTAATTTTTTGCAGACTGCTAATCTATGTATGGTAGACTATGGAACCACAATACTAGATCATGCTTCTTCAGGTCATTCCCCACCTCCCCACACTGTCCCCTCATACATCATTTTGAGTCAATGAAAGTTGTTGTCATGTGGAATTTGTAATAACTCTGATAGAGAAAATTAGACGTTTCACACACCAGCACATGGAGAGGACTTGTTTTAACATCTCAGCAAGAAGTGACGGTGGCCCTGTGTCTAACTGTGGTTCCATGTCTCTTATCCACTCGTGGAAGCTGGTAGTGTGGTAGAAAGAAAAGAGCACTAGAAAACTAAGCAAGAAAACATTCCTCTGGAGAACCCTGACTAACACAAAGCCCAGTCCCCATCAGCACACCATGTGACAAATATGCATATGGACCCTGAATCTAAAATGTTTAAAAATAACAATATATAAGTAAACTGCCTTGCAAAAATCACTCATTTTGAAAAAAAAGAAAAAAGAAAACTAAGTGAGAAACCACAGGCTCAGGGCTGACACGTGTTAGCTGTACAGCGCCACTTCTCTGCGTCTCAGTTCCCATCTATGAATGAAGGAGGTAGAATGAGATGGTTGCTAATGTTGCTTCCTAGTCTAGCATCCCATGAGCCTAGTTAACTAGAAGTTAGAGCACGGGTAGTTATTCATTAAATCCAGAATACATAGTCCCAAAAAGAAGGGGCCATATGATCCTTACTTCCAGATATGAAAGTTGAGAAGGCTGGTTACCATAGCAACTTACCTTCATGAAGTCATTTATAAATTCAAGTTTGTAAAGTGACAATATTATGTACTGGCACCTGCAAAACTCCATAATGTTTCCTTTGCTTCCATTCTTGCCCCGGGCGATGGTGCCAAGAATTGTCATAATCTGGAGAAGCAATCAGAGTTCTCAAGCTGCCTTTCGGTCTGCTAGAACAGAAGGTGCTGACAGGGGTGGGAGTAAAGGAAGGCCTCCTTTCAGTTTACTAATTCTGCAGCCGCCCTTCACAAACTCCAGCAAATATTTTGCGATGTTGCAAGGTGTTACGAAAAGTGAAAAGCAAGCTGTGATTCAGCTGGTATGAAGACTTTGCAAACAAAAAAGAGTGATCTGTTTGCAGCAGACTATTACTTCTGCCAGAGCCCACAGACTGGAATACTAAAAGAGGAATTTCTGCAAGACATTGCCATCATACTTATTGGACTTTCAAAACAAAACCAATTTTAAATTGTTTGGCCTGGTGGGTTTCACCTTGTGAACCTCAGATTCCTAGGAGATGTAGAGTCACTGCAAGGGATCTGCAAACCAGTGTGCATGTTCCGTCTGTAGAGTGAATGAAAAATATGCTCATCCATATGGACTACTTTTCAAATATGCATAAATGTCATTGTGATGAATACAAGAAATTAATTTGCAATGTTAGTGAAGATACCTCAGCTTGTTATGAATTTTCGTAACTGGTATTCAAAGTAGAGCTAATATCATGCTTGAGTTTAAGAAAAATCCTTTTCAGGTTGAAATGCAGTCTTCACACTTGTCAGATCACTCGTCTTGCTTCTTGGGGCAGAGAATATGGACACCTTACCATTAGGAGAGAAACTTTCCCCCAGGATTGGCTCTGCTTTCACGGCATATGTTGGATAGTATACCCACCATTTGCTTTCTAGAACCTTAACATTTGTTAGGAAGACATTTAAATGGCCAGCTGAGCCCTGTTCTTCCATGAGATATGTCATCCCTGAATATAAGATGTGAGCAGTGGACACAATTCTAGTCCAGACATTTATGTGAGAAACAGAACCTAATTTTGATTTCAAGTCTCGCTTTCTTTGCATTGTCAGAAACCATCTCAGTGAACTTGTGGATTTCAACCTCGCCTTCCCCTGGGGTTGTATCTAGTTTCTGGGAGGGGCTTCTGAGATGCAAGATGTGCAGAAAGGGGAGGGGAAGGAGAGAGAGTGAGGGATGTGATCCTCAAGATCATCCTTCCACACTGGTATTTATTGAGACATTCTTCACTCTTGACTGTGTGACCTTTTCGGATTCAGGAGCACTCTCCATTTCTCTGATGTGCTCTTGGGCATGAACAGACATGCTTCTTTCTCACTGGGGCATGGAAAACTTTGCACATCTGCCTGTGTCTCTTCAGTGGGCACCCACTATGCACCCATTTCTTCCCCGAGGCTCCACTGAGGAGGCAAAGAATGTGTCTTTTCTGCTTCCAACTCTCACAGAAACATCTGCGATTGTGTCACCTTCCCAGGGTGAAGTAGCACACAGGACCCAGAAACATCTCTGCCCTCTGTACCTTCCCATGAGTTCACTTCCTCCCCCTAAGAATAAGAAACTCTTTTCTACTCTTGTTATCTTTTCTTCCAAATATTGTATCTATGCCACATTTGTTTGTTTTGTTTTTTCCTTCCCATAAAGGCAACTTCTGAATCCAAAAGCCAGGAACATACTTTTATTTCTCTGCCTCTTATTATCACATCTCATCTCTGAGATAAGGAGTACAAACAAGGCTAGCTGTCCAAATGAGGGGAAGGAAAAACGAGGGTAAGGAATTGGCTAAAATTATTCTGCTGATTAATATAGATTTCACGAATCTAGGGCCTGCAAGAAAGGAGGTCAGCCCCAAATGAAACCAAACACTGAGCAAAAAGTGATTTTCTAGAATAATTAAAATAGGACCCCCAGCATTGGTGCAGTTTTTCTACTGGCTCTTGGTATTTTCTGCAGTCGGGCATCCAGAGCTAAGTGCCTGGACTTCGGGCACAGTGCTAAATTAAAAAAGATAGGGTGAACAATTAAAGCTCCATCAGCCATATATAGAGGTGCTTCACAGCCTGTCAGACTTGGGTATTGGAAGAGGAGGAATGGGAAGGGAAGGAAGGGAAAGCAACCTAAGTTTCTAGCTCCACAGTCTCTGCCCCAGTCAGATCTGAAGTCCCTTCATTCACTCATTCATCCTTTCATTCAAAAACCATTGAATTTCTACAGTGGGCTATATATGGGAAACAGGGAATTGTATTTTAGTCCTGGCAAATTCATTTGAGAGTCTTTTTGGGAAAAAAAAAAAAAAGACATGGTTTCTGGATTTAAGGCTCTCACAGTGTAGTTGGAGGAAGAGCCCATGCAAAGATAGGCAAAGTAGCAATTTCAAATTTATGATGGGGAAAATGCAAGTGGTAGGTGACTCTGAGGCAGGACACCTAGCCAGTCCTTGAAAACTCAGAGAAGGGTTCCTGGATAGACCAGAAAGGAGTGAGTGGAAACTTGTCAGAGGGAGTGCCAGGGCTCTGGGGACAGAGCAACCTTAAACAGGCTAGACTGCCTCTTACATAGAAAAGGACCCCAGGAGCTCTGAACCAGCCTCAAATTTCCAGCAGCAGTGATGGATCTGCATTTCAAACTTGGCGATGACGAACATACATTTTTCTGATTCAAAGGAGCTAGCTGCTGCATGCCTCGGCAAGAAGATTCCATTTCCCTGTTTCTTAACTTGTGCTGTGTGAATCAGGAGCCTGTGGGAGGAACACGGGGGTGGAGGGTCCTTCACAATGAAAAGCCTCAAACTCTCTTCCTTGCATCTTGAAGAGAGACTGGCAGCTGCCTTCGAAGAGCCTATATTTCAGGCAAAGATGGGTTTGTTGGCAAAACCATGTAGGAGGCACCAGAGTGCTAAATTAGAGCTTTGCAAGCAATGTATTTTTATCACTAAACTCTTGGCTAAAGCTCGTTTGTTCCAAATGGGCTGCCTTAGAGAGTATGCTCACCTGAGTATGGGGTGAGCACTTTGAAAATACAAGTTTGTTCCAAAAGATGCACAAAGAAACAAAATTAACATTTATTTTTTAAAAGAAGGATAGTGTGAAAAGGGAGACGGCTCTTTGGTTCACTAAATCATGAGATTAGACTATATTTCTCCTGCCACGAAGAGTGGAAAATTAACATCCTGTTTGAGGAACCTCAGCCACATAACCTAAAGGCCAACTCCATGTCATGGAGTCAAATCAGAGAACTAACTTTGAAGGAGGGCCTCAACATTGCAGATCCCACAGGAAATGATTACATACTATTATTCTTGAGTGAATGTAGTAAGAAAATATAATCCTTGAGTAAATAATCAGAACAGACTCAGTGCATTTGTTCAACTGTAAACAATCATCTAGATCAAATTACTTAATATTTTAATCCATGAATGTAGAATAATATGTGCTTTAGCTTATGCCAGTAAGACAATCCTTAGAGATGTCTGAGTGACTTCTGGCCCTGAATTTAATCCAGAAAGTGATTAAGGAATTAAGAAACAATAAAATAGCCTGGGAAAACAATGTATCACTACTGTGCAGCCACTAAGCTTCTGCATCAACCCGAGGATTTTCCACACATGCTGATCATTCCAGAACTAACTAAAACAGGGGTCAGGAAACTTTTTCTTAAAGGGCCAAATAGTAAATATTTTAGGCTTTGCAACTCTGCCATTGTACACAAAAGCAGCCATACACACTATGTGAATAAATGGCTATGGTTATGTTCCAGTAAAACTTTATGTGCAAAAATATGCAACTGGCCTGTGGACCACAGTTTGCTGACCCTGGATCTTCAACAACTGTATAGGTGCAGAAAGATGGTCCTTTTGGAGAAATTATGAGTTCTTTAGAGCTCCATGGCAGATCAATTTTTGTCGGGCTATATGGTGAGGGTACATTAGTTCACTGGCCTGCAAACTGCGCCCTTTCTTTTTGAGACGGAGTCTTGCTCTGTCACCCAGGCTGGAGTGCAGTGGCACAATCTCGGCTCAATGCAAGTTCGCCTCCAGGGTTCACGCCATTCTCCTGCCTCAGCCTCCCGAGTAGGAGTAGCTGTGACTACAGATGCCTGCCACCACGCCTGGCTAATTGTTTTGTATTTTTAGTAGAGATGGGGTTTCACCGTGTTAGCCAGGATGGTCTCGATCTCCTGACCTCACGATCCACCCACCTCGGCCTCCCAAAGTGCTGGGATTACACGTGTGAGCCACCGCGCCCAGCCCCTTTCTTTATAAACATTATATAAGGAAGCTTGTATACAGACTGACAGGTGCCGTCCGAGAGGCCAGATGACTCAGCAGGAGCAGACTTGCTGTGGGATTCAGGGAGAATTGTTAGTTAGAATAAACCACAGGAATAACCACAGTGAGCCAATCCCACAGTCTTTTCACACTTTCACCTTGACTGTGGCTTTGTGGGGTAACATGGGGATTCTGCACCTGATACCAATTTCAGAAGTTAAGGTTGTACACCAAAAAGTTCCAGTTTCCTTTCTAACTCAGCAAATGTTTCATTTGGGGCTGGGTAGGTCCATGTCCCTGCTGAATAAACATTGCTTTGTAAGCCCCGCACCCTGCCACTCTCCACAACCTATCCCCTGCCATAGTTGGCCACTCAGTTATGTGTAACTTGCACCCTGTCTTGAAAAGTGGAGCTGGGCCCTAGTTCTCTTTCAGTCATCTGAACTGAAAGCAAGTGGGAAAATGCAGGCAGAGAGGCAGTCAGAAGGGTTATGTGGCCTCAAGGCCTGGAATAGCCTCTAGGGAGGCCTTGTACAAGATGTGTTCAATGAAAAGGTACAAGCAATATTATGAAAGTGTTTCCAGTTCTATAATCCAGGCCAGTTGTTCCTATTCAGGAATCCTTACATTCCAGAAAGATCACTCTGTGGATGTACAAAAGCTTTTCTTTCTCTTTTCTTGAGTTGCCTTGAGTGGGCCTCTCTCAGTAACGAATAACTGACTCTCCAATATGCACTCCAGAATCATGTGACGCTCTACTGGGCACAAGTCTTGCCACATGTAACATTGGTTGGCTGCCACAGAAACATGCCATGAAACATTTTATTTCATGTTTTTTAGATTAGTCATCCAAGAACACAAGCTTCCATAGGCTTGGCTGACATCTAGTTAACTTCTATATTGGCTGTAGGTAACAAATCCAATAAAAATTTCCTTGTCAATGGCTTTAAAACAAACAAGCAAATAAATAAAGATTAGGTCTCATTATGTTGCCCAGGCTGGTCGCTGGGCTCAAGTGATCCTCCTACCTTGGCTTCCCAAAGTGCTGGAATTGCAGGTGTGAGTCACCAGGCCTGGCTATCAATGACTTTTCCTTTTTCTTTTTTTTCCTTGAGACAGGATCTTGCAGTGTCTCCCAGGCTGGAGTGTAATGGTGCAATCATGGCTTACTGCAGCCTTAACCTCCTGTGCTCAAGCACCTCTCACCTGAGCCTCCTGAGTAGCTGGGACCACAGGAGCATGCCATCGTGCTGGGCTAATTTTTTAAATTTTTTGTATAAATGAGGTCTCCCTATGTTGCCCGGGCTGGCCTCAAACACCTGGGCTCAAGCAATCCTCCTGCCTCAGCCTCCCAAAATGCTGGGATTATAGGCCCAAAACACTCCACCTGCCATCAATGACTTTTTGATCTGTCCTTCCCATGCCCATCTCCTCCACTATGGCCTAGTACTTGATCACTCCTATCTGGATTTCACTCATAGTCTCCTATACAATTCCTTTGACTTTACTCTCTCCCTATTCTTGTCCATCTGTTGTCAGAGCTATTAGATTAAACCTACTTTCATCAGATTATTTCTCAGATGAAAAGTCTGGCTGGGCGCAGTGGCTTATGTCTATAATCCCAGCACTTTGGGAGGCCGAGGTGGGCGGATCACGAGGTCAAGAGATTGAGACCATCCTGGCCAACATGGTGAAACTCCGTTTCTTCTAAAAATACAAAAACTGGCTGGTGGTGGGCGCCTGTAGTCCCAGCTACTCGGGAGGCTGAGGCAGGAGAATTGCTTGAACCCAGGAGGCGGAAGTTGCAGTGAGCTGAGATCATGCCACTGCGCTCCAGCCTGGCAACAGAGCAAGTTTCCATTAAAAAAAAATAACAACAAAAAAAGTCCATAGTACTTTCCTACTATTTCCTGGATCCAATCTGAGTTCTTCAATCCAGTATTTTAGGTGTTGTAATCTGGTCCCACCTAATCTATTTATTGTATTCATATCTCCCATGGTCCCTCAACATGAACTTCAACTTCAATCAGGTTCATCTCCCACATCCTCTGTTATATCTCGCTCTTTATTCCCACCTCCATGCCTTTGCTTGTCTTTGTCCCCACTACTTCTACTAATTAGAGTATCCTTTCTGTGTCAAAATCTAATTATAATGTTATCTATAGGCCACACATTAGGAAGGATGGGAAGAAAATGAAGGAAGGTTATATCTATCACCTTCCACCTGACAACCCACATTCCAAAGTAACAGTCAACGTCTGGCAACCATTAGAAATGTGACAAAAGTCTCAAAAGCATATGAAATTTACACTTCTGGAAAACAGAATGAAACAGATTTTTTTTTTTTTTTGAACTGATATATGCCTACACCCTTTATTTTATTTATTTATTTATTTATTTGAGATGGACTCTCACTCTGTTGCCTAGGCTGGAGTGCAGTAGTGCCATCTCGGCTCACTGCAACCTCTGCCTCCTGGGTTCAAGCGATTCTCCTGCCTCAGCCTCCTGAGTAGCTGAGATTACAGGGGTGCGCCACCATACCTGGCTAATTTATGTATTTTTAGTAGAGACAGGGTTTCACCATGTTGGTCACGCTGGTTTTGAACTCCTGACCTCAAGTGATCTGCCCACTTCAGCTTCCCAAAGTGCTGGGACTACAGGCATGAGCTACCGTGACTGGCCTATTTTTTTTTTTTTAATTTTTTGAGACAGAGTCTCATTCTGTTGCTCAGGCCGGAGTGTGGTGGCATGATTTCAGCTCACTGCAACCTCTGTCTCCCAGGTTCAAGCAATTCTTCTGCCTCAGCTTCCCGTGTAGCTGGGACTACAGGTGTGCAACACCATGCCCCGTTAATTCTGTATTTTTCGCAGAGACGGGGTTTCGCCATGTTGGCCAGGCTGGTCTCAAACTCCCGATCTCAAGTGATCTGCCTGCTTCAGCCTCCCAAAGTGTTGGGATTATAGGCGTGAATCATAGCACTTGGCCGAAACACATTTAATTTTGATCCTTCCCAAGTGTTTCCACTAAAACTATACAAAAAGTATGGGGTGGGGGCGGTGGGGCTAGCATAAACCCTAAGGATAACGATGTGAAAAAATATATCAAAGGAGCCAAATTTTGGAGGGTGGAAAGCAGAGAGATAAGTGGTAATCTACTTGGCAGGCTTGAAAAACCACATTGTAAATGGACATTAAGTAAATATAAGAACAAATTCAATATGCACTCCAGTATTGTCAAAATGCTCAAGAGTTGATGAGACCTCTAGAAGTGGGGTGAACTGGGATGTTGGATTAAGGAAGACTGGTTGAATGAAGGCTGAGGGTCAGATGAGTTCCTGGATTTCTCCTTTCCCCCACTCTGTACCACTGGTTGATTGCTCCTCCCACACTCTGGCCAATGTCTACAGGTTTAGGTTCCAGAGAGGGGAAAACAGATGGTTTCTGGGTGAAGGAACACCAGCACAGTTGAGGGCGAGCATGAAGTACTTAAAGTAGGGAGAATAAGTGAAGGTATGTGTATTGACTACTTGAGCTCCCTGCTCTCTTCCTGCACTTTATTCTTCAGGCAAGGGAAATGACAGGGCTATTTTCTGGAGAATATGACTATTTCAGTATGAACCACTTAAACACACCAACTTCAAGAGTCTCCTCACAACATCCTAGATAGATACTCTTATATTAGTGTTTCTCAATTGGAGGTATATGGCAATGTCTGGAGACTTTTTTTTTTTTTTTTGAGACACAGTCTCACTCTGCCACCCAGGCCAGAGTGCAGTGGTGCGATCTTGGCTCACTGCAACCTCTGCCTCCCGGGTTCAAGCAATTCTCCTGCCTCAGCCTCCCGAGTAGCTGGGACTATAGGTGTGTGCCACCACACCCGGCTAATTTTTGTATTTTTAGTAGAGATGGGGTTTCACCATGCTGGTCTCGAACTCGTGATCTCAGGTGATTCACCTGCCTCGGCCTCCCAAAGTCTTGGGATTATAGGCATGAGCCACTGCACCCATCCCGAAGACATTTTTGATTGCCACAAAACTGGGGGTGGCAGGTGGAGGTGTGCTACTGGCATCTAGTTGATAGAGCCCAAGGATGCTGCTAAATATCCTATAATGCACAACAAATGCCTCCTACAACAAAGAATTATCCAGTCCAAAATATCATTAGTGTCACTGTTGATAAACTCTGCCTTACATTAAACTCATGGTCAATTGGACCACAAATACAAGCAGAGTTTTCAAACAACCCAATGGTCCTCCCACTCCATTAAGAGTGAGCAAGCTGCCAGGTGCAGTGGCTCACACCTGTAATCCCAGCACTTTGGGAGGCCGAGGTGGGCAGACTGCTTGAACCCGGGAGGTGGAGCTTGCAGTGAGCCGAGATCGCGCCACTGCACTCCAGCCTGGGGGCGACAGAGCGAGACTCCGCCTCAAAAAAAAAAAAAAAAACAGAGTACTGGCTGGGTTGAGGGCTCACACCTATCATCCCAGCACTTTGGAAGGCCGAGGCGGGCAGATCGCATGAGACTAGGGATCACATGAGGCCAGGAATTCAAGACCAGCCTGGCTAACATGGCAAAACCTCATCTCTACCAAAAATACAAAAATTAGCCAGGTATGGTAGTGCATATCTGTAATCCCAGATACTCGGGAGGCTGAGGCACCAGAATTGCATGAACCCAGGAGGTGGAAGTTGCAGTAAGCTGAGATTGCACCACAGCACTCCAGCCTGGGCGACTGTAAGACTCTGCCTCAGAAAAAAAAAAAGAATGCCACCACGTCCAGCTAATTTTTTTATTTTTGTATTTTTGTAGAGATGGGATTTCACTATGTTGCCCAAGCTGGTCTCAAACTCCTGGGTTCCCCAATACTCATTCGTTACTTTGCCTGCTGACTTTCTAGAAAGGTATTCTTGTATACTTTCCAAAACGCTGAAGCCAAAACTATGACTTTGTGTAGCTTATCTTCCCTTAGGAACTTTTGTTCTGTTTTGCCCTCTTTTGGCACAGATAGGTTTGTGCTTGCTCCTACGCTTTCGTGTTAAAACTTTCATGCTAATTTATATATAAAAATTGCAGAAAATATTAACCATATGATTGATAGATTTGGTGACGGTAAAAAACAGTAATACGAAGTAGGCTATGCCAGTTACCTCCGCAGAGGTGGCAGCAGGCAGTAAGGAAGGGCCTGAAAAATGTCGGGGGTATTAGAAGACCCAAGGAAGTTTTCAAGGCACACAACACACACTTCACATCTCCCCACAAAGACATTTCTCACTCTGTTCTTATGCACACCCTTCCCTCTTGAAATGTCAAACTCTGTCTGATCTTTTAAGTGTCAGCTCTAATGTCTCTGCTTTAGCGAGGCCTACTCTGACCACACTCCTCACTCAGTTACTCTCTGTCACTTTTCACACTCTGTAAGCATCTTGTTTATTTGGTTACTATGTACCTTCGCATAGTCACCACAAGCTCTGTGCAGGCAGACAGCTTGTCTTGCTCACTATTGTATCCTTGGTGTTTGAAAGAGTCTGGCAAATATTTGTTTTTTTTTTTTTTTTTTTTTTTTCTGGCCGGGCTTTTTTTTTTTGTATTTTTAGTAGAGACGGGGTTTCACGGTGTTAGCCAGGATGGTCTCGATCTCCTGACCTCGTGATCCGCCCGTCTCGGCCTCCCAAAGTGCTGGGATTACAGGCTTGAGCCACCGCGCCCGGCCCGAGTCTGGCAAATATTAATCTCATCCAAAATGACGCTGAATGAATGTTACTGAAGGAAGTTGGTTCTTCAAGTGAATGATGTGGAAGCAAAAACAAAGTCGAAACCACAAAAAAGTTAAATTAATTTTGAAACATGGAACCTCATTCATAGTTGTTCTCTAATGGTTTTGTCTTTTTTTTGTGGCTTTGATTTTTTTTGTGTGCATGTATGGTTAAGAGATAGGAATCCAGTTTGAATTTCCTGACGAATTTCCCCAGTGATCTACAATACTACTTGTTTCATATATCACTTTTACATCTATGTAGTTTCCTCCTCCTGGTCTGTTTTTGTGTTGGTGCATATTGTCTCAATATTTCAGCTTTAAAATACACTTTGACATGTGGTAGAGCAGGTATGTTATGAAAAATTTTAGGCCGGGAGTGGTGGCTCACGCCTGTAATCCCAGTACTTTGGGAGGCCGAGGCGGGTGGATCACAAGGTCAGGAGTTCAAGACCAGCTTGGCCAATATGGTGAAACCCCATCTCTACTAAAAATACAAAGATTAGCTGGGCATGGTGGCAGGTGCCTGTAATCCCAGCTACTCAGGAGGCTGAGGCAGGAGAATCGCTTGAACCCAGGAGGCGGAGATTGCAGTGAGCTATCGCACCACTGCACTCCAGCCTGGGTGACAGAGCGAGATTCCATCTCAAAAAAAAAAAAAAAAAAAAAGGAAAAAAAATTAAAAAAAAGAAAAATTTTAAATATATATAAAGGTAGAGAGAATAAGTTCTTCTAGAACTTTGGGTATATGTCAGAACTTTTCCTTCTATTGTTCATGTCTCAATTTCTATTTCATATTTTTTTTCTAATGTCTTTGCTCATGAGTGATAATTACCTGTCATTTTGTTTTTTTGAGATGGAATTTCGCTTTCTCGCCAAGGCTGGAGTTAACTGGCGCAACCTCAGCTCACTGCAACCTCTGTTATCCGGGTTCAAGCAATTCTGCCTCAGCCTCCCGAGTAGCTGGGATTACAGGCGTGTGCAACCACACCCGGCTAATTTATTTATTTTTAGTAGAGATGGGGTTTCACCATGTTGGCCAAGGTGGTCTTGAACTCCTGATCTCAGGTGATCCACCTGCTTTGGCCTCCCAAAATGCTGGGATTACAGGCATGAGCCACTGTGCCCGGTCCATCATTTTCCTTTCTTTATAATACTTGCTTGGTTTTGGTAACTAGCCTTTTAAATGAGTTGTGAGTATTCTCGTTTTTCCATTGTTTGAAAAAGTTGTGCAAGCTTGGAATTAGCTGTTATTAGAATTTTGGTATAACTTGCCTATAAAACCACTTCATTCTGGTGTTTCAATTATTATTTTTTTAAGGAAACTATCCATTTCTTCTATTTTTTCAAATATAGATGCAGCAAAGATCACAAAGACTGTTATGAGCTATCTTACATCAATATATATATATTTTTTGAGACAGAGTCTCACTCTGTTGCCCAGGCTGAAGTGCAGTAGTGTGATCATGGCTCACTGCAACCTCCACCTCCTGGGCACAAGTGATTCTCCCACCTCAGCCGCCTGAGTAGCTGGAACTACAGGTGTGTGCCACCATAGGCATGAGCCACTGAGCTTGGCTTTTTTTTTTTTAGGCAGGGTCTTACTCTGTTGCCCAGGCTGGAGTGCCGTGGTGTGACCCTGGCTCACTGCAACCTCAACATCTTGAGCTCAAGCAGTCCTCTCATCTTAGCCTCCTGAGTAGCTGGGACTATAGATGCACATCACTACATCTGGCTAATTAAATTTTTTTTTTTTTTTTTTGCAGAGACAGGATCTCATGTTGCCCAGGCTGGTCTTGAGCTCCTGGGCTGAAACAATCTTCCTGCTTGAGCTTCCCAAAGTGCTAGGATTACTGGCATGAATCACCACGCCGGGCCTATTTGTCATATTTTCTATCATTGGATCTTTGTGCTTAAGTTTTTGGAGAGGTTTCCAACTTTTTTCTTTCCCACTCTTCCTGGGGCTAAGGCCAAGATACAAAAGTATTCCCACTGTCTTTCTCGGCATATGTGAGGGGATATTCCAGTAAACACACTAAAACTGCTGCTCTTCAGGGCTCCATGCTTTGCGCACGTATCTCTGATCTAACCTCCTCACCTTGCTCAAGTCCTGGGCTTTGTCTTCCATGCATATGATGCCCTTTAAAGCATAGGTTTTAGAGGGGAATGGTGGCTATTCCTAGGGCAAGCATTAGCACTTTTTTTGAATTTGTAATTTCCCTTTTTTTCTAGCCTTTGAAGATAATCATTACTTCTTGATAGTTTAATCATACTCATGTTTTTAAATTATATATTTATATATTTCCATGTGTATATGCACATGTGTGTTTATATATCTATTTTTTTTTCAGGCTTTTTATTGTTGTATAGCAAGTTTCTCTGGCAGTTGTCAGAAACTTAAGTCTATCTCTTTGATCTTTAAAGTGCTGTAATTGCAAATATTTTAGCATGGTAAATTAAAAACTAAGAAAGAGCATCATTGCCATCTGGTGGAGAGACCTACTATTACCAATCTAAATGAGACCCAATGATTCATGCAAGGCCTTCTCATTCCTCCCACATTTAGTAACTGAGTCCTGCCAAATCTTTAACTATTAGGTCTTTCAAATCTGTCCCCTTGACTTCCATTCTCCCAGTACCTTAGTCCAGTTTCTTTTTTCTTTTTTTTTTTTGCTAAAATCATTGCTTTTGAATTGGTCTCCTCCTTTTTTTTTTTTTCCCTAAAGAAAAGGGGTCTCCCTTTGTCACCTAGGCTGGAGTGGAATGGCACGATCATAGCTTACTGCCACCTTGAATTCCTAGGCTCATGGGAGCTCTCCCACTTCAACCTTCAGAATAGCTGGGACAATAGGTGCATGCCACTGTACCCGGCTAATTTTTAAATTTTTTGTAGAGATGGGGTCTCACCATCTTGCTCAGACTGGTCTTCAAATCTTGGGCTCAAGTGATCCTCTCACCTCAGCCTCCCAAAGTGCTGGGATTATAGGCATAAGCCACTGCACTTTGCTTCTCTCCCTTTAGTTACTATTCTTTCAATATATTTTCCTTTTTCCTATTGTCAATCTTATTTTTACACTTCCACATTAATTTGATGTTTTTTGTTTTGTTTTGTTTTGTTTTTTGAGACAGTGTCTCACTCTGTTGCCCAGGCTGGAGTGCAGTGGTGCTATCTGGGCTCACTGCAACCTCCACCTCCTGGGTTCAAGTGATTCTCCTGCCTCAATCTCCCAAGTAGGTGGGATTACAGGCGTGTTACTACGCCCAGCTAATTTTGTATTTTTAGTACAGACGCGGTTTCACCATGTTAACCAGGCTGGTCTTGAACTCCTAACCCCAGGTGATCCACCCACCTCAGCCTCCCAAAGTGCTGGGATTACAGGTGTGAGCCACTGTACCCGGCCTTAGTTTGATGGGTTCTGTATCAAGTTCTTGCTTATGAGCAAAAACTGTGGAACCAATAATAGCAGTCTGGCTAGAGATGAGAACAATGTAGAAGTCCAATAAATGTTGGCTGAATTGAAGAAGTGGCACCATTTGCTCATTTGCCTAATTTATCTAGGAAGCAGTACATGTACTGAAATTCCCAAGCTGTTTGCTGTAATAACATATTAATGAATGACATTCACATGTGTAATACTCCTGTGGGCTTACCCAGTTTTTTTTTTTTTTTAAACTTAAAATTATTTTTAATTACAAAAGGCATACATACCTAACACTTAAAAAATTCACAGTTTTGTGAATGAACAAATACACTGATAATGCTGACTGCCAGGGTTTTCACTGTGGAAGAAGATAAAAAGAAGGAATAGGGAAAGGCAAGGAAGAACCCTGTAGGGTTGGACCAGAACTGGAGACACCAGTAAAACTTGTGATTTCTAATATATGTTTCCTAGCTCTTTCTGTCCAAGGGGCCTAAAAGCAATGACAACCCAGGAGGCTCAGATCATAGTTTCTAAAAATCTGTCTCCACTTAAAGAAACTAAGGATCTTTGGAGAAATGGCTAATTCCAAGGCTTTAGTAGAAGATTTTCCTTATAGTAGAACGCCACAGAATAAACGTAGTAATAATAATAAAATTGGAAGAATCCCCACTTGGCAACACCAGAGTAACAATTAATTCCACCAAGAAATATCACTGGATGCTAAAATGAGTGTGTGACTGTTTGCTGAGAAACAAAATAGTTATCATCTGAAAGTATTTCCCCACAAAATGCTTATTAGCTTAATGGAAAAAACCAAACTTTACAGTAGAGTAATACAGCAGATATCACCTAAAACAAGTGATCAAAATTAACATCCTTGTAGTGAGACAACTGACACCATGATACGGTGCACTGAAAAGAACAATGCCACTTCTGTGGTATCCCTGCCAAAAATGTATAAGCTCAGTCTAATCATCAAGAAACATCTGAAATACCCAGATGAAGAGTTACTCTATAAAAAGTCTATGGGATGGCAACAATAGACACTGGGAACTACTAGAGGAGGGAGGGAGGGAGGATGCAAGGGTTGAAAAACTACCTATTGGGTACTATGCTCACTACCTGGGTGTCAATGGGATCAATGGTGTCCCAAACCTCAGCATCACGCAATATAATAGGAATAGGGAAAGGCAAGAAACAAACTTGCACATATACCCCAAGTGTAAAATAAAAGTGAATTTTTTTTTAAAAAAAGTACAACTGGCCCATGACCTTGGCATTTTGAAAGATCGGCTGAAGAACTGTTCCAGAATAAAGGAGACTACACACATGACAACTAAATGTAATACTACTCCAGACTGGATCCCAGAACAGATTTTCTTTCACATTACTGAAACAATTAGCAAAATATGAAAAAGATTTGACAGTAGTGAGGTATTAATGTTAATTTTCTGATTTTGGTAATTGTGCTACGGCTATGCAGGAAAACACCCTTGTTCTTTGGAAATACAAACTTAAGTAATTGGGGTAAAGAGGTATCACATCTGTAAGGAATATTCAAATGGCTCAGAAAAAAGTACTTACTCGAAGTTGATGATAAAGGGAAACCTATTCCTTACAGTAGAATGACAACTAATTAATACAGAAATCATAATGGAGTTAGAACAATCACAATTTTGGAAACATCCTAGTACAAATTTATTCAGACAAGAATCGTCAAAGGATGCTAAATCTAGGAGGGGTAGATTTGATGAGGAACAGAATTGTCAACCAGGTCTCAAAGTTTCTCCTCACAAATTACCCACTAATGCAAAAGCAAAAACAGTAACAATAACGATACAGTGGAGAAACTGGACAACATCTTACCCAAGTGATCAAAATTAGTATCACGAATAAGGGGCAAATGGACATTCTGTGCATCTGGATGTATACCTGCAATACATATCACTTACAGTGTTTCAACCCACACTGCACAACCCAAATCTAACCATGAGGAAACATCAGAAAAACCCAAATTGAAGGACACGCCATCCTTTAGCTGTCCTGTATTTTTCAAATGTATTACTATTACAAAAAATAAAGAAGAGCTGGGGAACTGCTCCAGATTAGAGAGTTACGGCAATACGACGTATGATCCTAGGCTGGATCATGGAGCTGAAAAAAAATTACCAATAAAACAGCAAATGAAATTGAAATATGGACGTAAAGTATTATGTCAAAGTTAAATTTCTAAACTTGGTAGCTGTACTTGGGTAAGATAGCATGCTTGTTCTTATGAAGTACATACATAGTATTAAAGGGTAAACAGTATGATGTCTACAGTATATTTTCTAATGGGTCAAGGATTCTAGGATGCACACCCCCAGGTAAGGGAACTGGGAGTTAAAAGGTATCTGAAGGCTGCCATAAGGATGTAAAGGGTTAAGTCTCTACTTTACCCTTACACCCACTCCAGAGAAAAACAGTACTATTAGCTTCCTGTGTTTTCCATATGGATACATAAACTTCTGCACACACAGAACGTCGTTCTGACAGCTATATATTCTAATGGATGAATATGTAAAATGTATTTAAGTGTTCTATTGGCATTTGTTTCTAGCATCTTTTATATTACAATCTGATTAACAATTAAGTTGTTTCATCACTTTTATATTTATTTTGATAAAAGTTGTTTGGCTTTAATTCTTTCATGTTTTTAACCTTTTTTTTCTGCTTTGTATTTTTCAACTTTGGCTGTGGCATAAGGCCTTAATTCTGTCATCTTATTTTGTTATAGTGTCTGTTTGTATGCCTTCCTTTTAAAAATATTTTATGTTCATGTTTTGTTTTAGGGTTTTCCTCCTCATCTAGTAAATACTTCTACTCAATTTATGACCATCATTATTATTATTTAGAGAATATGGAGACGGTTCTGAGGTACAACACAACAAAAATCTCCATAGGAGAACCTAAGTGTGGCCACTGGATGATCCATTCATGGAAGGAGGCTACTCAAAGTATGAAGATAAAATGTGAGCTGGACAAGAACTACAAAACACACTGAAAGAAATCAGAGATGACACAAACAAATGGAAAAACATTCCAAGCTCATGAGCTAGAAGAATCGATATTATTAAAATGACCATACTGCCCAAAGCAATCTACAGATTCAATGCTATTCCTATCAAACTACAAACATCATTTTTCACAGAATTAGAAAAATCCGGCCAGGCCCAGTAGCTCATGCCTGTAATCCCAGCACTTTGGGAGGCCGAGGTGGGTGGATCACAAGGTCAGGAGTTCAAGACCAGCCTGCCTAAGATGATGAAACCCTATCTCTACTAAAATTACATAAATTAGCCGGGCATAGTTGGTGGGCACCTGTAACCCAGCTACTCAGGAGGCTGAGGCAGGAGAATTGCTTGAACTTGGGAGGGAAGTTGCAGTGAGCTGAGATTGCACCACTGCAGTCAGCCTGGGAGACAGAGCAATACTCCGTCTCAAAAAAAAAAAAAAAAAAAAAAAAAATCCATTCTAAAATTCATATGGAACCAAAAAATCAATCCTAAGCAAATAAAACAAAGCTGAGGCATCGCATCACCTGAGTTAAACTATACTATAAGGAGACTACAGTAACCAAAACAGCATGGTACAGGTATAAAAACAGACCCATAGACCAATGGAATGGAATAGACAAAAATAAAGCCACATACCTACAGCCATCTGACCTTTGACAAAGTTAACAAAAATAAGCAACAGAGAAAGGATTCCCTAATTCAACAAATGGTGCTGGAATAGCTGTCTAGCCATATGCAGAAGAATCAAACTGGACCTCTTTCACCATATACAAAAATTACCTCAAGATAGATTAAAGATTTAAATGTAAGGGGCCGGGTGCAGTGGCTCATGCCTGTAATCCCAGCACTTTGGGAGACTGAGGTGGGTGGATCACTTGAGGCTAGGAGCTCAAGACCAGCCTGGCCAACATGGTGAAATCCCGTCCCCAAAATAGAAAAATTAGCCAGGCATAGTGGCATGCGCCTGTAATCCCAGCTAGGTCAGGAGGCTGAGACATGAGAATCGCTTGAGCCCAGGAGATGGAGGTTGTGGTGAGCCACGATTGCACTACTGTACTCCAGCCTGGGCAACAGAGGGAGACTCTGTCTAAAAAAATAAAATAAAAATAAAAGATTTAAATGTAAGACTTCAAGCTGTAAGAGTCCTAGAAGAAAACCTATGAAATAACATCTGGACATCAGCTATGGGAAAGACCTATGGCTAAGTCCTCAAAAGCAATTGCAACAAAAACAAAAACTGACAAGTGGAACCTAATTAAACTAAAGAGCTTCTGCACCACAAAAGGAACTATCAATACAGTAAACAGACAACCTACAGAATGCGAGAAAATATTCCCAAACTATGCATCTGAAAAAGGTCTAATGTCCACAATCTGTAAGGAACTAAAACAATTCAGAAAACAAAAACCAAGTAACTTGTGGCCAGGTGTGGTGGCTCACTCCTGTAATCCCAGCACTTTGGGAGGCTGAGATGGGTGGATCACCTAAGGTCAGGAATTCCAGACCAGTCTGGCCAACATGGTGAAACCTTGTCTCTACTAAAAGTACAAAAATTAGCTGCACATGGTGGCAGGCACCTGTAATCCCAGCTACTCAGGAGGCTGGGGCAGGAGAATCGCTTGACCTGGAAAGCGGAGGCTGCAGTGAGATGAGATGGTGCCATTGCACTCTAGCCTGGGTGACAACAGCGGAACTCCATCTCAAAACAAAAACAAAAACAAAAATACACACACACAAACAAAAAACCATTAAAAAATGCCAAAAGACATGAACACTTTTCAAAAGATGACATACAAGTAGTTAACAAACATGAAAAAATGCTCAACATTATTAATTAGATAAATGCAAAACAAAACCACAATGACTTACCATCTCACACCAGTCAGAATGGCTATTATCAAAAAGTCAAACAAATAACAGATGCTGGTGAGGCTGTGGGAAAAGGGGAATGCTTCTACGCTGTAGAAGCCAGTGCAGTGTAGAATGCACCTACACTGATGGAAATGCAAATTAGTTCAGTCACTGTGAAAGCAGTTTGGAGATTTCTCAAAGAAGTCAGAACTACCATTCGAACCAGCAATCCCATGACTGGGTATACATCCAAATATGTTCTACCAAAAAGACACTTACATTTTCATCACAGCACTATTCACAACAGCAAAGACACAGAATCAACCTAGATGCCCATCAATAGTGGACTGGATAGAGAAAGTCTGGTACATATACACCATAGAATACTATGCAGCCATAAAAATGAATGAAAATCATGTCTTTTGCAGTAACATGGATGCAGCTGGAAGTCATTATCATAAGTGAATAAACACAGGAATAGAAAACCAAAGACCGCATGTTCTCACTTATCAGTGGGAACTAAGCAATGGGTGCACATGGGCATAAAGATGAGAACAGACACTGGGGACTACCGGAGGGAAGAGGGGAGGGAAGAGGTGAAAAACCAACTGTTGGACACTACTATGCTCACTACCTGGGTGACGGGATCATTTGTATGCCAAACCTCAGCATCACAAAATATACCCATATAACTAACCTGCACATGTACTCCCTACATCTAAAATAAAAACTGAAATTATTTTTTAAAAAATGAAATGTGAGTTATGCAAGTCCAGATTCCAGTTGATCCCTGAGAAATGTACTGTCCTCCAAGTCAACAAATCCCATCTTTAAGGGCTCTAGGACACTCTCTGACCAGGTCCTGTTATGAGTTCCCTGTGTTATAATTTTAATTAAAAACCTCAAACTGATTCAGCATGAGAGGATACTTCCTGCTCTCAGAGAAATTATTTATTATATTTTGCATTATCCTTGTCATTTTTGTGGATATGAATAAATAACGAAGTATCTCAGAAAAACACATTTTGAAAAGCCTTATAAAGTTAGAACTTTAAACGCTTTTCATCAAAATTTTATGACCAACACAAATGCCATTCATATATCTTATCACACTATCTATTCTACACATTTTATAGTGATACGTATTTATACATACTGCAGTTGGAAATGGGGAATGCTTTTTTGGTCTCCCATGGTAGCCTGCAGATTTTAAAAGCAGAAGTCCTGAACCTCTGAAGGCAACATAAGAAAAGTCCTCATTTGAAACCTGTAGTATCAAAAAAAAAAAAGAGAGCGAGAGGTCAAGTGCTGTGGCTCACACCTGTATCCCAGCACTTTGGAAGGCTGAGGCCAGAGGATTGCTTGAGATCAGGAGTTCGAGAACAGCTTGGGCAACATAGCGAGTCCTGGTCTCTACTAAAAATAAAAACTAGCTGAGCACAGTGGCACACACCTGTAGGCCCCAGCTACTTAGGAGGGTAAGGTGGAAGGATTACTTGAGCCCAGCAGATGGAGGCTGCAGAGAGCTTGATGATACCTCTGCACTCCAGCCTGGTCAACAGAGTGAGATCCTGTATCAAACAAACAAACAAATTTTAAAAAGGGAGAGTCAAGATGTTTGCTTTATTTATTTCTTTTAGGGAGCGAGACAGGAGGTAAAAAAAAGTAAGTTTGGTTTTTGCTTCAACGAGCTTTTCTCAAAGAGCAGGGATTTATGTTCATTACATGCAACATGGACAAACACTGTTCTGGTTTTCATGACAATTTGAATTCAAAGTAATAAGGTTTTCTAAAATTCAGTGTGTTTATTTGGACATATGGATATTCCTTGTGTTCCTGGTCACATATTAAAGGAACTGGCACTTTGGCGGCAAGAACAAATAAAAACTGGTCTTTGATTTGGGTCTAGGTTAATAACTAAAGAACCATTCAGCAATAATGGCTTGAAACATTTATACATCCTATGAAACTGCAATTAGTTAAGAGGCTGCTGATCCTAATAACTATGACACGAGTAAGGGAGTTAGGGGAGAACTGTTAACTCTGGATGCCAAATTCAGAGCAAAATATCTATTATCTCCTTCTCACTTTTGCAATATCTATAAATAAAGTGTGTGTGTGGGGGGGGAGAATTACATGAATAATGTTAAAAGTGCATACAGAACTGAGAAATTTTTCATGGAATTTGCCACTTAGTTCAATAAAATGCTCATAAGGAAAAAACCATTTACGGCAAAAGACTAGTTACACTGTTGCTGTTTAGAGCATGAGAGCAAAATGAATAACAATCAAATTCTCTGGTTTAAACGTAATTGTCTTAAAACACGTTATTCTGTAAGTTGACATCTATGCCTTGAAAATTCAAGGCAGAAAGTAAAATCATTTAGAAAGTCAGAAATTCCATCAATACATCTAGACAGATGTTTGCTTGTAGTTTTTGGTATCCAAAACCTTTTTTCCACACATCGCACAGATGCCTGAAACAAAAGAAGATACGTGATCAATCAAATCATAATACCAACTGCTTGGTTTAGGTCAATCCTGAAGCTTAAAATATAATTTAACAGCATCAGAAAAGAAAAGCAAAGAAAAAAAAAATATATATATATATATATACTTTTAATTATAAACAGGTTTTAGGTTCCATTTTGCCTTAGGATAAAGAGTGTTTGGTTAACAGAATTTATGACAGGCTACATCGTTTCTGTTAACCAAATTAGCAGCAAATGAAGTAGGTTTTATGAATAGAAAAATGGTATTAAAAGAAACTTACCTTTTTTGTAGGCACAGCCCTGGCAGTAATGAGAACCTGGTTGGTGCACAGAACTTTTACAAATTCTGCAAGTGGAGAACTTATTCTTTCCATATGGATCAAATCTAGAAATTTTTTTTAAAGAGAGAAAATTGTATATTACACTAGAAACACACTCTTAAATAACCCCACTTGCGCAACACACAGGATTAATCCATGCTCTTCATCCCTCCATCAACTTCTACAATTGATGGGTTTAGCCTATTCCAGATGGCTACTGTCTGATATGCCTGTACATCTCTGCTCTGCTCTGTCCATGTGAGATATATACTTATAGTCAGTTGTATAGTATTTATTCTTGACGTGTTCATATCAATTGTATCTGTCATTCTATTTGTGTGACAAAAATATTATGGAAACTGATGAAATGTGGGTGCAAAAAGAGTGACTGATTCCATAAAACCTAAGTGACTACTTTAGGATGACTAGGAATAATCGGAATTGCTATTGAATTAGGTATGGGTAAGACAACTGTTGACAACTGGGGGAAAATCACTAGGAAAGGAACTCCACACCTCAAGCATCAATTTTTGCTCCACTTTAAAGATACTGAACATATTCTGATTGTGATTTTTGTGACGACAATCATGTAGAGCACTTATCAGTTGATTTATGCTCAAAAGGCTTTGTTTCAATACCAAATGATTAATACATCTACAGTTATGTGCTTTAATTTAAAATAAGGTGTGTGTATCTTTTAATGACTGCTTACATTAGCTGACATTTTTAATTAACTCACTCAATCCTTTTAGATAAAAGGGCTTCTACTATATAAAAATGCCATCTTACAGTAACTGGAGTGAAAAAAAGAAATACTTCCCCCTAAAATGGCAATAATACTCTGCTTTAACTGTGCTTCCCTAACTACAAAATGAGTTTTTGTAATGATCCTCATATACCAGATACGAAACACTGTCCTAGACCTAGTGTCTCCTCTTGGGTATAGCATAACAGCCCATTTACAAAGATTTTTCCAAACCACAGAGAATATCACTTTTTTTTTTTTTTTTTTTTTTTTTTTTTTGAGATGGAATCTCACTCTATCGCCCAGGCTACAGGGCAATGGCGTGATCTTGGCTCACCGCAACCTCTGCCTCCCAGGTGCAAGCGATTCTCCTGTCTCGGCCTCCCAAGTAGCTGGGATTACAGGCATGCACCAACACGCCCAGCTAATTTTGTATTTTTAGTAGAGACGGGGTTTCTCCATGTTGGTCAGGCTGGTCTCAAACTCCCGACCTCAGGTGATCCGCCTGCGTTGGCCTCCCAAAGTGCTGGGATTACAGGGTGTGAGCCATCGCGCCCGGCTGACAATATCACTTTATTCCCCACAAACGAAGATAGGTACTCTTCTTCCTTTCAATAAGTTCAATTTGCTTGGACATGTATTTCTAGAGGCTATTTTTTCTTAAAACCGTATTTTATTATTTAAAAACACACATTTTAACCTTGGAAATCTTAAAACTGGCAGAGTTTTTTCTTAAAGTAACAATGCATCTTATAAATAACAGTACCATAGATTCAAAGCAATACTGTAGTACATTTTCCAAAGTGAGACAGTACCCAAGAGTAACAGCTACTTTTTAATGACATCAGAGTAAGTTTGAGAGCATAAAGGAACTGGAAGTATATAAAACTATAAAATCTGTACAAATAATAGCTCAGTCAATAAAATCTGAATGGTCCTCAAAGACATCAATAAGTCAGTCAACAACATACAGTGTGACTCTGCATTAAAGATCCCATTATGTGCCACGCACTGTATGTAGTTAAGGCTTTATTGTTGCTATTTCTAATCCTCAGGATGACATCATAAAACAGGTATTTATTCATTCAGCAAATATATACTGAGTGCTTATTAAGTACCAAGTACTGTTCTAAATACCAAAGATGAACATGATAGGCAAAGCCCTTGCCCTCATCAGATGATATTCTAGTGAGAAGAGGTAAACAGTAAGTAAGGAAACAGAGAATCTAATAAAACAAGCAAGCTTGTCAAATAGTAGCATTATAGAGAAAATTCTAACAGGATACTAAGGCAGAGATGAGGAAAAGGAAAGAAGAGATTAGTTTACATTCTGATTAGGGAACCTTCTCTGAGGAAGTGACCCATCAGCTGAGACCCAAACAACAGAAGGAGCCAGACACATAAGCTCTAACAGAAGACTCCTAGGGGACAGCAGCAAGTAGAATTCTCTTTGGATGGGAGTGGGCTTGGCGGAACTAATGAGGATGGCATATGATGAGTGAGGAGCAGTGTAGTACAATACAAAGCCAGAGAGGTGCGAGGGGTTCTATCAAGGAGGACCTTGTAAGAATATGGTAGGGGGCTTAGATTTTATGCTATGTGAAAAAGAAAACCAGTGGCGGGTTTTAAGCAAAGGAACTTTGTAAAGGATCGCTCTTGTTACTATGAGACAACTGAGGGAAACTAGAGAAGCAGGAAGATAGTTCAATAGTTATTACAGTTCCAAGTAAGAAATAACAGTGGTTTGGAACAGGATAATAGCAGCAAGATGGACAGAAGCAGGTGGTTTCAGGTTGTATTTTACATTTTGGAGGCAGATCCAAAGAACTTGTTGATGGATAGGGGAAGCAGGGGAAAGGGAGGACTCAGTGAGGAATTGTAGCTTTTAGGCTTGAACAACTGGATTAGACAGTGGTGCTACTATGATGAGAAGATGGAAGGAAAAAGAAGTGGCCTGTTAAGACAATAAATGAGGTATGTCAGATAAGCTGCTAGATACATGTTTGGAGCTCAGAGAACTCAGGCCAGAGGTATAAATTTGGGAGCTATTTTATATATATAATAATACTGTGTGTGTGTGTGTGTGTGTGTGTGTGTGTGTGTGTATAAACATATAGCTTGAATTTAAAGCCAGTAGATTAAAGTCACTTTAGGAGAGTTTATGCATTTATAATAATTTTTAAAGCCTAGGACTGAGTCCTGAAGTACTCAATTGAGAAGGAATAGCCAGTGAGTTGGGAGGAAAACCAGGAGAGTGTGGTGTCCCAGGAGCCAAGAGAAAAACGCGAGAGAATTATGAAGAGGCTAAATAAGAACAGAATCAGTTTTAAAGGTCGCTTGTGATCTCAACAAGAACAGTTTCAGGGCTTTTGTGGGGATAACATACGACTGGAGGGGCTAAAAGAGGGAAAGGAACTTAAGGACACTGAGAAAGTGTCTAGATAAGACTTTGGAAAACCTCTGATGTGAAGGGGAGCAAAGAAATCGGATGGCAGATGAAAGGGTTCACGGAATTTTTTTCTGAAAGAGTCTTGCTCTGTCATCCAGGCTGGAGATCAGTAGTGCGATCCTGGCTCAGTGCACCCTCAACCTCCCTGGGCTCAAGTGATCCTCCCATGTCAGCCTCCTGAGTAGCTGGGACTACAGGCGCGTGCTGCCACACCCACCTGATTTTTCCATTTTTTGTAAGGACAGGGTTTCACCATGTTGCCCAGGCTGGTCTCAAACTCTTGGGCTCAGGTAATCTTTTTGCCTTGGCTTCCCAAAGTGCTGAGATTACAAGTGTGAGTCACCATACCCAGCAGAATTTTTAAGACTGGATCTAATAAAGTATGGTATCAAAAACTTGTTTTTAAGATGGGAGACATTTTTACCCCAATTCTCAGGAAAAAGTAAAGTTTAGAAAGGTCAAGAAACTTGCTTAACTTGCTTAAGGTCATAAGGCTAGACAGTGGGTCTAGACTCAAATTCAGGTTTGACTCCAAAGCTTACCATCTTTCCACATTTCCCTGCTGTCTCTGATTCATAGGATAATTAAGAAGGAGATAAAATAGAAGTCATGTTTTCTGGTGAAACTGTAAGAGAATAACACTAATATCTTCATATATTGATACAGCAAGGAGGAATAAGGTAAAACCAGCAGGATTATAACAGATAGCTTGGTTCTGAGTGCTAGGAACCACCTACCTTTATGTTTTATTGCAAATGGAATGATGCACATCAAATTCACTCCAGCAGACTTAATACTAAAAGAAAGGAAATTTATATGATCTGTCTATGGATGCTCTTACCCACCTTGCTTTTTTTGAAGTCAAAGCTTTATTTTCATTCAGCTTTCTCCCACCACTTTCTGTATCAGAATAAAAGACATTTTAGTGGGTTATTTCTATACATTTAACATAAAACATTAAGAAGTTCATTCTTTGACTTTCTACCAAAATAGTAGCCTGTATCTAATTTTTAAATCCTCATTTAATAGGCTATTAAGACACTGCTTAAAAAGAAAACATTTATTAGGGAAACAGTAAAAATTTGTATAAAATACAATCATTTTATTTCTCAGACTCAAGGGAGTACTTTAGGAATGGGTCTATATTTACTCTATATAGTGTAAAATCTAGACGCCACTACTTCAGTGTCATAGACCTTGAATATAATGAAAATGTTTATTTGTCTACGCTTTGAAAACATACTTTACTGTATGTATTTAATAACAATGAAGGTAAATACTTCATTATAAGGATTTAATGATAATGAAGGTAAAATGGGTTAAAGCATTTATTTATTCAAGAATATAAAAATCAGAAGATTTAAAAAAATTTCTCCTCAGAAGAGTGGGGAAATTGAAAACAGACTCTAAATAAGCTGAATCAAATCAAATATTGTGATAATCAAATACTGTGATATTGTCACCACTTGACAATCATTTAATAATTTTGCTATCTCCTGATATTGGGAACCCGTACAAGTAACTGAGAACTAAATAGAAGATATTAAATCACTTGGGGACCCAGTATTCTTTAATATTTAATAGATAAAATACTTTGAACATACAACATTTCATTGTACAAATAATGAAAAAGCTAAAATATAATTCACAGTAAGTATTTGGTTAAATTCCTATTTTCTTTTTTTTTTTTTTTTTTTTTTTTTTTTTTTGAGACGGAGTCTCGCTCTGTCGCCCGGGCTGGAGTGCAGTGGCCGGATCTCAGCTCACTGCAAGCTCCGCCTCCCGGGTTTACGCCATTCTCCTGCCTCAGCCTCCCAAGTAACTGGGACTACAGGCGCCCGCCATCTCGCCTGGCTAGTTTTTTGTATTTTTTAGTAGAGACGGGGTTTCACCGTGTTCGCCAGGATGGTCTCGATCTTCTGACCTCGTGATCCACCCGTCTCGGCCTCCCAAAGTGCTGGGATTACAGGCTTGAGCCACCGCGCCCGGCCAAATTCCTATTTTCTAAAAGAGGAAATACCTGTGGTATTCCGAGCACCATCTTTCCATGTATCTGGAGTGATAACGGTACCAAGTTTCTTTTCACCTGTTAGAACAAGATAGTAAAAGGAAAATTAAAATTTACTATTTCATAAGTGCATTACATTGTGCCTAAGGCTCACAATGGTATCGACTGTCAATGCTATTACCATAGGAGCCTGTTAATGCTGAGAAAGCAGCCAGTCAACTGAGACTCATATGAACTGTGGCAATGAATGACTGACCGTCAGTAAAATTCGCAGGATAATAAGATGGCTTATAATAAGCTTTCACTGTTTGTTTATACTTTAAAAAAATCCGATAAGTCTATTTGTTCCATAAATATTTACTAAGCATCTATGATGTATAAACTATACAAAGTGCTGAGAAAAAGTGATGAATCAGGCAAAATGTTAATGAGATTATAGTATACTAATTTCTTTAACAGCAATCTGTAACCTGGGTTCCCCAGGTGGATCTTAAGAGATATGAGAACAAGGTGGAGTTGTACACAAACCTTTTATATTTTCAGTTTTTTTTTCCTGGCAAGAGGCTACAGTTTTCATCAGATTCTCAGAGGGATCAGAGACCGTCCCCCAAAAAAGAACCATTCAACCAAAATGTAAGCTAAAAAATAAAAGATATAATAATTGAGAACTAAAGTACTAGAAGAAATTCCAGGCAGGAAAAAATAACCCTGGCTAAGGAAATCCAAGAAAAGAAAGTTTGGAGAGAAGGCAAGAGAGAGGATTTGAATATGTGGCAACAGGACTGTGAACAAAAAGGAGTAAAGAGGATGAACGCAAACTAGATAAAGGACACATTCTGAGGAAAGGCATAGAAAGCTTAGAGTACACATGGGCACAAAGAGTATTTTGTTTGGTCAAAGTGTGAAGAGGATGAGGGTCAGTGAAAATGAAGCTGGAAAAATAAGTTGGCGCCTTAGTGTGGAGGGTACTGAACGTCAGGTTCCAAATATAGAATCCCCAAATTATTCTCTGCACACTGAGAGTTTGTTAAAGGATTTAAATTAGGGAAATAATAATTTGCACTTACGTTGATGTTCAATTCAAACATCTCTGGGTTTACTCTAAGCCATATCCTGGCATAATGACTAATGAGAATGAATAAGGTAAAGTCCTAAGTCTTTGGTTCCAGTGTCTAACATTTGGCAGGAGTACAATACTTGTTACACGAATAAAAAGGAAAGGACAGGAATTGCCAAGAGGGAAAGGTGTCGCTGGGGTTTAACTGAACATTTTTATATGGGAGGGGAGCCGATGAGATCTGGGGCTGGGGGAAGGCAATGGAAATAGAGAGGGAGGTGCAGAACTGAGACCATTCTGAGTACAAAATACATAGGACTGTATGGTCGTTGGGGAGGTGCAAAAATGGTCAAAGGGTAGGGTGGAAAGACAGCGGCTAGAATCAGAGACCTCTGGGCGAAAAAAACAAAGAGAAGGCAAAGTTCCCGGGAGAGCTCAGTTAGATTATCCCAGCCTCCTCCTCCCGCAGAAGCAGCCCCTTAACTCACATTTTTCGCACACCATCCTTCCCCACAACAGTTCCCCTAGCCGCAGCAGCAGCAGCAGCAGCAGCAGGAGCCTGAAAACATCAACACTGTAACTGGGAAGTATTCCCCTTCCGGGCTACGTCAATCCACTTCCGGCTTCTAAGCCCACAGCTCCCGCCTACCCCAAACCTGGAAAGCCGCGGGAGGAATGAACGCGAGCGGCTAGGTGGGGCTGCCCCATTTGCCCGCCCCTCCCTTTCTGCGACTGGCTGTTCGGCCATGGGTCTCCGCCCCACAACCTTGCGTCTGCGCGTGGGCCTGGGCCTCCTGTCGTACCTGATGGTGGGAGGCAGTAGTTCCCCGCTTCCCTTCCGCGGGCGGGAGAGTTAGGTAAGCCCCGCTGGACTTCCCAGGCGCTCTCGCCTCCCGGGGTGCAAGCCACCCCCGCGAATTGCCGAAGGAGCCCTGAGCCTTGGCGCCCCGGCCCGCCCGCTCTCGCCGTCAGCTCGAGAGCCACTCTTCCGGCGTGCCCTGATGGACAGACCCCCTTTCGGATCCGAGTTTTTGCCTCTGTCTCCCAGTTTTTCTTTGTCTCCAACTCCCGAGCTCTTTGATCCTGCTTCTCAGCTGGTTCCTCGCTGCCCACGGTCGCGCCGGCCTAGGGTCGGGCAGAATCCCCGGCGACCAGGGTTGGGGTGGAGCTGCCGGTGGAGGTGCGGCGATTCCCGTGAAGGCTCCTCTGGGGGCCGCTCTGAAGAGCCTTCTCTCCGCTGCGGTGCCTGGCGAGGTGGGCCGCGTCATGCCCGTGGCACCCCTGCAGGCACCCTGGGGGCACGCCAGGGCCTAATACGGTGCTGGTTTCCCAGGAGAGTTGGTTTCCCACTTTGCCTACTCTGGTTCCTTCATTCACTCAGCAAACTGTTGAGTTTGGTACTTGCTCACTGTATTACATCCGCATCTGATGGCAGCTGCGATTCCGAGGGTGGCTCAGAAAAATGGCTGAAGGGCTATCTGAGAGAATGGATTCCTGATCCCCTTGCCCTCCCTCAATCAGCTTAAGAGAATCTATGGGAAAGTT